>NC_066851.1:17814778-18456447 GCF_001640805.2 Lates calcarifer | reverse complement strand
TTCTTCCACTTCCTTCCAAAAAAAAAAAAAGAAAGAAAAAAACTGGTGAAAATTTAAGAAGAGCTGCTGCAGCGATTTCACTCGGTTCTTGTTCAAACGCGCACATTTACAGTGAAACTTGTCGAAGTCTGCTGAAAAATGTTTCTTTTTTTCTTTAAATAGAGGAAGGTTTAAATCAAAGCCGGCGCCTCTTGTCACCACGTCCTGCCGTATAACAGGGCTGAACACTGCAGGGCCGAGCCGTACTCTGAGCCGGGGGAGTTGAGGTGGGAGAGGCCGGCCACTTGGCCCTGCAGTGACGGCGGACTAGAGGAGTGAGGCGCCAAATCTGGAGAGTGACCTGTGCTTCCCACCTGCTGGCTCTGATGCTGCCCGAGGCCGGACGTGTTGTTGGACATGATCATGACATTGCCCCCTTGCTGGTGGTGCGTCTGTGCGGAGGACGTGGGCGTGTGGCCGCTGCCCTGGCACGGCTTCCCGTCCTTCACCAGCACCGGCACGGCCACCCTCCGCGGGGACTGCTGCTGCTGCTGCTGGCAGGAGCCGCTCTCCTGCTGCATCTGCTGCTGGGACACCTTGTCTTTGGCCTGCCTCTTCATCTTGTACCGGTGATTCTGAAACCAGATTTTCACCTGGGTCGGGGTGAGGTGGATCATACTTGCCAGGTGCTCCCTCTCCGGCGCCGACAGGTATTTCTGCTGCTTGAAGCGTCGCTCCAGCTCGTAGACCTGCGCCTGGGAGAACAGCACTCGCCTCTTTCTCCGTGGGGTACTGGACAGAGAGCCCATGCCTTTACCCACGTCTGCCAGGGAGCTGAGGCTACCCATACTGCCCATGTTCATACCAGATGACGAGCCCATGAAGCGAGAAACTAAGAAAACAAATACATTTACAACAAGTGTTACACAGTGGAAAATAAGCGTAAAAACTAATAGAACGTAGTTTTAAGATCGGAGTCTGATCGATTTTTGATTGGTAAAACTGGGGGTTACAGCTAACTTCATTAACCCAAGTAATTACAACCCTGATAATTATTTTCATGGCAGTGCAAGACAAGAATATCTGCATTAAATCAATATCAGAAGCAGCTGAGCAGAAATAAAGTCTCAAAATGATTCCTAAAGAAGCAGGTGCCCTTATCCATAAACCCCAAACCCACAACGCGAGTCAAAGTCCAGATTCATAAATAATCAAAGTGTCAAATTGTATCAGCTAACAAGTGTAGCCAAAGCTCATAACTGACAGCGTGTTATTGTTGGATTAATACGATCAAAGAGTCGACACTGGTTAATAAATTATCTTAAATAAACGCGCAAAAGCTTAAAGAGAAATTTTGTTATTCACGCTCCTCTGGTGAGACTTTGTGGATTAAATGCATGAGGATTTTGCTTTATTTGTGCCCTCCATAGTAATAAAAATAAGGAAATCTTAGCTCGAGGGATATGGAGACAGAGCCCACCTTTGCGCACAAATGCGCACAGGTGACAGAAACAAAACAATAAGCGCTAAATGCAGCATAAACACGAAGCATGTGTCCAAAAAAACTCAATTTCATCACGTATCCTGCGATAACTCAAAGCTGGAGTCAAAGGTACAGGTGCAGGATACTCACTGGTGGAGAAGCGCGGGTCTGGGTTGGCTCCGTACCAGCCGGTGGCCGTGGCGCTGCCCCTCATGCCGTCCTGGTAGGACGGCAGGTCGCCCATGTTGCCCAGGTTGCCGTTACAGTAGCCCCCCATAGCCGTGTGTGACAGCTGAGAAACACCTGCCGCAGTCATATGGTAAGCCGCAGACACAGTCCCATTATGGCCCATGTGGTGCTGCTGCATCGCCGCCTGAGAGACCTGCGGCTGCCGGTAAGAAGTGAGAGGTGCCCCCAAGTTGTTATTCTCCATACTTACTTTCTTATAGCTCTCCTCAAGGGGACTCAAGATATCGGAAACAGAAAAAGGAGTCGTATGCTTAGGGCTCATCGACATTGTTCTGGGGCTGGAGAGGGAGAAATTAGAAGGCAAGGCAATCTCTCCTTCTCTTTTTTTTTTTTTTTTTTTTTTTTTTTTTTTTTTTTTTTTTTGGCCAAAGCCCCTCTGGTTCCTGTTGTCTCAACGTCGATCCTGGTAGATGAACACGTAGGAGAGCGCCTCAAGTCCGCCTTAATTGGATTGAGTGGGAGCTCGGTGCTGGCTTTGGTTTGTTTTAGCTGGGTGCCAGGTTTAAGGCTACCATCAGAGGCGGGGCATCGGCAACAATACAAAACAGCTCTAGCCTCTTTTTCGCCGAAGCGTAATTTCACTTACGAGACATGTGCTCCCCTCTCACTAACAATAACATAAGCGCTGTACATGCTCATAAACGTTCATCCTCGCGGCTGCAGGCGGTGTCCGGGGCTCGCTCGCTCTCTGCAGCTGCCTGCATTTTGGAGTTTGTGACTTGTTGCTGTCGCTGATAAACACGCGGCTGCACCTTGGGATCGCAGTGACCACAATACACTTTATTAACTGTAGTGATGTTTACGAGGGCCTCTTGATGAAAGGAGGCCTATATGGACTTGAGAGTTGGAGAACCACTCCTCAGTTGAACTACTGACTTTTAATGGCCATGAGAGGCCTCCAGTGATTGCAGGATTGTTTGTGTTATGCCTTATCGTACTCAGACATGCAAAAGTGCACTTGCGGGGAGGGAAATTGACTGATACTGATAAGTAAATAAATACACATCCGCGTGTTAAGTGGCTGCGTAAATGATTAACCCCCCTCGATTTTTTTCCTTTTGATATCATTGGACGCAAGCAGCGTGTTACCTAAATTCAGATACACACATTCGTCTCAGAGACCTGGTGAAGGAAGAAAAAACCTAACAACAACAAAAAAACAAAAAAAACAAAATAGAGTCTGGAGCAGGAGAGCCTCTCGTGTGAAGTTAACGGCGTTCAAGTACTCTCCTGCAGCACAACGCCAGGTAGCCCTCAGCAGCATCTTTGCCTTAATGCTCAAGGAGCCATAACAGTTTAACTCAATCACATCTCATTTCTAAAATCTTAACGCAGAAGCATGAGAAAGGATCTCTGCCTTTTTTCAAACCAGCTCTGAAGCCAAGAAATACGGAAAGTTTCTGTGCCTTTCTCTGGAGAAAAAAGTGTAATTTTACACAAAGATTTCAGGTGGATTTTTCTGGGCTTTTTAAAAAACAAACAAATGGAAATTAAAACAATTATTTTAGAGCGAAAAATGTGTAAAATACTCGAACATTAATGTATTTGTTCCCTATTATTATTATTATCATCACATTTATATTGGAATTCTAGTTGGGTATTACCAGCAGTAGTTTACTTTTTTGTTGTAATAATCAGTAATAGCATATTATTTTACATGTTAGTTCATATTTCAGTGTAAAGCAGGAGCCTTAAATACAAGTCATGGTTCGGCTGTCAATTTATCCTGTCTCCTACTTTGCAGTTACAAAATTATTGACATGTACAACGTTAGAAAATAAGCAGTGAAGAATTAAAATCGATGCAGTAACTTCTAACTTACAGAATCTGAGGATGTCAGGATCATACCGGAGTTGAAACTATGGCTACTGCAAAAAAAATAAAAAATAAAATAATTATAATAATAATAAAGTTAATATTTAGAAATTGTTGTTATTGTAAAGGTCTTGTCGGGAGGTCTAATGTCTGTCCTGCAGCAGCAGCAGCAGCAGCAGCAGATGCCACCAGCTCCTACAGCAGAGGTCTGCGCCTGCAGGTTGAACCGGTATCTCCTTATACTACAGGAATTAAAGAAACACAGCGTCTTCTGGTGGCAGACCCACTCAGTTGTAACACTGTGATGTTTTTTCCCTGTTGACTCTAATCCTGCGTTTCATTTCTAAAATAAAACCGTGGATATTTGTGACTATAGTGTTTGCTTTTTACTCAAATTAAGGCTGATGCGCTCTAAGCAACGAGCTGTCAAACCGGAGCCGTGGCTGTGAGTGTGGCGTAAAGTCTCATACAGCAGTGACAGTTTGTCACGGGGATCGTCAGCCACAGTTGTGTATTCTACTGGCTTGTGGCTGCCTGCATGTTACAGCAGGATCATTATCAGCGGCACCATGCAGACGCACTGGTTCAATTTAAAGAGCCCCGTAGACACCACAACAATCCATATCCACCTATTGCCTCACAATTATCTTTAATGAAGCAATATTGTCATATAGTCCAAGGCTAAATATTACAGTTAAAATAAATTGTTTGGATGATAGCCGAGGTGCGAGCGTGTAATTCGCAGGCCATATAATCGCAGGCAATTAAAATTACAGCATGCGTCTGCATCCAAGGTAAATCTTGCTTATGCCTTCCTTAATTACGGAATTTCGCAAGACATTCTTAATCATCTAAATCAGTACCTTTCCCCTGTTCTGGCACACGGCTATTATGGCCAATTAGCGGTAATTAGTCCAAATGTTCTGGCTAATTCCTCAGAATAATGAGGACACTTTGAAGTGGAGGGTATGGGGCTATCGAGCCTTTGTTATCGAGGCTTCAGGTTGTTGTTTATGAAGTGATTGGCGCATGATATCATCCAGAGAACAACTTCAGACGGGGAAAATAAGTAGTGCGATGAAAAGTAAACGGGAAGTTACTTGTTATTATCTTCCATTTAAAAAAACAATTTCTTCTCTTGTTTTACTGCAAATGTTCATGTCTACATAAAAATATCGCTGCAGAGACACTGAGGAGTGAACACGAACATGTAATTGAATACACATCGACAGAAATATTATATGAATATTTAAAATGTCTGTCCACAAAGAACAGAAATTCACTGTTGTATTCGCTAATGAACCACAAACACACACATCTGCACATTTATCTCCTATATGAAACAACAGATTATAGATCCAGTGATTTTAATGCTGACGTTACTCGCCATTCAAAAACCATACAGCGTTTTAAGTCCACTCCAACACAAAGACTAATGTTAAATATTATCTGTATCCTCAACAGACTGCCTCAGATATTTGCCTTCTTCCTGCTCTGACAGTACTGGCTCCTCTGAGGGTTTTTCTCCCCTCAGAACTTTTCTGACTTTTTCCTGTTTTTTTTTTTCTTCATCACAACTCTCAACACCTCTTGATCTAATAGGAAATGAGCTGCAGAAAAAAAACAGAAGCTGAGAATGAGGTGACAAAAAGAGAGCAGAAAATTGGACGCTTGGTGTGATTCACCATAAGACGTCAACTGATGATGACCTCAAGGCTTTCTTTAATTTCCAGCTTTCAAGTGAACTAAAGGAGGTTACACTAATTAATAACAACCACTTGTTTTCCTTCATCTTTACCCAAACCAATACACAAATTCACTTGTTGGAGGAAAGAGTTTTTTCTATGACCCTCCATCATCATGGTTAAAAGAGCAGGACGTTTGTAATATGGGACAAGTGACTTTGAACCTTTGAGCAAACACTGGTGCATGGCGTCACTCCGAGCAGCCACGCGTCACTGAGGGCAGCCATCTTTCTGCACCCAATCAGCAGCTGCAAAGCAACACACCTAGTGAGGACTCAGAGAGTAACAGCGCGGTGTTCTTCAGTGAAGCGCGACCCCTAGTGGATCTCCACACTCACGGTCTAGTCGTATCTGCTACAGGAGGTGAGGGACAGGGTTTCCAAAATTATACTGTGTATTATTCTGCCATCTAGTGGAGAGCTGGGTCATAAACGCCAAAGACCTTAGCGCAGTCACGTACTTAGTTAAAATGGAAAAGTTGTCAGCAGGTCACTGCTATTAACAGCTTAGGACTCCAGGTTCATTTTGGATGAATAGTGCCAATCTTCTCTGCACTAATTTTTTATCTTTAACACAGTTTGAACCGCCCCCACCCTACATGGCTGGTATATAAGCAGAAACTCAGCTGTAACACTTCTGAAGAATGACACAAACACCTATAAAATCTACAGATCCTTTGTGATAGTTGCTTAAAGTATTAGAACAGCTGAAGGTTGTGAAAAATATTGTTTTGTCATTTATAGACATAAGTATAAACTATAAAACAATCTATTTACATGTGGAATGGTTTTATTGTGCTTTTGTCATTGAGAGTCTATGTATGGCAACAAATCACTGAAAATATCAATAAGTCAGAGTTTTAAAGTTTTCTTTCAAATGGCATAAAAACACAAATGAGATTGGGTGTCTCTACATCTGTATATAAATAAAGTTATATTAAAACATGCTCAGAGGATTCACTGAAGAACAGACTGACTTCAGAGGGTTAAAGTGCTTTCAAAAGGTGCAGTAATCTACTTCTGAAAGTTGTAGGCTAACAGAGGATTACCAGTTATTATTATAAGTACATACTGCAGCCAGTATGTAAAACACTGAACTTATGAGCATGCACAAATGTCCTATATAAACCTGATTAGGAACTGTAACATTAAAAACCCTCCATCCTCCAACCCTCCATTAAATCCTATATTAACTACACCTTTGCTCTGACCTTTGATCATTATAATAGCTTTACCATTATTAATAATTTGTCTGTAATGTAAAGTGGTCACAAGCCAGAAAAGTTTAGAAACTGTATAAACACATTCTCCTGTTAATAAGCTTTTCAGTGCCTGTGACACCATGGACATAGTTTAAATTAAAACAAAAAAAACTAAAAAATCAGGACAAATATCAACAACACTGGTTCAACTTTTGTTCCATTTCTCATATTGTTTATCATATTGAAGATTTGTCTCAAAATGCTGTTAAACAACCAAACACCACTCATTCAACATGTCGGCAAACTATACTATACTATATACTACGTACTGTATTTACCGATCGCATCATTACACAATGGTCCACCCAGAGCATATCCTCTCTCCACCTGCCGTCATTCACCTGCAGTGAAATCAGACAGGGAGCACATCACTCTGAGCTGCAGGAGAGGCAATAAATCAGTGAGCCTCTCTTCCAAATAGTGTCACATAAGTACATAAAAGTAAATAAGTAAACAAACTGCTTATTTATTGATCCTTCTGGTTTTTAAAAACTTGTTTATCCACTTTTTTTCTCTTTTCCTTCCCCTTTTATTTATCTACCGTATGTATTTTTTATTGAACATGCATTATTTTTCTCTCTTAACAAACCACACGCACTATATTCAGATGTGAGTTTCTGCACCAACCCCTGACATATACACACTAACGCTGTATCCTTAGTCAGAGTCTTTATTAATATAAAGCTCGTCTCACTGTGTGAATACTTCAGGTCTGCCTATGTCAGATCACCTGCTATGTTTGGCTTCAACAATAAAAAACAAATCAGTGCTGTGCATCATAAAACCAAGACACCTAAAAGTGAAGCATTTCTTCAAATATACGAAACCAGCACAGACTAAATACATTTACATTAAACTTGCCTCAATCGTCTTGAAACATCTTTGCTTTAATTTGCACATGAAATTTGATCTTCTGCTTCTAAAAGGATAGAGAAGTACAATAAACCCAGAGGACATAAATGTGGAGTATGGCAAGCAGAGTATAAAGAGTTATATATTGTCAGCTTTGTAGCCAGGTTTTTAGACAAGCATGGTGTCTGCAAATGGACGAGCCAGCAACAAAATCCATCTACTAAAAAGAGGGCAACGTCTGGGGGACTTTAGTGTTTGAAATGTATAAAAAAGATTGGCAGTAAATGACTTGTGCTAAAATTTGATAGTACAGAATCAGTGTTTCTAAGTCTGGGTGACATTAAAACCTAATATATATTAAATGTTATTTGCAACAACTTAACAAAACTCCTCCTGTGGCCTGGTTTACGTGGACCTTATAACTTTCCTAAAAGGGGCCCCGGGGCAGGCCAGTGAGTAAAACTATAGGATGGGCAGGCTAATACAAGCCCATCCTTTTCAGACAATTCTTCAGACCAACTTAAAAAACCAATGGCAACCTCTAAAAGCCTGTCTTTGTCACCCTTAAACCCCAAGATGCTCTAAAACACCATTGTGCAGTTAAACCTCATAAATTTGTCGCAGGGACTGATTAAACATCACGGGAATTGAAACACTAAAGATTTTGTCTCTGGCCCTTTTGGATGAGGGACAATGGTCCATTCACAGGGAGACACACAGACAAAAAGAGTGTTTAAGGGGAGATGCAGCGAGCTGAGGGGTTCGGCCAGTCCCCTCCATATGTGATACAAGGTGGCCCCAGCAAGGGGGACAAAGGGCCAGGTGACAGGGACGATGGGCTGCAGGGTCACAGGACGAGCAAACAACATTATAGGGGGCGTGAAAGCAGAAGACCCCCCTCGTCACTGATGAAATACTGACATGATTTTAAACACTGAAGCATATTTTTCATTATGAAATAGTGAAATGAGATTGGAAATGCTGCAGAGGAGACATTACGACATGAAAAGGAGTCGAGTATATTCAAAAATGTCTACGAATATGAAGATTAACACTGTAGTCAGTGTTTTTCCAACTTAGATGGAAGTAAGTCACTGTTGAGGATAGTTTTAAACAGCTTCCTGAGTGCACACATAACGGTAAGTAAAAATATGTGCTGTGTATAGTACTATGCATCAGAAAACATCACGAAAATTCTTTTTCTTGCTTCTTAAGTCAACCTGCTCAGTTATAGTAAAATATTTCAGATTAGTGCCTGAGGAAAGATAGTCATCTGCCTTTAATTCAGACTTAAAAATCATATTCTCTTCAGACTTACAGTAAACAAACCAAGAGAGCTAATAGCCGTATTTAGCCCACTTGCCTGAGAATAACAAAAGTTAATTGTATAAAAGTGAAAAGCAGCCCATGGGCCCAGACGACAACAGGGTGCTACAGGGTGAGAGAGGCTGTAATGTTTACTGGGTATTCTTATGCTTAAGTAAATCCAGAGCCTTTAGGAGTAATGTTTGCTCAGCTTTTCGGTGCATAATTAGTTTCCTTTAACATTATAAAAGCCTCGGGGCCCTCTGTCATGACCTGCTACATATCTGAGATTTTATAAATTAAATATATTTTAGACTACAAATGATGATTTTAAAATCACTGGACAGATTTAAAGCCCAAAAAGAGCACATTTGAGAGGTTAAAACACCCTATAGAAAAAGAAAACCAACCTTAAACTAAACTTAAAGAGGCCTAAGTATATATTTGTTGGCTGTTTGTGCATCCATATGTTTTGTTTTCAGAAATAGATGCATATTATGCTTTTTCTTTGAGTTAAACTTGAAAAGAGTACATACACTGGAATTTTATCATACAAAATAAGGTTTTATTAATAATTTTGTTCACAAATAGAAACGGTTTCAACAGGTAAAAACTTTAAAGAAAGTCTCCTTAAAGACAACGAATAACATTATTTGTTCCTTCAAACATTCAGGCTATCATAATAGCTTTGCTGCTACCTCTTCTATCAGCGCCTAATGCAGCCTACTGTACATTATCTGCCTGCAACAAGTTATTTATACAAATATTACGTTTAAACGGCTTCAGAAACATACAAATACATTATCTCAGCGGATAATAAAAAAACAAAAACAAACAGGCTACACCAATAAGCCCGTGTATGAGAAAATATTATCAGCATTTTAAAAAATAACACGCGAAATATCAAATAAAATGTGCAAAATACCTTTTGTTCTCTAGTGAAAAATCTAAATGTTTAAGTTGCTCAAAAATCTGCTAAACATTCAGAAAACATTTGATGCAATTCTAAATGAGTTTGTGCATTGAACTGAGGCCTTTCATTTGAAAGAATTAAAGTGGACCGAGTCGCTCCAAAAGTCTCTCCAGGCGAATCTGGAGGCCGCCGCGGTGGGAAAGTGCTGGTACCTGGGAGGAAGAGCGACCGGGGAGGGATGCTGAAGAGACGGGTATGGCAGATGGAAGGGCACCGCCTGAGAGGGAGGAGGTAAACACGGAGCTTTCTCCGTGTCGAGTACGCAGGTGTGAAAAGGTTTCCCGTCCCGCACCAGGATCGGAACGACGAGCCTGCGCAGCACCGGAGGCTGCGCTATCTCCACGTCCAGGAGCGCTCCCTCTGCCCGGCCTCTCTTCATCTTGTAGCGGTGGTTCTGGAACCAGATCTTCACCTGGGTCGGGGTCAGGCTGAGGAGCCGGGCCAGCTGCTCCCTCTCTGGGCCGGACAGGTAGCGCTGCTGGCGGAAGCGTCTCTCCAGCTCCAGGGTCTGGGCCTTGGAGAACAGAACCCGGCGCTTCTTGCTCTTTTTGCTCTTGTCGCTCTTGTCGGGCTCCGAGTCCAGAGATGAGTCGTCCGGCTTGGTTGAGTCTGGCGAGGCCTCGACACTGCCTTCATCGGATGCTGCAGAAATAAATAATACAGGTTAGACCACATTTTAAAGAAATAATGTAATGATACTGACGTTTATTCTAGTCTCCCCTCTCATCCATCCATCCATCCATCCATCCATCTATCCATCTATCTATCTATCCATCTATCTATCTATCTATCCACCTATCCATCTATCTATCTATCTATCCACCTATCTATCCATCTACCTATCTATCCACCTATCTATCTATCCATCTATCTATCTATCTATCCACCTATCCATCTATCTATCTATCTATCTATCTATCTATCTATCTATCTATCTATCTATCTTTAAGCTTAGATACTTCCAGAAAGTGATGCATAACCGTCTAATATTCATATCTAATCGTCTTGATAAACGTTCCTTTCAAAATAAAACTGGTTAAAATTAAAAATATATATCTCTAGGGTATGATTGATGAATGTTTTTTCTAGACACTATATTAATCAAATCCAGCATCATCAGCTCGTAATGGCTCCAAACATGCACTTACATATGCAGGGGCTCCGGTCGCAGTCCATCCAGGAGGTGTAGGGCGAGCTGGAGGAGCAGGAGGAGTAGACGGGGGAGGACCGCGGCGCTGCCTCCGCATCCTGCTCAGGCAAATCCAGGATGCTCCTGACGGAAAAACTGAACTTGGTCGGCGCAGCCATCGCGTCCTTCGGTAGTTGCGTGCAACCCGGTAGTTTGTTTTTGCGCAGAAATAAACAAGCACTCGAAGTTAAGTCTGTCCAAGGAAGAGGAGGAGGAAAAAAAACACACACTGCAGCGGATCCTTTCCACTTTGCGCACTGTCCAAACAGCAGCTCTGTGTGCACCGGGGCTCAGTGTTTACACAAACAGCACTCCATAAGCTGCAAACACAAGGCTGCTCGCTTATAAAGCCTCCTCCTCCGCTGAGTACCTGAATGGCTGGAGTGCTGTCACCCAATGACGGTAGGTGAGGAATAAAGAAAAAAACCTCCGAGCTTCAACAATGAGCGAAGGAAACACTCGTCATCATTACAGATTCGTCCCGTATCGTCAAACGGGGGAAACAGATAATGGTAATTGTTGGAGCTGAATCACGTCTTGGGTGGCAACTGACAACAGAGCCCGTCCCATCATCAAACCACCACCCCCCTCTCCCCCCTCCCCTCCCTCCCTCCCCTCCTCTAGCCCAAACAACGTGTCCATCATTTGCATACAAAGTGAGCAATTAGCCTGATGCCTGCGAGTTGGTTTAACTAATACGTCCATTAGAGGCGTATTAATTGCAGGCGTGAGAAATGTTGACGTTTATGGACGGTGGAGGGTTCCCAAACATGTACATTTGCCCCAGAGACTTCTTATGTTGTACATAGACGTTTTTCAACAAGAAAATCTTCCTTTTTAACTTTTCTGAATGACTTATGATGGCATTTATTTCAGACTTTTTTTTAAAAGGGTAAATCTTAAATGTAACATTAAAAAACGAACCATGATGTAGTTGTGAGCAGGTATGAGCGTTTATTAATGTATTTCTCAGCAACCATAACTCCTCCTACGGATGACTGTGTTTCCACCCATTATCTATAAACGGATAATGGATGACAACACAGTAAAATACTCTTGTAATAATATTTAATATGTCTTCATACGAGGAGTTAGAAATGTTGACAAGTCCTGCACATTATATAAACACTCAAAATGTCCTTATATCTGCTTACAGCTACATTATTGTGCTTTATAAGCAATTTCCTCAGCGTCCAAAAAGGCTTGTAATTGCTAAACACAGAGGTTAAAGTAAATCCATACAGAAAATTCTGTTATAGAGGCAAATTATGATTATGTATGATTAATTATAAGTTCCAAACGCGCCCTATTCAGTTTCTGATAAAGTGAAGCACTGATGCTGACAAGATTTTATCAATTGGTAATCAAGATAAATTATCGACAATTAATCATGCTTCACGCACAGAGCTTAAAGGGATCACTGTTTAATCCGCTACTTTTCTCTGTTTTATCTCATTAATTTAAAAGTAAACAGCCGATCATCCTCTACCCAAACTGTCGCCCACAGGCTGATATCTTGGCTTTTTTTTGTCCAGACATATAAAACACATTAAATGCAAAGCGTGAATTCAGTCTTTCGTGGGGGGGTTGCCTCTCTCTCGTATTTGATATTGATATCGGCCCTCATCCACTTCAGCGAGGTGCATGAGGCCGGGGAGGAGAGACGTGGTGGACATGCCTCCCCAGTCGTCCTGGGTGGTCGGACGAGAGGGAACACAAATACATGCCAACCAGAGGAGGGGAACAAAAGGGGAAAATGTAGCCCCGCGTCCGAGACCCGTTGGAAGCATTTGTTCCAGTCAAGATTTTGCATTTGTTCAGTCCCGCAATAATGCCTGATTGACGCCCCGGCACAATGTCCTTTAACTTTGCAGGATAAATCCGAGCTTGTTCCGTGTTGTCATGGTTTTGAATGGAGCTGAATAGGATCTGGGACACTATCTACTGCTCTGCGTCTACTGCCGCCAAGTCTATAGTCCAGGGCAATATTACATGTGTGATTCAGGACGTATTAAATTCCTTTTAGATTTTCAGAGCTCAACAAAGTCGGTGACCTGTATTATTAGTTCAACATGCACTGGAATCAGCCTTTATCTCTCGTTTTCTCCCCATTAAAAGCCTTTACGCACATTACGCACAAATGTTCCGTTGGAAAACAAACAACATTAAGCAACTTTTAAGATATAATACTAAGAATATCGCCAAAAACTGGGAGGATTACACCCTCCTTCAAGCACCATTTCTGTGTACACATCGGCCTCCCAGTGGTTGACAAACACCAGAGGATTACAGTACCGCAGGTTTGCTGGAGTGGATAGTTTACAGAGAGCACTCGATTGGAGAGCAAAAACACGCAAAGGCAAAGAAAAGTCATGTCCAAAGAGCGGGAATTTTCTCTGTCCACAATGACCCAGCAGCCCCCTTAATCTATTTAACACCCACAGGCTTCAGCCAGAGAGGGTCCTCTGCAGCTCCCAAGAGCTCTCCACTGCCAAATATTTACTCTGTTGTTCAGCTCTCCATTCCCAATCCCTCCTCGGCCAAATGCAGATTTTTCTCACATGGTTCTGGAGTCAGCAGCTGAACTGACAGTTTTAACTGACACTGACTGTTTTAAAGTTCCTCTCCGCTCATAAATGTGTTTTGCTTATTATTGCTTCACTTGGATGTTTGTCCTTCACCCTGCAGAATGATGTATGTACTGTTTGACTTCAATCTGAGTTTAATACCTTCAAATATTGAAATCACGACTTGTCTGGAGGCCAGTTTTGTTCCAGTAACTGCAACTTACTCAAATGTGACCTGGAAACCTGAAACCTTTAAAAGACTTTTCAGTAAATTAGGAGACACTTTGTGTCCAGCTGTTAAACTTTTGAAATGAAAAGTTTTTGCTCATTCTGTTTTTTGAGGTTGAGGGAGTAATTTTCTTATGTTGTAATTAAACTTATTTTGTGCAAAACAAAAACATCAAATGAATATTATTCTTCCAAGCAAACTATTTTTATATGCCCTAAAACATTTATGATGGGAATCATCATACGAGGCCTCTTTTCTCCTCTTTCGTGTCCATACAGTAACCTAATGTCTTGCAGGTCAATTCACCAGTATTTGGATTATCAAGACTCTCACCCTCAGTATATTTTCTTTACTTTTCTTAACTGATGTTTTTCTTGTTGTATTACCTGTTTATTTTATAGGTTGTGTTTAACTGCTTTTATTATTATTTATTGTGTAATTCTAGTCTTGGAAAGTGCTGCACAATTAATGTCTAACAATAAGTAAATGCATAAGGTAGTACTTTAGCAATTTGGGGGATTTTTTTAGTGGAAAAAAAATTCTCAGTTTAAGCTCTAACTTTTAGTAGCTCTAAAACTGTAGTATACACTTTCTATCCAGCTCAGTTGGCTGGCCATCCTTACTTCTTTAAAACCTTCACCTTCAGTTTGTAACTTAAGCTTTCTGTTAAATATTTTAATTCTCAAGCCAAAGCTGAGATAATGAGGAAGCCATCTGGGTTCTTTTTCAGCAACAGAAGATATTACACACAGGCTAAGTCATACTTTTATGACAAATAAACAGAACTTCGCGAGTAAAATTGGTGGAATGTCGCTTTACCTGCTAATCTTAGTTACCCAACATCCACCATGGCACCACTGTACCACCTGCTGACGTCTACACTTACTGTCCAGGTCTGAACATGACACAGTGGCTCAAACATGTAGTAAGCCAGTGAAAAAGATAAACGCCTGAGACGTTTATCTGATTCCAGTCTGATTATTCATCACCTTAACAGCCACAATGACCCCTCTGTTCCTGCTGAGTGTAGCATCATGCTCCAGCAGCTGCACCTGCCGCCTGTCATGTCCTCTCCCTTCTCTCTCTCTCTGTCCTGTAAATACCATTAGCATTTTGGAGAGGGGCTGCGGGGGATAATTACTTGGCCGTCACATCACTCTCTCTCTGCAGTAAACTGGGGTCTTGTGAGGTTGCTTGACTGAGCAGCAGCTGTGTGTTTGCTGCTCAGTGAAAGTGTGTCAAAAAGTCAGGTCTGTTTATATGGCGCTTTAACACACAAAACCAGTGTGTGCCAATGGGATTTTCAGAAAAGAAGTTGCAAAAACAGGGGAAAGGGAGACAGATCCTGGAAAATCCAAGGATTACTATGACATTACTCAGATAGAGGGTGTTTAAAAGTACAAATGAAGGACAGCCACATGTAAAACAACATGGATTTTAAAAGAAGAGCTTAAACTTCTAAGTATTTCACAGCTTTAGAGAAGGCAAAAGCACAATTATATTCTTGATTTTAATGATAAATAAAATACATTTTTAAACGTTTTAGTCTTGAATTGAAAAATATATTTACTTGGAAAGTCACCATGTTCCATCTAAACTCTCTAGCTGCAGTGCAGTGAATGACTGTTTATTTTGATAATATCCTGTGAGCAGTGATCAGTCACCGCTCCAGTCAGAAATATAAAGAATTGCAAAATATTCAAACTTAAATTCTGAGTAAAACACATGCATACATACAAGAGAGTCTCCTAAAAAATAATGAAACATCACTTACTTTTTAGCAGAGTTGTCTCTACACCTGCAGTCACCATAGTCCAGTGCTGCTGCTCAGTCCCAGTACCTCAGCTGATGATATCGGCTGTAAATGGGAAACAACAAAACTACTGAACATTTGAACATCAGGATAGGTGCTTAATTATTACTACTAGTTATGTATTATTTTGTTCTGGAGTCAAAAGTAAATATTTGTAGATTACTAAAAGCAGGTGAGTCTTAAGCAGCTATTTATTACAACAAGACCATCATTTACTGTATTAAACAACATCTCATACACAGTCTATACTTTATACATATGGACTTATTGTTGTCTAATATCTATTGCAGTAACGTCACAGAAATGCTTTGAATTAAGAAAATGTTGAGTTCACTTACCTGCATCAAAACAGGCTCCATAGAAGATCTGCAGCTCCTCCAACTCAGAGGATCATCAGTGTTCACATTCTACAACAGCAGCAGCATTAATCATGAATTAGAACTGGTTTAAAAGAAACAATATCAATAAACAGCAACAAGACTAAGCTTTAGATTTTCTCTCAAATATATGATGAACAGAAAATTCTGTAAGGCACAGAAATAAATCTATGACATGAGGTTGTAAGGAGATAAAAATTGCTGTTATTTACAACTCCCATTCAAAACAGTTCATGTTCTCTACCTGTTTCAGTCTTGTTCCAAACTGTGTTTTAAGACCCTGAATGGTCACCGCTATGTCAGACATGTCTGATACTTGGTTGCCCTCTACAGGACACACACTGATACTGACAAACAGCCTCCCTCGTGTCCACACACAAGAGTTCAGTTCACTTCAGCCTTAATTAAAATCCTAAAGGGAAATGTGGTTTCAGCACAGAGCCACTATAAACAGCAATAACTCTACTCAGTCACCTCTGCTGGCAAACTGATATGACAGGTAATTATTTGATTGCATTTGTGAAAAAGAGTGTTTGTATGTGTTTCCTCATTCTCTGCAGCCAGTTGTGTAACTAAGGGAACATCAATGAAAACTGAATGCAGTGTGAATCGTACCTGCTGGGATAAAAATAGGCTGCTGGTCCTTTGTTGCTGCAGTGTTGCCACCATCCAGACCTGTACATGAACGGGCAAAGGCTCAGTCACTGAGGCTGCAGAAAATTGTAGCCTACAGGCATCTTCAATCTTAGACTGATCAATCATTAATTTGATGCAGTCAAATCTTTTACTTGGACTGATGTAGTTTAAAGTGCCCTACAAGTGAAGGCAAATTCAGCTGACGAGAAAAACTGCTCTGCACTTTTTCATGCACTAGAAGAATGTTAAATGAAAGCAGGGGGAATACACACAGAACTGAGGAGAAATATAAAATAACTGTACATACATACAGCACTTTAGATGTGAAGATTCTTACCCATCATCAACATCAGGAAGAATCATTCTGCAGAAAGACAATGAGCCCAAACACACAGACAGAGTCATAAAGCACTATCTTCAGCAACAAGAAGAACAAGAAGTCCTGCAACAGATGATCTGACCCCACAGAGATCTGATCTCAACATCAGTCTGGGATAAAAACTACTTGTGGCATTATTTAAAAAAAAACAAAAAACAGGTTAGATGTAATAAAATGTTCACTCATAGTAACCCTGCCATGCATTTAATAGCTAGTGAGTGACTCTAAGGAGTAGGACGAACTAAAGAGGAGAGACTAATAGTTTTTAAGTGAGGACTGACATTTATTCCCTACATGTCCATCAGATGGCGCCGCTGTATTTGGAATAAAAACGCTGTGTGGTTACAGTGAGTGTTGGCTCTGTATCAGCAGCATCAGTGACCCTGTGAAGACAGTGTGACCAACAGGGACACACAGGGAGACTTCAGAAAATTAAAACAGATGCTTCAGCTTTTTGGGTCTCATTCACAATTTTTGCCACCAGAGAACAACAGGAGAGATCTTTACCTCAGTGTGTCTGACTGGTTCTGCTGCTCAACAGTGTTCTCGCTTATTAAAGTGCCACTAACTCATGCGACTTGTCTTTAAATTGTGCAAAGAAATGCAGCAGCCTCACCTTGTCTGCAGGTCAGGAGAGTCACCGCGGTGCATATCGGAGGCCTCAGTGTTGAGTTAATCCTGTGAGATGTTCACTTCTTCACTGAGCACAAAGAACGGCAGCTCTCGATGAAAACTTATTCAAATTTCTATCATTCCCGAGTTTTATTCGTTTATTTTCCTGGCGTCAGGCTCCTAATCGAAGAACAAAAATATCAGAGGCCCAGCACTTTGTCACAATTCTCACTGACATTATGCATCTGACTCTGTCCGGCCTCTGTTTGTTTATGAGGATACTAAACCCTCAGTCCACTCAGTAATCTAATAACCCTGTGTAAGAATCTGACGCTCGTGTACCCAAACCTGACTAATTACAGGAATGTTTCTGCGCTTATGCTGGGATCTTAATGGATGAGGAAATTTAATATAAGTCCAATCCAGGTATGACTCAACGATTCCTCGGGTCTAGTGCATAACGCAGCGGTGTGGTCTGTATCAACACCCCATTTGCACTTTTCTGCACAAAGGAAAGGCCGCGTAAAAGCGCAGTAAAGGTAGAGCCCTCCATTTTTCCCAGTGTCCTTGGTCCGGGACAAAGAGAGCTCCAAATTAGGGCGGAATGAAATATTTAATACTAATGGATGCCAGGTGCCAGACGAACAGATGTCAAAGTGATGTATGCTTAAAAGTGTCGTAAATATTGTTTCTTTTTGTCCCTCTCTGCTGAAACCCAGGCCTGGCCTCTGAAACACGGCTACATACGTCGTTAACCCGCGTTCGTCCTCATTAAGGCCGCATTAAAGTTACCGCGCCACTCAGCCCGGGAGAAGTGCTAACCTGCAGAAAGACTTTAATGGTGTCACCGCCGTTTAGGCTGCAAAGGTTAGAGTCATCAGGCCGGGTTATTTTAAAGGCACATTTCCCCCTAAAAAATCTGCAGCCTCCGCACATTAAAGCTCCATATAGTCTTATCTCATTTGTATCAAACAGCTGGAGGTGACACCACTTCCCCTCTCCCCCTTAATAACCCGGATTAGGGGTGCTTTTGGGTGACAAACTGCTGGGGCCTTGTCGCTGAAGGTCTCAAGGCTAGCAACACACACACACACACACACACACACACGTAGAATAACTCTCCGCACGTGTGTATCTCATTGCAGATGTCAGTCAGTTTGGGGACAGTTAGTATGAGATGACAGACCTCCAACCCCCGCTGTGAAATAAGAAATCACTGCGCGTCCCCATAATAACCTATTAGTGGTGGTTTGGATTTCCCTCAGGATCTTACTGGGAACATTAAACCGGGAACTGTGAACACCGCTCTGCTGCTTTCTGCACGGATAATCTGAGCTGCACAGCGGCTCAGCGTCAGTGTGTGCTGCAGATATGAAAATCCGTCTCGCACTATTTTTTCTTGGGACCACAAAGAGGAATCAGTAGCGGATTACAGTCACAGGTGTCTCACTATAATTAGGGCCCGAGAAACGAGTTGCAGGGACCCTCTTGTTTCAGTTGCTTCTCTATTGACAGGGGATTTGTTTTTAGGTTGAAGTCCACTGATACTAAGTTTTGTATCATATCAGGTTGCAATGAATTTTACGCGGATGGATCTGATTATGAAAAACAAAGTTCTACATGGAAAATAGTCTGGTTTAGCCTACATAATAATAATAATAATAATAATAATAATAATAATAATAATAATAATTGAACATTATTTAGATACAGATCAAATGACAGCTTTGATATTTAACTTTCCAGTTGAGCTGTTCTAGTTGTTGCCTCCATTAAAATGTTATTTGCCATAAACTCAGAGTTGGGAAACAACTTAATTTTCCACGATTTCCGCGACTGTTAATGGTCATTACTGTTAACATAGTCGCCCATTGTTTTTTTATTTTATTTTATTTTTTAATTTTTTTATTTTAAACTCTGGAATTAGCTGTGTTATTTAGCTTGTTATTTAGACTTATTATGCAGTGATGGATGAAGCACTCAGATCTTTTACTTAAGTAAACGTAACAATATCACAGTGTAAAACTACTCTGTTACAAGTTACAGTCAATGCACTCAAGAAGACTTAGAAAGTAAAAGTACACAAGTATATGTATAGTTTAAGGTACCTAAGGAAAGGTGCTAATTAAGTTGACATTTCGGAATCATAACACTGGATTATAACTATTGCTACGTTAATGTTTATATCACATTAATGCTGCAGCTAATTTAATGGTTTTACTTTCTGCTGGGTGGCAGCTGGTGAATTTCACCCGAGGATCAATAAAAGTTTTATCTTGACCTACAATAACACTTCATAATTTATTTGTTGATTATATTTTATATAAATAATATAAATATATAAACTAACCAGTAACCAAAGTTATCAATAAATGTAGTGCAGTGAGTTAAATGTACAATATTTGTCTGAACTGAAATAGAGTGGCGGAAAAAGGAAAAACTCCAGTTAAGTACAACCTCGAAGTTCTACTTGAGTATATGTACTTAGTTATTTTCTAACGCTGCTCTTATGCACTGAATTTGCTCATTGTATGATGATGGATTTCAGATTTTATCGACTTGATGATGTAAGTGATTTGATCTTAAGTGAGTTAGTTTGTTTCTTTGTGCCTCTGGCTTTAATTTAGCTTCCTGCAGCTTTGCAGGATGAAGATGAAGATGTACTGTAATCTGATCCAATCGGATATTAAGGCCCACAAAGATGTTCGGTAGCTCAGATATTAGGCTGATATTATTATATATAATAAAACTAAGGCAAGAATATTATTTGTGTCCTGCTTCTAATTAATTGGCTCAAGTGCGTATTGGAGTTTTGGCTGATGGAGAAGGCGGAATCCACTCCCTCCATCTCCATCATCATCTCCATCATCATCATCATCATCTCCATCCTCATCATCCTACACAGAACAGTTGAATGCTTTTGACAGGCGCTGAATATAAATATAAAATACGGACTGCTGCTAAATTAAAAGAAAAAAAATCTCACTCTTTAACGTTTCGATCTTCGCGCGATATTTCAGGAGTGAAATTATTGCGACTAAAGTGACAAAGTAACGTTATCGATATTTACCTCGTTGATCTCGTCGCACATCTGCTTTAATTCGGTCACTGATTAAGATTAATTAACTCTAATAACTGAATATTAGAGAGGTTATATTTTTGGATGCGATTAATTGTAATGAGGGAAAAAACAAGCTAATGATTTAAGTTTGAGTTGGTTCGTTTTACACGTATATTTATCATTACATCCTGGATCACAGTAAAGTCCAGTGAGGAGAAGAGGAAGCTGGATGGGGTGTGACAAGAAAAAATATTCAGGGATAATAACACACAGACTTTCCTTTACACTGTCGATCAGACTTAATCGAAATCCTGCTGCAATCAGCAACGTTGTATGTTTCTGTGTTTACCTGTTTCCCAGTCTGCTCCAGCCTTAGAAACCAGGACAGGTTGTCTGTTTTGTCTGCGCTGCACTGCGTCTAAAAAAAGTCCCTCATGTCCTCACTTGTTGTACATGTGGAAATTAAAAACAAAAGGTGGTTAATGTGACTTTGCTCACACATGAAGAAGATAGCTGAGGTGGGAGTGCCTGTGTCATCACGGTTTATAAGTGGTTTTCAGCTACAATATTGAGAAGTAAACAAACTCAGGTGGATGTGAGCAGTGTCTTGGCACAGTACAGTCCTCTCTCTCTCTCTCTCTCTCCTCTACTGAAATCTTTGCGGTGCGAGAAAGAAATGCGAGACTAAAGCCGCTATATGATTTATAATTGTGGGTATTTGACCCTGAAACAAGATGAGGCAGTTTTGTCTCTCTTAATTTGAGGAAAAATTGGTGCTCGTCTCTAATAACTGGGTGAAGTATGACCTGTGTGGGTGATCATTAGAAAGACAAATCAGAAGGAAAAAAAATGCACGTTCCTTCAATATTTTACATATTAATGATGCACAGTTTACATGTTTACCTGGAGACGACAGTCAGCCTGAAATATTGATAAACTGATTTTTGTTTTCAGCTCTGTCGGGATGACCATGACCTTGATGGAACACAGGAATTTTCCTAGAGGAGAGAAAAAAAAGAAGCAACACAAACACATATTTGGCCTCCACACTTCCTCCATCATCTTGAGTCAATAAGAAGTTTCTAGCCATGAAAACAATTATGACCAAAGCAAAAACTTTCACATGAAAGAGAAGCTGTGATATAAACAGGTACAAGTGCAAACTCCCAGACAGCAGAGACTCTGTATATTCAGCTTCAGCTTCATCCAGCTGGGACAGGGGTTGTGTTTGCTGAGTAGTGAAGGTAAACAGAGGAACACATCTGTAAACAAGAGAAAAAATAATAATTAAAATGAACTCAAATCATCCGAGTCGAGAAATATTAAACGGAATATTGTGATAAATAAATCATCGACTGTCTCAGGTTAAACACACGAAAGTTTAATCACATAAAAACAGGCAACATTATCTTGCTATCAAACAGGTTTAACTACATAATTATTTGAGCACGTGTATAAAGTGTAATTCAGCTTCATGAAGAGGGAAGAGCTGCTGATGTTGGGAGGGGGCTGCACAGAGGCTGCAGGTCACTCTGCTGCAGAGAAAGTGCAAGAAACTCAATGATATGATTCACAAAATGTTCCTCAAGCATTAAATGATAGATAATCGACACACAGACTGGGTGTGATGGAAACGCTGCATTGCAATTATTATATTTTGCACATAAACCGTAAAAACGCCAGGCGGACACACAGCCTGTAACAGTGGAGTATTCAGTCATTTGCCTGCTGCATATAACAAGAAAATCCACGTTATCTCAGGCAGGAGGTCGCGAAAAAAGTCTTTTAAAAACAAAATGTGATGTTGTTTATTAATATAAGACAAATGTTCCTTAATTTAAAAAAGTGTGTTGCTAAATGTGAATAGTGGACAACAATACTGGTCCAAGTGTAACGCCATTCATTATGTAAAGGCCCAGTGTCAGATAATGTGGAGCAGCGTGCTGCCATCCGCCTCTGAATCCAGAGACACAGCAGGAGATGAAGAAATAAGTCAGCTGCTGACTGCTGTCGAAGCTCTGAGTCCATCGTTACACAATTTGTCTGACAAGTGATGCGTTTCCCCTCACACACGGTATGAACAATTCAATTCGACATGGACGATTTTGGGCTCGTGAACAGGATCAGGCATGTGACAGCCATGTAGAGTCTGGAAATCATGCGTGGAGGCCTGTTAACATCGGCGCGGCGTTCACGGACGGACGGAAAAAATAATTTAAAAATGGATATCAGTCGAATAGAAAGAAATCACTAGTCCTAATAGTTGTTTACTGAAGACTGCCTGTGTACATTTGGGCTGTACATGAAATACACAACTTATGTTAAACACTCACATTTACACATCCACTTCAAGAGCAAAATACTGTATCCTGACGAGATAATGACAAACATATGAGGCTTCTTTACTCCCTCTTAACAGTCTTCATTTAATAAAAAAATATTAATATTATTACTATTATTATGTAGACTACACGTGTCCATACTGATATACTTATAAAATATGTAGCAAGCTAATATAAAATAGCAGAAAACGTGGTTTAATTTTGACACATAATAATAATGATAATAATAATAATAGTTGCTGTGATCGGATCTAATGCAATAATTTTCTGACTGTGATAATCACATAATTTGCTGATTGTATGGGAATTTTCAGCGATGATTTCAGTAACCTGTAATCATTTATTTCAACCAGCGATTTAACACTGATAATTTCCAGTTGTTGTGTGACGTCATTTATCAGATATAAAAAACGGAGATGGCCTCCGCTGAGGCTGCAGAGTCTAGTATTATATCACACGAGAGGGGGGAAAGGAGGGAGGTGTATGTGCCCTCAGTGAAGATGGAGCAGTCTGCAGAGACCTTTGATCCCTTCACTGCTGACCTTTTGTTATTCCAGCAACCAGAGGCACCTCAGTGGAAACAAGTTGAGCACGTTTCCCCCCCACGGTAAACATTATCCTTGACGCATTAGTGGCCTGGGAGCTGAGCAGGGTGGGCAGGTGGGTGAGTGGGGGGTGCACGAGCAGCGATATGGTGGTGAATTTTAAAAAATGAGTCGACTAAGACCCCCAAGTCGGTCGTCTTAAGGCAAATAACCCGTCGTGTAAACAAAATATCTCGAGAAAAAAACATTAATTTACACCTCCTCAAAACACCCGTCTGACTGACTTGTATTAGTGTTAAGGCGCACACTGTAATCCGTGCAGCCTCAGAGATTTATGCCATCCTGAAAAGGTGGGAAAACTAAATTAAATATAGGTATGACGGGTTTGCTCTGCAGTATCCAGCCCACAGAGCCGAGCGTGTTGAAACAAATACTGAGCAGTACTTTATGTACATTTCGGCCTCTCGGAGCAGCTTCGGTGTTTAATGTCAGCAGAGCTTTTTCAACAATATTCCTAATTGCTGGGCTGTATTGGAGGCGCCGTTTGATGTTTACATACACGTTGATCCCTTTGGGTCGCTCAGAGATGAAGGTCAGTCATGAGCCGTGGCCTTTTAAAAAAAAATATGACACGAGAAAACCCAAAGCATGTGTCAAAATGGGGAGAGAGTGGAGGCGCAAAGTTATGGTGTGTGTTTGTTTCTCGTGTCGGGAAGCAACAAATCTTTCTTATTGCTTGCAAGTGGGGTTTCAGTGCAGCCTTTCCATGTGTGCAGGGGCAGTAAAGTTGGAAATGATCCCTTTTTAAGATATTGTTCTGCAAACGTTGAGCCTCGTGGGGTAATTATATAAAGGTTAAGACATAAAGGGTAATTTCTTTATCATACAAGAGCTCTAAAAACGTGCCTATCCTTAACGCTTGCTGTGCGTAATTGGCTAAAGAAAAGGGCAACATTTGGCCTGTGCGGCGCAAAGAATTAATGCAAATCAAATGGATTTTCAACTGTGAAATGGAGAAGATAAAATAAAATAATAAAAGTTCGCATGACACCTCGAAGTGTAATATTCGTTTCACACGTGTCTGAATAAATCAAATCATTTTTAATTTAAAACTGGCACAAGAGTTAAATCTAACTCTGCCTATTTATTTTCAAACTACATAACCAGACAGATTCTTTCCACAAGTTCAACACGTTCGCCTCATTTTCAGCAGAACAGAATCCAGTGAAGGATTTTTTTTTTTTGTTTGTTTTTTTTAACACAGTTTGACAGTGTAGCAGTCGATGCTTGATGCGTAAAGAGGAGTAAAAACAAAGGCGGTAAATAAGAAAGTGTGATAATCCTCTAGTGCATGGAGATACAATTTACCAACATCACGCTGCCAATTACATTACTCAAAACCAATCATTCATTTCCTCCCATTTCCTTAATGATGCCATTTAAAATGTTGAGATGAAGGGTGGTGTAGTGGAGCGTAAAGCCACCCAAAGTCAGATTTTCCACCTTTTTGTTTTCATAGCAGAAGTGGGTTCTTATTTTATTTTGAAAGGATTAATCCTACTTATAAAAACACGAGCACAAACGTAATTAATGAAGGCTAAACTTGGGGTTAAAATACACACATTTATACGCTTTTCTGGAAATATTGTTATTTTTCAGGTGATATTTCCTTATGATGGTCACCTTGCTGGAGTTTTTTGCGCGGCTCTTTCTTTAGTGCCACATCTAAGTTGAAAATGTGACGATCTAATCCAAAATCTTGATATTGCAATATACTCACCATATCTGTCTCAATAACAAACGCAATCATGGTGGTACATCCCCAGCTTTGCTTTCCGATGGGAGAGCAGGACGAGGAGGACGGGAGGAGGAGGTGGGGGGGATCTGTGTGGACTTGTCATGTCAAACTTTTGGACCAATGGCGATGCGGTTCTGCGCAATCCCGAAAGTCTATTGGAGAGCTGAGCCAATCAGCGGCAGAGAAGCATTGCAAGTCCAGCCTCCTGATTTCAACAGATTGAAATGTAAGCCTGTCTCCGGCGCCGTCAGGAAACAGATCGAGAATTTTGTCCCTCTTGTTCCTTATCGCACAAGAAGATTTTCTTGGACGCGGTTTTGGACAGTGGACACGCTGGACGCGGAGCAGGATCCACGCAGGAGGCACAAACCGGACACCGTATTCTTCATTTGCGGTTTTAACACGATGGGTGAGTTCTGTGTTGGATCGTCTTTTTTTCTCTCCTTCTTCTCTCTTGTCAGGGATGCAGCGAATGGTCCAACGTCCAGCGGCAAGGTGGGGAAATACGGCGAGATATTGTCTGCCTGTGATGTTTTGACCGGCCAGTTTAGCTGTTAATTCGGTGGGAAGGAACCAGCAGACTGAATTATTACATGTGTCAGTTACGCACGCGTTTTGGCATTGACTACTGGACATCCGTGTGAAGTTAAGCCTGCGTACACGGCAGCTATCAGTCAGGCACTTTTCACCCAAACATTACGCATAACTCGAAGTGATAAATATTTGTTTTGGAGTGAACTGATTTTTAGTAAATTCACTTTAAGCTCGAAAAGATGCGTCTTTTCCTTAAAGATGGATTTTTATGTCAACTATAAATAGACAGTAAAGAATTTTGTTGCACAACTGTCTTGTAAATGATAAAAACTTATCTTAACTAGATCAAAAAACTGTTTAACACTTGTTATAGTGGCTGTATTGGACAGTTATATCCATAGTAAGAAACAGAAGACCCTATGAGTGAGTGTTTTAACCCGGGTTATTAAAATCTGTGGTGGGCCTTGGTTTAGTTACCTAATCGCTGTCTCATTGTTCTGGTCTTTTGTGTGTTTGTTTTTGACACCAGAGCCAGCCTTCGGTGAGGTGAACCAACTCGGCGGTGTTTTCGTGAACGGCAGGCCGCTCCCGAACGCCATCCGGCTCCGGATCGTGGAGCTGGCCCAGCTCGGGATTCGACCCTGTGACATTAGCAGGCAGCTGCGCGTCTCCCACGGCTGTGTCAGCAAGATCCTGGCCCGCTACAACGAGACCGGCTCCATCCTCCCGGGGGCCATCGGAGGCAGCAAGCCGCGGGTCACCACACCCACCGTGGTCAAACACATACGGACATACAAGCAGAGGGACCCGGGGATTTTTGCCTGGGAGATCCGGGACAGGCTACTCGCCGACGGGGTTTGCGATAAGTTCAACCTCCCCTCCGTCAGCTCCATCAGTCGGATCCTGCGCAACAAGATCGGGAATCTGTCCCAGCAGAGCCAGTACGAGTCGGGCAAGCAGGCGCCTCATCCACCGCCGCAACCAACGTTACCCTACAACCACTTATACTCATACCCGACATCCAAAGTGCCCACTCCCCCTGGCATGCCCACCCTTCCCGGACACATGGCCATGCACAGGATATGGCCTTCCTCGCACTCTGTAACAGATATTCTGGGGATACGGTCTATTACAGAGCAACAAAGTAAGCATGGCTGCATGGAGGGCGGTTACATTTGTTTATTGCACTACATTTATCCAACTTTTGAAAGGGGTTTTGCGCGCAAGAGTGCGAATGCGTGTGTGTTTGAGAAAGAGAGAGAGAGAGGGGGCATTTATTTTTCCTTTGAATTACTCTAATTGTTCTTTATAGGCCTTCAAAAGTAACTATTGGGACGTTATAAACTCACAGGCCTCTATGGAGAGAGAGCTTAAATGCCATTTGACCTGCCTGCTGATATTGATTTGAAAGGGAGGCAGGTTAGTTCAGAAACAGATGGTCCGGCTTGCAGTAATAATTAAGAGGCGGATGTGGAATATTAGAGGGACAGCGGAGGTAAAAGGCGGTGAGATGAAGTGCATGAAGTGTGCTGAATGTTTGCCATGACTTGGAGCCAGACATTTTGTGCAGGGGGCTGCGCATTCAACAGGTTTAACTGTGATTCAGGCCTTTACAAAACAAAAGAGTCAGCTCACGTTAAGATAAAACTTTTCTGCAGCTGCCGTGTGTTGTGTTTGTAGATGTGTCACGCGCAGGTAGGCCCAGATAACTTTTGGGCTCGCGCACTCACGAAGACCCACGACTGTTTTGGAAACAGTGAAACAGGATCCGGCATAAATCAGTGTTAATGGTCGGCTCGGTGTTGTGAAAGGGATTTTCTGAGAGCTTGTTTTCCAAAAAGGAAGGAGGGGAAGTGCTGTCAAGTCCATTTGCAAGTAGTCCTCGCTGTCATGGATTCAGTGCTACCATGCAGAAACACGCCCCGGCTCCTCTCTCCCGCTTCTCACCGCCATGCGAAAACTTTAACTCGGCAATCTAAACAAGACAAATGTAAGGCAGATATCAACGAGAAATCACAAAAGGGGAGGAATGTGTTTTGAAAGCCTGCCTTTATAAACAATTTATGCTTTTCCAAATTATTAGCAGATGCTTGTGGCAGGTTTTTTAAACGCTGGGTTAAAGTTTTTAAAGCAGATTTTGGTGACGTGAGAGCTCATTTGCACCAGAGTGATTTCACCAGTCAGATTATTTACAAAATACATTTGGAATTTATGGAAAGGGACAGGTAAATTAAGACAATATGCGCAGGCTTAATATTATAAACTAATAGTTCTTTAACTTGACGCGTTTCGGGCACACACACAAAATAGGCTACATAGAGTAAAAAGCTATAGATTAATTCATGACCATACATCAAAATGACACTTGCAGTATCGTAGATTTAAAAAAAAAGCTCTGTGACGAGTTCTAACTTTGGTGGGCTTTGATTTCCCCAGTGTAAACTGTGGAAATGATATAACATCCATCACGCACGAAAAGAGGGAGACGGTGAGAGTAAATCTAATTTGTCCACCGACAGGAAGACGTTTTTGGTGCGGAGCTAAAATGTCCCCTGACCCACCAGAGAGTCGTCTTAACTTAAAACCATCTTCAACTGGGCCTCGATCTGATCTCCAGGGAGAAACCAAAACATTTAGTTTCACTCAGTCTAAACGCATTTTCTCTAAGGCGAGTGAAAAACTATGACAAGTAATTTCACTTTTTCTGAACAGTCAATGTTCTTCAGTCAAAATCCTTTAACAGAAAAATGTGAGGCCTGATCAGGTTTAATGATTAATGGTTAAAGAAAATTACTGACACAAGAGAAATTCTCTCAAACTTATATTTTAAGGAGATATTGTTTCGCTTGCAGGCAACTGGAAAGAATCTCAGGATCAGATTATTTACGTTTTGCTTTAGATATTCAAACTTATATTTTTGTTTAACTGATCAAGAAAAGAAGAGTTTACAAAAACTTAAAGCACACGAAAGCCAATTGACAAATGAGCCATTTGTGCGTGAAATGACAAATGACCGTGGCTTTAGTGCAAAATGTCACAGGGTTTATTATGTCTCATGCAACCTGGCTAATCTGGGCCTGATGTTTTTGTAGCCTATGGGAAGCAGCGGCCTGTGCGGGTCTTTTTTTTTCTCCTAATCTTAAAAACCTCTCTCTGACTATCCTCTCTTCTCTTCTCTCTGTCTCTTTTGCCCCCCCAGTTAGTGACAGTCCATCCTTTTCCAGCGCCAAACTAGAGGAATGGAGCGCTATTAACAGGACTAATTTCCCACCAGCAAGCTCTTCACTAGTCAATGGCGTGGATAAACCGCATTTAGAACCTGAGGCAAAATACACACAGGTAAAAAAACAAAACAAAACAAAAGGACATCTCTCATTTTTTGTAATCTCAAATGCAACAAAAGTAAAGCGAGTCTACCCAGACTCCTGGCAATCAGGCTATCCATCTAATTGCAATCTTTCTTTTTATATATAATATTTTAATAATTATGTGGCCTGGAAATTTCCCCCTCACAGCATTAATGCGCTCCTTCTGTTGGCTATGGTAATGGGTGCATTTTTAAAAAATAATATCTTATTATCTTTTATTTTGGCTTTACAAGGTGAACTTCCTGTAGGTCCTGCTGCATGGTCAGTGCTTTTATGAATCATTACAGTGTGAATTATTTCCTAATTAGTAGGTTAAAGAGTTTTGGAAAGCCTGGTTATTCTCTTGATTTTTGTTTTCCAGCTTGTTGGGCTCTTGAAATTAATTGTAGCATGTTTAACACTCAGGAACTGGCTGGACCCAGCCAAGTCAGCAAACTAATATAGCTTAGTCTATTATACTAGACTATAGTGGGAAATTATTTTGGAAGGCTATTTTAGTGGGTCCATGCAGGTTTGAGCCAAGACATTGGACTGCAAAGAGGGGACACTGACCACTGCAAAATTTAACTGTTTTTTTTTTTTGTTTGTTTGTTTTAACAGTATATATACACACCTACAGATATTTTGTTTTAAACCACTGTCGTGTAGGCCTAAACCTTTGGGATATTCATTATTTTTCTCTGAGCTGTTAGAGTCGATAAACAGACATGAAGTAACCATATTTAAAATCAAGCAGGTTCGAGAATAACACAACCATCGACGACAAATTTCACACGTTCAAATCGATTAAAGAAAGATTAACATCTCAATATTAATGTCTAATTCGTATAAATTCCAGTCACGATAAAAGCAATTTAGATTTGTATCGTTTTTTTTTTTGTCGTCTGTACTTTTCAATCCAAAACTAACTGTGGTAATCGTCTTCTCATAGGCTTTTATTTTCGGTTTTCTAAAGTAGGGAACAAATGAAGGGCTAGGATGACACCAAGTGTGTGCGTGCATGCGTGCTTGTGTGTTTTTTCTTATTTTGACAGGGCGTGCGATTCTCGTCAGGAAAAAAAAAAAAAAATTTGTGCCGCGTAATTTATTTTGCCACTTTATCACGGGGGGGTTCATTCCCATTACGCAGAAAACAGGGGCCTATACTCCGAGATTAGGAACGTCCAAAATTACTGCAGCACAATGCAAACACACTAACTGTCTGAGCGGTTAGCCAAGCGGCTATACAAAAACAGAAGTGAGCCATTAAATGTAGAAAATAACAAGTCTATAAATTACAGAGTTTATTGCATGAAAAACAAAGAATGGTGAAGTGAGTAGACTGTTCCACCAAAAGACTGAGGATTAACCGTGCCTTTGTCACTCAAGTTTTATACAGGCAACTATTGTAGCTTCCTCAGATCTAATGTTAAATAGATGCGTAATTTAATGTTTGTGAGACAGACACAGACACAGTAAAAGAAGAGAGATGTCATGCAATGATCGCGTTAAAATATCACGGAGGCTCAGAGAGCTCCACGGTTCATCTGCTGCAAATTTTCAAAGTAAAGTGTCTTATTTTTTTCTTATATCTACAGGCCTATTTTTTATATTTTCCATCAGAATGACAGTCAGTGCAAAGTTAATTAAAACTATGACGCTAACATTTTTTTTAACTCAAACAGCAGAAGGCCTAAATCACACACACTCATTTCTGTATAAAGGCCAAAAGCTGCGGTTAGTAACATGTGGCCTATAGGCGCTGCTCAGAGGGCAAAGCGGGCAGATGCACCCATGGGACTCTCAGGTTTTTCTCTGGCAGAAGAAGAAGTAGAGGAGCATCATTAAAATAAATTCAAGGTTAAGTCACGAGCTTAGTGCACGCGGCGGCTCGGAGATGAATCCCTTAATGTTTCGACAAGTGACTGAAACAGTCAGGAGAAAGTTACTTTTAAAAACAACAAGTACGTGTATTTAGTTTCGTTAAAGATGCGTCCTCGCTGTGATTAATATGCGTTTGAATATTTAAAGGGTTTAATGATTTATTTAAATTCTAAACACTGGGATCAGAGCGTGACCAGGTGAATCCGTCTGAGTTGTAATTATTTGGATGAATGGCGTCAGTGCCTTTATTATTCATTCCTCAGCTCTGGTTTAACAGTGATTCAAAAAGGCGTCCAAAACACAAACGAAAATATTATTATTAACATCTCCTGATTAACAAATAATGAACCTAAATTAATTTATTAGAAAATATATTGGGATATGAGACCATTTTAAATGTAATGTATAAAATCTGTAGGTTATAATGTTACATAATATATTTTTGAATGTTTTAAAAATTAGCATCTTAAAATTCTAAGATATTAGTATATTCACTTAGATAATGGGGTGGGGAGAGGAGGGGTAGACAAAATAACAGGTACACCTAAACAAACGATACAAACTGATACAAAAGCACTGACATAAATACACCCTTTGTAAACCTTTCTGTTGACTTTGTGTCAGACAAGTGTTGATTCAAGTCTGTGCTCATTTGTGAAGCTGCAGTTAGTGCTGTTCTTGTAGCAGTGGATTGCATTATACAGAAAGGTGTCTCCTGTTATTTTGTATATATGTATAGAGGCTGTGTGTGTATGCATGTGTATGGATGTATATTTATGTTTGTATGTGCTGCATGTGTGTATGCACTGTAGTTGAGTGTGTTGCATGTTGTGCTTTTCAGTGGAAGATAAAATGTTTAATTACACTAAATGATTTAAATGGAAAAACATTATTTTACTCACAGCCAAAAGCCGGTGTAGCATTTTAAGAATTAAGCTGCAGCATCACTGAGCCGAGTGAAGACACCCAAACACCCACAAACACTGACACACACCCGCAGACACCCACAGTCACCCAACACAGACCCACAGACACCCACAGGCGCGTGCACACCCACACAAAACCAGTTTTCTCTCCATAGTTATGTTTTATAAATCACCACAAATGTCAGTTCGGAGTATTCTTTTTCATATCTATTTTAGAAAAATAGCCTGTGTCTCTGCCAGTCGAGGAAGTCTACAAAAATAAGTCAGAACATCCCAATTGTAAGAAATAATTCTCAGTAGTCGCAGACCACCCAGGAACAGAAATTCGGCCTCCCTGTTGAAATGCTTTGGTGAATTCCTCAAGTTAAGTCCTGTCCCTGTGCCAGAGAAGCAAAGCCCATTCATGCTTCAAACTCCATGCTCGCCTCATTCTCTATCATATTTCCCCTCTTCCTGCCCTTTCACTCTCAATCTCTTGTGACATCTGTTTTGTGGCGCCCCCCAACCACCCTGTCTCCCATCGTCTGGCGTGGTATATCAACGCCGCTGGAGAAAACGTCCACTTTCGGGCAGAAAACAAGCCCCTATGTACAGATGGGCAATCATGCATGTATGGTTTTTATACATGTTTAATATGTTCCAGGGGCATGAGAGCGCATAATTGATCATTCATACTTTCATCAAAATTGGGAAAATGGGTTTTTTATGTGGTGGCTGTGAAGTTAGAATTTCGAGTCTCTGCTGTTTATAATTCACCCAACCTCACTTTTCCTTTCACTTTCTCTACAACTAGGCCTTAGATTTTTTCCATTACAACTCAGCTGCCTGAGTGTGTGTGTGTGTCTACCTGGGTTGAGGTCAACAGCTGAAATTTGAAGTCAAAAATTTCTAAACTGATTTTTTATGAAACATCTGTGGTAAATATTTTCTATTTTTTTCCAACTTAGAGGGAAACCAAATAATGAAAATGACTAACCATGATTTCTGCCTCAACCAGGGAGCGCAGAAAACAAATCAACAGACGTTTAACACACATCTTCATCTGCTAATCTTCTCCTTTTTACCCCTCTCCTTTTCTACCCAGACGCCGAATGGATTGCCCACAGTGAACAGCTATGTCACAGCACCCAGCATCCCTCCCTACCACCCTCCCACCCAAGTGTCACCCTACATGGGGTACAGCGCCACCACGTCGGCCTATGTGACCGGACCCACATGGCAGCCGGCCAGTGGCAGTGCTCTATCTCCCCACAGCTGTGACATTGCCACCCCTCTAGCCTTCAAGAGCATGACGGCCAACCGTGACTCCATCCACCCAGTCACCGCCTCGGCGCTGTGAAGTCAGCTCCACAGACTGATGGGAGGGAGGGAGGGAGTGAGAGAGAGAGGGGGAAAGAATGGGGGAGGGGTGGGGGAGGAAGAGATGACGAAGACAGTAGACACCATGTCTGTCCCCCATGGCTTCATTTCATTCCCTCCTTTCTATGAAGGACTCAGCCCCAGGACTCATATTTGTGCGACCCCCTCCTCCACCTCCTCCTGCCTGCTACACACAGTCAGACCAAAGACACACGAGGAATAAACAGCCTGTCAATTTTTTTTTTACCACAAACTGTTGTCTGAAAGAACTTGCAGGACAGGTGTACTGAAGGACTGATGTATGACTGCTACTCCATCCATCAACACAATTCCTCTCAGATTCTTTACTGCACACTTCTGCAAATGTGTTTGGGCAAAAACGGGGTAATGTATAACTTCATGAATAAGCAATCAAAGAAGAGGGGAAAAACTTTGCATTAGTGTTTCAGGGTGCTTATTAATTGCTATTGTTTTTTATGTTTGTATGCTTTATGTTGTTGTTGTTTATGTTTTGATAAAAGTAACTGTCCTATGGTGCATTGTTTTCCCACTTCTCTAAAAAAAAAAAAAAAAAAAGTAGCCTATGGAGGAGCTCCAGAGAGAAGTTTATTTATTAGATTAAGGTACGTTGAATGAAGTGCAATTAGCCTTACAGACAGCATGGGAATCTCCACGCATGTTTAGACAAAATTGGCCTTGGTCTTATGTTGGAGTCTAGAGCATTAACAATTGACAAATGTTGCACAATGAAATTGAATGTATCTTATTAAATTGTTTGGCTGTTACTGGTCTTCATGAAGTTTGCCGGTTGTTTTGGGAGGAAATCCTCAACACTTTTTTTAAATCCTGAGAACAGATGAAGTGCATCACAGCTAAAAATATTTATCTCTCCCCTCTCTCTCGCTCTGTCTGGCAGTGCAGCTATGCTTAGTTCTGGAAATGGTAGATCTACTGGCCTGTTTTACATGAGCAGGAAACTGCTTTTCATAAAAAAATGTGTGTGCTCGTACAAGGCCTGTATTTTCTATTACCACGTTTCACGGCTCACTAGGAAAGCTCATCAGAAATGCTTTGAGTGCACACGGCATTTGCCACCACATAAAGCAATAATTTTAAAATCTTTTGGCTGCTGAAACAGCACAGATAAGGTACATGTCCTCTCAAACTCATTTCACTAAATATGGCCCTTAATATGTTTTCAGAAAAAAAGTATTAGCTGTGTGACAAAGGAATACATAGTTTAATTAAATTAAATTATACATTTCCATTAATAATTAGTCCTACAAAATGATATTTTGCACATTTTCTCAAAAACATCCAATTAAAGCATACATTTTATGTTGAGGGTGAAATGATAAAAATATAAGATGCTATAGTGTAAAAAAAATTATAAAGATATTTCCTAATCTCACGGTCTATTCTTTCAAATGTACAGAATAGGATGCCTTCACTAAATATCTCATAAGGAAGTGACATGACTTCTAAAGCTCTACTGTCCTTTGTAAATAATAGTGAAGGTATTCTGTCATAACTTATAATTTGTGATAATTTTTAAACAGTTTTATGTGACAAGGATTTCTGCTTTAGGATTTAGGCGTGTGTAAGACACAGTAAATTAGAACATCACTGTTGCGTTACGATTTGAAACCGGTGTGCCGAGGACTCCCAGACTCTTGGGGTGAGGTGGAGTCCATGTGCATTCAGAGAGCCACAAATAGGCTCATTGGCCTGCGGTCTCCAAGGTCATCAGACATGTGACCCAAACGCGAACCTCCAGCAGCCGCAAAAGGGCCAAATAGGGCTTGTCAGGGCCAAGTCAACGTGTTCATTACAAAAGAAAAGCATGCAGGCCAGCTGACAAATGACATGTTTGCAAAATGATGCAAAAATACTTTCTGAAAGTTTTGAGGGGGGAAAGTGTAGTGTAATAAATTCTGAGTGAGTCTGGCAAGTCCTGTCTAGCCCTGCAGTGGAAACCAGAGATTTAAACAAATAGGGCTCCAGTGTGGACACGAAGCTGCAGATTGATAACTTGATAAAAGTGCTCACCTGCTCTTTTACACAGCACTACCTGCTGCTGAGGGTTCAGGAGGTGGCTGCTTAAGTTATGGCCCCATGTTTCCATTCCTTCTGTGTTACAACATAAACAGTCCCCCCCATGTGACAGTGTCAACAGCCTTCCACATGCAAGGGCTGATTTGACTTGGAAAGCACTCTTCCCCGCATCCAGTGGTCACGGACCGTTGCTCAGGGATCGTAGTGTTTCTATGACCGTATGTGAACCACATCACAGAGACGTGATGATCATACACTCTCCGTACCAGCCAGCCCTCACGGCCACCCTTTTACCATCCACCATCCATCACGTACAGCAAATGATAGTTAACTCTCTGAGTGGCATGAAAAAGTCATAACACGCTCTGTTTTTTACCTCAGCCTACACACAACAAGGCCAAACAACTTTTCCTTTCAACTAAGCTACATGCACTGAGCATAGTCTTGTTAGCCTCCTCTGACTCATACAACAAAATTAAAATGTGGTTGTCTTAATTGACACCAGTATTTAAAAAAATAGGAACAGTGTGTTTTCTAGACAAGAGGAACAGCTTCTCGAAAGTCTAATAATCCTTGTTCTTGTAGTATAATGTTGGTCAGCTTTATGGAAGTGAGGTCTAAAAGGCGTGGTTTTAAAAATAGGGGCAGACACGTGTTTATAATTAATGATGTTGAGTCTGACTTCAGTGTCATATGGTTATCTTTACTTCTCCACATGCAATCAGAAACAAGACAGCCATTTGCAGGGTAACACAGAGCAGAGTATGTAACAGTGGGCAAACACGGCTCTTCATGCGTGTTTCTGCTCAATGAACATTTTTAAAAGAAGCTGACGACAGCCAGAATGTTTTCTTAATGCCTTAAAACAGCAACGTTGAGCAGACAGGTGAGTAGAAGCTCTTAAAGAGAAAAAAAGTCAGCTGTGCTTGGAAAATCACAACATGTCTGGTTCCGCGTCTTCGGTATGTATGTATGTATGTGGCTCCTGTGTTCAATCACACTGACATGAATCACTGTTTTTAACACGGGACATTTTAATATATATTAATCATTAACCATGTCTGCACTGGGAGAGACAGGTACAGCCATGCAGGCTTGTCAGAGTGGAAGCCACTAGATTGAAATGTTACAGGTGAAGATGAGAATCATACATGGAAAGGGTGTAAAGGAAAATGAGGAGAAGGGGACTTTGCTGCTGAAGATTTATGATCAGCGTGGTGTGCAGGGAATCCAGGTGAAGGGTGGCTCTGTTGCTCAGCTATACCAGCCGTACACACGGCGCATGTTACAAGCTGTCAGGCCTGAAACAAACATACGCATTCAGAACTCCATTACAGAAAGGACAGGTTAAGCGCTTACAATTCCATCAGTCTGCAAGCTGCAGTTGTTAGTCTATCACCACAGGCACCCTGGGGCAAAAAACCAGGAGCCGTTCCATTCTGGCAGAGAGAAACTCCCACGTTAATGACGACTGTCAAATGCCAACGTGGCTCAGTATATGCTACCACCAGATGAGGTTAAGATGAGTCTCTTAGAGAGCAGCCACTACCCCTAAGGCTGTGCAACAGGTGTGTGTGAGTGTGCATATTTGTGCAAGAGATAGACTGGCAGAAGGAGAGAATGTGTGCGGTAACCCCCCCTAAGTCCTGCAGCCACATTTGAATTTGTTAAGCATGTTGTTTTAGCTTGCACTAAAGCTACGCTCAGGCCCTGACTCCCTGCCACCGAGAGAGAAAAGACTGACACTTGGTTGGCCAGCACAGCTTCTACTGGCTGACAGGTTCTCAAACAACAAAGTGCCGTGATGGGGGGGTGGGGGTGAAGAAGTGGTAAACTGAAGGAAGGTGATACGCTTATATCAATGCCAAGCCGAAATGCTTCAGAGAAGACAAACACGGGACAACACAAACTTACAGTTACAGGACACACAAGTGCTCAACCCACACCCAACACACACAGTGAGGAGTTTCATTTTATCCCTCTTTATTTGTTACCAATACACGCAAGTAACTTTATATTTCATATTTTAAAATGCAATTTAAAAAAAAAAAAGTCAAATTAACACAGTTCTTACTAATAAAAGCTTGACACATAAAGATTTCATACTAGTCCAATTTATAGGAGGTACATAAAAATGTCAGTCATGCAAAAAGCTCTGCAACAGGCCTCAACATCACTGTATAAAAATTCTACACACACTTCTACACACTAATTGTAATTAAGAATTATCAGGCACTACTGTGGCAGTTTGGTTTGTTTAAAGTAAAGCTCAGTACTATGGTTGTGATCACAGTATATATTTGCAATCATGTACGCGAAAAGTATATAAAGATGTGTATATACAGACTGTTTGTGCGTATAGACACGTGTGTGTCACTGTGTATCGTTGCTGATGACATTACTTTAAGATATTAGTTAAATTTGACTTTGACTTTGGATGATCCACTGTATCCAGCAGAGCTCTGGTCAGGTTGGTCTAAGAGGCGCGGCTGAACTCAGTTTGTGCTCAAGTTTTGTCAAGTGACAGTACATGTACAGTGCAGCTATATAATGATGATACATACATATATACCAAAGTTTTCTATAGTGGGTCTAGATGTTTTTATTCTAGAAGATCTGTTGTGATTATCCTGTAAACATGCCTTTGCTCTACTGGCAACATAAGCAAACGTTACCTCAACTGTCATTAGATTTTCAAATATTGCTGAACTCTGATTGGTTCAGAGAAGAATGTGACATCATTTTTTTCCCCAACTGAGCACCTCCCATTCAAACCCACTCACTATCATGTGAGATAACCACAACTGTTCTAAATTTGGAAGAGAATATTGTGCTCATGTATGAGCCCACTGCACATAGTAAGAAGCCAACTGAGAAAATAGGTTTTCAGGGCCTTTAAAACCTATTGATCCAGCGTTGAAAACCTGTTTTTTTGTTTTATACAGAAATGTGTTTTGTCAGTTTTAAAATATTACAGCTGTTTTTGATTCCTAAGGAGCTGACTTGGATGAAGATGTGGGTTTTCCCTTAGAAAGCTGCTTTCTAGGATAAATTGAAATGTTGATTTGGTATTTTGAATAGCAATATTGTGTATTCCAGGTAAACAAACTAACTACATAAGAAGAACTCATTTGGTCAGATGTGACATTAGCATTGAGGCACAATCCATAAGGCACTCTTGTGGGTTTTCTTTTCTTTTTTTTGTTACCAGTTTCTCTGTAGCCATCCAGACACATATTCATACACCAGCAGCATCACTGCTCCACCTGTAACACAACAAAAGCCACAGTGAATAAACCTGCATTTCCTCCATAGAAAATAAGCCGCATCAGCTATGGGACCAATAGAAGCCAACAGCTAGCATCATGTGATCTAAAGACTTCTAGGTAACACACAGGAGTAAAGTATAGCTTTGCATCAAAGGCTTGCGGCTTCTGCATACAAAGGGGATATTATTGACTGTAGCTGACAGTTTTTACATTAAAACAGTGCATAGATAAAAAAAAAAGTTATCAAAGTACATAATGCAAAACAGTAAGAATTAATGCGTCTGACAGGGAAGTAGTGACTGTCCTCGCTTCATTTCATTGGAAATATTCATGCAAAGTTGAATATAGCAGCAAAATGCTTGAGGAAGCTCCGTCTAGATTAATAATATGAGAGTTCCAGGGCATAAAAAAAAGTTACCAGTCTCAAAATATATCATTCAAACAAGAACTATTAGATCAAGTTAAAAGTTTTTTCATCTATAGCAGACAATCTGTGGTTATAAGGATGATTTTAATATCAATATAGGGAAATTTTTTGTTACCTGGTCCAAGCCTCATTATCTTGGGCACCAACCCCTTGTATAGAGCCAAATACCTATAACAAAAAAAAAAAGAAAAAGAAAAAAAAAAGTAAAAATACAAAATATTATAGTTATAATCCAGAATATGAAAATATAAAGATGTAAATATCTCATGGATATGATAAACCATGTGGTGGAACATCACTAAATACATTTAAATTATTAAAACTATTAGCATTAAAATTAGCCCAGCCTTTACAAACTGCAACATTAAGACTTAGACGGACTTTATTGATCCTTTGGATGACTTCCTCGGGAAATTACATGAAATTAATGCAATGTACACATTAATGCATTATTACAATTATTAATATAATCTAATTCTTTAATATACATTATTCTGAAAAGGGCCATTCTACATAATAAGCACTTTCACATTTACTTTTGTCCTTTTATTGTCAAATGATGCACTCCCCTAAACACGTACTTAGTATTTCTACACTGTGGCATTACTACTTTTGTTTTAAGTAAAACATCTGACTACGTCTTCCTTTTGTATATGTGTGTTCATGAACTTGCATGGGAAATGTGTGCATAAGCTGCAGTGTGGAGGTGAGTTCTTGCCTGTCTGTCTGTCCCTCATCCAGTCAGGTACATAGTTGAAGTCTAACGGCCAGCGCTGGTGAGTACCTGCCCCTTAATGCATTCAAGGTGATCAGTGGCTGCCTGCCTCCGCCTCGTGCTCCCTGTCCTGCTCCCTGCCCCCGCCACTGATGGCGTTAATAAGGCTCAACCCACTTCCTCCCTGGCCCTCTGTCTGATTAGATTGACCTGTGGAGCGCCGCGCGGCTCGTTAGGGTCTGCTTAACGACGTCTCCCATAGGGACCACTAATTAGCTGGGACTGTGTTGTGTTAGAGCAGGGGACTGGATGTGGCGGAGGGGGCACCCTCCACGCACCCCTGCGACGACAACGTTTCAGTGCTGTTCCTGCAGCAGCCCCCGAGGCTCCTGTGTCCACTAACTACAAACATCTCGCTGGCCCTTGTCTCGTGGAGCTGCATGGGGGAAAGTGGAAAGCCCAGGGCAATTGCTAACATAACATAGATCTTTCCTTGAAGCTTCCATTTAGAGCTGTCATTCTTCGAGGCTAGAAAATATGTTAACATTTACTGTAAAACTGACAGACTGCAGAAATGTATGATCACACACGTGGGGAATACAGCCCGGAGTCTAACGTCACTATTTGGTTTCCATTCATCAGATCACAGCTTTGCATCAAGTTATTCATGCACTTCCCCTGTGCTTAGAATAGGAAACTCACACCGCACAATGAAACTCTGCTAACTTGTGGCTGCAGCTGGTACATTTGTCTTCTCTGACAGCCAGCTTGAAAGATAACCAACTATCGATTGCTAAAAAAACAGACAAAGTGGCTCATTAATTCTTGGATTCACCATTGACAGTGTTTCAAAGTTTGTCCTAAGGATGGCCTACTTATCCCCCCCACCCCTTGGTTGCTCATACCCCTCCTCCCGGTAGACCAGGGCCATGGTCTGGAAGCAGGTGCGGTACTTGATCTCTCCTGGCACAGGCTGGGGTCCTTGGATGCGGCTCTTGGCTACATCGAAGGGAATATTCACACAGGAGGAGATGGTCCCAGATGCCATACCGATAGCAAACTTCCTCAGGAACTCAAGTGTAGGGTCCTACAGCAGAGGAGAGGAGATAAAGGATTAAAAACAAATATTTGTGTGTGGCATATATACATTGAACAAGCACGATTTTACTGGAAACATTTGTAGAGTGGGCACAAAACATAAATAAAGAGAAAGTAACGTCATGGAGCTGACAAAATAAACTATGATTTATGTTGTATAGTGAGAGTGAGAAGAGGATGAGGGGGCTTGTGCATATGATTGCAAAGCTGGCATGAAAGCCCTGATCATTTTATGGTAGCGGGGGGCAGATTAGTGCTTCCTGACTGTGGTGCAGCGTTCTGATTGGCTGAGCAGAAGCACATGTTCTTTGGGGAGCCAAGACAGAGGATTTATAAACAGGGTTCATGCAGGCAGACTGGGGAGGCATATGGGGACAATTTGGGTAATTGGGCTGTGACTCGGCACAGGGGTATTACTGTACCAAAGAAGCCCAGACTCAGAGAGCTCTGACAGCTAATTGGCCAGGATATTTTTACAAATGACAGCAGCCTCTTTGGTCCAGGCCTTTCTCAAGCGGCTGGACACCCTGAGAGTCGAGGTAAATCAACAGCTAATCCCACTTCTTCTTTCTTCGTTTTTTTTTTTCAAGTGGGATGTGGGGAAGGGGGTAACGTACCCACGGCCTAAGTACACCCATCAACCCACTTCCTAACAGCCTTAAGCAAACATCTCCTCACACATTCACTTGTGAATGATGGCAGTGTGCTATCTGCCTCCTCTGAACTATTCAAATGGCGATAGGAGAGAAGCCGGAGCTCGGCCAGCTGAATTTGACTATGGACATGTTTAAGTTTCAAGCTCATTGCTCACGTTGCTGACAAAAAGGCTTTGGAGAAATGCCACCATCAGCTCAGCCTGTAAGCTGTCGGAGCCCACAATATTTATCCTTTGCTGCCTCAACAATGGCCATCGTTAGCCTCTAACAAACAAGATCATTCCATCAATGTACATACCGATGGATCATTCCCAAAAGCGACAGCCACAATCTGAGAAGAGAGCTATTTGAGTCATCTAGCCACATAATTATCATTCGCAGAGGATGACCACTTGGTTCTCTGTACATCATGCGTCACTGGAAAAATGTAGAAAATATAGCAGAGCCTGAGCTCCCACTGTAACCTCCTCTTGAAAATAGTACCGTTGTCTGCTTCCAATTAGTTCATTGGAGTTAATCTAATGCTCCAGTTTGTACATGTGGAACTGGCGTATGGTAACGTTTCCATTAAACAAAATTAACTTTTGTTTGGGCCATCAAGCCCTGCCGGATGTGTAATCTGAGACTTTGAGGATGTTATGAAGAGCAAACAGACGAGGTATTAGCAGAGCTGATCTTGCAAGCTCCTCTCTGATTTTTACTTCCTCCTCGCCGTGGCAGTCGGGCTAACTAATCACACAAACACTTGCTATTCCCCGCTGCTGAGGTGGCTTGGACACCATGTGTATCATATAGCCTGAGGTTAGCGAAAAAATTTGGTGTAGTCAAGGTTACAAACAACAAAGCAAAGCTAAAGAGTGTGTCTGTCACTTGGCTTGGGGTTTGCATTTGTGGGCAAAAACCAAAACAGAGCTGGAGGTCGGAGTGTGATCATAGATTTTGACTGGCATATTACCGGGTTGGTAGGAATAGCATCCTTGACATTGAAGTAGAAGCCAAAGTAGATCATGTTGAAAACTCCATGGCGTCCCAGTGTTGACGTTAACCCTTTATTCAGACCCCTCAGTCCAAAGCCGTCCGACTTAATGATGCGTCTGGCTTGAGCAAATGAGGAGGGTTGCTGTATTGGAGAAAGTGAATTTAAAAAAAAAGGTACATGTCAAAAGTGGACATAAAACAGCTTGGCCTTCAGAGAATGTGTACATTACCAACACTTTACAAGTTAAGACAGAATTTTATTTCTATCAACCTCTTTGAAGGAATCTCTGTTGGCCTGGAGACTGACTTTCACCACTTCGAATGGATTGACAACAATAGCCTCAGTCAAGCCTGAGCCGAGCCCTGCTGCAGACAGAGCCTGTAGGGGAGATGGACATGATTTAGGACTGAAAGTATGGAGATAATATTTGGGTAAAGACAGAGAAGAATAGACAATGAAGAAGACATGTCCAGGCTACGAAAGCTCACTGCTGAACTGTAGTTTTATTTTTGGAAACTTGTTCCCCAAGTCTCTTTGTTCAGTCTGAAATGGACATTTGTTTCTGTCATGGCTGTCATTGTTATCGTTGACAAATGTCTGAAGACACACAAGAGACCTGTGTTTGTTATCATTTGACAAAATGTCAGATGACAGATGGGCAGGAGAACGAAAGAAAGAAATAAGAATGTGTGGAAAGTGGCAAGGTATTTAACACTCATTAAAAAAGACAGAAAATTCCATTTAAGGAAGCAAAAAACCCTAAAGCAATCAATTATTTTCTAATAATCAAAGCACCTCTATTAATCTCGTGACATCCAACGTGATATAAGATGTAATAAGCACTCTAGGTATTTTAAAAACATGTAATTAACAGTGGATGTTGCAACACTACATGTATTTGCATAAGGCTGTATATGTCTGCATGTGTGTGTGTGTATGTGCACGTGTGCGTGCTCAGAGAGAAGCGTAATGGGAACATGTCAAGAACGTGTCTATAGCTCATTACTCTTCCTGCCTCTTTATCCTGCTGTCAGAGCCCCGGGACCCATCCTCTCAAACATGCCTTGTGATGTTTACACAGCCAGCCAGCCACGTTTTAATTCCTTATTTGTATTATTACTGTGTGTGTCCTCATTAATCAGAGTGAAGGCATTCAGCTGTGCCATGCTGAATAGGAGAGAGAGAGAACCATTCAGAACCAGTCTGTAATTCACTTGCACTAATGATCAGATGTGATTACAGTACTTGATACGCACAGGCCTCTGAGGGAAATGGGGTTGGAGACATTTGAAGAGGAGGAAGAAGATAGTGAGAAGGAGGCGGAAGAAGCGGGAAAGGAGAACATGATGGATGGGACAGGTAAACATTTCTCCACCAATGGCTGTAAAAACAAGCCAAGGATATGCGCCATGCTGGGGCGGTCCCGATGCTTAGCTACAGGTAAGCCATCCATCATGGCTGACACTTGGCTGCCACCTGAATAGGCGGTGTGTGGTGACCGCACCTCAGCAACGCAAATCTGTCTAGCTTAAAACTCTGACTCAACGTAACAGAAACCAGATTAGTCAAGAGGAATGAAACCACTTGTATGTTCATGGACTGTGGTATAACCAGTCTCTAGAATTAAAAAATCAACAAGCAAACATACAGTAGGGTATATTTATTATGTATTACATTATTTTAACACACTGGATTTGAAATTAAACATTATGTGTGAAGTTTAAGTCATGAATACAACACCTTATTGGGAGGAAACAGTAATTCTTACTGCAGCAAAGAAAAGCAATCTTATTTACCTAGCACATCTCTTCTCACTTTACGTGCAATAGAACTGCACCAAGTAATGCTGCCTTTCTCTCTTTTTGTCAACACTGCTGATTACATGGTTGTCTCGTTTGAATACGTTTTATTGGAATTCTCGGTGGATAAAAACCAACCAGGGATTCCATGCTTATATGGTCAGTGTGAGCACACATGTTGGTCAATTGATCTGTACAGTGTGAGCGTAACAGCTGCAGTTTTTGGCCACTCAGAGAGGCGGAAAAAAAATGTGCCGAGTGAGTTAACATAATGTACAAGATTAATAAAAAAGGCACAGTGTTTGCCCAGCTTTAAGTCTGCACTTTAATTTTATAGTTGTGTCATTTCATATCCAGTGTGATGGAATAAATATCCAAAACAAAACCGACATGATATTTACAGTAAAGACTGCACTCTACCAGTAAAGTTTTTTATTTGTATTAGCTTGTAATGTTTTAAAAATATTACATTTGAATGTCTTGGTTATATACAGTAATCTTTTTTCCCTGCTTTCAAATTCTGTTCATGCTAATCACCATACATGCTCTCACACTGGGAGCCAGTAAAATCAAAAGAAAACAAAGCCTCTGTAATAAAAATAGCTCCTGACAAGCTGCCAGTTACACTGGCTTCACACAAAGCAGTACCAACCAAATGTCTTTTAACTCTCTTTTAATGGCGGTTCTGTTGTGTGGAATGGAGCGCATGCTCGTACAGTCGTAGGTTCAGGCAGAGACATGAAGTGCCAAGCTGATCAGCTGATGACCAGCTGATCTCCTGAGGTGCCAACTACACACCCAATCATAAAAGAGAGCAGTCTATTGAAACACCATGCTTCAAACATCTATGCCACTCTGTGTTTTTTTTTTTTTTGTAATCATACAAATTATGAATAATACTATAGTTCACTCTACTTGTTTAGACAGGGATGGTACATTTTTAGAACTAAGTAGCAATCTAAACACCACCCAGTTGTTATTGATTTGAGTTGGTTCACAGACTATTACTGACCTTTGTTATACCATTTATGATAAACTTGAATGTATTAGACATCATGGATGCTGCCACATGTACTTAAGACCTGAGAAAACTGTTATCCGATGCCTTTATGACTTAATCCACACTTGAAGATTTTTCTTTTATTCCTTTCTAACGTGAGATGGCCTTTGGTTTATGTAGTCAAACTGTCTTTATGTCAGTTTTCTTTTTCTATTTGTCAGAGTAATAAACTCTCTCTGTCTTACCAAAAAATGTAACATGAATAATAAATTCTTTAGATGTACTACTGCATTACCTGTGTTTGTACATGAAACAGCAGTGAAAACTGTACCTTGACAGCAAAGTTTACATTAATTAATTTGGCTGGTAAAATTATTCTTGGCATTTGTCTTTGTTTTATCAGTCTATGGCAGGAGAGCTGAGTTGTTGGTTTTTGAACGTTCTTCCTGTCCCTCGTGTGTGTGTGTTTATTTTACAGGTGAAAGTGTATTCAGGTGTTTCTGTGTCTGAGACTTACCACACCAGGAGACAATGGGGTCAAATTCAGCGCCTTCTTGTATTGCTCAAAAGTGAAAAACTGTGGAGGAAAGATCAGGATTAATGAGGTGTCAGAGAGTTACAGTGCATTCACAAGCCGACGTCTCTGCACACATACACACCCACGTATACACAAGGACACACACTATTAAAAGGCGGCTACCTTAAAAACACACAAGGAGCCATGAAGTTTGGTGAGCATTGTTATCAACTCAAGCACATGAAAATTAAGCATTTTCAGTGGAAAGCGGAAAGTGTGGAGCACATTCTCGAAAGGAGACACATCCTCTGATTTGTTTATCTGAGCAAAGGGCAAAATGCCAGCAGAGGCGTCTTAATTTACTTAATTCTTCGCTCCAGACATTTCTCACCATCAGCCAGCTTTGTTCACTGTGTGAGTGATTACCCCATCTTCTCAGTGTGAGTGCTTATTTTGAAAGTTCACACATCCTCGTCTCCAGCATCTCATTACAGAGCAGCTCCAGACCAGGCATCAGGCCCCCTCTGTGCCCCCCCACCCCACCCTCCACTTGCCTACCCCAACCCCCAACACCCCATTACATGTTGTGTGAATGTGAAGCCAGACACACACACACACACACACACACACACACACACACACACCACACACCACACACCACACACACACACACACACACACACACAGGAGATTGGGCTCAGAGAAAAGCTTGCTGTAACTACTTGTACATCAATATTTGGTAGGATGACAGAACAAATAGGAGTGGTGGAGGAAGCAGACATGGCAGAGGGAGTCATGTGTTTAATCAACATGTGTGTACCATGTTAGAGCAACTGCGGTTTGGGTGTTTTCATACGGCAGTGGAGCAGTTCACAGTGTAACCAGAGTCTGAGCGTTGTTGCATCACAGGCCAAGAAGCTTTGTGGCTTTCTATGAACAAACATGCACATCCTTCATCTCACCTTGACCGCTCTCTTTGGTGTCTCTGCCAGAATTGGAGGTAGAATTCCCTTGTAGAAGCCAAAGACACTGTGGAGAGAGAAAATAAAATGTTAAAAACAATACTTATCTGATGACTTGTCAAGCTCTACTTGATATTTTGATCAAACACGACGTAGTCGAGACCTGAAACAATTAGTCAATTAATCATATAGTTGATTGAGAAAAATGAATCAGCAAAGAACCGAACATTATGTAGTTCTAATATCTAGTTGAAGATTACAGCTCTTCTTTCTCATGTGTGATAGTAAAGTGAATATATTTGGGTTTTGGAGTGGAAAAAACAAGCGGTTTGAAGATGCCGCCATATTCTGATATTTTATAGACTGTAATCAATCCATTAATCAAGAGAATAAAAGCAGAATCAATAGAATTAAAATAATCATTAGTTGTGTTTCATTTTGAACTTTCCATTATAAATGTGTCATCTACAAGCCCTCAAGCTAAAATATGACATGAGACACTGACATGTCCTTTTCTCAGAAACGTCAAAGCTCCTTTAAAGACATGATTACGACTAACCTTTAAGGAGCTTAAATTTTCTCACATCCTGGTATGATCTTTTAACATAGCACCTTCTGTATGGTTACTGCATCAGTCCAATTTTTAACAATACTGAATATAGATGGCAGGCCTAATACCATGCTCACAAAATGGAAACAGAAAGTATATTACTGCTGCTTGGCAACATAAATACCAAGATACATTTTCAAACCACAAACCTTGGTAAACATCCTCTGCAGGAATTTGTGGAGGAAATGATTTGAGAGTTTATTTCAGCATTTGATATACTGGATGTTGCAGAAGACGGTAGCTAACTATAATTTTAGTCAATTTGGTCGTTTGCCTTTGCTCAATCATACATCCAGCCATGATTTAAAGCATACTTGAAGGCAGGAAAAATAATAAAATGATACAGTGAGTTATGTATATAGAAATGTGTGCCTACATTTAACACAAGCTGTATTTAGTTAGAAACTGATTTTATGGAGTATATATACAGAGTAAATGGACAGATAGTTGGTTTTATTCACTTCCCTTTTAATGCATCTCTTAAAACACTTATTTGATCTTTCTAATTATCTTTCTAAAGTGTTCAGAATCTTTATTCTACCCATATAACTCATCTACAAAAAGATCACTTATTACCTTATAACTGAAACATTTTATAGCTTCATTTTATTTTTCCATATCAAGATTTTGTTTTTACTCATTTGGGCAAAGTATGGAAATGTAACAAAGGAGAAGGTTATAAATTCCTACTACTCCATGACCAGTTTTTGATGTATACGTGTAAGGAGATAGTACTATGTTTTCTGTTTTGTAAAGATGGCACAAAGCATGTTTCGTATACATTCAGAAGTGCATACACATGCATTTCCCTCACTCTTTGATTTAGTGAAAACATGGGTGGAATAGTTCATTGGTTTGAACTTGTAGAGGACCGGGTAGATGATGTCAGACAAGTTGCTGATCAAAGAAAAAACATGGTGCTGATTAATTTTCAAATATTTTCTTTATAATGTTTGTGTCCAAACAGTCTTTCTCAGACACTACTGTCCTGCCTACCTGCAGCATTAGTGGCCAACAATTTATTATGTAAAAAATCATATTTGTGGTTTAGGGCCCAGGTGTGAAACACAGCACACCTGTAGAATCACATACTATTGAGTCATTAGCTGTTGTGTAGATAACAAACAGTTACGGGTGACAGCAAATTACTTTTCCCCTGCTGCCATTCTTAAATGTTGTTTTAAAGGGATTGACACAAAGTGAAACAGGTAAAACAGGTTTAAATCTTTAACCAAGAGATACAGCAAACACATCATCTTCTCATTTTGCAACCAATACAGATATTCCAGGCATTGTAGGGTTAATTATGTAATTATCACCACCCTTGTTCATTTTTATACATAATTAACCATAATGCAGTAGCCAGTTATAGAAATCACACACTGTGTCTAAACAAGAGTGGAGCAGTTCTCACAAATTGTCCAACTGTGATATAAATCACAAGTGAAACCACAGTTTTTAGAAGCATGTCTGAGTTCAGACTGAACAACATGACCAAAAGTGTCCATTTATTTCTAATGGAGCTGAGAGACCAGTGAACCTGACCAAAATGTTAACAGTCAACAAACCGGTTTCTAAAGCTGGATAAATTTTTTTTGCGGTCAGTAGCTGTCAAAAGCTTTTCAGATTTTCACACTTCCTTGTTTCTTTACCAGGGGAACATGTTTCCATGAGCAAATATTCTGTCTATAGAAAATGCAAAATATGCTAGTTCCATTCAAAGCTTCCTGTGTGTTGAGCCAGACGAACACGCATCTCAGAAACACTGAGTTCGATTACACGATGGAAAGCTTTTACATCACTTTTTCAGATGAGTCCTGACTGTTTAATTATGACAAAAGAGCACTCCACTAATTCAGCAGTGGTAGTTTTACACAGCAATGAGTACATTTTGTGTAAGTGTTTATTAATGTACAGAATTGGTCAGCAATTATAACTCATCCTATGAAGACACAAGTGTGTTTTGCATATTAATATTCATTATCTGTTTATACAGCAGCCTCCACTTACAGATACCCACACGGATAAACCCTTACTATCTATTTACAAACCATTTGAGAGACAGACGAACACATTGCTGGTTTCAGTCTTTTCACGAGATGGTGAACAGTAATAATAATATTAAATATCACCAGCCTGATCCTTTATCAAACCAATTAATTTATCTGTAAACATTATAGTGAGGGCATCCAGAGACTAGTCAGCCAAAACAGAGTGACGCCTCAGCTAAGTTGCTTGCAGGTGACATAGAGAGACAAAGTATAAGGGAGTGCATATTGATATTATACACAGGTCTGTGGACAAAGAGTACAATGTGGCGTGACCGACTGTATCCTGTGAACACCGGCACCAGCTCTGTTGTGACAACATGGTCTACAAGTCAACAGAGATGATCTTGGTTGATTGGGTCCAAGTACAAATATTTTCGCTGCTGGTTACACATTTCCACTGAATATGACCTGAGAACAACAAGCTATTAAACAGAATCCACAAGAGTGATGCCAGCTTTCCAAAACTGCAGTGAACCACAAGTAATTATCATAACACTTGTCAAGTATCAGGTGACAGAGTAAACCAATTTCATTAACACCTCAAGTTACACAAGTGATACTGGTTCCAGGTAATTGAGCCACCAGAATAAAAGTGGAGTAAGGCAATATGGCAAAGGAGAATCCTTCCTGGAAGTTAAATAGTAATTCCTCATTTTGTTTGTGTAAACAAGTTATTTCAGTCAGACGGAAGGCCCTTTCCTCTGCTCTCTTTGTCCATGCAAATGCTGGCCATAGATTTCCCGGGTGTGGTCAAGCTGGGGAGCCACCAGGTGATGGAGGAGGAGTGAAATTTGTTACAGAACAAATATGGCCTCTAGTGAGTGGCATTCATTTGAATCCTAATTTGATTTCCAATGTAAAGTACACACAAAGTCCCTTTTTGGCTTCTTTAAACAAATGGCCTCCTGACAGCGTGCGGGGGAAGAGTGGAGGGGGCAAATGGATATGTGTGAGTGTGTGTGTGTTTGTATGTACTGGTGTGTATGATTTGTCTTTAATTTTCATAAACCTTTCCTTTTTTAACAGCCTCCATCCATCTGGGGAGGTGGGTAGCACTGATGGAACCACAAAGACACATTTGATTAAATAAACTGGCCAATAATATCCATCTGACACAAATTCTGACTTTCTAACAGTGGAAATGTGTAAGTGCATAAAGTGAAAGATCATTTGAGTTATTATTTGTGTTTTATTATTGTGCTGATTTTCACAGCACTGCCATGGGGAAAATCTTCAGGGAATATGAGCTGCCTCAGGGAACTTTTTAATGTAAACAACCGGCATGCTTCATCTGCAAATATTTGCACTTTCCCAGTGTCTGCTGTAACCTTGACATTGTCACAGAGAATCACCAGTGGCCAGGATTCACTGGATAAAGGTACAAACAACAAGTGTGTCTACTTTAGGCATTATAGAAACAATCTAAACTTACTCTGGTGTATCATGTACACCATTGAGGTAACAAATACGATTCATTCACAGTTTCATTTATTGATTTTGTGGCGGGGGTGAGTGGAAGTGAGAACTGATATTTATTTATATATCTGAGTTTCTACTTACAGTTCATGTTTTAGGTGATCAAACATTCACACACTATTACATTTTATTGTCTCTAGTGCAATCCATAAAGTGAAATGGTAAACTGTAATTTTCTAAAATATCTCCTTTGACCCTAAACGTGGACAGTGCAGTGTGTACTAAAGTGGTTCACACCTGGAGGCCACATTTTCTGAAGAACTTAACTCAAACAGACTCATTTTTTAAATTTGTAGTGGGATAAGATAATGTCAAAAGAGAACTACAATTATTAGATTTTTTTGTTATGAATTAGATAAGAGGATTAATGCCATAACTACCTGTATGATAAATATCAAGCTACCGCCAACTGAACTGAACAGCTTGGAAAGTGACAGGAAACGAGCATGGCTTTGTCCAAAGACAACAAAATCCATCTACCAACACCTAATTAATTAATGCGCCATGTCTTGTCTGTTTAATCTGGACAAAATCAGAGACGTAAAATGACAGGTAGCTCTGGGCATACAAGCAAATTAGCAAGCTTCCCAAAATGTCGAACTATTCCCTTAACCTGATTGCTGCTTCATACAAACATGCCTGTTTCGCCCCAGCTAAACATATGTAATATGGTGGACACGCTTATCTGCACTTCTTCACACTTCCATGAATGTATATATATTTTTTGCATGGGTGGTCCCAGCTGGAGTCAACCCCACCCCCTCACCAATCCATGCATACACTGTTAGTTCCAGGCATTACTCATTGATCTACTGTACGGAGGCCAATCGCTCTCTGCTGTAATGCATGGACCCTTTTAATAATCCTGTGGCCGTGCTTTGGGTCCCGACCCAGTCTCTGGATACCACACTGGTAAAGAATGCTCGAGAATAGAGTCTTTTTGTTTGCCTCCAGACGGAAACACTTAACACATGCTCACGCTGCTGCACCCACATGCAACAGAAAAAAAGAGGAGTGTGGCCTGTAAGGCAATACACAACCAAGTGTTGGTGAGCATAGTTCACACTGTCACACACTTATGAGCACAGCTACAAGGATTTCATGGTAGATTTTCCAGATTTAATAACAACCCAATGTGAAATTTTGACTCTTTAACAGAAAAAATCTGTAATTTCTTATATAAAAAGTAAAGCATGTAGCTTTAGTTATTGTGTCCAGGCTTCAGAGTGACTAAAAGATGGGGTCATACGTGTGCATATTTCCATGTCTTTCTTCAGTTTAATCACCAAGCTTGAACTGAGAGCTCAGGTTTCCTCCCTCATCGCCTCAGAGAGAGGGAGGTCTGGTGTTAGCTCAGTCCTGCCATGAGCTGACGAGAGATGTTTATTTTTAATAATAATTCTACAACAGCGGGGCCTAACACTATTTGTGTAAATTATAACTAAGTGGTTTGGCCTGGAGGTAATCCTCAATGTGCTACTGGGGAGTGATTACAGCCTCCGCAAAAATATACTGTTAGTGATAATTGGTCAACACGTAAGTGAATCTTCCGTCTATGGGGACTCTCCGTCACATGCTTAAAGTCAAATAGCTGTCATAGTTGATGGTAAGGATGCTGTGTAATTTGGCAACCATTTTATCGTGCCAGAGAGTTCTCTGGAAATTCATGCAGACCTACTCCCAAAGGACACACCCAAAAAGCATGCAGGCACACAGGCATTAAATTTCACACAGTGAGTGCGTGGGTGTGTGTGGGGTGAAGAGGGCACAGCTACTGTAGCAGGATAGCTGTGTCTGTTGAACTACAGCCAACAGAGGATTTCCAACTGTCACTAGCCGGCTTCTCACGGTGCGCCTGCTCACACCTCGCAGCAGATCAACTTTATATCCGCTGTAAAGCTGTCGACTCGCCGTAAACAGAGCGAGTGGCAACCACTTTCTCCTACGCCTGCACTGTCTCACAGACCTGTCACAAGGCAGCCAGAGGAGGAGGGAGCGTGGCAGGATGACAGTATTTAGTTAAGTTGTGAAAGTTGAACATTTAGGTTCTAAAGGTAATAACAACTGTACTCAGGTACAATGAGTTGTAAGGCATGTTCAGTAGCTTGCTGCAGGATATTTCTGCAAGCTGCTGACAGACACATCAGCTACCTTAAAGCAACCAACACCTTCAACTTTCCAGCCACAAGAACACCTGCCTACCGTACCTTTAAGTTACATTTAAATAAAGCAGCATGTTTGTTATAGATATCACTCAAAATTTTGCTAACTACATATGTTTTAACCACGACAATGATTTATCAGCCATTTAAACACTAAACCTGCAGCCAGTTTGAGTGAGGAAGGAAAACTTTATTCCTTCGCTGCACACAGGAAACAGGAAGCCAGATGTGACTGGTGCACTGAAGAAACTGTGTTTAACTTTTTTTTTAGTCTTGCAGTTGGCAACGACTGTTGTGGAAAACCTACCCTTCATTGCGGAAGATGGTCCGGAAACAATCACCTAGGCTCTTGTAGCTGGTGGGGTCACTGCTCCCCCTCTGGATCTGGAATCTGCAATGATAAAGTTCTCATTAAAGTTTCCATTAGTACAAATTTTACATACATCAACGCCACATTCAAACTAGGGTCTGTATTAGGCCTCTATTACAGGTACCCCATTGTTGTTACTTTAACCTTTTTGTTTTCTTTCTTCATTGTCCTCGTTGTCTGTGTAAAATGTGTGCAGAACAAATCTGATCTTTATCATGGAAATGAGCTAATTTCCCTCCCTCTCTCTTTCATCATACGCCTTTTTTCCTCCTCTGCTAAAATGAGAGGCTCCTACCACCAGGTCCCCCTCAGCGCAGGGGAGAGCTCAAACATTTATTTAACCCAACCGATCCAATTAGCCACCCAACTCCACAGGACCAGGCCTTTTTGCAGCGAGCTTTTCAGCTGCTAACATGCTAGTAAGCCAATTGTAACAGCTCTTCAGTTACGTGTAAATTTTTAATATGATGGAGCCAGTCGAAGGACTTTTTGTTGTATAGCAAACATGCTGGTACCTGCCTAATAAAGGCTGGTGAGCTGTGTGTAAATCTTTTACATGAGAGACCAGTTGGGGGTGAAAGAATGAACGGAGCCTGTTAGAGATAAAGAGTTTCAGGTATTGGTACTCTAAAGGGGATGAGAAGAGATCTAGTTATATACAGCCATGTAGCTTACACATGGATCCTGAATTCCAAAAAAACAAACCTGTCAAACTACGTAGTCTGGCAAGATTACATAGTGATTATAAACTTAATTCAGATGAGTGACTAATAAAACACTGATTACACAATATGGGACTTGACAACTTGAACAACAAGGTGGACATGAGGGATCAGGGTTGAAACAGATAAAGAAGTTTCGAGAGTAGGAGGAAACAGGACAAGAGAAAGATTCCCTCCTCATATGGCTTCAACTGCCAGGTCACAAGGTCAGCAGTAAGTCGTCCATGCGGGTGCCTGATGGGGCCATAAAGAGCCCCCAGGCTCCAGTGGAGGGGGAGTTTAGTGGGGTGAGCGGCCTTTCATATCGCTAACAGATTAACATCTTAGAGGGGTGTCCCTCAAATCCTATTTGGTGGATTCCCAAATAGCTTGTAACCCATTCCTGAAAACCAGTTAAAACAGCATAATAAATAGATGTCTGACACCATATTAAAGAGAAGAAGAAAAGAAGGACTCCAGGTATGAGGGGATGGTGGAATACAGGGTACAGCGGGGGGGCAAAGACCCGGAAGATTTAAGACTACTGGGACTTGTAAACAAATTCAAATCTGGCTTAATTAAAGGCATATGACGCTGGGGTCAGGGATGGTAGAGACCCTGTTCCCAGTCTCCTCCCGTCTCCTTTACTCTGCCTGCCTCGACCCGAACCGGCCCTGAGAGAGTGTGGTTGCCAGGGCTGTGGTCCGGTTCCAGCCCCCTGACTCCACTTGTGACCCAGAGGTCACCTCATTTCCTCATGGCCCTCTCCTACCCTGCCATAAAAGCCAGGGACCAAACAGTATGGCCCAGAGAGTGGGAGATAATAGGGAGGACCAGAAGAACTTGTGGCAGCAGGGGGAACCGTCAGGCCCCTGGCTAGGAAGCTGCTAATGTTGCTTTTCACGGCAACCAAGGTGGAAAATAAGATTCTAAGCAGTCCTGGTTAAACGTCCTGCTTTTAGAGGATTTGTAGAGACAAGAAAGCTCTAGTTTCTGTTAATAAGGCCTTAGTGAATAAAGAGATGTACTAGTTGGCTGAAAAAGAGCAAAAGATAGCCTCCAAGGCTCTGGCAGATTCACTTGGCCTTGGAGTCAGCCATGCAGATCATAAACTCTGCAGACAGAAGACCCAAGGAAAACCCTGGGGCTTCTTTAAAACACACCGCTTGGAGCATCTCATTCAATCATCAGCCAAAGCTATTGGAGATAGAGTATACTCAGAGTATACTCGGAGGTGATGAGATCTGTGAGTTCATCAAGAGTCTCTCTTCTTTTCCCTTCTTACCCACATCCCACTCTCCATGCATTTGTGCTTTACAGGCCCTGAGCTGCCCAGGTGAGGGTGAAGGCAAGGGCAGGTTGGTGCTTCTGTGAACGAGACAAGCACTCGGGGGTAAATAATCCCGAAGACCTCGTCCACCTGACCCCCACTGCCTATAAAAGTACAAATTCGCGGCGTCCACGGAGAAGTCAAAAAGGTAAATGAGGGCGGAGTAGCTGGCTTGAGCCCCCTTCTTTGTATTTTTATGGACACTAACGCAGTGTTTGAGGGCCTTGCGAGGCCGTGTCCGCTCCCAGACCCCGGTGGTAATGGGCTCGAACTGGGGACCAACAAGACGGGCTGTCACCTCAGAGAAGACGAGATGTTGAGGTGAGGCTCATTAATGATGGTGTTAAAAAAATGCCTATGGGAAGGGGTAGGGGGGGTTATTAGGTTGATCAAAAGGCAGAGGCTTGATGGGCTTACTTTTAAAGGGGTAGGCTGAGCTTTTTAGGAGATCTCTTAAAAATATGCCCTATTAAATGAGGGGTATTCCCTCAGTGGTACTCAAAGCGTGGCGATTTTGATGACTTGCTCAGTTTAAAATTTAGGGTCTAATAAGCGCTGATATGAAATCTTATTTATAGCTGTTCAGGCAGATCCACATATAAATTAACACCCGATGCAGAGAGGTAATGACCTAATCTACAACAGGTAGTTATCTTTAGCTATCTATTATACTGTAATATTTCACATTGTGCAATTTTCTCCAAGTATGACCGTTTGATTTATATGTGTTGCTGTGTATTTGGATTGGTTGCTACAGCGAAAGCCTTGATCTACTCATGCCTTCCCTCTTGGAATGCCAAGTGCTTAGACAAAAAAGGAGAGACACAAAATATGACTGAAGGAGAAGAACTGAATCACCGGGGGGGAGGGATGAAAGTTGAGCAATTTCTCATGTTAGATCTGAAGTGCATAAGACAATCCAGAAGGCAACATAAAGGGGAAATCTATTTTTTACAGCTAGACAGTTAATTTTAATGAGCAGGATCATAAAGATGGTAAAAGTCCATTGCATTGGTACATGAGGTTAAGAGCACTTTTCCGACCTAAATGGTCCAACATGGCGAATGCGGCCAGTCGTGACTTTAGCCATCCAATTGTGCTTCAGGGTTAAAGACTGTAACCAAAAATAAAAGGGTCCTTTTTGGATCCAATAGCTGCTTGTTTTGACAACTCACTGTTGTTGACAACGGTGCTGACTGAGTCTCACTGAAATAAAAATGTTGTTTGATGAATAAAAGAGTATAAAACAAGTAGCATGATACTTGATGTCTAAGAACTTGTACTGTAGCATTGAACATGCCTTTATTTATTTGGGATACACTCCAAATTTATGATGACTAGCTCTTGCTCCTATGTGGTTTGCAAGTCCTTTTGGACAAAAGTGTCTGCCAAATAAATGTAATGTAATAATGCTGATTTTAACTGGCTTCCATTGTGCGCAGTAACACAGCAAAAGAGCAAAGAAAACAAATATTGATAGAGGGTATGTATGACAAAACTGTTAAAAGAAAAAGTGTTTGAGTGTGGCAGGAGGAGGCTAATAAAGACAGACCTTTGGAGAGCGGAATAGGAAAATAAAGTCGAGGGAAAGAAGATGCAAGATGCAAGCAGAGGGGAAGTGATAAACCTTTGGCGCTTGTGACACGGCAGGCTGCCAGAGCTTGATCTGGACCAGGCCAGGTTGGGTTTCACCAACACCACAAACCCTCCTGGACCTGGGACAGCCCAGGTTAGGGACATGGCTTTGGTGTGGATAAGGGAGAAAAAGTTACTCTGGCTGTTAAAAGGGCTACGACATCCTTCTGTGATTCTGGATTCTTTCTCACGCCGATAAAACTGACTCCTCTGATTCCCTACGGTGATGTTGGGACCAGTTTGCCGGTCCAGATGTCTGCTCATATACTGTGACCTCTGTGACCCGAGATCAGACTGCGTTACCGTGGAGGAGCAGGAAAAGAGCTGCATAAAACAGCACGAGAACAGGCTGGGCAGGTCCAGGCCAAGACTGAGACTCAGATGTTTTGAGCATTACAAACCTCTGGTTGACTGATAGATCACTCTATATGTTAGAGTGGACTGTAGCAAATTTAGAAAGCCACTAATGTTGAAGTGGAGCAGATAGGTGGAAAAAATGAGTAGCCTCACTGACATTTCCAGTAAGTGGTTGCATAACAGAAAGGATTTCTTGGGTGTTTAAACTGGGGTCTCTTAACCTCTGCCAAATGCTGTTAACTGAAATTATGGTGCTAATGTTAGAGTAGTAATTTCAATTACAGCATGACAAAACAGCAGTTCTCAAAATACTCTACAGGAATTTTATTAAAAAAAAATATTTTTCTGCCGACCTGAGTGGTCTCCTCAAGAACTTTTCTTTATAAGTAACCAAACTAGATTTAATTGTAATATAAGAGAAAAATACAAATCCATGCCTGAATAAAACTGAGAAAAACAGAGGCCATGACAGAGGTTGGCAGCCCAGACAAGCTATGTCGGGATTACCCAGTGTTAGACTGGTCCAAGCCAGCGACAGTAACGGCCACTTTGATGTGAGGAAATGCTGCAGGATTTTGGAGACTCCCCTGACAGCAGGTTACCACTGGCTATAACACAGGCAGCTCCAGACAGAAGACAACTGCCCTGCGTGCTTCCAGGGGGAAACCTGAGAGTCACTATTACTACATTGCGCTGTCTTGTCTCAGCCGTGTCTCAAGAGGCCAAGACATAGAGCTCTGCTGCAGGCGCCAACAACCACCTCAAAAAAGAAATGAGGTTTTATGGGGGCCTTTCTCATTGCTTTGAAATGACTCATTTCAGCTTTAAACCTTTATAAATTTCATTTTGGGTCTGTAGCGATACCAATTTAGAACCATATAAATGTTGTTTTGTAAAGGTAGAATGATCAGTAAGATGTAGATTCCACAAGCACACATGGATAAAGGTATCTAAGTGACAAACTACCATTACTGTTATCTTCCTCTTGAACTTCTTTCTGCATTTAGCTTTCCTTTCATCATTTATCAGACATATCTGTCTCAGACAAATACTGCCACTCTGTTCTCAACTGGTATTACTGAGTAAGAAGCAAGGATTAAGATTTAAGGCCAGTTCAGACTATACCCACTTCAACTGGACGCCAACCAGATCCTGTGCCAGTTTTTTGTAAGTGCAGCAAACTCCTGTGAGTGACATGAAGTGTTATGGATCCAGTCAGCGATAAAGACCTTCAAAGTAGCAACCATGTTTTTAAACAAGCTTGAAATGCATAACCAGTGGGACTAGGACTTAACTACTATGGAGGAAGTGTAAGGCCCGCTGCAGGGTTCTGGCGCTGGTCGTTGCAATTCAGCGTGAACCAGCAAAGCTCTGCAATTACGCTGAACCCCCGCACATGCCTCTCAAAATTTGAAATATTACGGTCTGCAGCCACAACGACTGTGTGTGGGTCTTTGTTGATGATTGGCTTGTTGGACTGTGCTTCACCGGAGCCAATCACTCTATCTACCACCTTCTCCAACAACATATTTTTTAAGACAAGAAAGAAGAATGAGGCAGCAGGCAGACACACGTGCTGTGCAATGGCCACATTGCGATCGTTTTAACAGAGAGACATCACATGCAGCTTTTAATCAACTTCAAGAATGGCCTTTGTGTGTGCTTGCTATAGATTTGTTCATAGCACTCTTTCAGAGCACAATGGCAACTCCTACAAAGACTGCGACACTTGTGAATGTACAAATTACGTGTTGTGGAGAGTGTGCACACAATGCACACAGTTTGGTGCAGGGACCATGCTGAGCCCTTAAGTGTCTGTTCAACACTTCAAGTGCAGATGATCAAAACTGCATCAACAAAGGAGTAGGTGAAAAAGCAAGCTCACATACTTACACAGTTTTAATGACTTTTTAATGAGCACAGAGTTGTGACACTGGAAACTGCCAGGCAGCTCTGCATCCACTGCTGCTTGGTCATCTACTGTTCTAGCAGTAGCACCAAGGTGACAACAACTAGTTTGCCTTTCTGAGTAACTCATAAGTGCAACAAACTGCTTGCAAGAGGTTGGAAAAGAAGTGATGGAGGCAGGATAAAGGATGTACAGACATGCATGTGTGAGTTTTGAGAGTCCAAAAAAAAAAAAAAAAAAAAGATGGGGCAGCAGGGGGGCAGCACTGTGGTTGCAGCACAGTCAGGGTCTAGTGAAATCAAAGCACACAATGCCTCAACTCTGTAATTAGTGTACTGGAATGTGAAGCCCTTCACTGATAATGATTACAGGTGCTCCAGTACGAGACACACACACACACACACACACACACACACAGACATGCACATCTGCTCTTTATGTGTACCTCGATCTATAGCTGAAATCTCTAATTCTGTAATCCTGCTAGTTACATCTCCAACATCTGTGAGCAACTGCAACAACATCTGTCGCAACATTAAAAATAATGGGTTAGTGTTTTTAAAGTTTATTTTTCTGGCATTTTGCCTTAGATAGTTGACAGGAAGGGGTAAAAAGAAATGGATGTTGCAGTTACATGGTATGCATCATATACTGCTGAGACCACCAGGATGCCCAATTTTTAGGTCCCAAATTTCACATTACTCTATAAATTAGAAATTGTTTTGTGAATCAGAGTATGGTATAGTTGTCCATGATACTTTCCTGTATCACAATATGGGATTGTGAACATTTGTATTGTGGTTTCGGTCTCAGTTTCAGAATGGGGAGGTTTTTGGGAGGTGTTGGAGGTTTTTTCTTTAATTTTGTGCTGTGTGTAGTTATAGAAAATGAGAATGAAACTGAGACTCAGACTTCATTCAGTGATTTTTTTTTTAACATCCAACACCTGTGTTTTTAAAATACTCACTTTTTGCAATATCTACACATGGCAACTACAACACAATTCAGTTCAGGTTAAGATCCCCGTTATGGGAAGTGAACCATATAAATATGGTTATGGTGAGGAAGAAACACCTAAAACACTTGGTTGAGGTGTATGGAAAAAATCACAGTTCCAGCGAACAACACAAAGGTTAATTGCAGGTCTGTGACGGGATGTGAACTCTCACCAACATGAATGCTGAATGTACTTCCCCATCCACCAGCCCACACTGCCACACCCTTACTTTCCGTCTTGCCACACATAGGGCACACTTCCCTCCTGTGTTCACACTGAACAAAAATCATCAGGTGTAGAATCATTAAATGTTGTGATTTTTTTAGATGGACTGATGGGTAGGTAGAGAGGACTATCTATCCATCTGTCTATCTTGCACATGATCATGTTATTTAAAATTTAAATATATGAAGAGACAATTGGGTTGAGCCATTATTTGCGTACAGAAGATTAAGGCATCACCCAAGAGAGTATGACAGGAATGCAAAGGCACTGCATTTAATCCTGCCAAATATGCTGCTTAGCTCTGCTCATGAAAAGACTTGCTCACTAACTTTCGAACCGGACTCACAACTCGCTCATGCTCCAAAGCAATGCACTGACTGAGTCTGGGTTATTCTCCTTGCATGTGTTTGACTTTACACTATGAGTAAAAGTCTTGCCCTGCAGTCTCACAGTGCCGGGGGGATTAAGAGCTGGCTTGACGACCGCTGACCTGCCTGCTCCTTTACAAGGAAAGATCAGCTATCAGGCTGCTGCTGCTTTGTGCCCTGCTGTTTGAGGGTTGTGTCAGGGATTCCTCCATAAGTGCAATGGGGTTCACCAAGCAGTTGGGGGGCGAACGGAGGTGGAGGCTGGAGGGAGAAGGAGGGGGGGGGGGGGGGGGGTTGAAGCCTTTGGGCCATCCTCAGCGCTGTCACACGTTTTGCCCCCAAAAGGACTAGACGTCATCTGTCAAAACTCTCATCAAAGATCACTTTCAAGCCCCCCAAGTGTGGCACACTTTCATGCGTGCTGTGACCAAATGGAGGTAGCGTTACCATGGATACCGCCGCAGGCAAAGGGCCAGTACCAGGTTTTTCTAATCAAGCTTGAAACAGGCTACTGGCAGACTTAGTGGTTTGCAATGACTCTGACAGGCATGTCATACAACACAATTTACAGAATTGCATAATTCAATACAAGTCTTCCAAGAGACATGTACAACAGGGACTTAAAAGAAAACATTACATAATCGCTCAACAAACTACAAATTTAGAAGTAATGATGGAAGTTTAAACAATGCATCCCACATGATGCCACATGATGCTGATGATGTTGTTATATAATGAGGTTTATATTAACAAAAGTTGGGGCTAATTCAGCAACAGGCTAACAAAGATGGTTGCTGAAAAACTGAAACCACACAAGACAGAACGGGAGGAGTTAAAAAGCTGGATAAAGAGTGGTTATCTGAGAGAGAAAAAAAGATGACAAGCAAGGGAAAAATTGGAATGAAGGAGCATGAAAGACAGGAACAGCGAGGGAGAAAGTTTTGGTGTAGAGGAAGAGCGGCGGCGCAGGAGGAGTGGCTCAGTCATGAGTTACTGCACAAAATACATCTTTGGGGCTTATTATGGCAAACACATCAGATCATGTGCATGCTGTGGAAACTGCAGGAAGTTCACAATGACAGGAGAGGTTTGCTCAGGCAGACGCAGACATGAGGAAGGCGTGGTTTCACTCTCTGGGCGGAAGGTGAAGGGGGTGATGGGAAGTTTCTTTCAGATGAGCATGAGTATGTTTGCGCATGCATGTGTATAAGGGTGGAGCTCCATGTAACAGGATCTCGACATGAAGGGAAATGTGGGCTCAGTGCAACTCTCTAATGAGAGGGAGAACCTGATCAGAGTCAGATGGGGTGCCCCAAGCGCACAGCCCCCTGCAGAAAGTGCCGCCCGACACCCTTTGTTACCTCCAAGTGAGCTGAGACCAGCCCATGAACCATGTAACTAGGTGGTTTCCAGGTTAATGAAAAGCTGTAACTCCGGTCCCACTGTCTCTCTCCGCTAAACTGACGACCGTCCTCCCTCCCCTCCAAACCCCGCACCCTCCATCTTCACCCCCACATTCCTGCCCCTACCCATGAAGGGGGGGTCAGGGTCAGGGGCAATTAACTGTTTACTTTGTGTGAAGTATGCTACATTTACATTTTGGGCTGATTATTATCCAGAGTGACTCACAATGAGCTTAATGTTTCAATTTTCTGGATTCACTTTAATCTTTGAATTGGGCATATTAAAAGCATCAAAGAACAAGAAACAGAGCTGTCACAGTTGCAGATGTGAAGTTGCATGTGTAATAAATAGTTGTCCTAAACTTTAAATAGTTCATAAAAACCAATAAATGTCAGAACTCTTCTCCAGCATACCACACTTAACCCTCCAACGATTTAGGCTATTTTGCCATGATCCCCCCCGATGACTGGCACCCAACTGTGTGTGCATTCTCCAAGAAACTAAACTTTGAATATGACACACAGAACATAATAATGTCTCCGCCAAGGTAGTAGAAAAGTGGTTGCGCCAAAGTGCTAAAACGAGAAAACAGGTACTGATAAGTAGAATAAGAAATGTGTTAATATTTTACTAATTAAAGTGAGGCTTTTTTCTTTGAGTTTTGAACTGTTGGTTGGAAAAAATCAAGCAGTCTGAAGAAGTCATCTTGAGCTCTGGACACTTATATTTTCATTATTGGCTGAAATTTTACAGACCCAGCAAAAAGCAGATGAATAAAAAAAAGAATCTACAGATTAACCAATAGTAAAAATAATTGTTAGTTGCAGCTCTACTACTGATACTCTTTTCTAATGGTTCAATTCAAACTACAACCAGCTGTATTAATAGAAATGTGTACTGTATTACTGTTTTGTCAAAAAATTTGTCAAAGACAAACCTCTACTGGCTCATTTGTCACACAGCTACAAGCAATGCCTGCTTATCTTAAAATGGCCAATATGAACATGTACAACTCTCTCACAGCGATGAAAGAGGCTGTAAGTCAGTCTGATGGAAGGTGGGCTCTGCAGGAGTCCCTCAGATGTAAGATAGATGTACTTGTTAGCAAAGGTGAGTAACAGGGGTCATGGCTCGACTGGTCAGTGGGCACGCTACGGGGAGTAAAAGCCAAACAACAAAGGCAAAAAGACACACTGTGAATCATCTGACAAGACTTTTACTTTTTAGGTCCCATATATATAGCAGTGTCCAGTGTGGTCAAGTCAAATATTTTCACACTTCTTTTATTATCTAAAAGCAGTTTTGTTGAATAACTCTGTCTTAATGGACATGCTTTGCTACTCTGATTTAAAAATAACTTGAGTAGTCCAAATTTTGTGCTAGCAATCATGCTGAAAGTTATGGGTCAACATTTTTTTCAAATATCTGGAACACAGCTATTCATTTATCTGCCAAAGCAGTCAGTCTTGGAAGATGAATCAGTATTTGTTTAAAGCAAAAAGCTGCCAAATGGTCCTGACATTTTTTTGATTCATAACATTAGTTGGCTACTGGTGGAGTGCTGCTACACCAATGGGGCAGCAGCTAATCTTAAATCAGCAGCAATTCACCACCACCACCCTCTTCCCTCTTCTTCTCCCCCTCAGAGAAAGAGGAGAAAGATAAACCCTCATTTGGAAAATAGGTAAACATCAGCTCCCAGGCAGGTACACACTTTGTCAAGTTTACTTTCCAAAAAAAAGGAAAAGGGAGAAAGAACGAAAAAAAAATCCCTTTGATTCTGACTTGGTGGAAAAAAGTAAATTTACTCCAGTTGCTGTTCAATTTGGACTGGTGGACATTAAAGCAGGAGCCGGTGCCTAATAAGAGCCATGCCAGAGAGAGAGAGAGAGGAGAGGGAGGGGAGGGAGAGAGAGAGAGAGAGAGAGAGAGAGAGAGAGAGAGAGAGACCCAGTGGAGGTGTGTCTGTGTCTGACTCACGGCTCCAAGGTTTCTGCTAATAGATTTCAGCTCCCTCAGTGTCCCAATTAGCTGGTATGTATGCTTGGTTTATGAATTCATGTGTGGATATTAAGTGTGTGAACAAGTGTGTAAACATGCATGTACTGTATGCATGCATATCTATATGTGTACTGTACATTTCTGTGTGTATCCGTCATTCAGAGTAGACACTAACCTCCTGTTGTTTAAACACTTGTGACATATAAATGTCAATTAAAATAAACAGAGAGACCGTTTCTTACATTACAAAAACACCCAGAGTATAACCTGAGCCAAGACCAAAAGGAATCAATTTACACAGACACATTCACAGCAACAGAACGTTTATCAAGATAAACACATGGCGACGCAAACAGAAAACAAACAGATAAAGCTGTCCAGTTTTAGAGCAGCTTTTACCACTTTTTAAGGAAGAGCATTACAAAGAAAATAGTGAGTGCACTTTTAACCCTGACCCTGTGTGAGGACGGACAGGCAAAGCTCACGACTTACCTGTAATAAACCCCCATAGCTTCGACACGTGAGCATAAATCACACCATGCGCCTTCAAAGTATCAAATATCGACTAATACAACACTGCTCGCCCCTTGGCTTTTATCCCTGCGTTTCCTCCCCTGTGTTCTGGTGGTGGTACTGCCTTCAAAGTGCAACCATCTCACTTTTTTAAAAGGCACACCGGGCAATTTATTTACCAAGAAACTGCTGCCGTAAATGACAGAAAAAGCAGTAGAATTTACTGACAAGTAGTGAATGGGGCAGGGGGGCTCAGAACGAAGCCAGAGGTCTTGGCTGGGCCTGTGAAAGACTATAAAGGTTTAGTAGTAGCCCACGACCTGTTTATGGCCGGCTGAGACACTGTGGTGTGAGGCTCTTGATCACTCTACAGCTCAAGACTAGTGCCGCTCTTGCATAACACACAAACAGGAGACACTAACGGAAAACAAGCCATTAAACACACCAGAGTGCATTTAGTGGCATCCGATTTATTCTGCAAGTCTCCATCTTTCTCAGGAACCACAGGCCAAACCCAACCCAAAAAAAGGAAAAACGTCTGATCCTTTTTTCTTAAATTAAGTAATAAGGTAAAAAATTTGAATGATTTGAAAACATAAAACATCTAACATTAACATTGTGTGGGAAATGAATGGGTAAATGATGCATTTCATTTTCCACAAAATGTCTAAGGCTCTTGGCATTGGTGCCCATTTGTGTGTAGAATGAGTGCAGCATTGGCCAGGCTTGCCGAGCTGGGAAAAAAGACCTGGTATGTGCGGAACTTCACTGCACAGACCCAAATACCCACCAAAAGGATTCAAGGCAGATGTGAACTGAAATGGCTTTCTTGTAAGTAGCTTATGCTTTAGGTAAAGTTACACAAAATATGAGCAAATGTATGAGTTTTTGGGTTCAACGTGCAGCTTACCTTGTCTTCACCACATCGAGGGGGTGCATCAAGCAGATCTCTACCAGACCTGAGAAGAAAAAAAGTCAGGTTAAGTTACTTTAAAAACCACAGACATGTAGGTGAATGATGGTTGTTATGCTCTCAGTTTTCAGGATAACTCAAGGAGATTTTTCTGTCTATTGATTTCTGATGTTGTGAACACTAGTGTTCATATGACTACTTCATAGAAAAGCTTCATTTATGCAGTATTTATGCATTAAGGGGTAACGGCATAGCCGCAGAGCCTCCTCATGAATGTAATTACATGTCAGGGCTACAGCGGCTACACAGATACCACATGGGGGCTGCAAGAACGGTGATCGGCTGCTTGAGTTTTCTCCTAAAATTTACTGATGCTGAAGACTAGGTAGTCCCCTCTCTTTTTCAGGAACACACATCTAGCAAAGTCATTGCAAACCTTCTGTTCAACGCAAGTACAACTCTATAAATGAACGAATAAAACTGCGTAGAATGCACAGGAGTAGGCTATTCAGCAAGGAGATGAGGCAAAACAGAGGTTACCTTGATGTAACTCCAGTTCTCTAAGCAAGCGTGTAACCCACTGTCGAACCCATTTCTATGGGGAATGTAATTAAAGCAGAACATTGCCTGATCCCGTCAATTTGGGGTGTAACGATCCTCCAAATCCACAGTTTGGTACAGACCTTGATTTTTGAACCACACTGCTGACTTGAATATGTATGGTGGGGTGCACTCTCAGGGTTATTATTCATTTTATAAACTACTGTTACTTTATTATGAGTGGAACATTAAAGCAGGAGTGGGAGGAGGGGGATTATTGCAGTCTTCCTATGCCACAATAGGAGTGCGTGGACATTTCTATTGCAGTTTGTGTCTTGTTTCAGAGTCGTTACACCTCTAACATCAAAACATATGTCTCAAATGAGATGGTACCATCAAGTGGTGCAACTGAACACTAAACTAAAAAACCAAAGCCTATGTTGCAGATGGTATGACTCCCATTAACCCTGTGTATCAAGCATAAATCTGGTTCAGGTTGATGGAGATAAAATGGATAGTAGACTAACTGTTTTAAGTCACTTCTCAAAACCAGCTTTTCAAATATGAGGATTAGCTGCTTTTCTCTGGCTTGTATCACTGTAAATCAAATCTTTCTTTGAACTGCTGGTCAGACAAAACAAACAATATGAAGATCTTTTTTAGGCAACAAACAACATATTTAAAAAGTTAGACAATCAATAAATAACTGCCAAATCAGTGGATGCTGAAAATAAACATTAGTTACAGCCATATGCTCATTGTTGTGACCTTAAATGTCTTTATTTTAAGAGTATGCACATTACACTGTTAATGCATACCAGTCACATAGACCAAATGTGAACTTGTGTGCACAATGTGAAAGTTGCCTGACTGTTAACCAGGGCAAAAGTCAGTGGATGTTTGTTCATGTGATATTTTCCCTTTCATTTCAAAGCAGTTTTAAAAAGTAAAAGTTGTTTGCAAATGCATTTCTTGTTGCCACCAAATGGTTTTGACACACAGCCAGTGCCCGTGCAAGCCAGCCCTCCATAAAAACCTTATCATCATTGTGATTATCACACTGCCTAATTTAAACGCCAACTACTTCAGTAATTGTTGGTGTTTTGAGCTTTGTGCCCTCCTTGTGAGAACATGGTCTGAATGAGTGATCCAATGAGACATCTTTCCAAAATTCTTGTGAGTGACTATAATTCCCGACATTTTGAACAGCTGAAGCCACCAACCATATCATCCACGCAAACCCAGTACATCAGCTATGTGCCAGCAGCTGGAGAATCAATGCAACCGGGTGATCAGTGAGGGACTCTGAGGTTTCACACACACGCTAACTATGTGCATCTGTGTTGAAAAGCCACTGCTTTGGCACAGAGGCCTTCTGACTCAATCAGGTTTTTTTTTTCTTTAACTCACGATTCTTACTGCATCCCTTTACTGGTGCTCTGAGGGCTTCCCTTGCAGATTCCACTGTGTGTACACAGCTGCTGTGCTATATGGGCTCTTTCTAATTTGCTCAATTAAACATATTGTCTATAAAAGAGTGTGTCTTCTGGGGTTTTTCCAGGGAAGTAATTATCAAGTGAAATAGCACAGAAAAAATGACTTTGTCTGCAGTTGCATCTTAATGTACAAATGGGAGAATTGAGGAAAAAAAACGAAAACTACTGAACTAAGCTACCGGGAGGAAAGAGTCAAACAAAATTCCATCTGTCACGGCTCAGTTGACCTGACTATGGTTGTTAATGATACCGCACTGAAGAGGTAAAAATAAGCCTGTGTTGGACACATCATTTTCAGGCCTTGCTGTTAGTAGGCCAGCAGTTAAGATGAGTCGCATCAAATCTTTCAGCAGGTAATCAGATTACGTGATGAAACCAAACCTGCCCGTCTACTCGATCAGCCTGTGCAAACACTTAGATGCTGGGAAGTGACCGAACATGCTCCAACAGGTGATTCTACTGGTAGGAGAGGTTTCTACAATACTGTCCAAACAGCACATTTGGACACTTAATAAGTAAGGCAAAGAAAGAGAAGACAAAAAAATGTAATCTTAAAAATTTCCCCTGCGTACTTGCATGCAATGCACATTAAAGTAACACAGGGTTCATTTTATAGCAGAGAAACATGACCTGCTGGGGAAATATCAATATACAAGAACTTAACATTTGTTACTAACTATCTGCAAGTCTTAAAATCACTCCTTATCTGTTCTGATTATACCCCCTGGCAAAATAACTTTTCCACAGACTCACAGGCTACAGTGTGAATGTTCATTGTACACTCATACTGAAGGCTGACATTTCAGGCTGTAAATGTTTTCAGTTTTAGTCTCAATATAATCATGCTATATTTGTATTTTTTACTTTTAGAGACCATTTCTATTTTTAATCTCAGCACAAGCATAACCCTCAGCCACTGACTGGATGTTGGATGTCAGTACAGGACCACTGCAACGAATTCACATACACAGTAAAGGAGAGGGTGTTTGTCATCATTTATTACACTACTGAAGCTTAAGGGTACTAAAATTTCTTTCTGTGGGTAGACTATGTGACTATCATAGTTGTAGACTGGAAAAGGTACAAAATGGATCAGAGTCTGGAAAATACTATATACTATACTGCAGAGAGGAAAGGTGCTAGAAACAGCAGCAGTAGAAAACTGAGAGAAAAATAAATGCGCTTTAATTGAACAGATTTTGACTATCTTAGTGTGTTTGCATTTCCATCATTAATAAACTATAAAATACATGAAGTAATATCTTCAGTAATAACCAAACAGAGAGCACTTCTGCAGGAGACTTGTACCTGTAAGTGACGAGAGTGTCTGTGCACATCTGGGCACTTCACTTAAAATGATTCACTCTAGATTTTGGGCCTCATCGTAAACCTCAGATTACAGGAACTCTTAAGGATACAAGTTTCCAAATGCTTCATTAACTTAGAAAGGTAACATTAGTTAACACTCTTTACTAATTAGCAGGCCTGTCCCACTGTGCAATTCAGATACAGTGATTAGTTCAGTATGTTTAAGTGTGTGTGTGCTCAGTTCTCAGGCTGTCAGTACTCTGTGTCCAAGTGCACTGTGGACCAGAGTCTTTAGATATGAGATCAACGTCAGTTAGAAATGCATGTTGTGCTATACCTCCAAGTTGGCAGTTGTAGAAGGATTAAGTGATGACAAGTGCAAATGCAAAACCAGGTTGTGTTTATTTGAGCATCTGCCAAACGCCCTTGCAGACGAGACACCTTAAGAACAGCTGATGGCAGACGAGACGACAGGCTGTAGGGGTTCGAAGAAAAACTTAAACAGGAGAAAGTCTACAACCATAATCCTAAATACAACTGACCATTGTATGCCATCCTGCACGGCAGTTTACTTCTGTCGATGTGGCTAGATTGTGGGTTTAACACACAGGACAACTTACTGAGATCCAGAAAAGTTATTATGTAGTTATTATGTGACAATTAATACAATTTACGAGTAATCTGGTGACAATATAATGTAATTTTTTTTGGTGTTTAGTCACAACTGTTGTAGTTGGTGATTTCCTTTATGTCCAAGAATGCCTTCTGACAGCTCTAACTCAAAAGGATTCCCTGTGTTGTATATGTGAAAGAGCAACAGTGAAAGTTTTTCAGTAAAGAAAGAGTGAGACTCAAAAGAGAACAATGCACTTATGTGCCTTGTCACTCAAATGGCAAAAAAAGCTGCAGAAGAGGGCGTTGTATTTATATAACAAATGACAGATCCACAAAAGATGCAACATGTCACTGCACTATATTTCAGTCTACTGAAGCCATGTTTAATGGGGCAATTAATTGCGGATATTTTATTCAGTTCCAGCTACACAGGAAGCATTTAATAGTTCACTGTTACATGATGCCTATTTTGATTCAGGTTGGAGCCATCTTTGCATCAAGGATTTAAAACGCCAAATATATAATTTTCTCAACTCCACTGAGAGGCAGCTTCTCGTTCCACTGTGCCCCAGTGCATCATGCTCTTCTACTCCAGCTGTCAGCACATACTACTGTTTAATCACAGAGCACGGCAGTAGTGAACCCACACACTTTCGGGAGCACTTTACACCCCTCCATAGCCTCTAATGCACAGTCACTGTGCATGGTGAGGGCAAAGTGAGGGGATGATGCCACTGAGTTGCTTGGTTCAGCCTTTCCCTTTCTTCAGTCTAGCTCCAGCTCCTCCTGCAGGATCCCTCCTCCTCCAGCTGCAAGGAGGGGCGTAATATCACAGTGACCTGCCATCTGGTTGACGTTTATGGCTTTGCTACGCATCAGTGAGTGACATATTGGGAGATTCCATTATTTGAAGGTTCTTTTGTTTCTGAACCACAATGGCACTGACAGGGCTTGTCATCCAGCGCCTTGCAGACACACACACACACGGTTAGGCACAAGTGCTAATGGCAAAGGAGTGTCTGGAGCACAGCCATTAAGACACACTCTTACATATACAAGACTGCTTTGCCACAAGTGCATTCTGTGCCAAGACACAGCGTAAAGGCTAATTGTGCAGTGAAAACAAATGAGCTGCAAGGATATGGTGCAATATTAGGCTGATTTTATACTGTGACAACATATAGTTTTGATTCAACGCCTGGTTTTCTTATTGCAGAGAGCTGACGTCATGTGCAGTGTTTTAAACAGCCATGGAAGCTGGCTTTTGTTTCGGGTTATCGGATAAGAAGACCATATGGCAGAAACAAAGAGGTTGGGTGTTACAAAGTGCTGCATCATTCCATATTCAGCTGGGGTGACCTTGTGTCAACAATGCAGTAGGTCTCTGGGATGGACCCAACAAGTAGCTTCACTGGTAGCACCACTACTGCCACTGCCGTTTGGGCAAGACATTCCAAGTCGGACTGATGACTTGTCTTCCAAAGAGAGAAGATCATACATCATGCAGATGAGATGATTATCTGAGTTAGTTTTGGCTCGGGAATGCACGCAGTTTGCTCCCACGCAAAAGTGAGAAAGAAAAACAATAGTGCGCGAGGGAGCAATTGCTCAATGGGTGCAGGTGTCATCCATCATGCTGAGACACTCACTGAATGACTGTAATTCCCAGCAGCCACAGGGAGGTCACTACCACAGGAAGCAAGACTCCCCCAGTTAAATGGACGAATACATGAGAGACATACTGGCCACTCATTTCACATGCTTACTTGACCCGGTAAATGCTACAGTCTCTAATGATAGCTTACCAGCTATTTTCTTAAACATGTTAATAACAGTTTCTTAATTACCTCCATTAAATAATGAATTCTAACTTAAAGATGTGACATTTGTTTTGGTTAACAAAACCAACAACATGAAAACATAAATGAGGTCAGAGGCAAAAGATTTGTTGAATAAAAAAAATAAAATAATGCGTTTCGCATTGCTAATTGTTTTGTAAAAATGCTTCTAAACAATGCATTTCTTGGTTCACTGAGTGCCACAGCAGAAAATTACAGCTCGTCCTACAGTTTCAAGGAGTGAGATGAGGCATGAGAGTATCATGATGACAGAGCTTCACCTCACAGGCCCGCTCCGGTTTTGACAAAAGCTCCTGACTGAACCTGCAGGTGATATTACACGCCTCCATGTCCTCCATTAATACTTTTCAAAACACATCGGATCTGGAATGCTAAACAAACTCTGTGAGCTGCTGCTCCCCTGCAATTTGTCATCTGCAGTAACAAAGCCAATGTGATATCTATCAGTGACTGGGCTGGCTGCTCCGATTTAGAAATTTAGATTAATTTCAGGTTCTTTTAACACCCAGGCAGAAATGGAGGTGAAAGAATGAAGAATGTCATGGTGATAAATGGAGCAATAAATAAAAAGACATGCAGGTAGAGATTATGAACTCCTGGGAGTCACCATTTAAACAACCAACAAAAGATACAATTAGAAGTATTTTTTTCTTTATTCAGTTGCAAAGAGCATATTTTCACCTCTAAACTTGAATCTACTTCATACCTGCTACTCCTCAAACATTGTACCAAGCTGTGTTGTTTCTAGCAGTGTTTATCTTTCATACCATACAATTAAAGTCTGTGTGTCTACATTTTTCTGGAGCAATTATTGTGTTAGTTTATTAAAATAGAAACCTACTATGACAGGTGATGATAAATTCACACTGCAGTTGTTAGAAAACACTTGTGGTTGGCATAAACAGGGCAAATCTGGGAAGTGGATGATATAAATGTATCATAAAGGTACCCAAATAACATGAGGCCTGCCGGCTTGGGTCAGGCTAATAAACTATAGTTACTACCAAGTGAGGTACGCTGTGGTATTGAAATATTACCTTGGAGTCAAAGCTGTTTTTAAAGCAAACAGCCAGTGTAACAATTCCAAACTGATCACATTAAAATTGAAATGGAGTATAAACCATTTTGATACAGTTATGGCACAAGCACTCTGTCATAAGAACATGTATAATCACCTCATGGGGAGAGGAGGGGGTTGTGGCAAAAGAAATGCCTGTAATTCCTATATATTAAAGGCAATTAAATAAAAAAGGAGTAATGTCATTAATTCAGAAGGAGGCAACCATTACTAAAAGTGATTTATGTTCCTCATCCAGCTCTGCTCTTCTGTCAACTGTGGATGAATCTATTCTCAGCAAATTACTGGGAAAAAATAACCAAAACCAGCAGGAAAAAAAAACATTATATTAACTCCAGCTTCTAAACCAAACACAAGTGTGGAGGAGCTGATTATGTAGGAATTTACATATTTATAAGATCTTATAATGGCTCAAAACATCTGGAAGAGGAAGAGGGGAAAGAGAGGGAGAGAGAGAGAGAGCAAGAGCTATTAATCACAGATATCACCAATCAGGCTTCCTGTCTCGGGACATGCAGAAGCATCTGAGTTAACTCCCCAAACAGTCCCTAATTCTGCACTTGAAAAAGCTCAAAGGGTGCTTAGAAAAACAAGCGGGGCCATCTCCAATGACAGCAGGGGATTTTTTAAACTGAGGGCCCCTGATGAAAGGTGCAAGCATCCCAGCATTCTGCAGGCCTGCGTCAGCTGCTAGGTTTTTAAGTTATAATGGCCTCCAAGGGCACGGCATGGATCCCCACAGTAACCACTCAAGGTTAAAGTTAGAAAATGAACAATCATTCAATCATTATACGTTATTTCATATTTATTTATTTAATGTTTTGAGTCACCACACAAATAAAATTAATGTGAAAGAAGGTAAATTTTAACAGCAAACCTTCTTTCCAGGATTCAAATTCCAACACAGTGTGGACAGTTTGCACTGGGACCATCTTCCTTGAGGAACAGGTCAATGTTAAGTGCAATTTCACACTTAACGGAAATCACACTTTTAAACTAAGCTACACTGAAGGAGTTCTTAATAAACAGGACATATATCCTGAACAACTTCAGGGCATCCTGTTTACAGGTCAGTTGTTGTCAATGCATGAGTTGAGATATAAAGAGGGGTGAAAAAAGGAGGAGGAGAAGACGCTTCATACGTTTACTTAACCTGACACTTTTGCCTTTTTTGCATAACAGTTGGCCAACACCCTCACAACTCAAACATCTCATTTGTTTATAGTCTTTACTAAATCACAAAATATGAACAAAAGCTAAATAAATCATACAATATATGTACTAATATATGCCATTCATAAATGATATATAGAGTTTTCTGTTGAGTATGCTGTCTGCAGTTTAGATTTATCATTAACAGCCATGCGCGTCATGCCACATTTTTCCCCACTGGCTATAGGCAGAGACAGCTTGGGTATGTCCCTGCCTGTCAAACTTGAGATGAACTCTGTTATATTGATGGAAATGTAAAGGTGTGTGTGTGTGTGTGTGTGTGTGTGTGTGTGTGTGTGTGTGTGGTGTGTGTGTGAGGTGTGTGTGCTGTTGGCTGGGTCAGGGCCTGTGCTGCCTGTGCTGAATAATGATGAGTTAGTGACAGACTGACAGGTAGACCGTGCCAACAGTGCAGCACAGCAAAGTGTCAGAACCTCCCTCCTCCATTACTGTCACATTTTTCTTCACAGCTGTGGTCACCCCCCCCTTTTTTTTGTTCTTTACACAACATCACATGCAAATAGCTGCACCAGCAGTGCGGAAGCGGGTGACAGGAGGAGAAGAAAATGAGACAAAATGAATGCAAAACCTGGTGTAACTGATGTTTGAGAGGAAGTGCTCTCTGTCATCTCAGCCTGATTTCTTTCATGAGAATCGCTTTTTAAACAAATCGTCTCCAACCCCTGCAGGACACCTGTTACCATCTAAATAAACTGTATAATCCCCCAACAAAGGTGGGAGAGATACAAAAATCAGCATGACATACAGTGGTCCCAGTGCCCGTGGTTCCCAACCTGAGGGTCAGGAGCCCATAAAGGGTCACAAGATAATTTACTGGAATGGGAAATAAGAAAATAATAATAATTTCAGTTACATAAAATGATCACTTCTTACGCTTCAATGTTTTTCTTTTTTTTATTGTGGTTTTACCTCTTTTAGGCTGGCAAATGTGATTCAAATCAATGAGTCAGGTATCCACAACATGAATATTAATTATTTTTGTGAGTTCAAAAATGATTATGTAGAGATTTTCTTAGTGAAATTACTACAGAAAAGTAAGGACAGAGACACAGGGCCATAACTAAGTCCTCAAGGCTGTGACTGTGGCATTCCCTATTAGCAACTACTGTCAGTTTATGGAGAGACGGTATAGGACATGGCTTTAAAAAGAAATGTTCTCTTAAAAAATTGTATTTCATTACAAAGGGCTCAAAACATTGTAGTATTTGTCCAAATTAGGGGATTAGGGCTCAAAATCTAGGATTTTTCTAATGTAATAACATTTAAAACTGAGCGTTTAACTGTTATGAAACAGACACAAGTTACACTTTGTTTGAATAAGCACCTGGACAAGTAAGATGTGTGTTTTTCACACTGACATGACATTGAAAAACAAGTCTAATTGTATCATGGACACATCCCAAGTCCTTATTTAAACACATTAGGAACGTTAGTGATTTTTTCCACAACGCTTTGCAGCCACATATTTTAGTTATTATCAAAATGCTTCTACAAGTCATAACATTTGCTGAATAAGCAGCTCAAAACCATGTAATTCTCTACTTCAAATTAAAAAAAATGAAATTCACCAAGATTGCAATAATATGTTTTAACCTGACAACACTGTAGTGCTAACTTATCTCACTCCCCTTCCCCTTACCACAACTTCTTTCTGTACTTCCCCTAAAACTCACCTGTCTGAGCCATTTCATCAGCCCTTCACACATGCCTACAGGTCAAATCCAGCCTGACAGCCACAAAGTACATACTTCTTGGCACCATGTTTTGATAACTAGGCTGTAATTACACAAATTTTATAACAAAGGCATAAGTGGTCATGTTGCAATATTATTAAAATGTTAATCAAATATAATAAAGATGTGTTTTTTTTTAATTGGAACTACAACATAACAACCAGTCAGTACAGCTGACAGGTTTCACTTTAAATCCATTTAAGTGGAGTCCTTGATTAAGAGAGATTACAGGTAACCAAAACAGTAACAAAAAACAAACAGCTTGCCATCACATCAAACTCTTCTCTACTATCATCTATTTTGCAATCGAGTGATCTAACAGCCTGACAGTAACGGACAAACAGTCAATGTTTATTTTCCTGCATCACAGGTAAGTTTATGCTTTAATTAAATATAACTGATGAAACAGATATGGCCCTGAAATGACTCAAGTACATGTCACTATATTTCACTACAGTTGGAAAATGTCATCTAATTGCCAGAATAGTCAATAATCGTGTCATCTGATGTGTGTTTACGTGTGACCTGGCTTGTTTGAATGCACCCTACTACAGTCAGTACACATCAGTTTGTGGTTATCAACCCACACTGTTCTAGTTTGAACATGTTGAATAATTACACCATTGAACAACCGTCCTGGCAAATACTGATACTGCAGGGGGAAATGAGGAGAAAACATTACAAAACTATCATTGGGCAAGGTGTAGGACAGTAATTTCAGGGTTACTTGTACCATAGTGAGTACTACTGCTGTTAGCAGGGATTGTGGAAAGTTTGACTACTTCTGCTAATTTGAAAAAACAGAATGTGAATGTGAAAAATTGATTTGTGTTTAAAGAAATACACAAAAAATATGAATAGATGTAAGGCTGTTCTTAAGCATATTTGTTGTTAGGCATCCCTGATACCAGATGTCCCAATCATTTTCCCTCATAGTCAATGTTATGTGATTTGAATATAATACAGTATAATAGAATAAACCTTATTGTTCAACAGAGTGGAAATTTGTCTTTGGCTCAGCAAAACATGAAAGCTGTACAAGAACAGGTCATATGTAAAACAAGTAACACACAGAACAAATGTGTGGGGTGTCTATGACTATGAGTGTTATATCACACGTACAAAATATTAGCAACTCAGCTACAAAATATCTAGGAGAGAAGTTAACTGCAACTCCGAAACTGCATTTTGGCAAGAAACATCCAATCACACAGCTTGAAATTCTGTCAAGTGTAACAATAACAGCAAGCTGAGGCTAAAGATTATGCCACGGAGAAAACAGATTTCAGTTCACATTGTATTTCTGGGTCAATCCAGCAGCTATGGCACCATGTTTTGTTTACAACTAGAGCAACTTAGAGCCATCCACCATGCAAAAATGACCTGATTTCAGGTCAACAGCTGAAATAATTAAAACTGGTGGTCATAACATCTGGTCATAATATCCAGGACAGTCCTATGTTTCTATGTTAAGTAAAAGTGAGGATATAGTTTAATGAAATATTCCACCCTCTCACATCTCTGTTATTAGAGGAAAAGCCCTGCTGCTACGACTCTAAACAGTATGTATGAAAGCAAACTTGACCAAAAGAAATCAACATTTTTCTATTATTATCAATCGTGTTAAATAAGTTAAATCACTTCAAACATACACATCTGGATTATGAATGGAGATAGTTGAAGCTCATCTAACAGGGCTGTGAGGTTATGTCAGACTATAAAAAAAGGTTGAGAACCACTGGTGCACAGTTCCCATTTGAGCTACAAAGTGGCTAAAAGGGTTAACCTGGTGATACTGGACATAACAATGCAAGAAAAACTACTACTACTACTGTGATTTCAGAACTACAAACTAACAAGTTTCCATATTTTCTGAGCTTGTGCAGAGCACAAGGAATAGCCCATTATGGTGAGCCTTTATATAATGGTGCTGAGTGATGTGAAGCAGAATAGTAAATGGGTAGTAAGTGGACTTCCCACTGCAGACACCACCATCATTAGCTTCACCACCACGTCACCACATCACTATAACATCACCACCACTATTGACACACCCACCTAGCCTATAACCTCTAGTCTTCAGCCAATTCACCTTGTGTAAACAAAGATTACACCTCACCCCATCCCCAACCCCCAGAGGGGAGAGCTGTGTCGTTACTGTCACCTAGTGGACGGAGGGGAGACAGAGATTGATTAATACACATGGAGGTGAGACGGAGGGAGAGATGGAAAAGACATGTGGGAACCGTACAAAAGATGGCTCGCTGCCTGAGAAAGAAGGAAAGCAGCTGCAGAAGCATGTTCCATTCAATGTAACAAGAAAAATAGACATGCACATTATCCATCGCTAGAGCTCCTTTTCAAATGGGATTATCCTACTTTATCATAAAAACTTTAAAGATTCTAGCCTCCTCGTGACCGTCATTAACGATCCTGTTATTTTATAAACGGACGGAGCTGACCACTCGACCAAAACAAGCACAACTTTCTCCGGAAGCTCACCTGAGTCCATAAAAGCTGATAATAGAGCCAATAATTGGGAGGGAACAGCAATAATGGAGTTTTAGTGAGGCAGTAAATTCTTTAATTAGTTGTTAACACCCCTGTCTATATGGATAGGCTGAAGCTCCCCCATTGCTCACTGCTGTCTGGAATACGCTGGATGGACACTGAGGCAGAGGGCCAACTGGCTCATCTTTAAAAAGAGAAAAGATCATCATCTTTACTGTTAACAGGCTGTTGAGCACCTGTATGTTATAACAGCGTGCAGCTGGGAGGCATCTAAAGCTACAAAAGCCGCCATGTGCATAGCAAGCTGCTGGGAGATATCTAAGCCTACAAAAGCTGTCATGAGCCCGAGATCTAGCTTGAGGTTGAAAATACAGTCAGGGTAGAAATCTTCTGTGGGCCCAGGCCTCTTGCCACCTGGAAGAAAACTCTTTTTGGCTGACATTTTGGGATGCATCATGGTAGGGACATTCTCCAAACATACAATCTTTTGCGGGTAAAGAAATAGGCTGCAAGGTAGATAAATGCAAATGATGCAGGGACTGAAAAACCAGCGGACATTCCTGACGAGTGATACGATCTTTCAGTCCACAAACTATCCATGGTAGGAGTGATACAGTAGAGGAGAGAGTGAATAAGCCGACAGGGTGGTCCGTCCTTTCTGTACTGGGTTTGGCTGACGGACGTGAGAGGGGGGAAAGGAGAAGAGCTGCAAGGCTGCAGTAGTAGCAGGGGCAGGACCTGCGGCGGCAGCAGCAAAAGGGAAGTACCCGCATGGTTCACTCTTGTCTTAAGCCGGGAGAGTTAAAGGCAGGAAGCCATTACCAAAGTGTAAATGCACTCAGCCATCACTGCTTAAACACAGTCGAAATATGTTCCAGTACATGAAAAAAGTAGGGCGTGGGAGGAGGTCTGTCGTATTCAAACAAAACAGGCCTTTCTTGTCCCTTTTAAATAAAAGACTCAGGACAAGTGAGGCCATACACAAGCCTAACCAGCTTCACACATATTGTTAGCAAGCTCGCTGTGTCTCTTTTCCAAACATTGCATAACGCAGCTCCAGATGCACACTGGTGGTTTGGGTCTGATGAGAGACCGTGATTATGTTACATACGGCAGTGGTTTGATGCAATAATTATGCAATCAGCAGCACAGCTTTGTGTTATGTCTATGATTTATCAACATTATTTGAAATAGGGTAATTAATTTGTCGCAGGCGAGCAAGCAGACTGGCTTAATGGCTCACTGTGTGACAGGGCATATCTGACGGCTTTTGTTTTGGCAGATGGCCCTGTGCCATGTCGCTCACCCAGTACAAGGGAAACCGTACTCAAGCTTAATCACAACACAGGCCTTACCCTTGTACTATCTGTGTTTTCTAAGTCATACACAAACAGACTATAGATCTACAGATAGGGGAACAGATGCAGAGAGGCCTGGAGAGACAGAAACTGGTTCTTCATGCATGGTATGAATAAAGTCCAGGAAAAAAAAGAGAGGTCAAACCAGGGAAATCCAACTTAAACTAGAGCAAACATGGCATTATTCCTGCAATCTTAGACAGTTAAGTCAAGATTTGTATACATGATCACATGTCACTCAAGCTGGAAATGAGAGGCAAGGCTCTCTGGTTGTTGTCATTAAAGAGACAAACCCTGGAGCTGCTCCATTGGCACTGAATGACAGACCGACTTTCTGAACCGACTCAGTGTCCGAGGTGATGCCGAGAAAGGTCAAGCAAACATTCTTTGACTCCATAAGTCTCCGATTCATTGTCAATGGAGCGGATCCACGTTTTTGTCTTGTGATGGCATCAGATTATAGCCTCGGTTCTCTGGTTTCTGCCTTTGTGAGGGACTTGTTTCAGAAGGTAGCTGAACCAAAGATCACAGAAATACAGATGTACACTGCTGCATTTAGAAACAACTATTTGCAGTAGCCTCATATTTATACTAAAGCACTGGATGCTGCACACATGAAAATCTTTGTCGGATACATATACCAGGACACTGTAGACAACAAATACGAGAAAAAAACAAACACATATAGCAAGATTCTGAGCTTCACTGAGTTTCTTTCACATGTGTGGATTCGAAATTGTTAATGAAATTCAGCAACACGCAAGAGAAATAACTCCATCATCCTGTAATTGAGGGGTCAAGATCTCCTCGTTGGACAAACTCCAACTGAACCGTGCACGGATGTGGTGGTCGCTTTTATCCTGCTATTTGTCAGAAAAGCTGAAATAACTCCCAACTGTCAGTGGAGAATTATGAATGAGAACCAGTTTTGGAAAAAAAAGGGGGGGTTCACAGTAACCAGACTAATAAAATCAAAAAGATGTGTTTGAAGAGTTCCAAAAGGTAACATACATCATCTGAAAACCTCTGATTAATAAAATGGAATAAATGAAATCACACTATAACAGTTTATGGACTATTTCTGAGGTTTTAAGCCATTTCATTTAATTACAAACTAGTATAATCTTCAATGAGTGAAATTAAACATGCTGTTGAAATCTTGATTTATAAATTTCAGCCATGGTTTTTATTTTTGCATGGAAATGGAAATGCAGTATTTTCTTTAGGATTTGGGTATGTAAAGGTTCATAAAACTAACAGATGACACCCTGGCTCAGACTCCCTGCAATGTGTGGGGGCTCCTGGGCAGCAGCCAATCCGGTTTTGGGACAGATCCTAACATGTCCTAAAAGGATCCGTCAGTTTGCTTATGTTTAGCCATCATTGAGGCCAGTTTGGCGACAGTAGTTGCATGGCCTGTGTACATTTGAAGCAAGAGCGAAGCGCTGCGGTGTGAGAGTAGCAAATGCTTTTTGGGCACCGGCTTTGCTATGACAGATGCTGACGATGAACTCTTGACACTGGCTGGACCGGTTTATGTTCAACATGTGTGTCTCCGTTACTGTCTCTGGTTTCCAGAAGGCTGCCCTGGCTGGTTTACTGTGGACGTAGGTATGTGTGGGTCTATGTGCGTCTGTGTTTGTCTGTGCGGAGGCCAGGGAGAGATGAGAGGAGCAGCAGGATCTGTAGCTATCTGGGAGGTTGAGCATAATGACACACCGGGGACAGATTAGGTTCCTGTCCATCAGGGTTCCATCAGGAAGACTCTGATTTACAGCCGTGCTGACCAGCCAGCCTGCCCTCCACCCAAAGCAAACACACACGGAAAACACCACCGCCTCTGTGTGGTGGCAGCTGGTGGGCTCTAACACATGTTGCATTTGGCTACTACATTCGTTGGTCAGTTTTTGACTTTTAACATCAGCGCAGAAGTAAGCAGTGCTTTGGAGAAAAAAGATGCACTTCAAATTACAGCTAAGTCAATTCTGATGTTAAATTCTTCACATATGTGCATATGTGTAAATGTCTCTCTAGAATATATAAGGCTATGCGTGCTACTACCTCCCCACAACAGTGAAAGAAGGGAGATGGACAGATCCATTAAACAAGATGTCACCCCCAAACACAACAATGATTAATCACACACTGCAAATTATAAGCACCTGTATGAATGAACAGCAAAGCAAAGCCCTCTCCCACTGTCTGACTGCATGCTTTCACTCTCTCAGACAGCCTCCCCGCCACCTTTACAACCTCCCGCCCCCGGCCCCTTCTCTCCTCGCTGACCCTCTGCCCCCCTCACTCGTACTAAGAGGAAGTCTGCCTGAAAAGAAATAACTCACCACGTACACAAAAGGCCATTTTGACTTAAACTCTCCATGAAATGATAGATTTTGATGTTTTATGCAGAACCAACCTACAGGAGCTGTGAAAGAAATGTACTTGCAAACCAAACGTGATGCTTGAATGCAGTATGATTTTACATCAAAATGTGGAAATTAATGAGGGCAGGCAAATATTTTTTTTTACTTATGTTGGTAAGCCTAAAAGAGGTTTATTTAAGAAAAACAACCTGATAAAATCATTGGAAATTAAGTTTTCAACCTACACATAGCAGGGACAAAATTAAGTCCCTGTTTTATTCATTTTCCAAGACACTGAATTCACTTTTAGAAGACTGTGGCCCTCTGTGCAAAATCACCTGAATTCATTATGCTAACAAGCCAGCCCTGCTGATAGGCACACAGGCTGATGTGAGGAAATGTGAGTTTGATTAATGTGGGCAAAATTGAGCTGTGCAGACTGCTCCCCAGCCCCAGTTAAAGGAGTCGCCTGCCATCAGGCTCAAAAGGCTTGCAAGCTGCAAAGCAGGGCTCCTCGACACTTCACAGCAAATCTGCAGCAGACCTTCTCTCTCCTGCCACACAAAACAAACCTGGCCCCTGCCTGGGCCTGAATAAATCTAACTGGCACACAGGGCTCTAAATGAAAACCACATACTTGATAGCTTACACAATGAGGGAGATGTGCTTTGTGTTTTGTGTTCATGTATACACATATCAAATAGACCTGAGCTGGCTTGTCTCGGTCTGTGATCCTCCAGTGCTCTTAAACTAGCCAGACCACAGCAGGCAGGCAAGAGCAACGAGGCTAACGAAGCAGACTCTTTAGAGAGCTCGTCCCAGGAGACAGACCATCTCACGGAGCCCAGCCGACCAGCCGGCTGGATCCAAAAGCAGCAACCCAAGCAATCCCTAGCCCCTTAGGGGAGTGTGGCCCACCGCCGCGCATCAAGAAGGCATAGAGGTGGAGAGGTAGAGGGGGAGAAGGGGGGGGAGGGGGAAGCAAAGCTGAGCAACTCACAGAGCCCCCAGGTACCTGCCTGTACAGTCGCCTCTCTCCAAATGTTTACTTTGGACCAGACTGGCGGCCAACTGGTTGCAATTGACCCTCTACCAGGACGAGTTAGAGAGTGAACATGAGACTTTTCCTTCTGGGAAAAAGATGGAGGAAAGCCACACACGTACACAGACCCTCAAGCACACATGCGCATACAAATGCATATCAACAGATGAAAAGCAAACAAAAACTACACAAATTACTTTAATAAGCCACAAAAAACTCCACATGCTTTAAGAGGAACCTGTTTTGCTCAGCCTGGTGCATCAGAGTAAAAAAATGATGACAAAAGCTTCAGACATGAGCTGGAAAAAGGCCAGAAGTCAATAGCAGACCCCAAAAACTACACAAGTCCACCTGCCACAGGTGTTACAGCTCAGGCCTGCTGACTCTCAGTCTGGTGAAAAACAGGGTGGCTGGCACACAGCACTGGGCAAAGTCAGACTCTGTCACCACCAAAAACACACTCTCCTGCAAACTTTGAGCCCTCCTCTGCAGTCCTACGTGTTAACTGGCTGGTCAGCCCCTTGAAAGAAGGGAGAGGCTAGGATGTGATGCAGGCGGGTTGCAGAGGGGAGGCCCGCTGGCCACATAGACTAAATAAAACCTCTTAATCCTCATAAACTGCTCCATATGAGTATTACATCCCTAACTCTGCACAGGACTTCCAAGGGAATGGAACTCATTTCGTGGGTAAAACATTACCAGGATTCCTCCTGTTGCTGCCTGGCTTCCATAATAGGTTCCGTGTTCTGCTGAGGCCCGCTCCGATGCGACCTCTCAATTTCCCCGGCAAATATCGATGACAGAACGCGCTTATGATGAAAAATGCCCCGGAAAATGTAAATGAGGGGGCTGGCTATGAAATGATTGCTGTCTACGAGTGTGCATGTGTGTTCAGACAGGCAGAGCATATTGCCCTACAAGCATGCAAACTACATGCACAAACCCTTTAGGGATTCCTTGCACCACAAGGAGAAGAAAAAACAGTAAAGCCGTCATGCCACCCACTTGCTAAACGTGATCATACAGGCCCGTGGAGTTGATATGATTCATCAATAAAAATCACATTTAAAATAAACATGTCCGTGTAATCATTTCCCTTGTCAGCTGGCCTATTCATGCTCAGCACGCAAGCCTTCTCGGTGTACACCTGAGCAGTGTAAGCATGCGTCGGCTCTGGGCAGGAAACAAGGCGGGGGAGGGGGCAGGTTGGCATTTCACTCCAGGCCAGTCATTTGTCACAATTGTCACAGAATGCACAAACACAAATTACTGAATTATAACTGCGGATGTGTGTGTCCTGCCTTGGCTAAATCAAGGCAGTGCTGGGATCTGTCATAACACAGGGTCGGTGTCTGGGCCACCATGAGGGTGGAGGTGGTGTGGGTGTTTGTGACTGCTGTTGTAGCTGTTTATTGGGGTAAACACAAGATGAATGCATGAGTGACTGCCATGGAAGAGGGAGGATAAATAAAACATAGATGAATAGGGAGGTAGAGAGAAATAGAGCTGGTACAATAGATACCAAACATGTATTAAAAGGTGCTAAAGTTAGCATTTTAAAAACACCAATAATCTATTGGTGTAACTGCTGTAAACACATCATGGAGACAAACAGTAGCGTCTGACTCACACAAACTTCCCTGTTTCCTGTCAAAACCATGATGCTGATTTCTTAGGTTATTAAAGAGGATAAAACATTTATTGCAGACAATAAACAAATTGGATAGAGCCGATACAAGTGGTTGAATAATTATTTAGCAAATTAATTGGCAGCTATCGTTTAAGTCGTTTTTTTTCCCCTCAAGCAAAATTGCATTCACAAGGTTCCACCTTCTCCAGTGTGAGGATGCTAATTATCTTTGTTTTATATCATTGCAAACTGAATATTTGAGTTTTAGATAAAACAAGAAAATATTATTTTGTATAACATGACTAATACCGGCTTTTTTCAGACCTATACTGATATGGATATTTGAGAGATCAAAAAATCTGATAATGATATATCATACTTTTTTCTTAACAAACATGACGATCTCACGAGATTTTTTTTCTTTAAAGATTGTGACCAAATTATATCCTGAGCAGGACTCACACTCGCTCACACACACACACACACACACACACACACACACACACACAGACACACACAGACACACACAGACACACACAGACACACACACACACACACACACACACACACACAGAAAAATCAACTTAATGGTGACACTGTTTCTAAGGTACCTCAAACCTATGCTGATATTTCTATACTGCAGTTTCCTGTTAATTATCATCCGACATGCTCGCCAATATCACTATATTTGCAATAAGCCAATACTGGCTGATATATTGACCAGGTCAATTTATAAACTACAAGCTTGGGCTCTGGGAAACTGTTGGCTTTTTTCACCATTTTCTCATTGTGGCAAACTGCAGTATACAGGCTAACAATCCTTTTCACCCTGTTCCCATGATTATGCTATTACTCTGGAGTTTAAGATTTGAGACCAAATGTTTCAGCCATCTGTATCTATCAGGCTCGAACTGAATTCCCAGTGTTACTAAAAGAGCTATTGGTATGTGTCTGACTTGCTCTGTTGTACAGAGCAAGCGAGTGTGTGTCGAGGTGAACCACACAGGTACGGTGGGCCAGACACAGGAAACGTATTAACATGGACCAACGTTTACTCTCCTAACCACAGTGTGTCCCACAGGGACATGGATAAAAAGCTCAAGCCAAAGCCTCTTCACACACACAGACACACACACACACACACACACACACACACACACACACACAAATCCAAACATATAAATTCAGATACACTAGACAGTTACACAGACAAACACACAATAATTTAAATATATATTGCAAAAATGGAGACATACTTGCACACAAACACACAAATTAAGTCACACACAGACAAAATCAAACATCAATTAAAATATTTAAACATACAAACAGCGGCTGATTCATGCACACACACACACTCACATTCAGACATCAACACAATTTCTCTCACACACACTGACACTTGCATTGGTTTCTCCACCTTCCCATGTTAACACCTGTCCACATAGACATTCACACACTATCCATTAACACCTACATAAAACACCTACAGGCACCCGTATTCTATTAGAGGTCAGCGCCCAGCTCCTCAATTTCATGGCCCATGTATGAGGGCGGCAAAGGTGAATGTGATGACAGAAGGGCAGGCAAGCTGCAATGCTGCAGACGGACTATCACTCACTAATATACACACAGGCTGGAAGCATGGCTTGTACACACCCCTATACATCTCAGTTAAATCTCTGAGCATCAGGTGCTAACACAAAACACAAGTATCTAGTGGAGACTGTGTGGAGCAAAAACAAAACCTCAATGTGCAGAATGTAAATGGAGGAAAAAATACTGCTTAGATTTTTTTGATGAACAGTTTTCTGAATGATCTGTTAACTGCATATTTCTCTACAGCTATTTATATTCCTATCTTTAAATGGCAATCTCATTGTGCTTTCCATTTTTCTCCTGTTTTACCCAGCTACTCTCTCAGAGGTATTGAGTTCTCCCTGGCTATCTGACTCTCTCTGAGCTCTTTTCTATTTCATTCCTTCTCCACCCCCCCCCTCTCGCTCAGGAACTATGTCTCTTCCATGGCTGGGAGGTTGTAATTTGTTACAGGCGGCTGGGCAGGCAGAGAGGTCTCCCTCTTATCTGGACAGGGGATCACTAGGAAAATCATATCAGAGGGAAGGCGTGTTTAAATATAGCCGTAATTGCCGCAATCATTTCTTGCTGTCTCTTCAACTCCCCCCCCACCTCCTGCTTTAAAGGCCCCACCCTCCATTTCCCTAACTTTCTCCAGTCTCCCCACCAGTCCACCAACTCCCCCCCTACATACCCAATTCCCCGACGTTTTTCCCCCTGGCTTTTAAGAACGACCTCCCTCTTCCCCAGCGTTTCCTCCTCTAGTATCCAGTTAATCCTGGCTCATGGTGTGGGCTGAGGGGCTGACAGTTGCATGACAAGGAATGTTTCCCTTTGTAAGAGCTTACTTCCTCCTCGCGCAGTTTTAGCCTAATTGAAATGTTTCCTATTGAGCTCAATCAAGGGGGCAATTACCTAATTATTCGCTTATGCCTAACTCGACCCTGTAAGAGAGAGACGGAGAGCTGGGGAGAGAGAGGAGAGGGATGGAAAAGAGGGGAGAAGAGGAGGAGGAGGAATGGAGGAGAGAAGCAGGGATATTGAGATAAAGGCAGGAAAAAAAGTGAGGGGGAAAAAGCAACAGGAAATAAAGAAACAAATTAGTGGGAGCATTTTTCTTTCACTCGAGGGAACAGATCCTTAAACTTTCGACTGTGTGGTGAACAGTTTGATAAGAAAGCACCTTGAAAAGGGTTAAAATATGTACAGTGGAAGAATTATCTATTCTAACCAGGTATTTAATGAACACATGAAGTTGAAATTCCTTGATTTAAAGTGACATGACTAGCTTTTAAGTACTATAAGTTGGAGCAAACATTTCAAGATACTGCCTCTTACTTAAGAAACTCCATAGGTGAAACTCTATTAGGAACAAGTGAAACACATCTTTAGGATCTTTTTATGAAAAATATTTCAAGACTGAATATAAGACTAAGTTAAGATGTCCACTTTCTGCAGAGCACAGAGGAAAAAGGTGGTTCTCTGAGAAAGCGTCTGGTTTTATGGGCTCATAAGGAAAAGTATTATCAAAGAGAGGAGCGAGGGGGATGGCGGGGGGAAACGAGAGGGAGACATTAAAGGACCTGGAATGTTTTGTCCCAGCTCAGCTGGCCTCCAACACATTTAATAATGAGACAGGTAATAAAACACACTGGCACACGCAGCCTCCATATACACACACACACGCACATATCACAGCCAATGGGGGACGTGTTTTCATATGTTTTTTTCCAGGCTTTCCTGACATTAAAATAGATTGCCTATGTCATGTTCTGAACCATAATAAACAAAATTTTATAGCTCATTTGAAAATGGAGTATGTTAAAAAGCAATCAGTACATCGTTAAAAGTATCCATCTTGTGCAAAGTAAAGCTTTACTTCTGAATAATTTATTTCAGCTTTGTGAATAATGTCCCTCTGCCGCACGATGGATGGCGTAAATATCACTACCTGTGTGAGAGGGGCTGTGTATGCTCTGATTTGAATTCTGCCCTTCTTCTCTCTCATCTCTGTGAGCCCGCCCCTATCCGCAGCTTCAACAAGTGTTGGCTGGACGACTCTTAAATCAATCATTTAAATATATGGATAAATCAGCGAGCCGTCTGGGTTTAAGCACACATGCCGTAGCTTAATTCACCCGAGCAAACGAGCACAGCAGCCATATTTCAGCCAACATGTGCACCACTGTTGTCTAAACAAGCGCTGCGAGGCAGGCCGCAGAGGAGGGTCCTGGCTGGAGGTCATGGAAAGCAGTTATAATGCACGCACACAAACACACACACACAAATACATATACACACACACACACGTAGGCCGTGAAGGGAGTGAAGGCCCTGGCTTGAGGTCATGGAAATCAGTTATAATGCAGCCTTTCACCAGGGAAAATGAGAGGAGCAGGGGATCACAGACAGAAGTTGCTTTCCTGTGACACATGTGAGCATGTCGAATGCATGTACACGCACACACATGCTCTCTGCAGCCTAAGAAACACACAAAAATAGGCAAGCAAACATATAATGGCCTGATATGCTCAGACACACACACACACAGTCACACTGACCTCTACGGTCCGCAGAGAGAAGAAAAATGGAAGCCCACTCTCTCACAGGCTGGGTGGGCTGGTCAGCTGGACTTAGTGGGGCAGTGCAATTGGGAATTCTGCTAAAACGCTTTACACACAAATGCAACTACACAGACTTTTACATCACTATTTACACAATTTCATAGAAACTTCCTTTATGTCTTGAAAGCTAAACTGAAAAACTAGGATGAAAATAAATTTTAAAAATGACAAAAATCTACTTTTATAATGTGAAGTTAAAATACTAGGCAGTGCGAGCTGGGCTGAGGCAGAAGAAGAGGAAAAAGAAAGGCACAGTAAGAGAGAGCGGATCTGCGGAACGTCCAGGTGGTCCTTACCCCCAGAGCTTGCATGGGTACTACACTGACGTGAAGGGCAAAACCTGAAACCCATGCAAATGTGATCACCAGAGCTGGCCTTGATTGGGACGGCCGCATATGATTAAATATAATTGCAAAGAACCTTTTCCAAATGCCTCGGCGGTTTTTTGAAAAAGTAGGAAGGAAGGATTTAAAACCAATTCTGAGCCTTTTCTGAGAAATTAGAGAGAAAAAAGGAGGTGTGTGTTCTTGTGAGAAAAGCAGAATTTTGCAAGACGGTGAAACAGAGAGAGATAAAAAAAAATGTCATTTACTTGTCTCAAATCAGGGCTGGTTTTTACATGCACACGCTGAGCAGAGAGGCTTTGCTGGCAGATAAAGTAGGCTGAGGTTCAGGGGCAGACCCGTCACACTTGGATGATTGATGGCTCAGTGTGAATGCTAAAGTCAACAGAGCATGAGCACGTCTCAGCAGCCCAGCCTAGGCCTTCCACTCAGCACCTATTTAAGGGTCAGGTGCTTCAGAACACACTCACTGTGCAACTACTCCCATTATCTTATCAAAGCCTGCACTGAGAAGTAAATAAAAAGGGGAAATCACCACTCAGTTCAGAAAACTATGAAGTGCATGATATTACTGAAAAGTGGTACGTGTGAGCTCTTGATAACAGAGGGTGGGTATTTTCCAAAGATCTTTTTAGTGGGAAACTGCAGCAAAGAAATAACTTCAATGCACATGCGGGCATGTGAGTATTGTTATAAGAAAGACTTGGAAAAAAACTGGACCTATCCTTAAAGTAATCCTGTGTGGGTTGATATAATTCTCCTACTTCTTAAGCTAAATAAACAAGCCCATTTCAAAAATGGATTTCAAAACACAGACTCAGCGAATAAGTGCATTTCTTAAAATGTTTTAACTCATAAATTTTCATTAGTGATTGATAAAGGTATCATGTCTGAGAAGAGCTGCAGAATGGACAAAATTATAAAATGTCTGGGAATATCACAGTTTTCCACAGCTCAAGATGATGTTCTCAAAAAAAATGTTTTTTTCCAAAAGCCAAAGATATTCAATTTACAGACGAAGGCAGCACATCCGCACACACTTGATAAGGGACTTCAACGACTGACTCATTATCAAAATCATTAATTAATCTTTCGCTGATTCATTTTGCCCTGAAATCCATTTTTTTTCAACCAGATTTTGACTATATAAGATTTTCTACTTTTTTTAACTGTTATTTTACATTAGAGATTACTGTGTTTGTTTCTGTTTTTGCTCTTTTCACTGTTTTTGAGTGGGTGGGACTCAGTTGGAAAAAGATGCTGTCAGGATTTAGGAACATCCGAATCAAAATCTGATGACAGTTTTTGGGCTGTTTGCTTATGTTGCCAGCATTGTGAATCAAATCTGATCAAACCGCACCCACACAGTCCCGATGAAGCCGATTAACTGAGTGATATTACCTAAGAGTGTTTTAGTCCAAAGTCTAACTTTGCTGCACAATTAGTGACGAATGTTTGAGAAATATTTAAGGAGCATTTGGGGATGTGTGGCCAGGCAGAGGAGGAGAACATTTTGTGTGAATGTGATACATGCTCCAGTGTGTATATAACCCTTGATTGTGTGAGGAAGGATTTGGAGGGCTCTGGGTCACTTGCTCCTGGGGGCAGGTGTCCACCCTGTTGATCTGTGGGGCTGTTCCACTTCAACACTTTGTCACCTAACGCCTTTCTAACCTTCCAAACTCTCCACCCACCGTACTCTATCATGCCCTCAGAGAATCCAGGTAAGGGAAGAAGTCTGTCTCTTTGGTTCTGAATTTAAAGCACTTCCACTCCCATGTCACACTGGATGCAATTAGAAATGTGGAATTCCTCATCTACATCTGGGAGAGATGAATGTGTTTACAGTTCAACAGGAGGCCTCCTATTGTTTTAAGGAAAACCTGGGTCTTGTTTTCATGGTTTTGGCCATCTTTTCTATTTTTTATGACATTTTACTCACCAGGCACACTTTACAACAGAGTGCATTAGGGGAAGTGGCAGGAGCGGTCAAACGAACACATGATAACTCGGTTTAGATAATATAGCTGAACTAGGGATTTGTTTACAACCTGTCTGAATGTCTCATGTTCTTTGCCCTAATGGACTCCTTTGTTAAGTCTGTTTATAGATGTTGCTGTGACCCTAGAAATAAAGTTAATGAGTAAACATTTGTGGAATAACTGAGAGGAACGATGGTCAAAACTATTAAAAAAATAAGACTTGTCTTATAAAAATGAAGCTTTTCTTTACTTTGCTGGATTGAAGCAGTGCTTTTCCAATTGCACAATGGTCCCTTGAACTGGCAGGCCACCCTGTCTGAACTTTAAGGCACCAAGTATATAAACAGCAACAGTTACTGATTCATTTTGGAGATGATGGACAACAAATAGCTCTGGAAAGTCACAGATAAATGCCTTTAAGTTGCACTATGATATTTGCCCCTTAGGTTTCAACATCAGACCTACAGAAATCAAACACAGATGCACTACAAACACACTTGCATACATGTGAGTCTTCAGTGGGGTTTGGTGCCGATTGGCGACATCGGCGGGGCAGCGCTGAGAGTGTGTTTAAACAAAGTAAAATTCAATTGTGGAGATGTAGCTGGAGTTTGAAATTTGGTCCATGTGCTGCACAAACATATGTTTAAAACGCAGCAGATATGTACATATACAACAGAGTGGAAATGGCTGTTTGCTACTTTGTAACCCCCCCAGAAAGAAAGCAAAGACAGCAAGAGCAAAAAGAAGCAGAAATAGAGTCAGGAAGTGAAGAGAAAGAGACAAATCCAGACAGAAATAGTCCTGTGGTCTGAGTCATTTTCATCAGTGTGTTTGTCTTCCACTCCAAATGAATGGCAGATGCTACAAGGTGGGCTACTAACAACATCAAGGCTGCTGCAACAAATAGCAGACACACATGCAGGCTCGCACACTCTCCAATACATGCACTGTTCAGATTTATCTCTGATACAGTGTTGCTGTAATCTAATGTTTGATTAGGAGCAGGCCAAGTCGTAGAGGAGCAAGCCGCAAGGAGATAAGATTTGAGGGGCGGAAGGACAAAGAAACTGAGACAACTTTGACATGCTGTAGCTGTTGGCTGGAACGGGACCCAATAAATCACCTGGATTTCAGGCTCTGTCATGGTTCCACCCAGGACTGTATGTATGCATGTGTGTGTGTGCATGTCTAGGCCTATTTGCAGATGTCTCCCCAATGGGCGTACAGCTCTGACAGGACCTACACACCCCTGTATATATGAGTATACTGTATGTGTGTGCATGCCTCAAAGTGTCTAAGTTGTGTCTTGTGAGTGTGTGTGTCTTCCTGTGGGGCCTGCAGCTGTGACAGGACCTACATCACAACACAAACATCAGGAAAATAGCTCAGAACACAATCACTGGATCACACAAGATCAGATTCAGTGACTCAGCAGGGGCCTGGGGAGCACTAACGGAACAATCACATGTAGACAAAACACACAGTTAGTGTGCATGCACACAGACATACACACAACAGGAACAGCATTTAACCTTCACTCTGTAGGGGGATTCTCATCTCTGATTTCACCAATTTCCCCCTGTTGATTTGCTCCCGGTTGGAGCCAGATGAGCATGAGGATGGCACAACAAAGCCTAGCGCTCTTGATCTTCCTCCTGGTCATCAGTGTCCGCATCGTCATCCAAAGTAACTGCCCCCTCCCCCGCCGCCTCACCCACCTATCCGCTCACCCGCTGCCACCCCTCACCCCCATGGGTTGGGTGCCTCCCAGCTGCAGCCCGGCTCGTCCTGATTGCGCCTGATTTGGGTTAAGTGATTATTACCCTGCTGCGGTTTGGGTAGGGACTCTCCCACAGGCTGGAAACAAGGAAGGAGGGAGACCTCTCCCTCCTAAACACACACTCTCTCTCTCACATACACACACACACACACAGTAAATACACACACGTATGCACACACACTGTCTGTCTGTTTAGGTGTGTATCTAAGAGAGACGGACAGAAAGGGAGAGACTGCCTGAAGGGAAAAGATGACTGTAAACACACATGACAAAAAGACAGACATCAGAGAAATGTGTGTGTGGGTGTGAGTGAGTATGTGAGTTCATCCAAGTTTAGAGCAAATTTTAAACAAATTTCCAGAAAATCGACAGAAGAAAATTTGACTGAATGTGTGTTTCCATCCTCTATGTGTTTTATGAATACTACATAAACAGTTGGTGGTGCTAATTCTCCAGTCAGATGCCATTAAAACACATGTAGAAGAAGAAGGTGGAATGAGGTAATGTAATTTAAAAAACCACTAGTCAAACCTCAAATTAACAAAAACCATGTGAAAATCATGATGGAAATATGGCATCATGACGCCACTGTTGTCTGTTTCAGGTATTAATTTGAGAAATGTTATGGTCGCCTCATCAGTCCACACATATTTGATGTTTTCATGTGCTGCAATATAGTGGAATGAAAGTGATGTTCAAGTGTCATGTACGTCATGATTTATTCACCACGTCTGTTTCCACTGACTGTGTTGCATTTTGTTTTTCTGCCTCCTGGCGCTTTTTTGTTAAATATGCAAATTGAAAATGTGCATAAAAACAGGTGGATGAAAATGGTGAGAGAGAAACCAGAAAAGAGAGAGACAAAAAGACTTCAGAAAAACAGACCAGTGGTAAACATACATATGACATAAAAGCTATACGTCTCAACAAACTACAGCCATACACACACATAAACTAAAGCCTCCATATAGCATAGTAACAGGGACGTCAAAGCAGAAGCGTGCGGGGAGGGAAAAAGCGAAAATGTTCCAAACACATATTTACGACCCAGAGTTAAACTGTCTCTCACTCTGTAATTCTCTGAGCTTTTTTACTGCAGGCTGGGGGTGAACAAAGTGCACGTTCTGTTATTCTACCGTCCGTCTCGTCTTACATCCACCCATCAGATTTAGAGCTGAGGTTTCAGGGCCCCCGCTACAGAGACTCAGGCCCTTCGCTGCATTAGGAACACCCTGAAAATTGGGTAAAGTTCAGGATGGGTTATGGGTTGCTATTCATGTTCTCTTCCTTTCTGATTTGCTATTTCTGGAGAGACAGTGCAGTTTCCATGGCCAATTTATGTCCGCACTTATGCTAAAATGCTATTTTATGACAGATTTTTGGTTCAGATCTCTCAGACTTTGATTTGTGACTCATGTAAGAATAATGAAAAAATTGTGACTTTGGTTTACTGTGCCTTCAAAAGGTGACCTGCCCTTTCAAAAGCCAAGAGCTAATGTTAAAGTACTCAACTGGTTTAAAGGGAATCTATAAACATCATGAATACTTTACCTGAAATGTTTTTGATATTTCCCATTTTCCAATATTTTTCTAGGCCTTAAACAAAGCCTATGATACAACTCATACTACACCTAGAATGTCTAAGCACAATGAGCCAATAGAAAGGTACTTTTCATCCAACATTTTCAGACAGCAATAAGAAGCTTATCCGTTTATCTGTGGTTATTTCAGGATATTATGCCGTGCCACTCGCAGAATCCCAAAACATTTCCCTATCTACTTATTCAAATCAAAAGCAGAATTTTTTGTTAATTTAACCATCCTATCAGATGTTCCTATCATTATGAATTCAAGGTGTCCTGGGTTCACATTGTAGATAATGAGTGAACAGCTGTAGTCCAGCTTTGGCTCCCTGAATGCAGCCCATTCCAGGCCGCACAGCTCCCAGCTAAGATACTCGGCCCAGCAGCACATTGAAAGAGAAACAGCAATGAGTTCAAAATGAATACACACAGAACCTCCGCACGGCGGGGAGCCAAAAAACACACCATAATCTAAAACATACCAATTTAATCACGGTGGGAAAGATTCAGCAAGGCATGCACACCTGCTCAACGGAGCATTTCCACACGGGAGGGATATTTCACAAGTCCAACGATGAATTTTAATCATGTGGCTGCGGTGGACAGAATGCAAAGTAACTGTCAAAGCCAAAAATAGTTTCATCTATGGAAATGTATATGAATTAGCAGAATGATCTTAAACATGGCTGAGTGGCATAACAGATGGTGTTTTTTCAATACAGATCTTAAAAAGAAGTAACTAAATACAGTATGTTAAGGTTCATGCTACCATGTTACACTCTTCATGCTACATCACATTTTAACATAGAGCAGACCACTTTGATTTGATTTTCCTTTTTGGTATTATATTCACAGCTTCAACTCAAACTACCTAACAAACATTTTCACACTGCAAAGTTTTTTTGTAACTGCCTACACTGACGTTGAAGTACAAAGAAACATTGCACTATAATGAAAACTGAGACAACATCTCTAGTCTTACAGCTGACGGACACAAAGATTTCTGGGACTATTATAGTAGAAATTATACTTTGTTATACCAATATTATTCTTATAATTAACTTATAAAAAAATCATTGAAAAGGCAGGTCTTTCCTTTTATTTGTAGTAAAGCTACATCTAATGACCATTACCAATTAATTTTTGCATTTGATTTTTTTTCTATAAAATGTGAGAATCTAGTGAAATATGAGGTCCTTACGTTCTTTGTTTTGCCTGAACAACAGTTCAAACCCTAAATATAATCAGTTTATTGTCATTTATGACAAAGAAAAGCTATATTCCAATTTGCAAACTGCAATCAGTTAATGTTTTGCTTGAGACCTTCAAATGTTCAACCAATTATCAACTAACTGATTAATCTACAGCTGTAATGTCCTGTCTTTAGTGGCTGTGGAATAAAAATATATATATTTTTAAGCAAATTAAAAGAATTTATTCAGAATTTTAATTCAAATTTCCATTCTTTTTACTCTTACCTCAATTCTGCTTTTAAAAAAAAAAAAAAAATGAATTTGACTTTGAATAATCCAGAAATTATAAGAGCTCAAAACTATGCACAAAGTACTAAAACATATTCCACATTTTCAACAGTCCCAACATCTTTTTACACTGTGGAAATACACAGAGGCAAAATACAATAAAAGTTCTGTTACATTTTGTATGTTGCCTTCATTAAATCAACAGTAATAGCCTCAATATTAATAATGCAACTAATCCAGCTTACCAACCACATAATCATCTGTGTCACATCCATCCACATATCTCCTGTTCTAACTTTAAGAGCTGAAATGCTCACATGCACATTTAAATGTACAGTATCCACCCACTAGTGGATCACTACATTAGTTAAAGAAATCATCCGAGTCACTTTACACATCATTGATTCTGTGGCATTTGTTCTGACACAGCAGCTAACACACATGGGAAACATATTTGCAGGACATGTAGATTTGTCAATTACATAACGTTGCTTCCTTTTACCGAGTGCGTTTGGTGGTAGGACGCACAGATACTAAATGTGTAATGGAACAAACTACCTTGAGATGGTACTAATGAGTGGGATGAGACAACTCTCAGTCTCGTGGCGCAAAGAGCACAGATCCCGAGGCTCAACTACACGTACCAAAAAAACAGTGTGAAGTTTTTGAGGAGCAAATTGGTCTGCTTTTAATTATGTAGAAAAGCAGTTGGACATTAAGGCTGGAATGCAGGGTGTGAATAGATTCTTCAGCAGCAACTAATTTCAGATGTTTACCACGCATGAGCTGTTTTAAAAGTTGAAAACGGTGTACCAAAGTGGAAAACATAACACTGAATGGTACTGTTTTAGAGATGAAGATAGACAGGAACAGAGTTTGACACTGGCCGCATGGCGCACTGCTATAAATACACAAAACATACAGCCCACTGTGCTCCAACGCACCACTCTCTCTTAATGTGTGAGACTATTTCATGGCTTTCATTTTCTTTTCATGAATCAGCATCACCAACATCATGACAGGATAATAAATACAGCACAAAACATATGTTGATCAAGACGTTTACATTGGAAACAAGAGTGTACATTGTTACTTTAGTCTGTATTTTTCCTGACACGCCCATCATCTCTAAGCGTAGACCAGTGACAGCGTAGAATTAAGCCGAATTCATACCAGTGAATCATGAATATACAGTAGTGTATTCTCAAGCTAAGAAAACTACAGCACTGGGCCACTGGAGCATCGCACAACACTGCACACTGTTGTCCAAACAAGGGCAGAGGAGAGAGAAAACATCAACTGAGAAGGGAGGGGGACCCCGGACCACCAGGGTTATCCCTCTTCTTCCATATTTACTTAAACTTTCATGGTTTGGCTCAGGTCCTAGAGGGCCATCTTTCACCCCACGTTTTCCCCTCCTTCACGCCCAAAAACAGCATGCAGCGAAAAACGTTTCCTGTAGCAGCAGCCTGACTAGTATGTACATCCTAAACACACACACACACACACACACACACACACACACACACAGAAGGACGGTAAATGCCCATTGGTCAGTCTGACCTCAGGGTAAGGTCAAGCAAATGGGAATGTTTGCCACTGAGGGGTTTAAATAAAAGGAGTGCAAGCTGCTTTGCCATCCCATTTTAGTCGTTGCAGATCTGAATCTCCACACAATGGAACAGTTTATTGGTACATTGAATCAACCAAAGGTCTTATTGTTAGATTCTGGAGCCTTGTGTTAATAGGTAAAATCCAAGATCCAATTTAAAAACAAAATCCTTTATTGGCTTACTTATCTTTTGGCGCATCTAGTGGTAAATACTGTCGGTAGCTTTTCTTAAGACTTATTTCATATGTATTATGTGTTTAAAGGGTATTCTGTGGATTATTCAGAGTAACATGGATACCAATTCTAGAGAGATGTTGCTGAATTTTCTTTTAAAAGCAGTTAGTATTGAACCTTCATAAAACTGGAGTACTCACAAGAGACAAACTTAAAAACGGTCATAATTGATGCAGCAGAGGCTGAGATATAATGTCTAGGAATTGTATGATTCAAACTCCAAAACCACTGAATCCTACATTACCCATAATGCAACTCAACAGGACTCTTTCGTTGGACCCTCTCTGCCTGGTAAACACTTTCATCTTTTAAACTCCAAGTCGTCTAATATACGCTTTCAGTTATAAATTTGTAATCTGCAATGCCAAACTGAAAAAACCCTGATGGCATCAGTATGACAGCATCTGGGTTACTGGCCCTTTAAGTTAATAAGACGCAGGCACAATATTTCAGTCAGGTTCTGAAAAAGACAACAGAAAAGGCCATCTATATCTGCATGTAAAAATAAGTTGGACACAGGGCTTCTGGAGGGCAGGAAGATGGACAGCCTCCCTGTCTGGCTGGGTGAGGCAGCTTACTGCTGGGGGAGGAATGCTGTGGGTTTTCCACCTCCCAGGGGAGCTGAGACCAGGATGGCTGGTTGTTGTTCTACAGTCCCAGGAGAGTCTTCTCACTGTCTATCACAGCATCAAAACAACTGGAATCGGTGAAAAATATCCAGATAATGACATCACATGTGTTTTCTCGTGGTGCGTGGAGGTGCTCTTGCCCATGGCTCTCAGAAGACCTCCTTGTTTGAGTGTGTGCACATCTTCACTCTCCCACACACGCCTCCAATACAGACTTCCCACAGAGGTCTTGTGCTTTGACAGGGAAGGTGAAGGGGGTGGAAGGTGGGGGCAGTTTTTTTTCTGGCTGTGGAAAATGGAGGCGAGTTTTATGACCCATGTTCCCTGTCCTCCTGTAAAAATCACACCAGCCGTTTTCCAGCGTTGCAGCATCATCGGCTGCACAGCCAATGAAAACAATGGAGCGTGTGGAGAAGAAACAAGGCAAACAAAGAGAAAAAAAGGCCTCTTGGACGGAAATACCTGCAGCTCTACTTTATACATATACATCATCCTTTCCCTTCCCATCAGACTCTGAGGTAGACCCCTTACCTACTCACACACATGTAGAAATCTTTAAGTCTCACAGCCTCAGAGAAGTTCTCATGAGTTTTCAGTGGCAATCCAAACTGGCAATCTTCCAGAGCTCTCTGCAGGCACTTTGTTTTGCGGAGGGGGGTCTTTTGGGTCAAGCCCAACAAAGATGCATCACTGCAAAGACCCACCACGTGTGGGTGGGTAACTGGGCACAGTTTTGTAATTCCATATTACGAAAGGAAAGCTGCCAGGCTACTCTGCCTTCGCCCTAATTGTGATTGTCAGACTCTCTATTGAATTATGCGATGAGAGGGGGAATGCCTGTCTCTGCTAAGCCTTGAAGATGAGAGAGCAGGAAACGGCAAAGTGGCTGTCCTGTGAGGTCCTGTCTGTAGAGGTCGGATGAAGACATGCATTGTGTGTATGATTCATATGCCACATCGTGTTAGAGTACAACAAGGGCTGAGAGGAGGCAGATTGGCTTGGAACACTAGAGGAGAGGGACAAGGCATTTGTATCCTCCTCTGCTTGTAATACATGGTAACAAGGGTGATTTGCACAGCTAAATCAAAACCAAGTGATGGTGACATTGAAGTCTAATGCATCTCAAGATGATGGAGCTCTTCAGTGTGTTTCGCATCGAAGCCCACTGCAATCCATTTGCTTCTCAGGAGACTCAGTCACTCGAGGTAACATGAAGAGTTAGTTAACCTGTGAGAGCGTGCTTGAACCCTAATGCACTGCAGATGTAGCCGTCTTAGAAGTCACACGTTTTATTGAAAGCTTGCTGCACCGCTGCTTCGCTGCTTCTCTGTCCCTTAAAGGAAAAGTTTAGAGAATGAAAATTGTATCTATTTATCTGGGGATGTAAGGAATGATGTTGCAGCCACTTTGATCAAGACACACACGTTTTGTGTTACAACAACATGACTGCTGGGTTATTTGAGAACATTTAAGAAAAGAACAGGCTGCAACCACCACTAAGGCAGCACTAATGCAGGATAGGTGCAAGATGGATGCATGATAGGGGACTTGTGTGAAGGCTTCCAATTAACATGCCTGCCAGGCAGGCACATTACTCATGTAGTTGGAAGGTCTATTATAAAATTGGATACGCATTACAGAGACCTAATGTGGGCTCCTGGCAGTCCTGCACACTGCCTGCGGTGAGGCTATCTAACACAGTCAGAGGGTTTTATCTGCTGTTATGATCAGACCCACAGCAGACCTGCCTAAACACAGCTTATCTCCCCCGGCATCCCAGGTCACATCCAGCCCGGGGAAAAGGTTTGAGGGAAAGCTCAAGATGTGCGAACAAGTCCCAATCAGATGATTCAACCTGAAATCATATGAGAGAGCAGAATCTAGACCTGACAAGCACCTCTAATTCTTCATCAAACCCTCCCCCCGCTTCGAGGCTCCTCCTCATCCCCTTCCCTCGCTCTCTGGACCCCCACCTCCACCCTGGCTCCATTGCTCCAGGAGATCCTATCATTTCTCCCGCAGACTAGATTTCTTGGGTGACTTCAAAGCTTGTTCACTAAGTGTTTAGAAGAATGCAATGGAAACAGGAAAATAATGTTCTGATTTCTGTAAACTTTATAACATCTGCTTTTGCTTAGCGCTGGTGCAGTGTGAAGCAGGGGCTCCATACTGTGTACAGTTTGGGACATTTTTTCCCACAGTTTAAACAGCATCTCGCGCTCTGTGCAAGATGGGAAGGGTATAAAAAAATGTCTCAAGCCTAAGGAATATATTCTAAAAAGTAAGAATGACACTAATGAAGCTTTGGTAGCAGCAAAAGCTGTTTTTTTCATGTAGGGCAGTTTAATTCATTCCCATTTTCAGCTATGTCACAGACCATTTGAAAGGCAGGTGAGGGTGAATCCCACAAGAAAGGTAATAGTTTAACCCTCTAAGACCTAATTTCCATCTCTGTTTGTATAACCTTCATCTTCTGAGAATTCAGAGGATGCAGAGAGTATATTTCCACTGAGAGGGAAAGGAACCAGGCGAGGCTTTGCTAGTGTCCCAAAAGGCCTGTGAGTAATGTTGCTGGCACCGTACAAGCATACACACAGACTAACGCTACCTCCTTGTGTATACACAAGATGACAAGCCGTTTTTAGGGCCAGGCCAGATAACTCCATCACAATCTCCCCATGCTAACAGGGCAGCATGACAAGAGCGCCGTGTATACACACACACACAGCATCCGACTGGCAGCCTCAGGGCTCCTGTCTCCTTTCCCCTAACTCAATCATGCTCAGGTTTCACTCTCGTCCATCCGAGGCTAACTCGCTTCCTCTCTCTATCCCCTCACACAGCCCCCCATCCTTAAAATCCTTAACCCACATCCCACCCATACTGTATCAGCTCCTAGTCTGATATACATGCATGTAAAGAAAAAGGCAAGGGTTATACAAACAGCTTCCCAAAACAGAAACTAGTGAGATGCTATCAGCTCAAACCATCAAAATAATTAAAAAATAGTGCATATTATAAGGGTAGAAAACAGCCTGTGTAGCTTTTAATAATTTTTTGTATTTGTTCAGACAGTTGAAAATAGAAACGAGACATAAGAGAGTAATTTTTGGCAGGTTTCAGTCCTAGGCCAATGAGGGCACACGTGTAGCCTCAGAGACAGCAGCCCTAAACATTTAATTCTCCATGAACACAGTTAAAGGGAAAAATCGTCCGTAAATCACTCTGACACTGCTGAAGAAAAATAAGCATTGGCCATGCACCTTGCACTTCTCCATTTCATTGTTTGGTTGTATATTTTCCATATTCCAGTGAAAGTGCCAAAATATCAAAAGCATTAAGTCACATCGAGCTATTTCCAGTGCAGCTACAAAAGATGTTTGCCAAGTCTACAAGGAAATGTTTCAGCTATTAAAAAGTTCAAATGTCAGAGTTTGGTATCAGTCCCTCAGAATTAAAAAGGAAGGGCACCTTTCTAAGATCCCTCATTTTTCTCTGACATTTAACAATCCAACAAGGGAAAATCTATCATGGAGGAGGAGAAGATAATTTCCCCACTGACAGCAGCCTCAATAAACCAGAATGCATTGCAGACACAAGAGATAACAACCTGTCTTTCTTAACAAGCCAAGAAAACACAGACTCCCTTACTTGACAGTTCTGGCAGCCTTACACACAGAAACCTTCCTCACAGTGAACAGTACTTTCATCAGGTGGTTTGGCCTTTTTATGGCCTGTTCAGGATGACAGAGATTCAGCATTGTTTATTTAAACTCTTTTTAAATTCTCACCTCTCAAAAAATCTAACGCAAAATATTTTAAACTTTTGACTGAACTCAAACCTTAATGCAACAAGTATAGTTATCCTTTCTATGAATTCTTGTCAGGTAGGTAAATTACTTACTCCAGAGAACCATATCATGTCTACCCTGTTTCATGACCGTGACAACTTTTCAAAACACACAATAAATTATAAATTTTACAAAAATAAATGATGCTGGATAACACGGATTATCATTTCAAGCATTTCTCAAACATCTGCAAATTGAATTTTAGCCTATGACCTAAATAACAATAAAACTTGTAGCTAAACTTGTGGGGTCAGGTGAACTGGAAATGCTGAATTGACTATAGGTGTAAATCCAGGGTTCTGGCTCTTGCCCAGTGCATACTGACCCATGAATGAGGCAATATAGAAATTAACAGATGTGCTTAAACACACACAAACGCTGATATACTGTATGTACATACAACAATGCAGGATAGGCTTACACACCAAACCACTGGAGGTACTCAGAGGTTAACTCAAGCTGAACTAGGCCACAAGTGGGGGGCGGTAAATCCTTGTCAAGCCTGTGTGCCTGTGTGAGGTTGAACATGTGCTGGGTCCACCCTGTTCGACCCTGTTCTGTTCTCTGTTAACCTGGACTTCACACGTTTACTTGTAGAAACTGTGACAATGCCATTTTGTTTACAGCATTGTTGTACTGCACATGTTTAAGGGTTAATTACTTGCAGATGCAGTGCTGGGTTTGTTTCTAGGATGAGGGACTAACACACTGAGGGTGTTAAACACTGGACATGTTGGAGGGTCATATATGTTGGGTTGTCAGACTCCGTGCAACATGCCAGGCACCGAGTTTGTCTAAGCAATGATGTTTGGTATGAGGTCCAATATGAGATATGCAGATGTGTTCACACTTGGCTATAATACAGGAATAATCTGGTGTATTCTCAGTCACCTGTATGTGCGAGAGACTATTATATTTAAGTTTCAGGCATACAGTATGTGCAGTGGTCAACGGATGCACCAATGCATAGCTGGCAGGTTTTACAGGCTTAATACTCTTTAAACTAATTTCCTCACATTGTCTTCTGTTTTTCAAAATGTTCCTGCAGCAGGAAAAACAGCAAATGAGCAAAAACTAAACATGGGACAGAAAAAGGCAATAATAAACTGATGTGAGCGACACCGAGGGGAGGAACACCAAGTGCTGAACTCAGGACCCAAGAAGATTGCAACACGTTATCAGATTTAGAGACACACAAAGTGGACCCAAATATTTGACTATTTGGATATTCGTTTATTGGGTAGGTATTCAGTTCTTTTCTCTCTTTTTTTTTTGCTAAATGTAGGCCATCAATAAAGGCAGGCTGCAAACTGGTCTACCACAGTGGGAAAACAAGCATGAAGCACAAAACTGAAGCTACAGAGCTCAAAAATGGTTTCAGGTTTCAAGAGATACTGACAAACACCAAGACCAAGAGTGATTTGGGATGGCTCTGTGAACAAAGGGGAAGTCCACCAGTTTCACACATCAGATTCAGTTTACTTGTCATGAGGAGTACTACACAGATTGTGAAAATGGTTGTATAATGCCCTCTGTGGCTCTGGAGAAAGCTTTCTGAAGTCAGACATGGTGGTATCATGAGTGCGGTTTGGTTTGGCCTCAAAGACTACAAACTACACTGGAAGTGTGGAGTTTGAAAAACGAGAGAATTTACTGGACAGGATGGTCTAATGCCACATTAACATCATATTAGATTTGTTGTTTCCAACTTGTCGATAGTCAATAACATTCATATCAATATCCAAAGTCATTTTCTCCTCTTGAACTCCTCTGAAAGCTCCAGATATACTGGACTCACTTAACCCAACCGAACAAATATGGAGGTCTCACAACAGTCAAATACTGTTGTTGAATGTAATTAATCCCCGGTTTAATGCTTATAGTGATTTATTGTAAATCTACTGTATCTTAATTCTCACATGACCAACTCAGTAATCATAGGACCAACGTGATTACGTGAATTTAGTGTAACACTAAATCACCGGAGTAACCCTTTTAACTTTTATCTCATTCGATTCTATTTCCATTTTATTTGTGCTTCATGATAGTTGAAAACCATGGGCATTATTGCAGAAAAAAGAGCTGTTAATGTTTAACAATACTGGCAGCATTTTCAATGAATTATACTAATACAGAGTGAAAAACTCTATATCTGAATGTTACGGTTTAAAGTGAGAGCTGCTTTGTAAGTAAGAGTGTACATGACATGGTTTCTAGTAGAAAGCACAAGCAGTGACACTTTCCCTAATGGCCATCTTTTGCAGCTGACCATGTCTGTCAGGCTGGAAGGGAGGAGTTTTAAGAGCTGCTAATCTTCCCTGGTCAAGACTCGCTGGGTAAACATTAATTTCATGGCCAGTTGGACTCAGGTTATGTCTGTTCTAATTTGCCTGGAGGAAAATAAAAGTGACATCTTCCTTCACCAGTGACCAGCTCTCCCCTCTATCGCCCACAGTCCCTCTCTCATCCAGGTCCACTCATTTGTTTCCTGCCCTAGACGCCCACCACCATGATGAATGGGCCCAAGCTCCATTCAATTACGCCCAAAGTGCGAAGACGCAGGAACAATGGAAACTGGCCTCAGCAGTGCGGTGCAGGCCCTCAGCATTCTTCGCAACAATTTAGTCTAATTAGCATCAACTCCTGCCCCATCCATCATACTCCTCAAGAAACATAAACAAACTGTCAGCTCTAGCGTAACAAACAGATCGCCCAGCTACTTAGCACAAATTATTCTTACATGAAACGCAGCTTCTCAGGCAACCTTCCCCCCCTTCAGGCCATCTGGGGGAATGGAGAGCTATTAAAATTGAAGACATATGTTTCAGTCAAGTTCAACTCTCCAGAGTGCCACGGTGGACACAGTGACAGTTTCCTCTGCTGGCTGGGCTCTGATGGGCTGGGGCTGAACGACTGACTGAATGGGGTGTGGTGACCAGGATCAGTGTGTGTAAGGGTGTACATGTATACCCTGTATGTATGCGATAGTACGTCATACATGTGTGGGTTTGTATACAGTATGTTTGTATAAGGAGTATATGCATGTGTGTGCGTGCATATAGACCTGAATGATTCCATGTTTTTGCATTGTCAGATGATTTTTTGACTGTCTTCAGTATAGACCAGCAACAACTAGTCAATTAATCAATCAACAGAAAATGAATCAGAAATTTCTCTAATAATAATAAAGTAGTAATAGTAGTATTTGTATCTGATGGTTCCAAATACCAGAATTTGCTGTTTATCATTGTCTTAACATTACAGTAAATTGAATATCTTTGGAGTGCTGGTTCGACAAAAAGTTATTTGAGGACATTGCTTTGGGCTTTAAGAAACTGTAATAACCATTTTCTGGTGTTTTATAAACCAAGTGATTAACTGATTATGAAAATAACTCCAAGCTGCAGCTCCAACTCGATGATTTTGCCTGAGATAAAAGATCCTGACTTCTTTTGGCAACAGAAGCCAAGCGCGTCTTCTTAATCTGACTCTATTAGACTTAACTATAGTATATTCCCCATGTCACTTGAGTCATTATCTACTTTCATGCCTAAAAATCAAGTCATGAAAAAGTATTTTCATGTGTCCAGCTTTGATATTAGTGAAGACTGCTTTGAAAAATATTCTCGTCAGTGTGTGGTTTTTTTCAGTATCACTTTAAATGCCAAATACAATACATGCTCAGGATTTTCCTGACTTCAGCCAGAACAATCATTATGAAGGAGCTACAGTAATAATGAGAATGTAAATTGCCTGGCTTTCTAAGCAGGCACAGACTACACAAACGAGTTGTTTAAACAATCAACACTTAACAAAACCAAACACGTTTTGATCACATTTCAGACTTTGTGTTTGATTGTCTTTTAAGAGTCTGTCTGACCCACCCAGGAAATGCAGTAACCAAATTTAAAAACATTCTCTTGGTCCAAAAATCCTACTCAAGACCTGTTGTGGTTGCATTAAAATACAATTTAGAACACTCTGCTCACTCTTATCTCAGTGCTTATAATCAGTTATGAGGCCTCTATGATAAACACGCGTAAATAAATTAGCGCTAATGAATTCAGAATAAAAAATGTCTTGTAAGAATGAAAACAGGGCATTAAAAAAGCCACAGCACTGCTGATTGGTGTAAATTGGAGCTTGTTTTAGAGTGACCATGTGCTGAATTGGAACTCCACCAACTCTCCACTCCAGAAAAACCCCTCCCGCTTTACACGGACCATGCTTAATTTGTCAATTTTCCATTTCCTTCTTGATGTTCTGCAGAGTGTGAAATGCTTCACTAATTATCTAGGAAGTTTGGCAGGAGAGACTTGTTGTTTTTAGAGAGCTGATGGCAAGCTTCACTCATCCCAGCAAAGAAGGAACTGTGCAAACTCACAATGACAAATAAACCAGACCTCCCCTTTCTTCCATCCCAGCCTCTGTTAACAGCTAAAAATGTTCAACAAAATAACAAAATCGAGCTAAACGAAACGTCAGCACCAGCACTCATTTTTCTTTCCTCCTTAAATGTACTTATTCCACATTAAACACACCACAGTGTGGGGGGAAAGTCTCAAACCAAAACCATAGGAGTTGAGAGAGGCTTTGACAGGCAGACTGCAGAGGAGCTGGATGCCTGAGCCAAGGTGAGAGTGGAGGGTTATTCTAATCAAGCTAATTCCCTGCAAACCTCAAAATGATGTCATCCAGTGTTTGCTCATTAGAGATTCTTGTCAAGAGGCCAAGACTAATTCGCATTCAGTCGTGAATGCAAATATGAACCCCCTCCTTTCTTCTCTCTCTCTCTTTGTCTGCGTCTCTTTTCACAGGACAAATTTAAAACTCCACATTGAATAAAATTATGGAAGGGAGGGGGGCCAGCTCCACTAGAATGACTAATATATGGATTACATTTGTCATTTAGTCAGCTCACAGAGCCTCAGATGAAATCCTGTTTGATTCACCTATATGCAGAGACACCCATTTCTCCCCCTTGCTTTCCCACAAAGCTCAATTTTTCATGTGAGGTTTTTTTATGCAGAGCTTTCCACCCCGTTTCTTCCCTGATGGGTATCACTCACAAGCCGTTAAGCTTCTGAACTGCTCTCTGGCCCCGAACTGTCAGTGCTGTGACTCAGCTCGCGAAGTGATTCTCAGATCGAATGCACAACTGGATCAGAGGGTGAGGCGGACAGTGTGCCAGTGTTGTCTTCTGTTGCCACTCCCAAATTGTTCTTCTCGTTTTTCATCTACTTGTCTTTATATGAACTGTTCTCTATGAGCACAGCAGGCACTGCAGCAATGGGCAAACAAGCTACATCATATACTTAACACCCTTTAAATCTAGTGTCATCAGATAGTCAGAGAGATTAGGGCTGCAACTAATAATCATTTTATCTGATATCTAATTTTCTATCACATAAGACCAAGAGAAGGTCTCCTGAAAATTTTGAGATCATCTTCCTCTGTTATTACACATACATTTGTCTAAAGATTCTCTTTTGTATGATATTTCCATACACAAGAGATAAAATACTAACATTGTTTGTAAGATAGTCTGAAACCTATTAATGCAAAATTATTTTACATTTCAGGCAGGATTAATTATTTACAAAAAGCAATCCAACAAGAAAAGTAAACATCTATACATTTCTGGAATCCAGTAAAACCACATTTGCTCTCACATTTATATACCCTCATTATGTATCAATATTACATCGTGTACTATGCTGGGAATATTATGCGGGTTGTACATGTTTATAGGTTTGCACAAACATTTTCAAGCCACCTTAAAAAGACGAAAGAAAAATAACATTCGGAGCCTCAACCGCCAACAAACTCTCTCCTCCCTGATCTACCATACTGCTTACAGTGTGATGAAGCTGACTAAAGGATTTTATGCAAACAGGCACGCCTGGCCGAGTACAGTAAATCACTCCCTCTGCTGACGGTGGTGGGAGAGCTGCTGCATTTCAGGTGCTGTTCATCTGGCAGAAGTTTCAGAGGCCTGCCTCCAGAGAAAGAAAACAAACCCTGATCCGCTTCCCCACGAACGGCTCCCTACGAGCCAGCCAGCGGCCTCCAGGAGGCTGTCCAGCCGCTCCGGCCCCTTGGACCAGGATGTTTGGGTTAGAAAATGACTTTGCTACTCCCTCAGCCCCTTTCTCTAATTGCCCCAAGGGTAATTACCTTGTCTCCTTTCCACTTAAGAAAAACCAAGAGCCATAGTGTTATTGTATCAAGTAGAGAGTAAAGTTTGCTAAAATTAGCACAAGTAATATTTTTATAATAATTATTACAGTTAGAATAATAAATGTATTAAACCAGAAGCTGTAAGTGATGTAAATATCAATGAACTATTAAAATAAAGAGTCTAATAACTGATCAACTTACATTCTTCTGTTTACTCAGCAGCTTACAAAATGACTGAGGAACTACAGTTAAATGATCCTACAGAAAAGATTTTGCTAACAAAACATTTCCTCAAGTAATCACAATAAAAACATCTGCAAAACCACAGCGGCCTGTGTATGATCACTCAAGACGTTTCCTTTATGGAAGGAAGAAAAAAAAAAAGCCATACCATCAATTTAAAGTAAATTCTGAATATGATGGGGGACCATAATCGCACAGGCCTGAGCGTGTCATTCTACCTTCCTCCGGCTGGGGACTGATAGATTGGTGCAGAGTGCAGATTCTCCCCTGGGTGCGATATATCAGGCTGCAACGGTCCAAGTACCATTATGAAACACACCCGAGAGTACCGCAATTCAGGAAAGACCAGAACACCAATGGAGCTCTCAAAAGATTTCTTCTTGTGCGGTATAGGCAAAGACAGAGGAAAAAATTTGACTGATAATTCCCCACTAACCATTACACACCACGTGCAAACCTGGAAAACACAAATTCAGGCCGGAAAAAAGAAACCACTGAGTTAGGATACAAATAGGGAAAGCAATGAAAAAACAAGTTCACCTGCTCTAATATACATGCACCAGACTCAAGGGAGACTTGTGCCATGTCTTGAAAAGAGACATACTCTGCTACAGTTATTGTTGGATTCAAATCCTCCTTTTGAAGACGTCAACATCAGTGCCTCACTATAGAAACAGCTGGCCGCCTGTGTGTTCCTCCAAAGCTTCTGGGGGATTTCTTATCGAGAAAGCATCTGTCAGAGCCTCTGATTACAGAGCTGCCCAGCTGAGCACTCGCACTGTCAGACTGCTGATAACTTAACCTTCCTCCGTCCCATTTCTCGGCCACTGCTCTCCCACTGGACCCGCATCAAACACTGCAGAGCTGCTGGGCCGCCGCCCTGTGTGGTCTCTCTGTTCTACTGAACGCATCTCAGTGTGAACACTTGTTTTAAAACTCACACAGGCCATAGAAAATACCGGCCTGTGTCATATCTGAGTCATGATTTGGCTCTCCGTGTGGGGTGAAACAATTTCAAGAATCAGTGTGCTGAATGAAAGCTTGGAGGCCTTTCAGAATAAATGTGGACAACGTCTGCTGTGTAAGTCGTTTGTACTGGTAATATTAACATTTCCAATGATACCTGCGGCAAACTAAACACAGATGTGAAGGGATTATCTCATATTTTGAGAGTTGTATGTCTCGCTTAAGTGAAATCATTTGCGCGTACATGTGAAAGGATCAGTAAAGTTATCCATCTTAAAATCCATTAACTTCACCGTACTTTACTGCTAAAAGTGCCGCTGGGAACAGTACAAACTCTTAACTCAATACATTACAGAGGCGGATTAACAAAATGCAATATGGCTCTCTTCTGCCCTCTAGTCACTCTGCCTGAGTCATCATATTCATGAAATATTTGGATCAGATTCTGCTCTAAAGGCAAAACATTTTAATCCTCATTAAATAGCTGTGCAGCAAATTAAAGCCAAAATTTGAAAAGCCTGGATTTTTTTTTCTCCTCATATGTTTTACTCTCCGTCTTTTTTATCAGAAATCAAAACCAGATAAGTTTAGAACATACTGCAGGAGCAGGATATTCGTCCTTGGGGCTGCAGCTTTACCAACAGATGAACATTAACACACTAACACACTGCTCTTTACTACAACCTGGCAGCTCTTTTACGTCTCCATCCCTTGCTCTGATTTCAAACACACTAAAGAGAGCTGGTGCATACCTCTAACTGTTCTTTATAAGCTCTTTCCAGACTGTGACATTTGTGTGTGCTTTGATTTCACTGCAGGACTCTTTGATTTCAAAATGATAATGAAATGGTAAACAAATTCCTAACATGACCTTTCATTCAGTTTTGTTTCTCATTATCAAATTTTTCCTTGTCCTCTGCCAGCGTCCCTCTCTTAAGTATGTCATCCTCCAAACCACTCAAGATCAGAAATAATACAAAGTGTCTATAAATTTGAGCTTCCCTAATTAAAGCCTTGCCCCGGGACATGCTCAAGCATGGCCACCAGGCACGGGATATATCCTCTGAAACGACACAAATTGGCCCATGAGCACAACAAATTACATTATGATTACTGCACTGGCCCAAATGCTGTTCATCTTGATAGAGTTAACCCAAAGTGGGCAGGCCTGTCTCCCAACTACAGAGCTAAAAAGGGGAGAAAGAATTACAGTTTTTGGCCAGGGCTTACTGTAAAAACCTGTGTTGTAAATTTCCAGCTCATCCAGAGAATCACAGGGCAGACACACACAATGCACACATCCATACACGCACACACACACAAATACATATACACGGAAACAGCCATGTAATTCAGGGTTTTTAGTTTGTCCGGTTTTGTTTTTGTTTTTTTGACAGTACTTATTATGTTTATTTATATTTCAGCGCTTACAGCAGGAGCACGGAGGGTTTGTAATTATTGTATCTGAACTCTTGAATCATGTATCAGATTCAGTTGAAATAACATGAGGTTTTGCCTTGGCCTTGACTTTTTTTTGAAGATTTCCTCAAACAAAACAAAAACTATTAAACAAGAGATCAAAAACCTGTGAGCCAGAAAAATCAGCATTAGGAACCCCATCCAGTGGTTTGACGGCGGTGCAGCGGGCCCACGTGTCTGACCCGATACCAACTGTGGCTATGAGCTACAGGGCAGAAGGTTAAATGCCCAATTCAAGGCTTTTCAACACACGTCAGGATTCATGAGGAACAAGGTGGTAGAGGATAAACAGAGAGCATGTTGCAGCTCTAGAGTGGCTAAGCAAAAATGTTGAAACACTTAATTTTTTGTTTATAGCTATTCAGATTTACTATTATTTATAGAACCCTGAATGCAGCAATGTCCTATGAAACATCCACACACTGAGATAATAAGTCTGCAGGAATGACAGACAGTAGCTCTCCAGAGGAAGAGTTTGTTCCTACTGTGACTTAATTAGGAGGTTGAGGACAGAGTTGGACTCAAAAATATGCACACATCTGAAAACATAATCCAGACACATACGAACATACACACACACACACTTAAATATATCCATTTCCTTGGGTGCATGTGCATGCATGTATTGCACCAGCATACACAATTATATCCAATTTCCCGGCATAAATTTCTCACTTGGATGCACATACACGCAAAAACAAACAAACACGTACACTTGACCATTCCGTGGCATGAAAACATAGCCCACACACGCACACTCAACCATTTCCTTTACACGAATACATAACCCAGATGCATGCAAACACACACACACACAAACACTCAAACACATACACAGTCCAATCTCACAACTGTAAACTTTCATTTTCTAACAGGGTCACTCTTTCTTTGCCCCTTGACTACTTAGTCTAAGTGCTCAATTAAGCATAGCTTGTTTAGCTGATCTCCCTCCCAGTTTTATTATTGTTGCCATGTGCTGTAATATGTATGCCTTCACTTCTTACTTTATACCTCTGAGTGATCTCAGTGCTTACTTTACATCTGTCCTCTTTCTCAGTTTTTGTGCTGAATATACCCCCATACACATATATAATAATGACTTATACTTCTGGAATGCTGTGGCGAAAGGTGTAGAGCACCCTCTGTTTGCTGTATGAAATCATCCAATGATGCGATGAAATACTTAACGCCACAATCTAAAATCAGCTCCACTGAGCTTCCTGCGGCGCAGTGTCCTGGTTTTAATAATTGGTGCCTCTAAATAGGAGGCAATGATCCAGAGAAAGCCTCCCCATGTTGAGCAATCATAATTATCCTCCTGAATCCACCCTTACCATAACACTATAATTATTATTATTATTCTAGGAACTTGCATGATATGTCCTGTGTGTTGCAGTGCCTGACCATGAGATTAACAAGAGGCTGTTATGAAAAAAGTGAGCTCTGACTTGACTAAGAGAGTATAAATGAATGGTGTACCGAATATATGATGCTTAATACACTGAAGCATCATTGTATCACTGACCATGACTGGTCATATTCATCTAACTAGATCACAAATTATTCCTCTAAATCCATTTGAAGTAAACCATTATAGGCCTTGAGCATATTGATAACTGTCCATTTACAAAATCAACAACAATGTGATTACTCCAATAAATAATCACTGGAACATGGGCAATGAAATTATGTAACTTTGCATCATCATCATCATGATCATGCCACGACTTGATGTCTGTAATTTGTGGTATCAGTGCACCAAAACATCCCATATATCTCAACTGCAACAACTATTGACACTTTTTCCCCTATTAGCAATTCGTATTTGAATGTAAATCCATATGACCTGAACAGCATTACAGTCAGCTATATGTGTCAAGGCACCACAGTGTTTAAAGCTACTGTTTGCTTAGTGGAAAAACTGATATTTAACTATTACTATTAACTAGGCCCAATTATTATCAATTAAAATCAAGATTTATTGAACATTTGTAAGCCTATTAGGGTTTTCACGGCATAAAGTATAATAATGGATGCAATAATGTAATATTATATGTTATGCAATAATGCAATCATGTCATTAATGATGCAGTAGTGTGGCACCTAACCCCCTGGACTCGGTCCCCGACTAGCAGCAGCCGATTCAGAAGTCACGGCAGTGCACGCGGCCTCTCTTGGCTGACTGCTGGAGTCTTTTTAGCCGTGCGTGTGCCCGTGCGAGCTCGAGCAAGTACAATCCGGTAATTGCGCGTTGCGCGTCTTGGCTGGACTCACTTCAGTCTCCCTCCCCGACGCTTGGCCTCCATCGGTCCCCCAAACTCCACCAGTGAACCGTTTTCATAAATCATGTCATTAAGATAACGTCGCGAGCGCGGCTGGGCCTCATACATCACATCACAGGCTCGCACTAAACTGAGACACACGCTTTCATTTCTGTCCAGATTTTCTGTGCGTCGACGTAGCTGACGCATGGCTGTGTTGCAGCCTGCATTGCATCTGCATTATAACAAACCACCTCAAATATGAACGTCTGAAAAGTACCATTACCGGAAAACCAAAAAATACCAGTCAAACAGTGGTTGTGTGACAGTTTCTGGAGATAATTTTACGTTTAAAGCTTGTTTTACACGGCTGCAACCTCTCGCTGTGTATTTGAGGATTCAGTTACCTCTCTCTTGGGTCTGGTGCACCCAGAATCTGACAGAGACAGATCACAGTCTGAGGCAGAGGTAATTTCCAGTGAGAATTGATGATACACTTGTCAAATAGGGATGATTCACGTGCAGCCAAAAGCCTGTAAGCGGCCTCACCTGCAGACACAGCTGAAACTGAACCATTTGTCATGTTTCTGATTTTGCTGCTGACACTACATGAGCTCAAATTTAGATATGATGGATAAATGACGGGGGGCATGCAGTCTGTTGTTATAGATTTTGTATTTATTAAAATAAACAAAAATATATTTAGATTTTTTAAAATGTAATTCTGAACTATTTGTGGAACTTGAACAGAGACTGTACGAGGCTGCTCTTCACAGACATTTCTGCAGCCATGAGGGATTTCTTGTTTGACTTTATCCGACCTGGATGACTGAGAATCTTCATGCTGTCAAAACGCGGTCATTAGGTTCGCTGATTGTAACACAGGAAGTCAGCCAAATATACAGCACCACCAGCATCCAAAGTCTTTTAAAGCAGAAGCTCTTCCAAAAAAAAAAAAACATCCCCTGTGGTTGGTTTAGAATGCCTCGAAAGACATTATACTTCATGTTTTTGCTCAGATATTTTCATAATATTTTTAATCATTGCATCATCGTATGTTAAAATGAACCTAAGTACCCTTAATACTAAAACTAAATATAATTATTTAATTTCAGGCCTCCTCCTTTAGTTTAGCCATGCAGAAATTGTGCAAAAGCCTTCATTATTTTATCATCACCATTTTATCTAATTTTTGTACAATCTATTCTGGGATGCGAGGCATTTGTAGTGCATTAATTAGACTACCATTACACTTAATGCCTGTTCGCATTCAACTAATTTCTTATGACACTGTGATCATTCACATTTAGCGAGGACGGTAATTAGTTGACGGAGATAATAAATCTTGTATGTTTATTTAAAGGATTCTTGGTGTGTTGTAATTTTTCCATATTAAATGAGGGGTTACTTTAATTATTCAGCCTGCAGCGTGCAATTTATGCATAAAGACGCAGAAGAAATTCACTCAAATTAATGTCTGACATCACTTCTATCGAGAAATTGATTATCGGCCGTTCGATAAGAATTCCTCTAATAATCGTTGCTCTAACGTTTACAGGCTCGCCTCGACGGTAAACCCTGGCCTCGTTTCTGAGACAGACACGTGTAAAGAGAAGCACTGAGAACAAAAGACAGATGTGTCCGGTTAAGTAGCCATCCTTCAGCACTATCATGGCTCATTTTAACCAAGCCATCCACGACCCCCATCGCACGGACATGTGTCTGTCAGTCTGTCGAGGATGGAACAGAAAATGTAAATGGGCGCTATTTAACGTGAGCCAAAGCACACATTAAATATGAGGGACGTGAGCCTCCGCATGCCCTCCTAAGCTGAGACAAGAACAAAAAAGGGAGAGAGAGAGAGGGAGAGAGAGATGGGAGGTAGAGGGAGCTGATTTAGAGCAACAGGCCAAGAAGCACCCCATCCAGAATCAACATTACTTCAAACATGAGGTCATCTAAACATCTGTCTACAACATGTCCGCCGGGAGTTCAATCAAAGCCCCGCTGAAACATGTACAATTGTTTCTGGAAATAAATATTAGGCCTAATTCGGCTGTGATTGGTGCAGCCACTCGGGAATAGCGGAGGAAAAAAACACTCATTGCTAACTGCAGTTTCTGTCAATGGATAACCCCCCCTCGTGCAACACACATATATTCACGCACACACTTTGTTTGACTTTATTTATTTGATTTCCCCTCTCCTCTTTTCTTCCTCTCCTTCATTTAGACTAAGTGGCTTTATTTGTTCTTTCCCGACTGATTTCAGGTTCACTGTTTAAAACCAATTAAATCAGGAGAGCACCGGCGCAGTCTGAGCGAGGCTCTGACAGTCTGGACGGAGAGCTGCAGTAATCACACGCAGGGCGTCTGTCTCATGTCGTTACAGTCCATTTGCTGGAGACGGATCGATTTACTCATGGAGTTTTAAAAAAATGCATCTACCAAAGGAAATAACAAAGGACTTAGAGAAAACATTACAGCAGGGACCGTGTAACTAGAGAGATTTTCATTTTCGCGTATTCAATCATAATGACATTATTATTTTAATGACAATTTTCTGCTCCTACCTCCATATTTTAAATTAACTTTTTTTTACCGTAAGAAAACATAAATTGTATTGTGTATTTTTTTCTATAAACAGTACACAATTACTTACAAGCTGCCTACTCTGCAGAGCAGCCGCACATCACTACTGCCACCCTGTTTGCAAAAGTTAGAACTGGAATATAACCACTAAAAGTTGTAACATCCCTTTACCGTTAAAAGAAATATAGTATGCAACTACTGCCCCCTAGTGGACAAAATATGAATGGATGTTAAAATCTGAATTTATAGCGCTTACGTGATACACAACTCTGTACTGCAGAATATTAAAGTACTACCACAAAATGTGTGGAATTTACACTTATTGGACAAGTCTGTAAGTTACAAATTTTGACTTCTCAATGTCATATGGTCTTATTTTAATACATTCATAAGGCTCAAAGAGGTAAAACTATTGCATATTTGACAAAAAAGGAAAGATTGACAATAAGAATGTAAATTTGTGTTGCAGAACTTGTTTTTTTTTTTCCTTCCCAAATTATCTCATTAAACAATGTGTCCTGTTTTACATGTTGCAAACCCTCCAGCACACTTTTGCTTTGGGGAAAAAAGTAAATAAAAGACTAAAGTTGATTATTAAAAAAAGCCAACCAAATAGTTTTGTTATTATCATTTCAGCTCTAAAACATAAACGTAAGAGAAATTCATTCTAATATCAAAATATTAGTAAACCTTATCATACTATCTTCCAATACCCGCTCAACACATAAACTATCAGCTTATTACAGGGAGAGACAATTAGTTCTTGATAATCTGTACAGAGAAGTGGAGCTCAGTTAGAGCACTGACCTTTCATAAAGGTGAGAAAAACATAACTGGCGCAAACGTGCACCACACAATGTCAAACTGTGGTCAGATGACTTTAACAGAGCACCAAAATGACCAGCTTACACATAAATTAAGACCCGTCTCTCTCCATCCTTGTTAAAAGTGATTTTAGATGACAAAAAAAAAGCTCTGGAGGTAAGGTGGAGGTGAGGAGAAACACTGAGCTCATTCTGCTCTGGTATGAAACCTACACACTCCCATCATCCTTTGGTGAGGACAGACAGGAGCCCCACAGCCTCTAGATGGGGGCTCAGGACAGCAGGTTGTTAGACCCAGGGGGCTTATGACAGGTACCTGTGACACATAATTTCTCATAAAAACATCATCTGAAACAAGTCACACCCTGAATACTTCATAATTACACCAGTGTTTATTAAGACAGCATTAAAAGAAAAGTTCATTGTCAAATTAGAAGACATTATCTACTTGCCTTCACGTTTAGCTACCAAAATAAAAACTAACTAAGGATAAAATTAGATCTGAAATTATTAGTTGATTAGTAAATTAATCAATTACTCTTTCATCAGCAAACTTTTCGGCAACTTTTGACGAGTGATTAACCTTTCAAATCAATCGTGACATTTCTTCCCCAATTCTGACATTTTACAAACCAAACAATTAATCAGTGTCATCAACTAATTAGTCAGTAACTAAAATTTGTGAACTGCTTTCAACCAGAAAACAAACTGTCCATCACCTTCTCTGTAATGCTGAAGCAGCACTATTGAAAGGGTTTTGTAGTGAAACAAATGAGCTCTAACCAAATGTGTTAAGCTCATTATCTCTTTCTGTGCTCTGCCCCTGCACTGGAGCACAGGTGCTCTCTCCTGCTGGGAGCCACTGTTATTCCTTCTTAAATAAATCACTGAGTGAGCAAAGCGATTGGAGAGAATGAGGTAAATATTGGACTTTTGGAACCAGGGGACAAACATTTGGCTGTAAAACATCTGAAATGTACTGCACAAGCTGTTCAGAGAAACTTGTGACATTGTACGATTTTTTTTTAGCTGTAAAAAGATTACATCATTACACTCAACAGCATGACTACTTAGTGTTGGGAGTCATACAAATTTCTCCTGGCTGTAACATAATACTGTAGGTATATGATGACAATTTTAGTTTTGGAGTGAGGTGCTCATTTAAGCAATAAGAGACCTCTGCCAGTAACCACAGGAATACTGGTAGAGGTTGCAACAACAATGACATCGAAGCACTCCTTAAACCTCTTAACAGCACATTTTCACAACAGAGACATAAGTAAGAAAGCTAAAGAGAGCAGAGAACCAAGAGAAATGTTGCAGAGGGAAGAATGTTCTAGGCGTCACTGGCAGCACCAGTGGTAGAAGGAGGGAAGTGAGCATAGTGTTTGCCACAAACTGAACTGGAAAATGACTTCTAAGCATGTGTCAAATCACTGGTATTAATTATAGTCATATTTGTGCAAAGGGATTTCAAAAATATACGTTATACCTATTTAATCTAAATCTAAATATATAAAAGTAAACTATCACAATATTCTAAACAATAGCACTAACGGTATTCTCTAAAATAAAGATTTACATTGTGTTATTGTGATTTCCCTATACTAGAAGGACACTGGACAGAAAGACAACACCCCTCAGTGTTGATGAACTTGGGAAGTGAGCACAGCAACAACACCAAGAATAAAAAACATGAGGGAAATGTTTTGTGGTCCTAATTGATTACAGATGTTGCCTTGTAAAGCACAATAAAGGGATATTGTAATGTAATGTGCTGGTCAAAAATACTTAAGATAACAGGAACATCACATTTGATTCTGCAAAACTAGCACTCTACTCCAACAAGCACAGGTAAGTGACAGAACAGATGAAGAGCAGAACATGGGAGGTCACCAAAACGTTATTCAACTAAAGATACAGATGACACAACTGTCACACAAGCAGTACGAATGCTTTAAAAACAAGAAAAATGTTTTTACTTGAATAACTTTATATCCTCCATGTAGACTGAAAAACATTTATGAAAGAAAAGGCTTTTTACTGAGCAGCAATTTCTTGCGTCACATTCATTCCACAAATACACAAACAACCAAAGTCCTAGACCGGTGGTCACTGAGCTGCACACCCAGAGTTATGGACTGAGACTAAAATTCCACATTAGCTGTTTATGAGGTAAAGATTACCCATTTCCTATGACTGCCCATACAAAAACTTAAACCAGTGGTCTATCACTCCTGCAGAACCGCTGACAGTAACAGGAAGATTTCATTTTTTTTTTACATTTAGGGCGGGTTGCCTCCTCCGCGTCTCTAGTCCAGGGTAAACTGCCAGAAATTTCTAACCACCCTCTCCACCTGCCGTTGTCTGTCTCTGTCTTTACCTCACACCTCTGCCTCAGCAAACACAAGCTGGCAGCTTGTCAGTCATATTATGCAATAAGCCTTTTACCTTACTACCGACAGTGAGAACCGGAACAGAGTTTTTGTGAAGGTTAAAGTTGAGTGAAGTAGAGCAGAGGAGCGAGAGGGTTCACTTCTGCTCACTTCCCGGTTAGGCACAGCGTCTAGATGCACAGCCTACATCTAGGTGCAGTGTTGACAAACTGACAAAAAGCAAACTAATAAGAGCGCAACTCCCGCACAAGTATTGTAAAAGTAGCCCCAATAGGACAAGGGTTTACAAACTGAACCCTGTTTTTTTCCGTTTGTTTGTATACATTTGGGAAAAGTAAGTACGCCGAGTTCGCCATTAATACTTCATGTTTTCCATGTATCATTTAATGTAATGACAGCCATGAATACATAATTTTGATACCGAGGAAAACTTAAAAACGTGATGATTCTCAGGCCAGTTTTGGAGTTACAAGCAGCATCTTGCTTCTATGATTTCTATGTGGGTGCGATGCATAGTAGAGATAATTATGTCCTAGGAAGGTGTGTCACACTGAATCTAAAAATATATGTATCATGGCTGTGGGTACAGGTTATTTTAAAGCAGCCTACTGTAATTGGCTCTTTAAGCTGTGGCATGGTGTGTTGATCGTGTTTTCGCCTGCGATAACTAGCTTACTGATGTTTTTCAGATCACCGCACCTATCCCTTGCTCCTCTCAAAATATATTTGCTTCCTTTACAATTTGAATATCGTTTAAAACTCCATCATTGTTACAAAACAAAACAAAAAACTCCAACACAAATCAACTGAGGCTAGCTTACAACCAATTTCCAAAGTCCACTGAACTGCCAGGTGTAGCTAACGGCACAGGTGAAACGCATTTTCTCATTACCTTGGACATAACTCCGGACATTTAAACCTTTAATAAAATTAGTTAGCGGGAAGAACACTGAAAATACAAACTCACCAGATGGCAGGTAACCTTTTGGCGAGGTACGAAGCTGCTGTTAAGTTATGTAAAAACAAAATTAATCCATAAAGAGAAAAAGTTTGCTCAAGTTGACTTCAGCGTCCTCCATTAACGTCCAAACAAATTATCAAAAATGGCGCGAAATTTCTTCTTCACTTTATGACACCGGTGCTGCTCTGCTGCTGTGCGCTCAGTGCTGCCACAGATGGCCGACACCGGTATTGCAACAATACTGACGTGAGAGGGCAGCCCTGTTTCTATAGCTTTTAGTCACCTGTGGCAGCACTGAGGACCTTGCTCATGTCAACATGGGGCAGAATCTCAAAGGATTGTTTCCAACATATTTTGGAAGCTGATGTTGTTTTAAGAGCAAATGGAGGCCCTACACAGTATTAATATGGTGTTCCAAATAAAGTACTCACTGCTGAGTGTGTATTGGTAATTATAAAGCTATAATTGTTTTTTTCAAAAATCTATTTATTATTTTTTTAGTTCAAGTCTGTGTTCAAATCCTGCCATCGGAAAATGATCTGGAGACAGCTATACGCATGCGCAAACTAATTTCCTGTCCCAGCTGTTCTTCGTGAAACACAGGGGGATCCGACATGAGAGAGGGAGGGAACTATCTTGATAACACTATGATCTTTGATCGTGTCCATAGACCTTCCGCAGAAGACATAATTTATTCGCTTGTCGATTTGCCACGCATGTGCGATAATGGCAAGGAACATCTTGGCCTGTTCTTGTGGGAAAGTCTTTGAGGAGGGTGCCACTACATTTTTGTGCAATGGGTAACAATCTAGCTGTGCTACACTCATTTAGCAGCATGCAGCTCTGAAAACTCTTGCGTAATCTGAATCAATGGTTTTAAACAGTTGGAGTCAAACATTTGTTGAACTTACCAGCGGAACCACCGGCAATGATCTGATGAGAGGCTTCCCGGAGAATGCTCTGCGGCTTTTTGGTTGTCATTTTTACAGTTTCAGGTTCCTACCGAGGAAAATATATGAGATTCAGCCGTCACAAGCTCTCTACATGTAGCCGTCTATAAGTAGAATTAAGAGATAATATCGTGTCATACGGCAGAGTTAGAGTGTGTTTTAGCTCTGGTGAACACCCAACCAACCTGTCCTCTCCTGCTCTGGAGTTAGTGTGGTCGCTCGGTTGTGTCTCGTCCCGCCGGCTTCAGTCAGTCACTCAGTCAGTTTGTCTGCTCCTGTAGCCTCACGCTGCTTTAGTTCAAGCGTAGCACTGATATCTCTCCGAGTGCTCACAGTGCTAGGCTAGGCTAATGTGGAATCAATTAGCAGCACCAAAACTGCTGGTTCAAATTTACCCTCCCTTTGCCTCACGGCTATGAGGTATGTGAATATTGTAAACAAAACAAAAAAAAATAGTCTGATAAACTCTGACCCCCGGCCAGTGATTAACATGAAACAGTCACATAATGAGCACAAAGGTCATTTGATGTTCATTAATGCATAAGCTTTTCACCAGTAAAAGCGAATGAATAAAAGTTTAACTGACTTTACACAGGCTAAGACAAACGACTAAATGCCATTATTTCTGACATGACTTTGATGTTAGGTTATGTACCTATGAATATACATTGAAGGCTACTGCAATGGTTGAAAGAAAGTAAGTACTGTGATTAAATACACATTTGAGGTACTTCATAGGCTCCTTCCTCTCCACCACATTTCAGACGAAAATACGTTTTACTCCTCTACATTTATCTTAAAACTACAGTTATTAGTTACTTTAAATTGTTTTGTTGTTGTTGTCTGACAAGCAGTTCAAGACGCAGAGACATCCAGTTTACAATCATATAAAAGACAGAACAACAGAAAATCCACCTGCTTGAGAATCTAGACTGACTAATGACTTAAATTATTATTATCTAAATTATTCATGATTAATTTTCCTTAAATCAACTGACTGCATTTGTCATTTTAACTTTAAATTTAAGGCTTGAGTTCAGTTCTAGGTGGAGCCACATCCACTATATCAGTGAGAGACAGTGGAGGTTTGATAGCACATGTCTTAAAGAGATTATATAGAACCACAAACATTTAGAATAATTTTCATGAACTGATACTTGAGCTTGAATTAAATGTATAAATGTCACCATAGCTTGGCAGTTTTGCGTAAGAAACAGTACAGGGCCACAACAAAACCAGATATATGAAATGAAATATAATAGAAATAAAGTTTTACAACCAAATATCTCATGAATGAAAGATTATAGTGACGTTACTCTGGAGGAAACCATCACACTGGATACTTATGAGAAAGAACACATGGGTTTTTATGATTTAAAATAAGTTTTAGACTATACACACACGTCCCTCTATATACGCTCTATTCAAGGTAAATATTGTTTTTCAAATCATGCCTCTTTCATAATTCATACAACATGCATAGTGACACAGTCCCAGCCAGTAAAATACTGTAAGGGTTTACTGTGAGGGTAACAAAATTCTCATCTATACCACAACACTGGAATCTTTTATTTTAAATTCAGTTTGATTTAAACTCTTATAAAGCATGTGGCCCGAGCCTAACTGCACCGTGGAAAAATTACAGAAGTTATTTTCTTTTTTGATGAGCAATGAAGGCACGCAGGACTTCAGCAGTGAGCCCTATAACGAGCATTTCGTTTTGTATAAGAGCAGCTATGGAACAACAAGAGCTTCAGACAAGCCATAAAAATGTGGGATTTACAGCATATATTTGGCAGGAAAATGCCATTACCACTTTGACCCCCTTGGATAAGAAAAAGCAGAACAGCTTCCACCCCTGCAACCTCAACTCCAGTAAAACATGTAGACTGGGCAAGCTGTGTACAACCAGCACAGAGGGTAAGTATTTAGTTTATGGATGTGCTGAATGAGAGAAGAAGTTTTTTAGTGAAATAGTGTGTAGACACAGTGTTCTTTTTTTTTCTCAGAGAGGAGCTTTGACTAAAATATTAATCTTGTTACTATTGCACAAGCCCTGCGTTTCCTGAATAGATTACACTTACTGGCAAAATGTGTTTTGTAAGGGAAAGCCAGTGAAAGTTTTGCTCCAGCACTAAGAAAACAGGCCAAGAAAATGACTGATGCATTCAAGAACAGACCTTATTTTTGAGACCTTCAAATGTTGAAGTACAATAAAAATGTGGCTCTGTTTATGTGATCACTGAGAAGCATGTTTACCCAAAAATGAATGTAACAGTAACATCATCTTTGTTTCCGATAAAGTTATACCTGCTGCATAAATACTTAACAGTACATAAATACAGATACTTAAGTAAAAGTGGTAATACCACAGGATAATAATACTCCATTACAAGTAAAAGCAAAATTATTATCAATAAAATGAATGTCAAGTATTAAAAGTAAACATACTAAGAATAGAGTATGGATATTTTGTTATAGCTTTTTGTGAACAAAATAGATTATTCAGTATGTGATTTTCCTTTTATTTATTATATTGTTATATATCATTATTGAGAAAATGCAAATGTCTCAAGTACATGTACACAAGTATCATATCACTCAGCCCAAGTGATGCATTAAAGGATAACTCTGGTATTTTGGAATTTTTCTCATGTTTTTGGTTGTAAATGATTGATAGGAACAAAAGTCTTTGGAATTGGTGCAGTGTTGAGCAAGAATGGTGTACCCAGCGAACAAGAACAGCTGCTGTAATGTAATCTAACAGTCAACACCAAAGTACGTCCACTAAAGTGTTTGTTTTTGCCACTGACAGGCTCAGATAGTGATCAGATCAGATTAGTGTCTGACAACATTATAAGGTTCCCACAGAGATAGACCTTTTAAAAAAAAGAAGAAGAAGATATCTTTTGTTTAACCAGAAACATTGCTATATATTGCTACCAGACTCCAATGACAAAAACAGTTATTTTGCCTCGCTAACACAGGAGCTGCTGGAATACCGCTGCTGCTGTCATTTTGTGAGTTTGTTTTGTACTTTAATGTCTAAAGAGCATTTAAATGTTGTAACTATTTGAGGTGAAGCTGTTTATGTTGCTGTGTGGTTTAATCTAATAAATTGTATTTTAGAAGCAGATATGTTAAAACATAATCATTCACCACTGTAAGGTATACAATTTGAGTGAAGTAATGTAAAAAAAATTAAATACAAATACAAATAAAACAATCTAACAGAGGATTGTACCATTTACTTTATTACCACACACACATACAGTACAGGCAACATAAAGATAAAGACACCATCTCTCAAACATCTGTAACACATTCTAATACAGGTACAGTAACAGACAAACTATTCTTAAATTACTCTGCTACATAAAGGAAACCGTTTTCCCCACACAAACGTGACAGTTGTGGAAAACCTTTCCTTTTAAGCAAAAGCCAAAAAAAAAAAAAAAATGTTGGAAGTAAAATAAATAACTAATATGGACATAAGCAAGACAGTGGTTTGATCCAAAACAGTTCAAGTCATTAAAATATTTTGGTAGCTCTTTTTTAAAACTTGTCCCCTCCTTTTTAAATCGACTGTAGATTATTGAAACAGTGAGTGATCGGACGATGAAAACGCTGCATGTCTTGAAGTTTTCAGAGAAAAGGAACATGTGAACACTGCGCTGTTTAAATTTCCCAGATGCATTAGACATACAGTACATCACTGTTTCTGTCCCATTACCTTATTGAGTACCAATAACATTACATTAAAAGGTGATCTGGACAAAATTGTTCACATATGTTCCATTTTTTGGCCTGCGTTATGCTAGATAAGGGAACTAATATTAACTTTCACATTAAAAATATTAAAGGATTATATAAGTTCCTTAAACATGACCTCAGTTTCTTTGGGGAAAAAATTAGGAAAGTCAAATTGTACAAGCCCAAACTGATAAATGTATAAGTAAATTGGCAGACAGTTAATCTGCAACTATTGTTTAAGTAATTTATTAAGCAAAAATGCCAAAAATACACTCAAATGTGAATATTGTCTTTCTTTTTCTCCATTATTTTTGAGTTTTGGGGCTGTTAAATGAATCTGAATCAAGCCAACCTGGACTCTGGGAGCCTGTGATAAATATCTGTTACTATTTTCTGATATTTTATGGACTAACAGAATCATAGATTAAATGAAAATAAAAAAATAGATTAATTGATAAAAATAAGTGTTAGTTGCAGCCCTAAATTATAGTAATATTAGTGTATTATACCAAATTAAGACACTATAATCTATGAATCAGTCCCTTTCTAATTGCACAGTACCTCTTACATGTATTTAAAATCTGGTTCATTGTCAAGTATGTGTGAAAATTCATGGTGAATAATTACAGCGACACACAACACTGTATCTCAGCCAGCCATGCTCTCAGACAACAGCTTTGTTTTTTCTGAAAGAGAAGAGTCTGAGATCTGGAAGACTGGAACATGAAGGAAGTGTGACAAATGGCAATCAGCAATAACGTCCATTTTCAACAAATCTGAACATGACCTTATGCCTAATTTAAGCAGAGTTTAAACACTCTCTTGTTGTAGAAATAAATAGTCTAACAAGACTGAACCTAAGAGTTCTAAATCTAAATCTTCATAAGAAACACTTAAAAAAATAATCTCCTAGTACCTGTTCTGTGAGAATGAAAAACCCGGACATGCGACCCAACACACTCCAGATGAACGCCGACTAAAGGTACCTGCTGTCATCAAGCCTCCCTGGAGTCAAACAGTCTTTGTTGTTCTTGTCGCCTGCAGGATTCACAGTAAGGTGGGGCCCTTGGTGGTGTAGTTCATGGCGGGGAAGTGCCTGCTGTCCACGTCCCAGTGGCCGAGGGGCTGCTGCGAGGCAGACGGGAGGCTGGGGTTCCAGTGGTTAATGTAGCTCGCCATGAGCAGAGTCAGCTCCAGTATCTGAGACGAGAGCAAAACCAGGGCAGGATCAGAACGAGATTAATGGCTTTAACATTAGGAAGCGATTGTATTTCATTGAGTTTTTGGGATCTGGAGACCCAGTATTGTCCACAGAAGTTGTGAAAACCTGAGAAACCCAACTGATCTGTAATCAAGAATGAAGTTACTCCCATCAGCTTCACCCATAGTAGTAACACAACTCTGTGTTAAAGCTCCACAGAGATTCTGCACATAAAATAAGACAAACGATCTGTTCTCTCCATTAGCTCTCAGCTGTGTAAAAACAGGTGTATATTTCCTCCCTTATCTTCTGAGCTCCCTCGTAGTACTTCAACACCTCAAACACTCACTCCAACCACCCACATTTCCTTTACGCATAAGCTGCTGATGCTATAGATCAGTGGTTCCCGGCCTTTTGTTAAGACGTATCCCTAAAGCCCTATCAGATGAACTCAAGTACTCCTTCATCAACACCACCTGACACGTTCCAGATGAGCTCATTTGAATTATTCACCTTTATTAATTATATAAAAGTGTATATAGTTATAGTATAGTTTTTTTTCATATAACTGAAAGTGTTTGGCCTGGCTTGACAAAGCTTCCATTTGTACTACTAGCAGCAGAAGCTTAGAGTTTCAACCAGTCATCCATGATTTTTAGCTATTTGCTTTAGCCCTGTATTTTAACCATTCAAACATTTCTTCAGTTATCTATTTCAGTAGTTTATCCTGTAGCAACATCACACGTCTTTCAATCTCAAAGGTGGTCTTCAGGTGTTACCGCTGATTCAATGTGTGGATGTACTGTATTTGTACTTAATTAAACTGTAATTTAATTTTTTTCAAAGCTACCCACATACCCCCAGCAGCAGAGGTTTCTCCCTGGTTGGGAAAGACCGCTTCAGATCGTCTGACAAAATGATGACTGACAACCTCACCCATGGAGGCAAAGCAGAAACGTGGCTCCGGTTTTCAACACCCACAAATCAGTCAGACTAAGGATTTGTGCCGATGCACATGGGTTGCATACCTTTGGTTTAGCCATTGCAAAGACCAGCTTCTCCACGCTCTTCTTCCCGACTCCGGGCTCCCTCTGCTGGCTCGTGACCACCATGAAATCATCACGACAGCCACCAAAGGTAATCACAGACTGGTAGCAGTACGTGACCAGCGTGTGCTGGAAGAATGAAAGCATTGCCAGTGTGAAATGTGCAGTAAAACGGATATAAACAAGGAGCATGTTCAGATTTTATTGCTGATCCCAGAATAGGGTTTGGAATTCATCTGGGAAATCATTTTGGTTTCAGCTTTTTTTGAGGGGCAAATTGAGTGTGATGCAGCGTGACATAATTTCCAGTGACTTATTGTGATTTTTCACTCTGCCTTTTTCCCCTGACTTTCTGGGAGAGCATGAGCGACGCTGCCCGCCAGACCAAGAATGGAGCAGACCAACATGGGCTGTTGAAAATTACAGAGCTCGCTTTAACATCGTTTACATGTTGGAACTGCTATCTGTCAGGGTCAAGAATGTCAAACTGGAGGCTGGCTATTTTATTTTCCTGTGGATTTCTGGTGTCTGAAACACCACAGAATAAAAATCATTCCAGACCAGTGGGTCAACAAAACTTTAACTGTGGCCTAACCAGCTGAGCACTGCAGTTGTGAAAAGGAATCTAACTTTTTGAACTCTAAACTAAAGCAAATGGAAATATCCAAAAAGACAGATCTAAATCTAAATTTTCAAGTTTTCTAAATAAATGTTCTTTTTCCATAACAACATATGGCAAAGATGGTCAGTGTTGATGGAGGTATTTGAAACTCACCATTGTGTAGTCCAGCACACACAGTCCATCCTCATTGACTGCCAGCCACACCTGACTCTGCTCAACTGGAGAAGGAGGGACAGGCTGTGGACGGAGGAAACAGAGGGTCGTGTTACAGGTGTAAGTCACACCAGCAAACACCTCATCTTCTTCTCTGAGTCTTCTTCCTAGTCTCTAACTAGTCCAAACTGCGCTTACAAGCAAGATGGACGGTTGCATTAGGGTTCGAAATGAATGAAAAGCATAAACTTATTTTTGATGCACATACTTTGTAAAAAAAAAGAAAAAGAACACAGAGTACAACGTTAAGCAATTAACAACAACTATATAAACTTTTTATTTACCTTGGCACTGAAGAGTTTGGCTCCAAACAGGGGCCATTTCCGAGCCACAGTTAGATATATTCTCACACACTCGGATGCACTGCACCCACGTAGCATAGACCACTTAGTGGCCAGACGCTCAGTAAGGTCTCTGGAAGAAGAAAAGGAACATTGCTGGGTTTAAATATGATTTGTATCTGCATTATTTAGGTTGAATTAATGACAAAAAACAGAATCAGTGTCTGATCTGGCCTCATGTGACACACATGCAGACGGATCAATCTCATGGATCAATGTATGACAAAGGGCCACCGCTACGTTCGTCAGACTTTGTTTTTGTAAACAAATCTGCATGAGGACATCAGGTTTTCAGGTTCCAGATAAGAACATGTTGAGTGATGTATTTATCTGGACAGCAGCAGTGTTTGTTTTACCTGAGCTGCTCTGAGCTGCAGTCCTGTTTGTAGCGTTTGGGGTAGAAGCGCTCCAGGGCCTGCAAGAGAATCAGCTGAGATTTAGACTGAGGAGAGCCGGTAGGAGAGGAGACAGCCGGTCGCTCCAAATCACCATGTTCAACCTGGAGTAAAAAAAATGAAAGAAGAGAGAGGGTTTTATAACACAAATTCATTCAACATTGCAGATGATATGGAAGGTTTTCATGAATCAAAATACAAGTCCTTTTAGTCCAGTAAGTTTACAGACCTGTGCCATGAGGGCAGCCACCTCCAGAGCCAGCTCTTTGTTCACAGGGAAGTGGCCTTGCTGAACTTCATCATTCACCTGGTATGCCAGCAGGAGGCGCTCTCGCTCCGTCTCTCCTTTCACCTGAGATCTGAAACACAGTCTGTACGTGCACAAAGGGGAGGGAAAAAAAGAGAAAAAAGTTGTCATGAAACTTGTTTTCCCAGTATAGGCTGGAATTATACACACTTCACTTCCAAGATGCAGGAAATCTAAATCCCAGCACTTATAAAATTCCCTGCAAAAAGTGAAAATGGCAGAACACGTATCACATCACCAGTTTTTACTGTGTGGTCTGTGTTTTGCTTTTAAAGGACTTTTCTTTGGACGGATGTTTATGACCACATAATAAAAGATGCCAAGGTACAGTGTGTATATGTGGGTGGGTTGGAACATGTTTGCATCTTGAAAAGCCCAAATCACTAAGAGATGAGTCCAACCTGCTCTTGTACGTTAGTCGAACAATCCGCGTGCCCTCGTTTTTCCCAGGGTGCAGTTCCTTCAGGGCCTGTTCCCACTTGGAAATTACATCACAGATCTAACAAAAGGCAAACAAGTCAGCCTCACAACATGATGGAACAGCTTCAGAAACCATAATGACAATTTATCATGATTGAGTGGAATTAATTACAGTTTATGCATCTGAAAATCAAAAAGTCACAAAAAGTTTGGACAGCTTCAATTTGTCAGAATAGTCCCAAACTACTCACAAGTGATCCTCTAAATCATTCGGTAACATGAGGCTAATGATTTGGTTAGATGCACCACAGAAAGCTAAAAACCTCAGTGGTGAGTGGAGGGTTTTCTTCCATCCACTTATGCTCAGTGACCCACAGCCCTACCTTGGCAGACGGCTGCAGGCAGTGCTCCAGGTCTTTGCCAGATGGATCATCAGTGAAGAGGGCAAACCCAGACAGCTGAGGCTTCCTCATGCCAATCCTCTGGTTCAGTGTGTTGAGGAACTCTTCAACTGTGGTGGAGCCATCGAAACCTACCACCTACAGCACATGAGAAAACAAAGGACACGCAGTGATGATATACAGCTGCAGAAACACAACACAGTAGCCTCAGAGCCTGCAGTTCTGTCCCTGTAGGTCTAGTCTAACCTGTGCCACCTACTGATAAGGAGAGTAATAGTTTAGTCCTGCAGATATCGACTAGCTGTGATAACCAGTCGGGTATCTACAGGTCTAAGCTGCTGCTGCTTTCACTCTCCTTCACTACAGGCGGTGCCGAAGTGATCTGACAGTGACCATAAACCTCCTGTTTGAGGAGAATCTGCAGTTTGCTCAAAATGAGTGAGTGAATCTGTGAGTGAGGGCACTACACTGGTCAATTAAATAGGTGCCTGTGAATCATCCTTGTAGAATATTTTTTTTAAATAAACTGGTGTACTGTTAACTTTGTGTTCATCAAGATGGAGAATAAAACTGGACTGCCATCATCATAACTTTAAAGAGAGGTAAAATGTCTCATGTTTTGGCACCTGATTCGCTCTCAAATTTGCATTCTTTTAATGCAGCGCTCTTTTCAGTCCACAACAAGATGAGACAAGATGAGACAGATGACACACCTTTAGTACAAAATGTGTTTGGATCTGTCAAAGCGAGACAGTGACAAACAGGATGTGTGTATTTCTGTGGCTGTGTATTACCTGATAGGTGTTGTTCATGAAGTGCACTGGGATGCTGAACGGCAGTGAATGGTGGTAGGGGTTCCTCAGCAGGATGGAGACGATCTCCATACGTGAAGGTTTGGCCTCGCGCTCTCCGTTCTGCAGCGTTCGCTCCACAGACCTCTGACAGTACACTGCGTACTTCCCTACCTCGCTCCTGTGTGGGGAAAAACAAGACAGAGATATAAACCAAGCACTGAAAACTGCCTCAGAACAGGTTTTAGGTATTAATTGTTTTTTTTTTACTGTACCTTGGGTCAGCGTTGCGTTGTAGGTACTGTCTCAGGTACCAGAGGAAATGTTGTTGAGGAAGGAACAGAGCCACGCACAGAGACAACAGCTGCCAGCACTAGAAGACGAGGTGGTACAAGCAGAAATAAATGAGTCTCTTCACATTCTCAGAGCTAACCACCATCATCTGTATCTGTTTCGTCTTTTGTCTGACCTGCGTGAGGGAGTAGTTGTGTGGCGTGCGGTGGTTGGTCTGCTTGATAAGCTGACAGTACATTTCATTCTGCAGCTCCGGGTGGGTCAGGCACACTTGCAAAGCGTTCTGGGCCAGGGATGTGTGGTAATCGACTGATGGAGACTCGACCAGTACGTTAATGAAGAGCTGACAGGACTGCAGAGGAGCAAAAACACTTTTTATTTTTCAGTGTGATGTTGAATTTCACTGAGCTACCAGCAGGAGGAGGCAAAGACGCACCAGAAACTATATACTTTAATGAAGGCAGCATGTTGACAATGAATCAGGGGTAAAATAAACAGAACACTGGGTGATGATAATATTCAGGTCAGATTCAAAACAACCAAAACATCCTGGCATGAGATGAGTGAGAGCCTCAGTGTGAGGAAATTCATTATTTTGTTCTCGTTCACTGCGCTGGTCGAAGACAAAGAACCAATTTAACAGTTTTCATCAGTCTTGTCAGATTCATTAATAATTCAAAGACGTGAAGTAGAACATAGACTTGAAAAGCATGTCACCTCCATTCATTCTTTCTCTTTGTGCGTGTGTTTGGGACTGTTTTTTAAGGCTGGCTGCTCAAAGAGAGAGCCGATCCATTCAACCTTCAATCCTGTGGCCCTACTGTAGCTGATGGGGCTGTGAAGCGTGAGTCGGGGCAGGGTGGGGGCTTCTGGGTGGGCGTGCTAAGAGCTACAGAGATGAAAAGAGAGAAGAAAGATCTTCCATCTTCCTACAAGGGTCCCTGTTCTGCTCTGATCCCACCCCCCCATTCCTGTGGCTTCCATATCCATTGCTGCCGCTCTCTGAAGGCCCTGACCTCCCAGGGCTCCTTTCACACTGGCTGTAAACCTGAGGAACAGTTAGCCTCAATCAGAGCAGATAATCAAGGCCATTATCTCTCTTCCACACTTTTAATGAGCTGGGGCCCTCGTCCTCGAGCCTTTGATCTGGTTTCAGGGCAGGAGGGAAGAGAAGAAGAGGGTCACGGAGCGCATCCAGGAGTAAGAGACGATAAAGGAGGGGCTGCAGTGGGGATGAACTGGAGTAGGATGGATGAGGTCTTGAACAGACCCTCGCAGTGAGAGAGGCAGGCAGAGAAGGAGAGAGGGATTTGGAGAAATGGATGAAAGGAGGAGGAGAATCAAAAGTAAGTGGGATGGAACAAAAGAGACAGAGAGAGACGGAAAGAGGGGTGAGAGGTGAAGAGGCTGACCTTGAAAAGCTTGAGAGCTTCTGTTTGCAGAGCCTCAGAGGGCAGAGTGGTGAGAGGCGAGCGCAGACCCTCCTTAGAAAAGCTCAAGGCCTCGCTCCTCCACAAGGCTGATTCTGGGAAAAGAAGCAGTGCACACACACACACACACACACACACACACACACAATATACCCACACAAAAACAGACAAACATAAAGATTGAGTTTCAAAGCTGTAATGACTCAACAGCTGACAAAAATTCACACACAGTGCTCCAGCCGTAAACACTGTCTGCAGTGTGGAGCAAGGCCTTCAGACTCTGTAGATCAAAATAACACGTAGCATGCTACTGAGTAGATTTGTATCCACTTATAGAGAGACTCTACTATATGTGTTAAAAATATATTTTCAGTGACAATGAAGAACGTGCAGTGTTAAAACTCAGATTAAAACTTTTTTTGTACGTCTACGAGGTATGAGACAGCGTTATACGTTTTGAAAAATATCTTTAATTTGTAAAGCACAAAGTTCAAAGAAAGAATCCTGTTCCATCCAGTTTAGAAAAACATGCTGCTACAAGTATGCTTGGTATAAGCGACATTTTAAAAATAGGACACATGTCTGCACTGCTCTGGATTTTAATAAAATGATTATAGTGACTGACGTGGCAGGACAAGCTTCCTACAGCCTGTTTTTTGGACTAAAAAAAGATGACTTTCTAATGTAATTAGGGCATTTTAGTTACTTCTAATTGACTTAAGAAAGCAAAGCAGGATGTTAAAAGTAACCAACTCTCCATTTTTGTTTTCCGAACTAAACTAAATTCAGAGTCAAGTCTCAAATTGCCAAATTATAAATCAGTGATGACTTTATGAGATACTGGTGAAGCTTCTTTACTATGGAATTTAAATTTCTCACCTGGGTCTCCCTCTGCATCAAGGAGTTTACCAATCAGCTGCTCGTAGTCTGTCCCCACCTTGAAGGTTGCGCTGCTGCCGGCTGCCACAGTCAGGTGATACAACCATGTGTCCTGTGAAGAATAAAACTTGTTAATATACAAGCAGAGCACAAAAAGACAGATTTGAATCCAGTTTAACATATTTAAGACTTTTCATGTTCCTGTACCTTCTCCTGCTTGGTGCCAATGAGCAGGTACGTAGGACTCTGGTCTCTTGGCTGGACCACTAAGGTGCAGTGGGAGGAGAGGAAGCCTCGACTACCTGCCTCGTAGTCCTCATCTGAATCACAGGAACGATCCACTTCCTGTACCGATGCCTCACGCATCTGCAGCTGACCCAGAGGCAACTGAAATAGAAAAAAAGATGCCATAAATATCAATACAGATAAATTTAGGTGTATCTGATTAAATAAAAACACTAAATTGACCTCCCTCTTTTTCTTGTGTCAGAAGCAGCTGTAAACACTGATCTTTAATTTGTCAAAAATGTATTATTCTGGACAGATTATAGCTGGTAAAACACACAATTGAAAGGAGATGGGAGCATGTTAAGAGCAGGGAGAGACTTGTTTTTGTGAACCTTGTCTTCCTGGTTACGATAGTAGTAGAAGACTTTTCCAACCAGAGAACACCACACCAGCTTTGAGTGTCCATGTTTGACCTGAAACAGAGAGACAACAGCAGAAAAAAGTATGAGAAAAGTTTCAGGAAAATATCCAAGACTATCTGGCTATTTGTCAAAACAGTAGTAATATGAGACTATACATATTTTTCCAGTATTCTCTGAAACTCAGACCAAAACGTTTTTTAAACAGTTTGACAGATGTTAGCCAGAGAATTTCTGATTTCAACATCTGACCAGCAGATGTCCCAGAAGGCGTACAGGCAGTGTGGGTGTGCAAATCATTTCAGAGAAACTTCAGTGACTTCAACAACAGTTTAAAAATCCAAACTGTAACAACAGATTGCTGCCAAATGAAAACAGTCCATCCAACTCTGATATCCTTGCTGCTCTCAAATTCATTTTAGCAGGAATGCAGTTGCATGTCTCTGAAGCTGACTTCTTTAGAAATGTAAATGGAGTGGTTGTGTCACTGGAGGATGCTTTCAACATGTAGCCAGCTGTGCATCCCTCAACTGGGGTCACGGGGGTTAACTGTCCTGAGAGGCACAACAGCCGACCCCCCCTCCGCCTTCTGAACTGAGATCACGTCATAACCATCAGATCAAAGCCAACTGGCAGGAAGAGGATTGGAGGGGGAGTTGGTGTGAGGACGTGGGCTCCATCATCTCTGCTTGAGGCTGTCAGTCATCCGTCAGAGAGCCATCACACACACACACGGCACATGTTTAAGTGTCCTAACTTGGGGTAAGGAAAGGCAGGGAGAGAGAGCCAGGGTGGGTGGGGGGTTGGGGTTGGGGGCAGGAGGGAGGAAGGCTCTGTAGCATTCCAGCAGCTCTGGTCTCACAGCCGTGTCCCAACGTGAAAACGGTTTTTAAGAATCTGCCTTAAGAGTGCTCTGTCAAACCCTCCCCACCCCAGTGACAGACGCTTCTATATCTGTCTGAAGGAGGACGTTAAGGCTGAAAATGAGTTATTTCTGGCATTCTCCTCTTCAGGGAGAAAGCCTGGCCAACCTATACCTGTTTCAGCTATGCAGTGGAATTAAGATAAGGAGATAAACTTAACCTAATAAATGTAACCACATTACCAACAAACACATAGACACATAGCTGAAAAAAAATGCTGATATTTCGACATTATTGTATTTAGTCTGGATTTGTGGGATTCCAGATGGTAAAATCAATTAATCTATTAGAAAATTAGATGAAAGCAATCAATCATTTAAGTCTTGCAAAGCAAAAATGATAAAAATTAATTTGCTCTAACTACAACTATGGAATTAATTTATAGGAAACAGGCTTTTAACTGACTTCCTGTACTGTATCTTCTTGAAATTATTGTTATTAGTATAAGTGTGAAGACTTGCAGGCTCCTGACCTTTGTGAGCCACCCTCTCACAGTGGGCTTGGCAGTGGTCTCCACAGTAACAGGGCTGCTGGCCTGGACTTTGAGTATGTTCTGCAGGACTCTGATCCACTCCTCCAGGATGTTGGGTGAGTCGGCGGTCAGATAGAAGGTCTTCTTCTCTGTAATCAACTGATTGGACGAAAGGGAAGAAATATGGGAAAAATGCTAAGCCAGGTCGACTGAGATAGCATCATCGTGTCAGAGCAGATCAGAATCAGCTTCCGAAGAGCCAGGAAAACATTCCAGTCCAATGCTATACCTGATGTCATCTTAAGCTGCTTCCCTGGTATGCAGCAGTAAAGCTGTACTGTGATGCAGTGCTATAATAAGAGAGCCGGTGCGTGTCTAGCTGCATGTGCACTCTCACAGCTGCCCTTTTCTATTTTCTTTTATACCACACTCTTTCAAATTGTACATCTATAAAAACTGAACTACCATTTCAATTCTTTGCATAGCCTCCAAAAGAAAGTAGTCATAATGTGCTGTTTAAATCGTGTTTTCCTCATCTTGGAGTATTCTTACAAAAAGTTCCACTTACTTGAAATGTCTGTGCACCTTCTCCACGCATTATACGGCAGGACGAGTTGAGCTCAATCTGACCCTGAGGTTTCCTGATCACGTCACTCTGAAAACACGCACATGTACACACAACAGAAGTCTTAATTTCTGTCCAAAATTATGCAAAAAGCCCATCAGAAAATTCAACTGCAGTGATCACAGATGCATTAATGTATATATTTTCAAGTCTGGTCTGACCATCTTATTAGTTACAAGATGTTCAGATGGTCTTTGAGCCTTTGCTCGAGCTGACCCACACGTAAACACATAAAATTTAGAAATATTCCTGAAATGTTTTCTGTTCAGACAGCAAAACCTTAGAAGGAAGCAGGCGGGTAGGCTCACGACGAGACACACTCACAGGAGATTTGTAGTAGAGGATCTCTCCATTCCTTAGGATGAACCAGCGACGTTTCCAGGCTTTCACCTGACTGCCCATCTTCAGCAGGTACCCAGACTTCTCCAGCATCTCCTACACACACACAAACAGCACAGAAAAGCTCTCCACTTTACATTCATTGCCACGCTGTCAGTAGAAATATGTGGATTTAAACTGGCTAATTACTGCCACATTCAGTCATTTTTTAAATTGTGGAGTAACACAGCCCAAAGAGCCCTTTACTCACAGGCCCAGTGCTTTCACAGGAGTAGGAGGATGTCCGCTGGACTTTATGTTCCGGTTCTGAGTAATCACTGTCCAGAGAGTAGGCATCAGGAGGAATGGCATAGTCACTTTCGGAGCTTATCGGAGGACATGGACACACCTGGGTGAACAGAAAGTACAGTAAGAAAGATTCACTGGAAGTAGTTGAAGGGAGAAAAGCACAAAAAATAAATGATACATGTCTTGATTGAGAGCCAGCAAGCAACAGGTGGTTGAAGACAGAAGGTTCTTAAATGGAAAATCCAGACTTACACTACTGGATATCATCAGTGTGTGATGTTCAGTGCATCCCAGCAATTATTTTATGTGAATTTCAGTGCTGAGTATCTCTAGTCACTGAGTGTTGTTCTTTGCTTTCCCTTTAGCTGTATCATTGTCTTCAGTTAATGTATCCCGGTACTTTCCATACCAATAATGCAGCATCTTGCAATTGCATAGCATTATGTTAATCAGAAAAAATCATATTGTTGCCTCTTTTATACTGGATAAAAGCACTTTCAGAAATTTCTGGATCTAAAAACTCCATTGCCAACAAGCGTACACCATAATCTACCATCCTCACCTCTCTTGACGGCACGTGGGCTTCCAGGGACACTGCCCTTCCTGTCCGGGCTCAGGATGGAGGTCCGTAAACTGGCCAAAGAGCTGCTGTCATCCTCTGACCCAGAGTCATCATCAGGCAGAGGTACACTGCTGATCTGAGTGGCTTTCTAAAACAAACAATTGAAAGAATATGGTAAAGTAAAACACCACCTTCAGTGCAGTAAACTGTCAACCCTCAATAATAAAGAACATTTCACTCACCCCTTTCAGTGTGGTATAGACTGGTACATTAATATTCTTATAGATCAACTGGGTGAACGGACCTGCCGCTGGGTACTGGGGTAAGTTGGACCCTGCAACATAAACAGGAAAACAGTTCAATCATTTCATTTAATGTTTATTTTTAGAAACAAGGCCATCGCACGGATCAACGGCAAACAGCACAGCATTTACAGCTTAACACAAGACTGTAACTTCTGCTAAACAGTAGCCACTGCTAAAAAAAAGTGCACCAGTAGCACAGCTAAACAAGAACATACAGTCAGCTCACTCTGTAATGTTCATAATTTGCTAGTATTAGCTAACATTAGCAAACATAAGCTACTGGTCATTCCAAACCGACCAATCAAAAGCTGTAGCAGCATGTTAAACTGAGCAAAGGTGCATTTCATTGATTGTGACTAAGTACCATTATAAAAATAACTCAGCACAACCAAAACAACACAAGACACAAACAATGATACAATAAAAATACAATAAAAACTTTCTAAAAAGCATCTGATCATTCATGGCTACATCACTGATATTTAAAAACTGTCAAAACGTGAGATTAAAAGCGATGTAAAGCACCTTCAAAATAGACTAATGCAATGTTTTATTTATCAGCAGTGTTGGAAATTTAGGTCACATTGGGAGGGTTTTTGGGGGAATATGAGAATAGTGACAAATAACTTGAATGAGAATAATCAATTGAGTGACATGACTATTCTTCACAGTGGCATTACATGTGTTAACCTTAGTCTTAATATAGACCAGGTTAGGACGAACTGGATCCACTTTGTTTCACACACATTTGAAACAGCACTGTAGCTTTTGAAGTAACCGCTGGTGGAAAAAAAAGGGAACAAAGTACAACTTGTCCATGGTATTTATTTTGCCAAAGATCAAAATCCTCCAACAACAGATGCACCTTAAGGCACAAACATGAGAGGAAGCTGAATAAGCTGAGCAAGCTATGACTTAATCCACAACAGCCCTTTGGCAGTCAGCTACGTGTACGTTGCAGTCAGGAAATTCAATAGTCAGAGAGCTGTCAAACATTACTGTCTGCAACCCGACAAATGGATGATGGTGGGACAGAAAGCATAGCAGTAATTACACCCAGACCACGTCCTTTCATTGCAGCTGATTAAAAAGCAGCGTCTCCCTCTGTTCTCTCCTCCCATATTCTTCCTTGGCTCCCTAAAAGCCCACATCTGCACAGGTGTGTGGAGCCTCGGGCCAGAGGAAGTGCCATCAAAGGCAGCAATGACAGATCCAAACCGACCACACTCGCCCCCCACAGCAGCCTGAGCATCAGCTGAATGACATGTCACTTCACAGCACTGATTCATCTCCCATACCACAGGCAACACCACCCAGGATCATGACACACAAAGACGGACAAGCACACACACAGGGTTAGACATGCAAAAAGTCTTCTTACTGTCCTCCTCTCTGCTTCACTGCAATAGCAGAAATGTAATAGCAGTGTTGTGGAGGACTAGTGTCTTGTTTCTGGCTGCAGGAGACTCACCTCGTCCGGGGCCCCTGGCTCCAGGAGTGGCCTCTGATACTCTCATTCCCGACTTAGCCACAGCATAGATACGACTCTCCTGCAGTGAGCAAAACAATCAGAAATGTATCTCTTCACTTTTAAGACAGTACAACACCTCGGCCTCAAGATCGTCACTAAATAAATCTTCTAGAGTAATAGCCGATTACCTTAGTTTAGAACAAAGACTAAAACAAAGGTAAACAGCTAGCCTGGTTCCTCTTGTAACAAAATCATCAGCATCTTTAAAGCTCACAAATGAACATGTTACATCTCATCTGTTTAATCTGTAAAACCCATAGTGCAAAAATGACTGAATGACTGAAATGAAGTTGTGGTTTTACGGGATGTTAAGGACCAGACTACCTTCCTTTAATCTCTTATGGTTTCTCAGACCTGAGTTTTGGGCAGGAAACATGCATAAACTGAAATGATAACACTAGTTTCTCATACCCATGAAGGAAAGCGGTGTAAAGGAGGCGTTGGAGGCTTGAGAATTTCTGGATCCAACCGCTCCAGCTCTTCTGCAAGCCCCACAAAGGAGACTCCGTCCCGGGATGACTCCTCCTCTGATCCTGATCCCTCCACCACCCCGTCCATGCTGTCGGGAAGCCCATCATCAATGTCTGTCTCTTCCACAACCTGAGAGAAGGGCGAGGTGGAAGTACCGGTGCTCTTAAGAGTGGAGGAGGTGGAGGATGGGGTCATGATGTCTATGTTAACGTTGAGATGGTGGAGTCTGTCCAGGCTGGGCTGCGGCTGGCTGTAGTGCTTCTTGACCAGCTGGATGCTGTCTCTGGGGGTGAGCGGAGTTCGTACTTTGGGTAAAGTCATGCTGGTGCCTGACTGGTGAACCACAGGGCTGGGGAGGATTGGGGAAGGGGTTGTTGGTGGATGGGGAACGCGACAGAAGCGGGCTTTTGGGTGTTATTCTGATGGACGGCTCCGGGGAGCTCGGTCCGTGGGCCATCTCGTAAGCCGAGGACGAAGACGAAGAGGACGAGGATGAGTGAAGGCACTGAGAGCGGAACTTGCTGTTGAGCTCATCAGAGGAGTTGTCTCTGTCCGAGCATCCCTCCTCACCCTCTGGGTCCACTGGGAGCTCTGGTCTGCTGATGGAAACAGGGCTGCTGGGACGCTCCCTGCTCCAACCCGGAGAGAGAGCATCATGGGCTGCAAGGTCTCCGAGGCAAATCCCTATACTGACCTGTTCAGGAGGCCTTTTCACATCTGAGAGGGGAGAATTTTGGTGCAATTAGATTTAAGCCAGCCAACATAAATTGAAGGAAATGATGTTAAAGAAACTGTAACTGTAGGAGTAGTTTTAAAAGAGGTCTTGATTGTAGTAAGATATTTGTCACTGTAATTACAACAGAATTAATAAAGTTATCAAAACACAATTCTTAACCACAAATGAGCATAACAAGATTTTGGAAACACTGGTTTTGGTGAGCCTCACAATCCATCATTACTGGTTCTGTTCCTATCATGTGATCAGCCCAGCTTGAATTAAAGATCACTGCTTCAGACGCTTCCTGCCACCCATTCCAAGATAAAATGAACCGGGGGCAGCACACCTGTTGGTGAGATCTTGATATTAGAGGCCGCCCCACGAGGACCTGTCTGTCTCCAGCTGTCATCTTGGGCAGGTGGTGTGCCGGGGCAGCTGGGAGGAAACAGCGGGCTGTTGGGCACCAGGTGGGTATCCATTACAGGGGAGGTGGCAGGGGATCCTGAGGACGCAGGTTTCTCTAAGAGTGCTGGAAGAGAAAGACAACACCAGTAACTATTTTGAACTAGAGCACTGGGAATATACTCTATCAAACAAGATTAATTCTGTACTGGTCTACATGACCTTTTACTGAGCTACTGGTAACAAAATACTTGCATTCAGAGGGTGACAGTGAAAGAAATTTAAATTCCTATATTACAATTAGGAAATATTAATGCATGCTCTGTCCTCATACGCAGTCCATCCTTTAAATCGAACTGTTGTAAGGAATAGTTCAGTTTGTTTTGGGAAATATGCTTTCTTGCAGAGAAGTAGACATAAGGATCAGTTTATATCACTCAAAATCAGTTTATAGTATAGTTTTCTAACCACCTATAGCAACACTCACATTGCAGTTTGTCCTGCAGCAAGATTATCTGTTCTGTCTGCTTCAAGTTGGCCATTTTCAGCTGCTGGTTCTCTTGCTCCATCTGCAACAAGGTACATATATATAATAAAACACATACTAGAGTAGCTGGTAGCATCTATTTATACCAGTTATTGTGGAATCAATTGAATGATGGAGTTTTGGAGTCGTTATGGAAGCCCTAAGAGGCAAATGAGAGGCAAGTCTGATCTAAACTGCTGACTAAAAAGGTTGTGCCAGGATAATCTCTCTTAAATTTCTCATTTTTTGTGAAGGATAAGTTGCTTTCTAGTAAAACTCAGCAATATTTACTCAGAAATATTTTCCTGGCAAAACCTTTTTTTCAACTGTTCCTAAGTTAGCACAAGAGAGAAGATCATTTGGATCAGAAACCACATTTTTTTTCTCACTTGCCTCTCAGAGCTTCCATACGAAGCTGAAATCATAACTCAAAGTTTTATGTACTCTCTAAAAACTTCTTAATTTCAGAGATGCATAGGTTGTCATTTAAAAATACGCTTTTTAAAATTCCCCAGCACTTTTCAGGTAAAACTTAAGTGTATAAACAGCTGTAAATAATATACTTTTAATCATAAGCATCTGTTGTTGCCACAGATAATGTCTCTCAGGGTGAGAGCTTTCCCAGAGGCTCTGACTTCAGTCATGGATGTATCTATACATGTCTGAGCTTACCTCTCTGAGCTTAAAGGTGACCCAGTCTTTAATCTTAGCAGCCTTTTCCTCAATAATTTTTGCCTCCTGGGCTCTGACTAAGATCTGCAGTCAGAGAAAAAAGAGTTTGTGGATTATTTCAAACCTACATTTTATGAACATAAATGGACATTTCTGTGCTTTATCTGATGGCTCCATCCATACCTGTTTTTCCAGCTGCATCTCTAATCTCTTTATCACAGCATCTTTCTCTTGAACCTGATTGGTCAGGTCTTGATACTTTCTGTACAAGGAGCTCTCTGATTCGCTGGTTTGTATGTTTGCAGACTTCAGCTTTTCTTCCATGACATGGATCTGAAATGCATAATTAGAAGAGTAAATGCGCACGCATGGCCAAAAGACAGCTCAAATTTGCATGGGTCGTTTAGTTTTGATGGGCAGCAGACAAAGCCAAGAACAGAACACAGAGGATACTTTTTCCCCAACTCCGGTGAGGAAAAAAGTATTTCTAAGCCCCTAGGTACTTCTATTTTTAAAGAAAGACTGCCATTAAATTACCACCTACAGTAAACACCTGGAGCAGCCAGTAATGACAGCAAATCAGAGATTAAACCCAACGGCAAGAGAGACAAAGTGTCACATGTATGAGGTTTCTTATCCTCAAACCGCACTCTCTTTTTGTTAAGTCACATCAAAGCTTGACTAACTAGTGGTTAGAAGTCCAACAAAAAAACATAAAACCCAACTGAATATGAGACTTTATGGATCCCAAATTTAGGACTTTTTATAACATCAGTCAGTGCTGAGCATGAGAGTTCATTCTTCAACTTAGAAACTGTAGTTTTACAAAATAAAATAATTCAAGATCAACTTACTAGTTTTTTCTAGAGCTTTTGCTTAAGCAGATGGACTCTCCTGTCAAGTTTTGCTCAAACACAATCAGAGCAAACTCCAATCACTGAGGAGGACTTGAGATGCAGTTGAAAGCTCTGGATAAGTTTAGCAAGTGGACCTTAAGTTAAGGTATTTTTGTCAAATCACGCATTGAAATTTAACAAAAAACAATTCATTTTAAATATTCATTCATTCAATTCTTGGACGATAAGATCATCATGGCCTCAAAGTTACAAAGATTAAACTGTATTCTTAATTTTTATTTCTAAGGTTTACTTTTTAAATGTGAAAATGTTTTAATCACTTATGATAGAATTGCACAAACCAAAGTAATCAGTGATATCTAACACATCACCAGAGCAAAGTCGGACTGCCCCTCTACCTGTTTCTCAGCACTCTCCGCCCGCTGGTCGGCCTCCGTCACCCTCTGCTCCAGCTCCTGCATCTGTGACAAAAGACAAAAGAGGTTACCATGGTTTTTGAACACAGTTCAGTCAGTCTCTGTATGGGATGCAGGAGGTTAGTGGTGGTCATGGGAAAATCCAGAGCTCTCACAACTACTAAAAGTTGGAGCTGGACTCCCTCTGCTCCACAGTATTTAGATTTAATACAGCTACAGCTCAGAACTACAGGTTCTGACAAGACACATCGTGTAACCTGTTACAAAAGGTCTTATTAGACAATTAGACCACCAAGTCTGTAGCCTGCCTTTACAAACACACACACCTACAGACGCTACACTTAATCCTTCATAATCACTATTGCCATAGGGAAGACATTTAAAAGATTAATGTACTAGGGAGTTTTAACAGACTAGCCAAGTTAGGAAAGCACTTGAAGAAAATTAAAATGAAGAAGAAAATGTTGCTAAATCAGGAATGGAATCAATAAAAGTGGTGAGAAAGAAAGAAAAATGAAGGGCAGCATGAATTCAGCAGGGAGGAAAACATCAGCCAAATCAGAGAGACAGAGAGAAGAAAGCAGCACAAGGAGGATAATCTTCTGTAAAATCAAACAATTTACTATTTAACAGGGAGTGGCACTTTGAGCAGAAGGGTAGAGAGACACTGTAGAAGCAGCAGAGAGGCTCTCAGAGGAGGCTGAACATCTTTCACACTTGTACCGCTGGTCAAACAACAGTGTGATAGAAGAATGCTCGCATGTGTGTGCACAAGCTTGCGTCACCTTTTGTGCAAGCATGCATACTCGTGCTTTCAAAGGCAAACACTGCCCATCCTGCAAGTATGCACACATCTGCAAGTACCCTCTCTCTCAGCACGCCATGCACACACACACACACACACACACACACACACACACACACACACACACAAGTGCATGCACAAAAATACCCCCAAATGCTTGCGCACACACACCACTTCAACACTGGACACCCTTTTCTTCTGAGTTCAGTGACCCAGTTGAAAGGAGAGCAAACATACTAATGGATTCACTCTGCTTGAGAGATGCGTTTGAATTCCTCCTGTCATCTTTGTTCCCTTTCCTTTGTCTTTCTTTTCTGCCTTCTTGTCACCTCCATAAAGGCCCCCTCCTTCCCAGAATCCACCACTCACTATATTTGAATGCTTCCTCGCAGCCAGATTAACACTAACTAAACCCAGAGTGCATCTGCGAGAGGGAGGCGTGGGTGGAGGCTGATGGTTAGCGGTTGGATGCCTCCCCAGTACCTCAAGGTCAAAAGTTTCTGTCATGAGTCAAAGGTTTGAGCCAGAGAAGAGCAAACAGCAGTCGTTCTCCATTCAAGGAACAAAAATAGGAAGAGTAAAGCAAGCACTTCAGGTGAATATAAAGCACCTCGGAGGTCACAGCGTTGGACAGATGTGAGAAGTGGTCATCAAACAGCCTTTTGGAAGACAAGTTAAAGGTCGGGAGGTGGAGGTGGTTGGACCTTGAGGCATGTGAGCGAGGCAACACTGTGAGTGTGAAGCTAAAACAGAAGCCTAAACAGAGAGAGTGTATACAGAAGGAGCCAGGCCTACATGTCATAAATTAACTTCATTAAAGTAAGAGTGCTGTGTGTTTGAAGTCACTCAGTTCAAAAGAGAAACTAACTCTGTGCAGAGAACAGCTTCAGCTTTGCAACTGGGATTAAAGAGGCCTCCTTAAGGCAAGTTTTTTGCAGCTGAGTAGAAAGATGAGACATATGCATCAATAGAACCCCTTCATCAATACCACCATTCATGTTCTAATTATTCTGTGAATTTAAAATGAAGGCTTTGAACTGTCAATGTTTTGATTGGTTTTGTTATGTCTGTACTTGTACTACTAATGGCAGAAGATAAGTTTCTTACTTTTAGCAATCTTAACTCTTAATTCATTAACTAACTATTTTAGCTGAATATTTGAACTGTTTACTTTACCTTTAACTGTTCAGACATCTTTGTTAACCAATTTTCACACACTGCTCAAAGACATGTTGTGCTCAGGTTACAGCATTTAGTATGTGGATATATTATTATTTTTACATCAAAAAGTATATTAGATACCTGCAGCCATACACCTGGTTGGAAATCACTGTTATGTCTCATCTCCGCCTTGAGTTCTTCCTCAGTCTGAGCAATCAAATGGGCTTCTGTAACCTGTCGGTTATCAGATATGGATACAGACTGCGGCAGATAGTGGTGTCAGTCTATCTGTCTGTTTAGCTGCTGCAGAGTCCAGCTCATGAAGCCTGAGTCACTGAGCAAGCGTGAGACAGCTATGCCTGCTATCCAGCATTTGTCAGGGCACAGTGCAGCTCACTAACCTCTGCTGCTGAGAGGGCTGAAAATGGATGAGATGGGGGTCGTGTTTCGAAGAGCCACATATTAGCAGTTTGAGCTAATAGGATAAAAATGTCTGTATAAATGTCTGTATAATATATATTATTTTTTTGTCGACCAATCCCCTAAAACCAACAATAAATTGATCTAACTAAAGTGTTGTGTTATGCATCTAAAGCCTGATATTGCTTTTTCCTCTGTGCCAAATACCCCCAACACAAAACTCAGTGTTTTGACCCACACTGTTGCAGTGGGTCACATGTTCCTTCATACAGTAAACACAGGCACTGTCATGTATTTGGAGTCGAGCCCACACACATGACCTGCTGCTGTAAATACTAACAAATCCACGGCTGAAAATAGGCCCCAACAAATGCACTATTTACTCCTGTCAGAGTAATGTTTGCTGAAAGCCAAAGCGCTCAGCTGTTTTGAAAACCTGCTTAGCCTTTTAGACAATTAAAAGCATATATTTGTGACCTGCTTCAGTAGGACTGAATGGGCTTGGTTGGTGTTGAGAGTCACAGACATCCTCATCCTCAAAAGTACTGATATAATAACAAAAATATAGAACATCATCAGCCTTATCCGTTACTGTTACCTTAACTGAGATTAAGGTAAATCTTTAATCTTTAATTTGAGTATATTTAGGAATATTTAGGTATATTTAGGTATATTATTTATAGGAAGCGGTGTCTCTGCTTTAGAGTGGATTTCAGAGGGACTGATAGTATCCAGGGAGGCAGAGATAAGATGAGAGCAGGCTACAGACAGCAGATCATCTGCAGCTAACAGATCTGCCACAAGCTAAATATCTGTTTATTGTTACTGCCAGAAACAGTCTGACTCTAATATAGTTCAGATTCCCTGGTGTCTTGATTATTAAAATCTTTCAGCATTTTAAAAAAAAACATTTTCTTTCAGTTTCTTTTTATCATTCATGTGATCAAGATCTGAAAATGTGGTCATTGTCTGCTCCTGTTTGTGCACATTAGTACGAACTGCTCAAGAGCATTATCTTAAATAGTAAAGAAAGTAAAAGAAGAGTTATTCAAAACTGGTTTCACTGTGAAAAAGCTGTTTACTGAGGGTTCAACCTGCCTCTCAACTTTAATCATTAACTCTTATATTGGATGCTTAGTAATGAGTCCAGTTCAATCATTAAATGTTAAAACCGCTTGTAAAAAAGAGGGGAATACGAATGAACAGATGAAAGGAAAGAGAGATAAAATACTGGAAGAGTTAAATTAAGGCACAAGAGGAACATCAGTGCTTAAGTTGACTACTCCAAGTAACCTATAATCACTATGCCTCAGTGATTCTCTATTAAATCCATTTTAATCATTAAATCATTATAGATATGGGTGGGTGTTTTAATCAGTGGGACAGCAGATGAAACCTCACAAGAAAGCTACTTCTCCCCTCTCCCTGAGTAAAAGCCAAAAAGCCTTAACATGAAACACAAAGTGAGGCAGTTGAACTATTAAAAGGAGCTGATCCAAACAAATCCTCTCATGAAAAGAAATATTTATACACACAAATGTGAACCTGGTGATCTCTCTGCAGTCTTCCTCGCTGACTGATACCACCGGTCTGAGTAAAATAACAGTGTGTTGCTCCTCGAGCCACGTGAGGCTTATGGAAGAGATTAATCTAATTTGTCCTGTATTAGATTAGCCAAGTAATGGAAGGAAACCTTGAAGTGGGAATACCACCCAATTTAAAAATTCCTCTGAATAAGGTATTACTATATTCTGGGACGGCAACTGAAACTCGAACCCAAAGTTCCTGGATTTAATTCCACAAAGCTCTGATTCAGTCTCACTGAGGATTCTGATATTAAACCACTCTTGTAAACCTCATCTCTCAGAAACCCTTCTGTGGGGTCTTGATTTGTTATTTACTAGATTCTGGATGTTTTGGTTTGTTGAAATATTGTCTTGAATTGAAATAAAGCGAGTCAGCTGTAACTGTAAAGCATTTTTTCCTCGTTAGTGTGATTTATTGAATCTCGTGCAGTGCTGTTGTTTTGCACCCCATCTTAAATCTTTTTAAATATCTAAAGATATTTTCTATGCATCATTTTTAATTTGAATGTGGCAGCTTTGAGCTTTTAGTCTGCCACTTCCAGACTGAAACATCTCAACAAATATTGGATTGAATATCATGAGATTTAGTACAAACATTCATGGTCCTCTGAGGATGAATCCTGCTAAATTAAGTGATCCCCAGCCTTTACTTCTAGTGCCACCAGCAGGTCAGAATTTATCTAATGCTTTGGTTTATGACCAAATGGTAGTGTTAAAACCTTGCTGGTATCATTCCAATAAATTAGAGAATAGAACTCTACTTTTGAGTGCCAATACACTGGGATGTAAACAGATGTGAAAAGTGGAGGGACAGATTTAGCTTGTTTGTTTGACTTTTTATCTCCAAAATAAGTTTTTTTCCATAATAAAGTTGTGTCACTCTTGTGCCAAAAGTAAACCAAGTATTCCTGCCAATCACTTTTCTAATATCTTCTTCCATGTTTTCTGTATGGAGAAGTTTCAGTTTTTATAGCCTATCAGCGGACAGCTGTCGATTACACATTCCCAATCCACAGGAAAAACTCAAACAGATTCTTAAATGGAGTAATCGTCCTGTTACACTCCTCACAAGGCAAATGGGGCATCTCCTCCTCTCTCTCTTCTCTCTCACTCGCAGTCAGCCTCTGGAGATAAATGCCATGTCACAGGCAACCACGTCAGCTTTTTTTTTTTTTCATGTTTTTCCATACCAAAGTGGGTCAATGTGTAAAACACTCCTAACTTGGCAAGAGAGGAGATGAAGAGCGTGAAGCAGTCTTTCCAAACAGCAATAACATGACGGAATGGTAGTCACTCAGCACCACCCACCCCCCAACTCCCCCACCAAAAAAAAAAAAAAAAAAGAAAAAACTCAGAAAAACACACTCAGCAGCATGGGCCTCCACTTAAACCCTGCTCAGCGCTGTGTGTGTTTTTGTCAGAGTGTGCATGCATGTATGTTTATGAGAGATAGAGCGAAAGAAAAAGTGAAAGACTAAAAAAAAAGAACTGGATCTCTTATTCTTGGCGACATGGCCAGAAACAACATTTAACAATAAATGTTGTGTATGATCTGGAGAAACGGAAATTTGAGTAATCAGCCCATTTTGAAAATGACTATGTACGTATGCCGTGTTTATACAAGTGTGCATGTGTGAATGTAGGTAAATTAATGGTGGTTAAGGGATAAGACTGGCATTGTTCTATATTTTTCTTATTGTCAAAAAATCCCATGGAAAGACAAAAATCAGCACTGCATTAACAATCAATCTGCCTCTCAGCATCTTGACCAAATAATCTGGGTACTGTAGTTTTCAGTATATGTTACTCATACAGGAGAGAACAGTGAATTTGTTGGGGACTATTTTTAGCTGCGGATTGATACATATTTGGTGCATTAGCATCATTTATCACCAGAGTGGTGTATAGGACTGATCCAAAACAAACTGAATTCCTAAATGTTCATTAGCCTGATAATGAGACTGAACTGCCATCTTGTTTCACTTCATTCATTCAGTCTGACATCATTTAAATAATTTCCAACTAAACAATCAATAGCGAGTAATGTATCCATCCAGTTTATGTTATTTTCGGTCGTCACGCCCAGCAGCCACTGTAGCAGCAGGCTTTTTTTTTGCACAGTAATGACAGAACTATACTGATTATTACTGACTTCGTTAGACCACTTAGTTAATCAGCTTGCAGCCTGTGCAGCTGCCTCAATCTCATCCACATAGATGTAGCTATAGGAGTTTGGGATTTGTCACTTGTTACCTAAAGTGGTGGAAACAACTGTCAACGAGCACAACATCAGAGATCTGATATTATAATAATAAAGGAGCATGTCATCCATAGTAATGGTGTGGCTTATTTTATAAACAACAATGGAGCCACAAGCCACAGAGAAAAAAAAAAAAAAAAACACTTTTATTTATGTTTTGTGGATCATCAAATGCTGCAAGAACTTCAGCTGGTGTTGATGCTCCTCCAAGATCATTATAGTGGAACCATTTATTAATGACTTTTTCTCCCTTTGTTCGAGTTATGAATGTTAGTGAGAGTGTGTGTTTGAGAGTGTAAGTGTGCTGCATGGGATCTCACAGAGGAGCTGAAGGCCTGACAGAACCTGACAGAGGACACAGCAGGGAGTCGTCCAGCTCTTATCAGCCACAGGGTTATGTTTGGACTGTAAACATCCTGCTGACTGACTGAATGAACCACTCGACTGCTCCAGAATTAGAGATGATACAGAGAGCGAACCACTGTGACACTCAAAACAAAAGCAGCTCTGAGCTATTTGAGTTTATAAAGAGCGGCCACTTGTAAAGCTACAAAGAAAACTGACTGAAAACCGTAGAAAACTCAAGACAGGAGAACAGTTTTTCTGCTACTGATCTCATTCCTCCTCTCTCTAATCCAAACATTTCCACTCTTTTACCAACAAGTCTTCAGAACTGGACTGAATTTCCTGATGACAGTTGATTACTTTCCAAAGTGTCTGGTAGTTGGGCTTTACAACAGCCACAACTTTACAAGCATTTGGCCAGCTTCTTGCGGTTATTTCCCCAACTTGAAGGGAAGCACCAGAAGTGATGAGTTAAACCTTAAATATTCATTTTGGCTGAAACTATTGCCAACCTCTCATGACACAGAGTGAGTGGACCAAATGTTTACCAAATAAGCGGAGTAATCTCATCTGTCTTTGCACACAAGCATAAACACACAGTCATCCACACCTGTATTTCTAACTGATTCACATGCATTTATTGTTTCCTCATGCACAAAACAGTGCCAGAAGAAGGAGAGGAAGACGATGATGGGGCAGGGAGATCTGCATGTAGTTAGTCAGAATATCTAGAGGCATGTCTTATTTCCACTGTAGTACTACAGTTCAAATGGCCACACATTCTGTTCATATTAACCTATACATGTAAAAAACAGTGTCAGGTCAAATCTCCAGGCAAAACTCATGACACATTTCCTAGCCTGAGTTCAACATCTTCTGCTTGTTGAACTTCAGTTTCTTCTGTGCTGCTGCAAATGGATCTGAACCCTGTAACCCATTCATTAGTTTTATGACAAACCTGCCAGTTTCTCTTTCACAAGTTGCCTGTTGGCATTTTAGGTGTAACAGCTGTTGTTAGGGCTGTGGTAAGGAGGAGAAAGCTCTCAATTTACTGGTCAGTCTTTGCGCTGATCCTCAGCTACAGTCACAAACACTTGGAAGAGAGGCGAAGGGGGAGATTGCATATAAAATTAAAAATAAAGTTCTGTGTTGTGGCTGGCTTCAGGAGCTCAGCAGACTGGACTCATTCACCATATTACCTCTTTAAGGCTACTCCTCATCCGAAATGGGTGTCGGGTGCTTGCTAATTGTATGTTAGCTGTCAGTTAAGCTAGTTCAGTCAGCTGTGCAGTTACACCTGCCAGTTATTGGGTGTATTTATTATCATTTTGATGAGTGAATCTCCAGTTTTAACCTCTGAGCTGGAGCAAATGCAAGAGGACTAAACCATAAAATCTCTGACCGTGTAGTGTGCTACATTTACTCTGCACCCATTTTATTTGAATGTCTGAATTCTGTGTGAAATGTATCATCTACACAGAATAGCAGGCCTGTCATTTTTTTGGAAAGTCGGGTATGAAGTAGCATTTATTCGTTTGAACTCAACTCAAATTCATTGCATTTAAACCCCCCTGTCAGTATGGTCTATATATTTTCCCACGTGCTGATGATTTATAACCATCTGAAATCTCAGTTGCTGCACACTGTTGAGTAAACTTGTGAGTGTCTGTTATATAGGGGGTAGTGAATGAGTAAACAAGGAGTGATTTCAGACACAGCCTCTGTGTGTAAACTCTGCTCGCCATACTACCCATGATGCTTTTCGCCCTTACCTTCTCTGCCAGCAGCTCTCGGATTTTCCCCGCCTGCAGTCGGAACCTCAGTAGCTGCATCTCCAGAGCGATGCAGCGTTTCTGCCAATCCACGCTGGCCGCTCCAACAGCTCCTGACCCGCCGCTCTCCAGCACATCAGCCATGGCGAGGATTCAGAGGTCTGCCTCTGGACTCAGACTGGACTGAAAGACAGAAAAACAAGTCCACTCAGTGCCTGTATGGTTTGAGTTTGTTGATAAGAGTGTACTTTGTGAACTTTGATGTAAATCTCAATAATAGGCAGCAAATTAGCCCCAACTTGATGCACAAATAATGGCGTGGTGCTTCCTCAAGCGGTCCAGCTTCTGTTTTCATTTACAGCACAAGAGATCTAACCTCTAAAATGCTCCCCACTGACCGCACTTCCCATGATTCACTGAGGAAATGTGTATAAACCAAACACTAATGATGAGTCGACGACAACATGAAGCTTCCTCTCACTTTCCATGTCGCTCTGTGACACATAACCACAGAGAAACATGTTCCGCAAACACATACATACAGTACACACATTATATACACAAACACACTGCTTAGAGAGGGATCACCACAGCCTGAAACTTTCTCTCCTTTTGAGTTCCCGGGCTCTCTGCATGCCCACACACACTGAACAAAAACTCAGCAGGGAGGTTCTGTGTCAGTGGGGGAGTTGGGTTCATGCGTGCCGGCTCCCAGGCCTGCCAGCTACAAAGCAGGTCAGAGCTCTGTTTTTTAGCCAAATTACCTACTAACCCAATCCCCCTGTCTCTCCCCCACCACCCCTTCCCCACCCACAACTCTGTAGCCATGCAATCCCTTCTTAATTACAAGGCAGGAGTGAAATGGGATCCTGCACGGCACAATGGTGTCTTTCTGCATGACAGTCCCATCACAGCTAGAGAGGGGGGCCGTCAGCTCGCCTCGGTAAAGAAAGGAGGAAAGAATGTGTGAGAATGAATGGACCCGGGTGCTGAATGTGGGAATCTGGGGCGCTGAAGTTATTTTTACCTGAGGAGGATTGACTAGTGGCTATTTTTCTCTGGCAGGAGACTCATTCACAAAGGTTAAGGCCCTGCTGTGTGAACTCAATAAAAACCTGATTATGTTGAAGTTAAAGTAGCCATAACAATCAGCTTTGGGGTTATAACTCACAAGAGCTTGGTGATGATGCTGAGAGAGTTTGAGGAAAAAATTGTGCATATCATTAAGCAAAAATGAAACTGAATGAAGTTCAAGGAAGTTAGATAGGCTTAGTATTCACACAGAAACACAGACAGAGTCAGAGTGCAGCCAGACACTGTCAGCAGAACAGCAGACGTTCAAAGTCCAGCAACTATAACTGCACCATGGCGCTCCCTACAATTAGCATGCTCATAAATACAGGCCTAGCAAACAAATTACAGAAGTCATGCATGTGGAGGTTTTGCCAGCCGACCGCTGTGCCCAGGCTGGACAGTCAAGGTCCAGCTAACCGATGTCTCGCTCTCTCTCTCTGGGGCAGACTGGAGCGCATGAAGGTCAAGGAAAAGCAGGATGCTGGGGGGAGGTGTGTGTGTGTGTGGGGGGGGATCAGTCAGTTTAAATAAGCCCTGCTGGGCCACACTGGGGCAAGCCAGGACAGAGGAGGCGAGGCCCTCCTCCAGGAGCTGAAAGAGCCGGGTGTAAACAAGCCATTTGCTGGTTAAACACTCTCAACACTGCCTTGCTAATTCTCCCCGGAACAATTCCCTTAGCACTCCCTGCTTGTTGGACACGGGGGAGTTGTTACAGCTCATGCCAACTGGTGCCAGGAACCCAACTGAATAATCAACAAGTGTAAAGTTAAAACTTTTTACTGAGCAGGATGAAGAGAGAAGGTAATCAGAGGTTACAGGAGGCCAAATCTCCTCTCTCAGCTCACTGCATCAGCATGTATAGGGATAAGATCAACCCCACAACACCAGCCTGTCAAGAATGAGGTCATTTGCACTGAGTGTGTGGGAGTAATGTAGCCCAATGCTTAACTTTTGTTACAGCTAAGATTTAAACCCGAGTCATTTTCTCCTTTTGCATGATCATAACCCTCCATTGTGGGATGGTTTATAGAAACACAGAGGACCATTTTCCACTGGGTCTGCTGTTGTGTGTGATCTGATAAATACTATTCTCTTCTGCAGTATCTTGTCTGTCTGTCTGGCATATGCAGATGTTGAAAACATTCAGGTAGGAGGAGAGGGAGAGGAAAGAAAAGAGTGAAGACAACAAAAATAAGCTTCCCAGGATCTGCAGGGCATGGTAGATCCATGTTTGGTAAGACTCTGGCCACCCAAAGCGGGCGGGAGGTGCATGAGAGAGCCGAAGCCCACAACGGTGAGACCTCTCCTGGCTGCAGACAGACACGAAGGCCCTGGGAGCTTCTCTACTTCCATCTAGCTGCAAGATCCTGCACACAGCCGCAGCCAGAGCAAACACCAGGGAGGACGACTGAATGGAAACACCACCGCAAAAGATCCCGGCAGGATAGTTTCTACGGCTGCCACCGCTGACAACCGCTTTCTATTGGCTGCACTGACAGTTAAACAGCATTACTCCTCACACTGAGTGAGATCTAATATCCAGCAAGGAGAGTTTTTACTCAAAATGTGGAAGATATCATAGGTTGTAATAAAGTTGTTTGGACGGCACAGCGTCTTATGGGTTTTTATTCAAGCTGTGTGACTGCTCCTTTGCCATTTCTTGCTCAGTAAAAAGGACCAAGGGTGTGCGCTCTGCTCTTCAGAGGATGCAGGGGAGCACATGCACAAGTCTCAAGTCAGCCCTTCCATTGACTAGGACGTCCTTAATGACCACATATTCAAACACACACTCCCCCAGCCAGCCGTAACTCTTCAGTGCTCGCTTACCAGAGCACAGACAGACACAGATGGAGATCACACTCAGAAATAGATTGGAAACAGACACATGTGCACACACACACACACACACACACACACACACACACACATAGAGACACACTGCTGAGCATGCAGCTGTGGTGATGTAAGTGATTAGGTGGTTCAGTGATATCATCCCCACCAGACATTTCAAATCCCTGCTCTTGTTGTCTCTGCTGAGGTCCAACTTGGCTTCCCCACGTTTTGGCATCCCCCCCACCCCCACCCCCCCAAGCCCTTCAAATAAAAAAATCAGACAGCATGGGAGCATGTGTGTAAATCTGGGTCAGTTGCCGCAGATTCGTGTCAGCGTGGCAGATCTCGGTGTGTACGAAAGGAGACAAAGACAAACTATCTGAGAGCGCGAGGAGTCAAGTATGGGTGTGTTAAATATTGCCTTATCTTACTCCTCAGTGGCCCCATATGTTTAACAAAGGGGGACCTCTGTCGACTCCCATCCGGTCAAGTAGGCCTCACACTTTTGTTTAAGTTAGTACCTCACTATTTTGGTACCATTTTACAACTACAGCTGGGATGTATTCCTATAAATAAAGGAGCAAAAGCTCCAATGCAGCTTCACATTTCTTAACCTTTGACCCTTTTCTCAGAAAACAGAGAGGTTTATGTCATTAGGTGCAAAAGGAGAATGTTTTAAAACTTTATAAATAACACCATTTGCCCTAGTTTTTATTGTTATCTCGCAATAATTCAGACTCAAAGGGCAATTTCAACAGAGCAATTCTTCAGATCAGACATTTAAAACACTGCAGAGGCCGATGCAAGTCCTCAGCGTACATTTTAAATTATGAATATATCTCATCTTAATCCCCCCCACCTCCATTTATCTTCTTATCTATCTTGTCTTACTCCTCCTCCTCTTTCTATCCTCCTCAGCTCTCCTCTTCCAACACCTCTCGCTTTCCATCCTCCCTCTCCTCCTGCAGCACCTTTCCCACCCTCCTCCTCCTCCCGTCCTCCCTCTTCCCTCCCCTCCCTCCTCCTACCTTTGCCGGCGAGGAAAAACTGCCAGCTCTCTCTCTCCCTCCCCAGTGCAGGTTAATGACAGGCCTCAGCAAACTGACCACACTCATTATCAGTCTCAGCCTTAAATACAGGCCCTGACATTCCTCTGTACTGAGGTGTAAACATCCACCTCTGCAGCAGCTCTCCTGTCCTGCAACACATACACTTTAACGTCTTGACTGTCATGCAGCACTGCAGGGCATGGACAAAGGATGTGTTTTAGGGAAGGAATGGCATGAGTTACAGTGAGAGACACCCCTAACCATACAGTGTGAGACAGAGTATATATCTTCTGTTCATGCTTTAGCTTGGGAAGGTGTTATTTAACAGCTACGGCTGCTCTTAGAGGAGTCACATTGATGTATGGACCATTATGATTTCTCCAGATGCACAAAGGATGAGAAAAATGTGCAGGTGTGGCACAAATAAAAGTGCACATTTATTTGGATTTAGGCTTAAAATAGCTCTAAAAACTGTTGTTAGCGCTTCTCTAAGGCCAAGCAGTGGCCAAGACTTTGTCCAAAAAAGGCCACAAGGAACAGGTGTGCCAGACGCGCACTGCTTAGTAGAATAGTAGCAACCGTAAAACCGTAGGTCAGCAAAAAAAGTAGTTGAACCAAGCATCAGACATCTCTCAAAATACATAGCTACAGCTGCGGTGCTTATGACCCAAGCAACCTCCCGCGTCTTGGTTAAATGTATCCTTTAGCATGTGCTTTAAAATCAGTGTATAATGGTGCAGAGGCAGAAATAAATCGGAGCTCCTATAGCGGAGCCCCTCACATCTACTTTACCTTGTGACTTTGTTGTCTCTCCCCTCCTCTTCAGTCGGCTTTCTCCGCTCACGGACACCTTCCCCGGTAACTCGTCGCGATCCGGCTCATAACTTCTTCCTCTTCTCTCCGTTTGACTCTCTCCTCACTCTCGTCGCTCATTCATTTCTTTTCAGTGTTTTCGCGTCTTGTGTCGCTCCGTCCCCCGCTGCTGTCCTTCGCTTTCTTTGGGAGCGCAGACCTTCAGTGGGACTCACTCACACAGCTCCATTCAACAGACTCATCCCATATTCCTTTAAAGGGCCCAATGCGGGATCAAATTTCTCCAGGAGTCAGGCCCCCTTATGTGCAGGAGCTGCTCAGGATATTGCATTAAGGCTGGCTTGTGTTCTCCCTTTAGGATGTAAACACAGTCTAGTGAGGGTTTTCTTTGAGCTGAAGGGAAAAAGTTTGTTGCTTCTATAGTTTTATACGGTTGATACATTAAAGAGACAAAACACAAAATACTGTATACCCGAGGATCAGCAAATGTTCATTAACTACACTAATATAAACTGGACAAGTTGAAATGTTGACCTAATAATGGTGCTATGTCATACTGATGTTTATCTACCGTGTTTAGAGATGCAGTTTAGCATGTTACTGTGCTAACATTTGTGTTAAAGTAAAACTGAGATGGAAACATCATTGGTTTTACAAGCACTGGTCATGAACTTAAGTACAAAACAAACTGAGAGTTTTATATGATGATGCTTCTTCAAGGAATCATCACAAGTTATACAATTAATCCTCAATGGGACAAGAATGACTGCACCAAATGTCATGGCAATCCATCCCCAGACCAAAATGATGGATCAACCAACTAACAAAAAATCATTGTGAGAATATGTCATATCTATGACGAAATAGAAAAACCTGTTTCTAAATTTCTCATTTTAAAGTTTAGATGTCTTCCACTTGACTGGAAAGTCCCTTTCGAGTTAATGCTGCCACATCATAGTAGTTTCAGCCAGCTTTGTACCATCATAATGTTGGAACTATGTTGACTTTCCCTCCTTAGTTTCTGTACCCAGAGTTGTTAGGCTGTTACTAAAATTACAAAAAAATACAAAGCATACAGAAGTTCAATTTGCAGTTCAAATAACTGTTGTGGAGCTGACAAATAAGCAGGGATCTTTGGGCGCAAGCAACATGTAAGGAGAGCAAACATACATAACGTTATGTACGAATATGAACCATTTGACCTCTAAGTATAGAGTATAAACTAAAATATGAAGCTCTTAAATCTGCAATTTGACACACACAACAAAATTATAGCTAACCGTATTATAACTAATAGTTGTTAGTGTACTTTAGTGACGCAAATACTGTACTCTCACAGCTTTGCAGTTGAATACATTTACTAAAACAAATGAACATGGAGTGAACGTGGGACCTTTAGAGACTGAGGCCTTGGGGTAGTTGCACACATTGGTGACGTCACAAAATCTTCTTGTACGTTAATGTCTTAAACTCTGAGAAATTTTCCTCCTTCACCAGATGAATGTGAAAATAGTACCAGACTCTGCACCTCTGTTACATTCTGCACAGTGATGCTCAAACATTCAAGCAGAGGACTGAATAGGCAAAACACATTTTTGAGTTGTTGCATGTTTAAGTAATTTTGAAGCAGTCTGTATAGTTATTACCTTTAATTAAAAATCATGAATTTAAAAGACCACCATGAGTGAGCACTGGTACGTCCAACTTTTAGGTTTTAAGTAGCCTAATTACAGTATGTTTGTTTATTGGCAGGGCTTGCAGGCTGGGCTTTACTGGAATCAAAAGTTGTTAAACCACCGTATGGAGCTTTGCAACTGTAATGAATCATTATCTAGGCAGTAAAAGAATTGTGAAGGGATAATTTGCAAAGGTTTGAGACCACACCGAACAAAATTCAAGTGTGCTCAGGTCTTAGATCCCAAGACCCAAGAGCTCCGGCCTTCATTCCCTAAACCTCACAAGGATTCCCTCAAATGTCAGAAGTAGTTCAGATTTAGGAGCTTTAATCATCAGTGCAGTTTAGAAACAAATGGGGCCTAATCAGAGAAGCAGATTTGTGGCCCTGGTGGGAAGATCGGTTTCTTCTCTCTCACATCTCCATCTGGAACTTTTTATAATGTCTGTCTGAGCCTTTGACTTGTTGCATGTTACACCCAAATAATCCACATAATTTCTTACTTATTTTTTTCATATAACATCAGATATCAAGTCAAACAGAAGTACAACACAGTTTCAAGTGTCTTAGTATGATAGTAGAGTTTAAAGTCTAATTATAATATGTCCTGAAACTGAACCATGGCATGATTTTTTTTTTTTTTAAGTTTGCGTGTTAATGTAACAAGCATGCAGTGGTGTGACACGCCCTGCTGTGTCCACTGACTGAAGTAGTCCCAGTGCACAAATACAGAGTGCATGCATGAAGACAGAATCACTCACAGACAAAGACAGAATCAGATACAGATCACACAAACCTCTCGCCTGCCGGTCTGTGCAAAATGTGGGCCAGGATGCTGCGTGACATGGAAACAAGATCACATATTCACATAAAAGCACTTAGAGGATAACTTTCACATGTTTTTGGGTGTAAATGATTGACAGGAACAAAAACCTCTGGAATTGGTGCAGTATTGAGCAAGAACAGTGCACCCGGCAACCTTGAACAAAGTCAAAGTCATCCACTGAAGTGTTTGTTTTTGCCACTGACAGATTGTTATCATAAATGTCTGACAACATTATGGATGGATTTTGTGTTTAACCAGAAACATGGCTATAAATTGCTACCAAACTCCACTGACAAAAACAGTAATTTTACTTACAGACAAGGAATGCAGACTGATGTTCTATCTGTTTATTTGTTATTTTTTAATTTACTTATACAGAGGGTCTGAATACTTTCTAAATTACTGCACTCTTCAATCCACTTCATAAGACATCTGAAATGAGAGGTGAAGGAGCACTAGAGTTATAACAGTTCATCCTGAGAGGAACATGAATGTGTGCATCAAATGTCTTGACAATGCATCCAATAGTTGTTGACATTTCACTCAAAACCACAAATGTGCACCTTGTGGTCAAACTAGATAAAAAGTCAGGGGATAACCAAAGTTACTAGGATTAATCCTCTGAGGAACATGAATATCTGTACAAACTTTCATGGAAATCCAGCAAAAAGTTGTTGAGATATTTCAGTCTGGACTGACCAACCAACACACTGGCATTGTTATCTAGAGTGTTGCTGGAAAGTCTATCTTATCTCTTTTGACCTACATTTGGATGAAACCGGATTTCTCACAGCCCTTACTATAATCTGCTTGGACAAATATGATCAGTGCCAATTAATTTGGACAACTCAAGTATTAATTTAAGACTATTTCCAGTCTTCGTTCTACTGTTGACCTTTCAGTGAAAATGGTTTCAAGTAGATTTATATGGTACCTGGTGCATTGTTTTCCATTTTCAGAACTGATATGACTCTAGATGCCTGTTCAAAACTATCAGAAGCACTAAATGACTCTAATGGGTGTGAGGTTTCACAGGAACAGCGCAACAATGCTGAGAAATACACTTTTTTCCTTATATGATTAACTGCACCTTTCTGGGGAAAACGTTTCCAAATTCCATCCTGGAAGAGGTCGATTTGTAACTGGGAGGGGTGGGTTTACAGCAGGGATTTTGGTGCTGTAGCCGACCAGGCCCTTGTGTTGCACAATAAGTCAGTGCCTCAGTGCTCTCAGTCAAAACAACTGGTGTCAGGCCTACATGGTTTACATGCCGATTCTCGGGCACGGCTGCCAGTGCAGCAAGGGGGAGGCAGGACAGTAGAGAGGGAGCTTAAGGCCAGTTTCACCAAGTGTTTGCAGATTAATGTGTGTTCTTACAGCTATTTAACCTCCAGAGCTGTGTGGTGACCCAGACTGTGACTGGGTCACTGAGCAGAGCTGGGAGACCCAACTGACCCATTGAAGTGCTGGATGATGGGGCACTCGGAGGAATCCTACAGAAAGTATTAAATACTGAAGACTCAACACAGCAGACAGCAGGTTGAGAAAATGAAGGGAAGAAAAGATGCTGGTTTGATGACTGAAACTGTCTTTGCAGGATATGTTTTATTAAGCCCAAGAATATCCAACAATAAATTGATCCCACAATTATTTTTCGAGTGGCCAAAGCCTGATAGACCTCATTTCTCTTGTGTTGTTGTTGAAAAACTATTAGAAATCCATCAATAAGTGATAGAGTTGCAGAAGCTATGTTCCTTTAATACGATGAACATGACCACTATAATTTGGTTCAAGTCCATCCAATACTCTGCCTTTGCCGTAAATTCTGGTGAGCACACCAAATCCACAGCTGGAAATAGCCCCTAAAAAATGCACCATTTACTCCTGATTGAGTAGCTTTTACTAAAAAACCACAGAGCCCAGATGTTCATGGAAATTATTTCGCTTTTCCTTTTTTTTCTTTCTCCCTTTTTTTTTTTAAATTAAATGAAATGAAAGTATAAATTCACGACAAGCTTTTAAAGATTTACGTCTTGGGGCTGAGAGCCAAAGATAGGCAGTGGAAGCTCTTACGCATTTTTTTGGTCTTTATACAGGATTTGTTGACAGAAACAAATGTAAAGTAGAATATCAGCAGCTTTATCTTTTGATTGCTCTTTACTGTTTACTGTAAATTGTGCTTTTTAAATGTTGAATATGAACATTTACAGAATTCTTGCTTTCTAGAATATTGCATGGCAAAATATGATGAAGTTTATGGAAAGATTAAGAAGATTTTCGTTGTGGTAATTAAATTCTAAATAAAAAGCCTTGCAGGACCATCACAACCCTCTACAACTTAACCATCTGCCTTGCTGGTTCCTGTTGTATCTCAGGTTATAGACCAGATTACACTAACAGTCCATCTGTTTCAGAAGTCATCTTCATTGATGGTAGCAAGACAGAGTCACAGGGTACACTGACACAGATTTGTCAGGACTGTTCAGCTCAATAAGCCACAACAAAACAAGGAAAAATCTGCTTTCAGTTTTCATTCACTTCACATCCAAATGGAACAGACTGCAGGAAAATCTCAAACTAGAATCAGTCATTCCACTCTTGCATTTAAAAGCCATAATTTTAGCAAACACAGCAGTTGAAAGCAGTTGTTTTTATGATGACTTTGCTTGCATTTTTTTTTATTTGACCAAAGCTTCTTTAGTTTGAGTTATGCTCCTGTTTTTATGTGTTTACTCTATTTTCTTGTATTTTGCATATTTTCAGCACTGTACTTGAGCTGTAATTGACCTTGTACATAAAAATAACCCTCCCACAACATAAATAAAGATGAGTGAATTCACATGTCAAAGGTTGGTTGACTCATTATTGACCCATCTCCTACAAAGACACTGACGGTGGTTTGAATCTTCTCTGCGGCTGTTGTTCGGCCACTTGTCTTGCCCATCACAACAGCACTGAAGCAGAGCATTGCCCCTTTTTTCTCACATGTTGACTGGTTATTTAACTACTGGGGATTTTGTTAGGCTAACAAATAGGTCTCCTTTTCCCTCTCTGATGTCTTTTGAGCATTTTATTGCCATTTGGCCAGCCGCGCTGGAACCACAGTGGGAGTGGAGCATGATGGAAACTCCATATAAAAAGAAAATAAACCAAACTCACTTTAACAGCAACATTGTGAGAGAGAGGACAGTGCCGTGGATGAGAGATGTAAAGGATAACATGTTTGACACTGGGGGGAGGTGATGAACATACATTATGAGTTTTTATGGCGGAAAAAACTACTCACCATTTCATTTTTTCCCCCTCTGTGATAACAAGACCGTTAACTCCTCTCCCCTTTGCCTCCTTCTCCTCTCTATTTCTTTTCACCGGTGTGCTTCCTCTCACTCTGTGTGTGGTCTGCTTGATGAGCTGCAGTGTGGCTTCAAGTTTGCAAAGGCTAGTGTTGCAGGTAGGGGTCATCTCTCTTTTGGCCACTGCTGTGAAAAGAAATAGTTGAAACCCCTTCCAGTTTTTACACTCCAAAGCCACATTGTAAAAACCACTGTGTCAAAACTGACCTGCTTTGGGTCGTCAACACAACTTCACCCCATGGACACAAAGCCACCCTAGACCAGTTTTGGGCCTTTGTTGTGTTGTGTGATCACATTAGAAATCAAAAGTGTTTTGAACGTCCCCACTTGAAGGCAGGGTGAAAAGTCTTCCCTTAGCACTGTTAGGTTGGGGGCCTAGTTTAGGTACTGGTTAGGCCTAAGGCAGGATTCAGGTTAAGATAAGAGGAGACATTTATTGATGTAGGAGCAGACTTTACAGGTCATGTACAGTGGGATTATAAAGCATCAGAGCACATTGTACATTGTTTTCATGTTGCTATTTGATACATTGGTATTGTAAAAATATTGATTACAGCCACTTTAAGGTGAAACTTTAGCTTGTTATGTCTAATGCTGAGTTAAAATAAGCACATTTAGTTGATATATAAGTCAAAAATAATATGAAACAAAATAATACCAACACTAGGTAAAAACAACCCCTGGGGTACTGTTAACACAGTGTCATGTGTCACTGCTATATCGACCCAAATAGGGTCAATTTCAAACCCGGTGAATTTTTTTAGTGTGCACACTATGTGACTTAATACTGGGCATGTGTAATAGACATTAAAGCAGGGGTTTGGGCTGGCATTGTGCATACTGTCAACATCATCAGCACTTAGGAGCTATTGGAAAATACGTCTGGTGAGTGAGATGTAGAGCAGTGTGCCTAGTGACAGTGGCTTTGGAGGCAGACAGTGTGAGTGTGGTCAGACAGTGATCCTTAAATCACAGGTCCAGAGAGTGATGACTGTTTAGCCACTTCACAATAACATTCATTTCATAAAGCTGAATGTGGGACTGCATGCATGTGTGCGTGTAGACATAAGTGGGTATGCAGTGTGTATACAATAAGCATGTGTGTTTTCACGTGACTGTGTGCTTGTCTGTGCACGGGATGAAGCCCTGTAAAGATCTAAATTACAACGCAGAATCCCGTGGTCATGCTTTGCAGCGATTTACCATAGGTAAAACCCAGCCGGAGTGTTTACAATGGGCTGGAGTGCAAATCACAGCCAATCCACAAACCACCAGACCACAATTGTTGAATATAGTTTTTCACCCCGACCAGAGCTGTGAAACTAGCCACGTTCACGTCCTGCGGTCACAAATTCACAGCTATAGTCGAGAAAGATTTCACTCTGACAAGCCTCCAGTGTCATATCTGATACTTTTAAAGCTCTATCCCCTTATTGGATTATGCAACTTCCCTTTATGAAAATATACATGTGCACCACAGGGAAGAGTTTGGCGTCTTGCTGAAGGACATTTAGATGAAGAAGAGATGCAGCCTTCTAACCTTGCAGCTACAGGGTGGTCGCATTTAGCACCAAGCTATCCTGAAAAGATATCATGCAGCTGTTAGAGTAAAAAAGCTTAAAGGAGTGGTGCAACATTGTGGGAAATATGGTTATTCTCTTTCTGCTGCAGAGTTAGACTAGATGACTGATATGACTGTCATGCCTACACAGTATAAACGTAGCTGAAGACTTGCTGATTAGCTTAGCTTAGCATAAAGAATAGAAACAGCAGGGCTGGATCAGTTTGAGGGTAACAAAATCTACCTACCAGCATCTCTAAAGCTCACTAATTAATATGTGAAACCTTGTTTGTTAAGTGTGAAAACAACAACTGGCCATTTAATTACAGTTGCCAGAAAACCAGCAACCAAGAATTTGGCACATAACACAATGTCAAACTGTAACATGCCAACTCTCAGAAAGAAAGCATGTGATGGTATTGCCTAAAATGTCAAACTATTCCTTTAAACTGTCCTGGATGAAACTTGGAAACAAAAATGACAAAATAAGAGCAGTGATGCTATGATCATAATAAGCATATTCCACAAAATGTCAAACTACTCCTTTATTGTTTAGACGCATTAACAGGAGGAGAGGTCACTTTGATAGGAGACCTTTTGACTCCTAAGAAGTTAGACTGTATACAAATGTGTTTTCTCTTGCACTGAATCTGTTGCCACAAGATCACATCAGCACATCAAAATTCAATTAAACTGTATTATTCTTTGTCACTGCACTCACTGGCTTTACTTGGGGGGAGAGAAGAGCTGGAGCTCTTCATTGTTGTTTGCAGACTGTCAAAACAGAGTAAGGGAGAGTGAGCGGAAACGTCCGCTTGCACACATCGATGGGGATCTCAATCCATCATGGTGATTCCCACAGACAAAACAGTCAACACCAAGGACAGACAAGATCTGTCCGGACACAATGCGTTCACTGTTTACACTGGGAAATCTTGAATCAAGTGAGAGAGAGTGTAAGGAGTCAGAGAACGATGGGGTGAGAGATAGAATTAGAGTGTACTGCCAGATAGCGTGCATGATATGTGTTTAGAAATTTGGAAAAAAAACACAGTAAAACAGGGTGGAGGTAGAAAAAGCAGGGCGTTCTGCAAACAGAGGATGAGGCAATGTCACATGATCTTTTGAAACCATACGGATGGGGAGCTGTGAAAGCTCGAGGACAATGGAGAGTATGAGAGCATGAAATGGAGAAAACCCAGCATTGTAAACTGTGACTCTCCAGCCTGAAGGCTTCACTCCTCTGGGGAGATTTTGGCTGCGGTCCTGCCCTGTGACAAGCCACGGTGTCAGCGGCTACAGAGCGAGTGTCTTGCACGCAGAGATGATAAGATTCAGCTCTAATAAGCATCTCATTTGACACAAGCAGAGAGGATGTGAGGTTCAGGTGCCATCATATTCAAGAAAAGCAGAGACAAGAACTCATAGTTGACAAAATTTAAATGCCTGTGTGTCTTCACTGCTGTACAGTGTTTCTTTCCAACTTCAATCTTTCTAAAAGAGCAGTGGTGGAAGAAGTATTCAGATGCTTTACTCAAGGGAAAGTGCTGATTAGTTATTCCAAATCATACCTAAGTAAAAGTATCATCAGCAAACAATACTTGTATCAAAGCACAAGTACTCATTTTGCACAGACTCCACAGAGTCATAAGAGAAATTTGAGGGGTCATGAGATGGTTAACAAGAAGGAAAGGAGGATTGATACCGCTCTCATAGCTGTATCTACAGAAGCTGGTTAGCTTAGCTTAGCTTAGAATTAAGACTGCAAAACAGGGGCGATAGATAGCCCTGCTCATTTGAGAAGTTTTGTTTTTCCCCAACTCCACTTCCTCCTGCTGGCCCTCTGGGGATGCCTGTGTGAATGTGTGAATACATCTGTTGTTGGTGTTGATGCTGGGTAGTGAAGAGTGAGAGGTGAGTTCAGAGAGAAGGTGTGAGGCCCACACAGACCTTCCACCATGAACACACTGCCTCGCTGCTGTATGTTCCACCTGTTGAAAGCGTGAAGAGGTCGAAGAGTGTGAATGCCCCACAGAGGGATTAGCACCACTGCATCCTTGTTTTTACAAGAGGGAACAAAGTACCACACACATCAACACTGACAAGGTCCTGTTTTGGTCAGAAAACATCACATATGAACTCTCACTCAGCAGAAGAAGTTAAAGAGTAGTGAAGACTTTACAGAGCGTCATCTTTGTCTCACATTCCCAGATGCTGTTGCTGCATCGTCACTCGCCGTTTGACGTGTTGACAGGGCAGAAAACAGCACAAAATGACCTCCTGGAGGGAAACTGGAAACCATATCCCCAAACCAGACGTTTATGAAGCCATAAATCCCCTGGTCAGTCAGCGCTGAGAGGTGCTTGTTATCTGCCAGCCAGCTTCTGCAGAGGAGGAGAGGAGACACTGAGGGCGGCTTTGTGTAAACACATACCAAACTGGCTTTGTTGTAAAGGGACCCACCAGAGGGTCCACACAGGACTTCAATGGACAAGGAACAGGATGGAGAAAGCTATGACAGACTTGTAAACCTATACCCACCACAGACACAACACACATACACACACACGTTCCTATACATACACTAGCATTAGAAAAGAAATGGTGTTCAAGGTGAGATGAGATTTTATAAAATGGCTAAAAAGGAGACACATTTTTTGTTGCAGTGCACCCTGTTCATGCAGTGCACCCTGTTCATGTAAACTCATGAATGTCTGTGCAAAATGAATCCATCAAGTAGAGGTTGAGACATTACACTGGATAAGTGAAAACTTTAACCTCCAGAACTGGTGGTGCCAGATACAAATCAGGGGATCGCTAAAGTGATTACAATCAATCTTGTCTTGAGTGACTTCTGGGTCTGTACTCATCTGCCTGGACTCATACAGGCATATGCTCCTTCTCGGCCACTGCGTTCCTCCAGGGCGCTGCCATCCCTGCACACATGGCAATCACAGCCCAGACTGTTCTCGTTTGTGGTTCCCTGATGGTAGAACAAGCTCCCAAATGCTATCATTCATCATGTATTCCTGAATACTGTTGGTGTCTCCTGTTGCACTGAAGCTTTAGTGTTGTAACTCTATAAGTCGCTTTGGACAAAAGCATCTGCCAAATGAGTGAATGGAATTTTGTGCAGAACATGGACCCATGTAGAAAATTGTATGGCAAATCATGTGGTAGCTATTGATATATTTCAGTTTAGACAAAGGTGGTAGATCAAGTGGCCGACTGACACTGACATACCTAAAGTCATGTTGCCAACATGGCTAGAGAACAGTGTTGACTGTTTATTTACTGATGAAGTAAACCCTTTTTTTCATAGATGTCCAAAATGGATTAAGATTCAACCACATTCAACAGCTGGACTTTGTCTCAAATTTGAGCTCATGATAGAAATGAGATGGGACATCGGTTCTGACCACACTCCACTTAACAGGTCTGTAAAAGCACAAAAAAGTGCAACTCCAAGCAAATACAATCAATAACTGTATAAATCAATAAAATAATGAAGTTGAGATTAGTGGGGAGACCACATGCATGAAGTTGAGGGTTTATACCGCCTCAGAGTAGCTGTAAAAACCATGAGCACTGCGTCTTCTTCTACCGGGAAAAGGGACAGAGAAATGTGAGAAATATGAATTAGGGCTAGTGAGAGGGGGCCAGAACAACACAAACACACATCTTGCTTATTCCCTCCAAGCTTTCTTTTCCTGGAAAGATCAGATGTCGGCCTCTTTCATCTCAGCGAGCGGGAAGCTGATGTCATCCCCATGTAGTCAATGACTCTGACAGCGATTTGGTCGCAGAGAGGAAGAGAAAGATGAGTTTGGAGGAGAGGAGTGACGAGGGAATTGAAGGAGAGACGGCTGAAGAGTGGGAGAAGGTGACAGGGGAAGACAAAATGAGCGAAGAGAAAGTATTGGGAGAAGGAAAGGACAAAAATGGAGGGGGAAAGGGTGAGAAGATGTGTAGAGGAGAGGAGAAAAAGGGAAATAACAGTTTTCATGGGGAGAGAAAAAACCAGAGGGCGTAGGTTAGAGGGGGGCAGAGTGATGGTTTTAGCAGACTCAGGCATAGCAGACAGCAGTATAGAGAGGAGAGGAAAAACAGCTCTCTGCTACACAACTCAAGAACCAGACCATAGTATGGTTTGCCTGCTTGTGTGGTGCTGTCTGTCTGTGCGCGACTTTAGCAAAGCTGACAATGACAGAGGACTGATGGAGGAAGAGAGGGAATCAAAATGACTGATGAAAGGGAATAAAGGAGGGAGGGAAAGAGGGAGAAAGAGGCTCTGACTTTGCTGTATTTTCTGAGGTGCGCGTCATAATTTCAGTGATGCTGCCCTCTGCTGGACAGTAAAAGTACTGCCCTCTTATCCACGCTTTCTTTCATCTTCACCACAAGAGGCCGCCAGAAGTGCAGCCTCTCTGATACCCACTGAGGATTCATTCGCCCATGAGCTTCAGTCCAAATCTAGGGCAAAGATGAGAATCATGACAAGCTGATTTTGATTAAAAATAACCTAGTTGTTTCAATGAATCTCTCCTGTTTTCGATTTCATGCTAAACAAGTTTCCATTTTTGCCCCTTTCCTGCTAAATGACCTAGTTATCTATTTAAAGAACTATTGGCTGTAATTTACAGACACTGGGTTGAAGAGGTTAGGTAAAATGCCAGGTCACAATTAAAACATGCAAAGCAAAGCCAATAAATGTATTATGTATTAATGTAGATATTTGTTTTTACATGCATTGATATGGTTTGCATGTCATATTGTGGTAGTGGTTATATAACAATGACTGGTTTTCATTTCTTAGATTCATATTAATTCATAACGAGTGAAGTTTCCACATCAACGACTTATCAAGCCTGTGTTTGACAGAAAATGAGGACATCACTGTGAAGCAGGAACACTAAGATTTTCAAAAAGTAACAAAAAAAATCAAAGACATTTTGGAAAGCTCACAAAAACATAACCTCAATCCAGGACTAAAAGGTGCTATAACATTAATAGAAGAGAAGATATGTCAAGATAATATCACATGGCAGATATAAAAGCAAAAGATGACAAAGATTATCAGATCATTCATCTGTGCCTTTCAAAACCATGACAAATCACTGCTGACAACTAAATCTGTTTTACTCTTTGACAAAGCTGTGGTTAAGGTTTGGTTAGGTTTAGGCTCAGAAACTACTTGGACGTACAGCACTACAGGGAATCACTGTGGTTTGGGTTAAAATGACTAGGGGGAGCTCAGTCATCATCGTGACAATAATAAACAGTTGGTTAAGGGAGCGATTATGGTCTGAAAAGCACATCAACGTTGACTGTTAGTTTGAAACAAACTGCAGTCTCCCATGTGATGTTTTGCCTGTGATCCAACCTCCCTGACCTCCTCCACGAGCAGAATTCAACAACGGCAGCAAACTTCCTACTTTGCTTCGATCGTAACAAGTACAAAGACTCAAGGACTTTTGAATACTGCATGTGAAGACGTAATAATATTTTAGGTATCACCTTGTGGCAGAAGACAACACAAGGCCATATGTGGGTGTTGCCTTTCTGGCCCTGATCAGTTGAGATTATATTGTGTTTTAGTGGTTCATACAATATTAACAGACAAACAGGATAGTGGTAGCTCAACATGCACTTACTGTTTATCAAACTCCTTCAACTTTAAACAATTAAATGGTTTCAGATGCATTACATTTAAATTCCAACCACTGTTCTTTGCCTTGGTCTCTGTAACTACACATAACTGCACGCACTGAAATGTCAGCGTTGTTATGTTGCTCAGTTTGATGTTATTTTTGTCCTCTTCCCAGCAGACCACTATCCAGCTTAATCCGTCTGACTAATCAATGTCACTATTGTCAGCCAAGGACTCTGAGTACCTCACATGTTTGAAAAATTGCTATAATTGGATTTTCTTTCTTTTTTTAAAATGTCAATTGGTAACACTCGGCATCATGTTTTTCACATGCTGGATATCTGCCGTTGTGTTTTTCCACAGTTTACATGACTAAATGGAAAAGATGAATGTTTCAGGACATGTCAATGCATCTTATACTGACTACAGATGCTCTCTGTGCAGGCCTATTGCTTAATGTAAGAACTTCCAAGAGAGAAATATGTTATACAGCTGTCAAACACAACAGTTAAGTTAATGACCAAATGTTCTGCTCAAGAGTCTTTGATGGCTTGGCTGTACACAGATATAACAATAGAGTAAATAACACCAGACTCTTGAAACAAACAACTCCCTTCTGCTGCACCCCTCCTCCAGTTCTCAGAAAACGCTGGTTCCTTTTAAAAAACTATCACCATACTCGCAGCAACAGATGCTTCCATAACTAAAACACACTCACACTGACACAGTCAATTTGTCCTTTGTCCAGTTCTTGTCGGTTTAGTCTTTAATCTACTCCAAACTGACCGCCCCCCCGCCGCCCCCCAGCCAGCGCCTCATTCTCCACATCCAAAATGAAGCAGGGTGGCAAGAAAGACAAGTAGTTGTGTAAGACAGTTAGGGTGGATAAGTTTCTGAAAGGGGGGTTGTTCAGCAGTTACACATGACAGAAAGCGTCCTTCAAGTGCGAGCCCCGACGAGGCCGAGGAAGGAGGGGGAGGGGGGCAAAAGGTCACGACCTCGGTATCGGCTTCTTGGTCGGGGGGTGAGCATCCCGAAAAAAGAAAGGGACAAGACAATTGAGCACTCTCTCTCTGCTCTCAGCCCCAGCAGCCACCTCCCGCTCTACACCCCCAGCAACGCCACATCCCATTGAATAACGGACACTTTGATCAAAGGGGAATTCCAGCTCTCCGTCTCTTGCTGTTCCTATCGCGTTGTACTCAGTCAACTGGAGCGAAGGATGGAGGACATACTGGTTATTCAGTTCATGGTATATGATTAGGACACAATGGAGCCTCATGCTGTGTCAGTTATATGTGTTTGTGTTAAAGCATCCTCTACTGCCCTATACGCAGACACGCATTCACGAGCATCAACACACACACAAGTACACACAGTACACATCTTGAGCCAGCTCACTCTACGACCATGACCCTATGGCAGGTGGCGTGAGGGCCACAATTGCTTGGGTGTGGCTGGAATCTCTTCTCGGCCAGCTGTGGAGACGCCGGCCAACGGTAAGGATCGCCTGAAGAAATGCTACTGAGGAGGGGAAAAAAAAAACAGGACAACGGGACAAGGGGGGGAAGAGATCCAGGCAGAGACACATAGGAGAGACTAAGTCAGGGTGTCAGAACTGGAGGTCCAAGCTGGGCTGAGAGTGTCAAAGACTCAGAGAGACGAGCTGATGGACAAATATATGTAAAATGGTTGGTCTAAGGGAGACGGACTGCAATGGGTCACTTATTAGTAGGGAGTAAATGAAACAGTTGAACAAACTGCTCCTTGATAGCCACCTAGGATTAAAACTATTTACTGCAGCATTATTTTTTGAACTCATCATCAAGCATATATTTGTGCATATAATGTTTCAAATGATGTTACTTCTTTTGGTTTCCTATATGTGTTACCGGAGGACGAATGTTATATATTTTTTGATATTTGATCAATAGAGTTGTTCTATAATCCGATGTGGGATGGACTAAATGTTTGGCATGACACTAAAATAAAAACTAACAAAATAAGTATGTATACACTTTCTGTTTAGATCACTCAATCAATCCATTAGAGGCTGAGATACACTGACTATTTGTCCCTTATATGGGTCACTGGAAATGCTACATCCTTCGTTTTCCACAGTGCACCTCCTAGTGTCTTTTCATTAAATCCAAAACCTCTTTACCAGAGCCACAAAACATTGTATTATGCAGCTGTTTCTGCAGTTTCCCGAGTAATACTCCTCATGACCATAAAACCGATTTTGATATGTGAAATCTGTGGAGATCCCCTCTAAACACAGTGTGGGCTTGGCAGAAGGCACTACCAGGAAAGTAAGTTTGGGTATGCTGGTGCTGTGACTGTGTCTGAACTGGTCTGAATACACTACGTACAGTGTTTCTATTGTTGTCCCAAATTCGCCGCTTAATGCTCAGTTATTATGTTTAATGCATCTTAAATCAGCATCTCAGCTCCTGGTCTACAGCAAGAGCCGTGATAAGAGCCACTTTTGACCCCTACATGGCTGCCATCATTCTCCACTTCAACTATAAAAGCCCTGGAGTTTCACCATCTAACACTGCAATACATGTAGTCACAGTATCTACAGTTTTTTCATTGGTTCATGCACTGCAGTGTCTACCGTGGCAACATACATGCTCTTTGTGTTTCTCTGATTTCCTCTCTGGGATTTGTGTCATCTGAAGTGTGTCTGTACAGCTTTTGTGCTGCATTAACTGCACATTTTCCACACCAAGCGAGACTAATACAAGACCAGGAGGGACTGAGCTGGGATGGCTGTGTGCACTCACTACTGACAGCAGTGTAATGACACAATCTTTTATTTAGTTGTCTACATTTTTTTTCCTTCACAATTCCAATAAGTTCTTAGGCATTAATGGATAATTCTGGTTTATCATTACCATATTTTATCTTATATATCATAATATTTTAGCAGTTTGAGGTTGTAAAAACAAAACAAAACTTACAGTATTTTGAAAACTTTCCCTTAAAGGATATGTCCATTTTAAAGGAGCTATATTAGTATTTGCTATGGCTACATAGCCAATGTTAACATTAGCAGCTGTTCGCTCACCAGTTTAGAAAAACGTTCATCATTTCTTTTCTCACCAACAGCTGTCTCCAGAAGTGGAAAGTGATTCTAAAGTTTTGCTTCTAGCCGTATCTCTTCTTTGCTTCTTCTGAAGTTAGCATGCTAACCAGCTTAGCCTGTCCCATCACTTTACAATAGCAACTTACTAGAGTGTCCAGACTTGAAAAAGTAGTGCTGCTCAGAGGGTGTATTCTAACTTCTTGTATTGTAAATGAAATGATGACTGAAGGTCTTGGCAAGCAACCATCATAACCATCTGCTACCAGCAAGAAACCATGTTCAGGAGCAGAGAAAATGTTAAAAGAAAGTTCTCAAAATACAGTAAGCGTTTAGTTGACACAACTTCAAATTAACAAAATGTTACAGGATGGGTCTTGAGGTACAGTGTTAATGAAATAAAGATTCTCATAGAAGATAACATTCAGTAATAAACTCTACATCAGATGTGACAATGTAGGAGCAGGGCGGGGATGTGTTATGTAGGGCTGGTCCGCCACACAGGGCAGCCAGTGTCTCCCTCCTGCTAGGGCCGGAGTTTCCTCTCACCACCTGATTCAGCACCCCACATCTGCCCTGAATTACCACACTAACGGACGTGCCCAAACCCCCGGAGCTGGCCAACAAGGGGCCGAGGCAAACAGATCCCCATGACACACAGACTAATGCAGCCAGACGGATGGCCCACAGGAACGCCTCACTTGTTCCACAGAGGGAATGCAAAACATCCTGCGCTCAGCAGCACCTCAGAGTACACTGCACATCTGGGCTGCAGATGTACTGTCAGCAGAAAAGAGACGAGAAGCTGCTGTACTGTTCTGCATGCGTGCTTGGATGCTTGTGTGTATGAGTGACTGTGTGTATCCATATTTACACAGGGCACACATTCGTTTTTATATAGAGGCGGTGCACACGTGTGTCTATGTATGTTACCAAATGGGCCATGGCAGAAGCAGCAGTTTTGTGGGTGGAAGGAGAGAAGATCAGAGGCGTAACTTCGCAGGAGTAGATACAATCAGCCATTCAGAGCTGGATTCTGTTTAGAAAGGCGTGGAGGCTCGACATCTATGAAGGAAGAGGAGTTGTTTCAGGTCAGTGGAAGACAGGCACACAGATGGACACAGATGTTCTGTCCAGTACATACACTCTCTGTCAAAACAGGGGAGGAAAAAAGGAATGAGAAATGAACAGAAACACCTATAAATAAATATAAATGCCTAATAAAAAAGGAGTTCTGCCCTATTCCTTCACATCATAACAGCAAGTCTTGAAACATGCATGATGCAATACTTCAAGAAGGAAAGCCTTAGATTTGTGGAAATCTGGTGTGCAAGGAGGTCACAGAGGGCATCTTACTTCACTGTAGTGTTTCTGAACCAAGTCTAGAATTGGTTTTGTAACATTTACAAGGCTGTTATTATCTCACAATATAAGATTCATCTGGAGCAGCTGTTACATGACTGTGGAGAACAAAAAGGTTGTGAGATGATGTGACTCATCTCATGACCAAAGATGGTTGTCAATAGCATTGCTATCATGTTTAAGAAACAACATGTGCTGTTGTTGATTCAAGGCATCACTTGTTTTTCCTCAAATGTAAAATCACTGTTATGTAAGAGACAGGGTTAGAGAAAGCTAATCAGACCACATTATGTCTTGTTACATCAGGTTAGCAATTATCTTTAGGAGTTGTCGAGAAATATTACATTTGAGAGTTGAAGGAAATAAAAGTAGATTATTTGCATGAAGAAAGATGCTGAACAAATATCTTTGTTTACCATAAGCAGCAATAATAGTTAGAAAATGTTTTTGTACTGGGAGATATTAAACACCTTTAAACTAAAGGTAGCATTGTAGCTGCAGGAGGCTGTTTAAGTGAATTAATAATTTTCAGTGCTTAATCATTCATTCCTTTCATTTTCTGCTGCCTATTCAGGTCAAGGCCACATTAATTTCATTATTTATATAAGTAGGCATATCGTCCTCACTGATTTTCCATCCAGTTTTCATACTTGTACAGCAACTGTATTCTAAATGTTATTAAAAAGGTCTTAAAATGATTTAAAATTCAAGAACCCTGCAGAAACCCTGAATTAAAATGTACCAATATATATATGTATGAATTCCCCGTGACAAGTTTTTGTACTGTTGTGTTTGTACCACTGTCACATGTTGCTATTCCCAGATTTGAAAACCCTATAAAAACAGTAGCAGACAAAAAGAAACGTATGCTATAGTTAGATGGTACCGCAGTTACCTAGACTAAGAATAAAGATCAATGAAGACAGATAAAGAAACAAAGCGATAATGTAAAGAGAGTATATTTAAGATGTAAGGCTTGCTTGGGTCATGTGCTGCCTGTCAGTGATCAGCAATGCGTTCAACATCCTCTCTTCTGGGAATTGTTCGTGTCAGACACAGTGCAGTACTGTTTCTGTCCACTAGGTGGCACTTGTGCTCTGTGTCTGTGCTGGTTGAAAACAGAGATTCAGAGTTTAAACCTTGAGCTCTGTGAAAAATCAGATTTCTGTCTGAGACTGAGACTCATGACCTCCACTCACACACTTGCATATAAACACCCAAACACCACCAAGAAGTATCTACTTTTCCTCTAGGGTCAAAGCACAACTAATATAGAGATGTTATAGTATCATGTTATAGTCTCTGTCGCAAGTCTTTCCACAGACATAAGGATCATTTACACAGCACAAACCACACACACACATAAAATACCTAATACACCCTTCATATACATGTATATACAAAGTATTAGGCACCTTATGCTACTTTCCTATGCATTTACAGCATCATATTTCTGGATGAATACTACCAAATGCCAAAGGCCTATTTCCTGGCACAGATAAAACACCTGCAGGTCTCCTGAGTGACTGGAAAACAGTTTCAGATGAAACCACGGCAGAGTGCGTCCCCATATGTGAACTTTCCAGGCATTGTTGTTGTCCTCAGATCACATTAAGCCACAGTTTCCCTTCCTCTCTACAGCACGTTTGTTTCCCTAAAGGGACACCCAGGGCAGTGTTTAAGAAGCCCTGAGGGACATGGAGATGAGAGCAAGGTAAACACATTGAGGGGAGGCTGTAAAAAGACAAGAGGCTGGAAGCTGCGGTCACAAAGAGTCACACAGAGTCAACTTACTGCAGAAAAAAAAATCCCAGAAACAGACACAGAAGTAGTTTAGTGCCTAAAATCTGTCACATAGAAGTGATAAAGGCAAGAAATTTAGTGTGTGCTTTAGCTAACAGACAGCTAGCTTCATATTTAAACCTGCAATAAGTGATTTTTAGCTGCTTGGCAAAAGAGACAAGATGTGAATGCATGACATATAACAAATTTAGCAAGTAGTTATTACACATGCACATGACAGAACAACATTATTGAATTTGATAGTGTTTCAGCTCTTAATAATTGTGCAGATATTCAGCTTTCTTTTAGCTTGGTTTCAGACTCACTACTGAATGTTCATAAGCTAGTTGCTATCATTGTCTGTCTGCCTCTTTGTCTTGACAGGTAGCCTAGGTTTATTAGTTTTATTTCATTTATTTAGTTATTGTTTGTGGAAACCTGTTGAAACGGTCAGTGTGGACAACACAATAAAGTTGTGGGCAGGAAAATCAAAACAGTGAACTATAAAATGATAAAATGAATGAAGTGATTGTACAGCTTCATCTCTACGAACAACCCTTTTAACATTTCATGTAGTCATTTGTCCACTGTTATTATAAAAACATTGATTACAGCCACTTTAGCAGATAGATTGGGGGTGATATGATATACAGGCAAGAAGGAAAATAGTATATTTTCTAAAATGTCAGTTCCTTAAGAGATCCAATCCGCTGTCCAGATTTAAACATTAGACAAAAACAACAGAGCCAGAAATGTTTACCTGGTAGTCAAACACATTAAATGTCCAAACACAGTTCTGCTTTGGAAGTATAATGAGTAAAGCGAGGTGGGGAGGAAGGACAGCATGACTCAGAGCAGGGAGGGAAAATAAATACCGTGATGAAGACAGGCCTTTCAGAGCTCATTTCATTTACTGACAAAAACTGCATCAGTCTAACTGATTAAAGAACCCCTGCAGTGTGTGTTGTGTGTTTTTTTCTGTTAATGTGTTTATCTGTGTGTGTGTGTGTGCGTGTGTGTGTGTGTGTGTGTGTGTGTGTGTGTGTGTGTGTGTGTGTGTGTGAGCTCATGTGAATAAAGAAATAGGACAAGTTATCTCCCAACATGTGGTAAACACCTCTGTGGGCAAGTTTAATCTCTCCTCTCCCTCTTTTCTCTTCTCCTCTCCCCCCACTGAATGAAAGAGTAAGTGGGCTCAGGTTGTAATTACCGTAATGAATGATTTTGCTCTACCTTTCCGCCCATGTAACATGTTTTCTGACCCCTCCCCTTCCCTTCTCTGAAGCCCCTTTCACCCCTCCCTGTTCCGCTGGATGTGGGCTGGCTGCTCAGGCCTGTTTTTGGTAAGGAGATCCCCTGTTTATGTGGAGGTGGGTGTCCCTGGGTGTTCTTTTTTAACCACATTTACTTTGATCTGCTCCTCCTACTCTTACCTCGAGTGTGTGCACATAGCCCTGATGAGCATCGGCTCAGTAGTTGAACACTGCAGTGTCTCTACATGTGCACAAACGGGTGGTTTTTGTGTACGTGCGTACATGTTTGTGTCTTGTAATGTAAGTGCTGCATGTGAGCGGTTTTGGTGGCTTTGGAAGTCTGCAGGAGTGTAATCATGCGGTGTTGGACGACTTTATAATTGAAATGTCACTTGAAAAATTGACTTCTATCTGCCTCTACTCTCTAGAGACAGGATCACACAAGTCTGAAGGTCTAAACCTTGGAATAGCACTGTATCCATACATAAAGAGCAAAAGACATGTTTGCATATGATCATTATTGCATGCTCACTTCAAGTTTTTACCCCTTAACATCCGTTTGTCCACTTTTGTTTCCCCTAAAGGAACTTTAAAGCTGCTCTCATCAAATATTAGTTGTTTTCCCATCAATGTGTTCTTACTAGGCTAAAAAGTACTACATTTTGAAATTGTACTTTTCAATATTTTTAAATAGATCAAATGACAATGTGTGTGATGAGAAAAGTGTTGTTTGTAGAGAGGAAATAATCATCTGGCTCTGCAGTTCTACAGTGTTCTAACGTCTTTCAGCTTGTTGTTTTGGTTTTCACCCCATAACTTTGCTGTGTTGGTGCATTGGATCTCATTAACTTCTTCTCATTAACTGTTTACAGCACTACAGCTCTGCAAACCCACTGCACACTACCAACCCAACACCAAAGGGCAGACAGACAAAGTTAGCAACTATCTGGTGGACAATATGTAGCATTAAAAAGCCACGTATTTCTGTCAGGATTTGGTAGAGACCAAAAACAGAGCAAAAAATAGTGAATATTGGACTTACACTCATCAAATGGGCAGAAATACTACTCCAAATGAATGCTAACATTGCTACATATCTGCTGAAGGTGTAAACAATTCGATAACACCTATATCAACTTCATATGTCAGTGGATTTTACAATTTGTTTCATCCAAACTTCAGCCTGGCATATTTCATATTTTTGCAAACTATAGGATCTTTATCAGAAATTTAAATTAAGCACAACACTTGACTGCACAGAATGAGTTTGTAAGGACTGCCCCATGAGCAGACAGCTGCTTGTTAGGGGTCAAAGAGTTTCCTGTCTGGCTTTTCTGTTTTTGATTTTGCACCAGATACTAAAAATCACCCAATCAGCATTACAAATGATCGCTAATTCATCTGATTCAGCATATGAAAGCGTTGCTACTAGCAAAGCACTTACTTTGCATTTAGAGAAGTAAAACTATGCATGTAGCAAGTTTGTATTCTGTAACGTTCCTCTGCAGAGTCCACAACTTGATTTTTTAACTGAGGAAGGAAGACAGGACTTGCACAGACAGAGGAAGAAAAAGAAATTGTCTGCAAAACAAATAACGTTGGAAAACAGTGAGTGTTGGGTTCAGAGTGCAGGATTAGCATTATCAGGATACATCTGTTGCAACTAAGCAGATATTTTATGGTTTTATTTCTTCCAACATCCCCTTTACTTAATTGTAAACACAGGCAGAGTGAATTCACATCAAGTTAACAGGGCTGAAGTTTAATGCTTTACACTTATCTCTTGTCTGGCCTTTTGCCCTCACACCTCCTCACTCTCTAGGGTCACAGCTGGGCCGCTCCTACAGGCGTGTTGAGCGTTACCTGTCAGACACAGCGAGCTCTGGGATCAGGGAGCTAAGAGCCTTCCTGCCTCCCAAACACTGACTGAACTCACCCCCAGCAAAAACAGCAGTGTAGTGGGAGGGAGAAATGATATGAAACCCAGAGTCGCTGACCCCTGGTTCCACAAGCAGTTCACAGAGAGTTGAGTCAGAGGTGCAGGGCAGCTAGTTTAATTCCTTTCTTCCTCAGTGGGCTCCAGTGTGAGCTTACATACAGTATTATCCTCTTCAATTACAGTGCATGAGGTACAACTGGAGTAAAAGCAGAAATCCTGTTTAAATTAGAGTGAAGTCAACTTTTGGATGTAATACGGACAGCTGTCACTGTTCCAAGGTGTTATGTGTTAGCGCTTTTGTTTGCCTTAAATGGAAAAACTGACAATACATGTTTGAGCCTTTTATGTAACATGTAATACATTAGACAAATTGTGTTTTAAAGAGGTGTTTTTGTTATTATGATTAATGTTTCTGATATATAAAACGTCTTAGTTCACTAGATCAGGCATCTATTTCTGTTTGTTCAAATGTTGAAGCCAATGTCAGACTACCTTGGGTCGCAATTCCTCCAATGACCACTGAAATCCGGCTCTAAAAAGACGGGCAGTGTTGAAGTAATTGGGGAAATGTACCAAGTCTCTCTTGAAAAACAAAGAGATTAATTTTTACATGAAATTAGAGGCTTTCAATTCTTAATTTCACTTCCTCTAATGTGTGTTTTGGTGGCAATTTTGAAATCATTTGGTGGTGCGGTTGCCTTTATTGGCTTATGTCTCACACTAAAGTGGCTATCACAACACAATTTTGCTGTTCCCTCACACCACCTCAGCTCCACCCAGAATTCATCACATCACTCTGAATTAAATCATCTGGTTCCAAACAACAGAGAAAATATTGTGGGTGGTAAGCCCATGTATTATGAAAACTGGATTCCAGACTCATGTGGCTCACTGCACTTCATCAGAACTGCTTGTTAGATGGTGGAACAGCTTTGGAAACCCCCTGCCCCCACACCTCTCTGTGGTCGCATTGTGGGGGGGCTGTGTCCGACAATTTTTCTAACTTTCCAAAACCGACAATATGACATTCACACCCACTTCACACCGCAACTGCCCAGCTGTGCAGAGGTAAGTAAGTGAGCTGAAGGCAAGCATCCTCTCAATGGTAGCTGTCTTTTCACTCCACCTTTGAGTGTGGCCAATCAGAACAACAATAAACACTTTTGCTTTATGTTGTACGCACTGGTTCTTTTCCTGCATAAATCAACACTCAGTGTGCCCTTGGCCCTGGCCTCTCAGCACACACCTTTTACACCGTGTTTTCTTTAAAGGGTTGCTCCACCGATTTAGTATCGCACTTCCATGAAGTTGGGGAATTAACAAGAGACAGAGAAATATACCAACTTTTAGAGCACTAGAATGAAAAACACTGGATCCTGAAGTTCCCACAATGCAAGAACCCAGCATCTTTCATTATTCCCTGCCTCCTAAATGCCCACTTCTTTTAAACTGTACACTTTCATTATGTATCTCAGGGTTTGTTGAAACATTTCTGTGAACTGAACTTCATTGTAATGTTGATGGAGTGCCCCTTTAATTTTATCCACAGACAAACCTAACTGTAAAATATCCCTTAGAAATGACATCACAGATATCTATATTTTTGTGTTTGGTTTTGCCACATTTCCCAAAATGCCTTTTAAAAGCCCCAGAGTGTGGGTTTGAATATGTTGGACCGGCTGGGACAGGGATAGTGATGCACAGAGAAATAGTTCTTCCAGAATAGGAATTATGACCCTTGTTCTCTGCGGCTGCACTACATTCTGGTCTAACAAGGCTATTGTCTGTAAAGAAGCTGGTATTGCTTTACACGGTCTGTCAGTCTGGTTACTGAACATCCTTGAAAAATGCAAGGAAAGAGGCCTTTTTGCTTTGATTGTATTATCCTGTCAAAAAACGGTCTGACATTTACTGCCGATGTTTCAGATACATGGAAAATCTTTTGTTGTTGGACCAATATTTTAAATGCATGGTCTAACATTCTCTGTGGTTTGCCAAGTACCAGAGAGAATGGGACAAAAAACAACTCTTAGATCATAAAATGCAAAGCTCACAACACATATTGTTAAACTCTGTAGCGTTATCCCTGGGTTGGGCATGACACCTGTATAGAGGCACCTGTGTCTATGTATGTCAGTGTGCTTGTGTCTCTGTAAGTGTGTGTACAGTATAGTTACGTTACCGCTTACATGAGCCAGATTGTGTCAAAAAGTTACATAACCCTTGTGGTAAGCAAACAAAAACACACACATATGTCACCAGCAAGAGGAGGATGCAGGGAGTGAACTGTGAGAGCAGGGATCCATCGGCTCACACCAACTCTGTCAATAACAACGACAGGGTTTAAAATGAAACACCCCAGTTAATGGAGGGAGTGTTTCTAATTAGGATGGAGCTGGTAAGCAGGAATGCTCCACCAGGTCACATGAAAGCAAAGGCCAGATTATTAAGCAGCAAATAATGGACCAGCAAGTGGACTCCATGTGAAACCCTCTTCCTTCTTTTCCTCTGCTGCTCTTCTGTCACCCCTGTAACCCGCGAAAAGCCTCCTTCCCCTCCCTTCAGCCCACTTATCCCAGCTCCCCTAGTCGAACGTCACAGCAGCCCAGGGAGAGGCATGTAAATCTGGCCCCCTTTGAGCGAGCAACAGGCTCCGGAGAAAATAAATCTGCAGAGGTTCACAGTGAGTTCAGCCAAGCCACAGCTCAAGGCTTTCTCTCTCTTATTCCCTCTCTCCCTCTCTCTCTCCCTCTGAAACTGCTGCTTTCTCTGTCAATGCATCCTTCTTTCCATCTCCGTCTTTCACTCTCTCTCTCTGTGCCTCATTCCCTTCATCGCTCTTCCTGCTCTCCGTCCCCAACCCTCGCCACAGATTTGGTAATGTCACAGACAGACGAAGCTACAGTGATGTCATTGTTCTGATAACGGCCTCAGGGGAAGAAGAGGGACCGTCCCTTCACATGTGTTGTGTCTGGTCTGGTTTTGGTCGAGTGTCTGATTCAATCTAATTTAGTCTAGTTTGGACCCAGTTTGATGCACCACTGTAGGCCTTGGTTTCCTGAACTTCAGAATGAAACCCAGTAGGCTCTCTATAGTGGGAGCCACATGACAACAGTAATCGTGTTTCAGCCAGTCATTCTGAAAAGGACAAGAGAGTAAACTTTACATTTAGTGGGTTTGCTCTGACATTTGAGAAAATGAGATCTGTATTTGATCTTATTTCCACAGCAGCTGTTTTGAACTCACTGTACATAAAAGTCAGGACTGGAAATACAAAGTAGCAGTGGAACGACTGCTCTACGTCATGACTTTAAATAAACTTTTAACCAAAAGAACATGTAGTTTGACATTTTGCCTACATCGCTTTCTTACATAGAGTTAGATACAAAGATTAATATTAGTCTCATATCTGTCCCTTAAATATGAAGCTGGAAACAGCAGCTGGTTAGTTTAGCTTCGCATAAAAACTGGAAACGGGGAAACAGCTGGCCTGACCTGTTGTGTAATCTGTACAAACATTTTTTCAGTGTTAGCGTAAAAACTGCAATTTGTGTTATTAGTCTTCTGATCAAACCCGGGGCGAGAGATCATAAGCATATTTCTGCAAAATGTCAAACCACTCCTTTATCGCAATAGCCCTCAGATTTTCCTCCTCTGATCTATATTCTTCTGTACTGTATACTGGTGTCAAAAAGTCATGGCAGACAGGAAGTGACATATTTTTTTCCATTATAATGAAGACAAATGATAAACACAATGTGTTTCTCAGTCTACAGATGATCTGTCATTACCTGGCAGCACATGAATGTTTACTGTCTCATTTCACCAGAAGTGCAGTGCAGCTGCAGTTATGATGTTCTTGTCATTGTCAAGTGTCACTGTTTTGCAAAGTTAACACTTAATGCAAAGCCTCCCAACTATTTAGTGGAAACCTCTTATCACAGGGTGCAGGTCTATAAGGTTTGACCAGTTCTGTTCAGTTTCATTTGAAGAGATTTTAGAGCACACAGAGGTAAAGTATAGCTGTATGTAGATTTTCTTATTTCCTACCTGGTAATCTTTTTGCAACCACTAATATGTGGTATTTATTTAAAAAAACCTGCAGACCTTAAAATCACTATCAACAAATCATTATAAGATTAATTTCATTCTAGAATATTTCTGTATTGAGTCTGTACAATGTCTTATTCTTAGCATGTGCATTATACTGATCTTAGTACAAAACAGAAACACATAGTTCACCTGCTCCTGCCAAGTTCCCACCCATGAGTGTAGCAGCTGTTAGCTGTTCAGGTAGCAGATCTTTATCCTTAGTTGCAGTTGTTTAGTTTGGAATGATTTTTTTTTCTTCCTCCTGCAAAACTGTGTACACAAATAGACGGCACGGCCATTATCTTTACCTTACCTTTATCTGCAAATGAACATATGGAGGAAAAAGTAGCAAAACCTGGAGCCATACTGCTGTAAAGGTGTACAATTTCCACATATTTTAAGTCTAATAATGCAGAGCAGCATTTACACAATTTGTTATTTTTAAATATGTTGAGACTGGAGCAGTTTTACAAAACCTTCAGACCCCATTTTCCTTTTCTGTGCTAATTTGCCATCACAATTTGCAGTCTGATGTGAAACAAAGTACAAATTTCTTCATCAGGGTGACTTTTTCCCCCACTTTTTTTACCTTTATAACTCACACTATTGGTATTTAACCGATCTTTTCATTTGCAACATCGTATAATAAGTGAGCAGACTGTGTTTAAGTTTACTGCTGATGGACACTTGGCAGAGTTGCAGTGCATCAATCTCAGGGCTTAAACGAAGCTGAAGTATGCTGTCATCACCATCTATCTCCACTGATGTAAGCAGTGCATCATCTTACACCAAAATAAACTACTTGTAAATGAAAATCTGAACAGCTTATTTTGTGAATTCAGTGTTTTTGTCACTGCCGAGTTAGCATATGGGAGTGAGTGAACATTATTTACTGCGTCTCACGGGTGGATCATGTCAAGCAGCTCTGTGCAACACTGCTGAGACCTCTCCTCTGATGTAGCTGTTTATCAGACATGGACAGATAGTTTTGAAAAGAAAGAGGAGGAGAAGGAGGAGGAGGAGGTCTGGCCACTGAGTACTTCCAGACCTCTAATGAAGACGGATGTGAGGACAGAGTGTCCATTCTAACCCTGTAAACTTTGACCTGTGACACAGCAGAGCACAGGGGCCTAGCTTAAAAAAAAAGAAGAAAGCTTTGGCAGGAGAATATGGCTTCATTTACACTGCATAATTACATGACATCCCCATCCAACACATTTTGCAGTTTCACTATCCCACTGGAAGAAATGTTTTCACACCATAAACCAGCTTAAATTGTGGAAAATATCAGCTTGCAGTAAACAAGCAAGAAAACAAAGGCGTCATTGTGGCTCCCAGGCCTGTTTCAGTTCAGATATATGAAGACAGTCTCTAACCACGCATGTGCACACTGTGTCCACATTACACTGATATACAATACTCCTCATTATTTCAAATCACTGCTTCTCTGTTTATGCTTCCAGGACAAATTGCGTGAGTAATTGTAGGTAACCCCTCTTTGTCTGTCATTAACCGGCCCCCTCTCCTTATCTCTGGGTCTTAGACAAACCCCAATCCTCTGATATTATTGATGTCTCCCTTGACAAGTGTTGAGGATGCCTCAGAGTAATGTGTGGGTCATTCAGCAGGGCCTCGATCTTAATCCCTGACCAAGAGGAGGGAGGACTCTCAGTTTATACAGGGAGTGGTGGGAGTGTTAGATTACACTAAGACTGTAATTATAAGGCCCCTTGACTGATAAATAGAGGCAAACGCTAACACACATTAATGCATGAATGTACACACTCGGGCACACACATGCATGCTTGCCCTCAAACACACATACAGTCCTGTAGATATCAAGGGTGTACGTTTGATTTTAACTTGAGGGACATGTTTTGTTGGGTGACATGAGATACCTGGAGGTCTTGTAGCTCTGTTTTCTCATTTAAGGTGTTTTCAAACCAGCGTTATTTAGTCCAGTTGAATCAGACTTTGACTCGTTGTTTGCATACTGGGATGCAGATGAGCAAAACTGACAGGTGCTAGCACCTAGCTGGGGAATTATTTGACCTGGACCAGCAATGGAAGTGTGCTGCCATCTTTATATTTGGGGACACCGTATGTTCTTCAGGACCTTCTTCTTGTGTTTACTTTCACGCCTGCCCCAAACCCATCTCACCAACAAACACCAAAAACCAAATCAAGGGGAAAAGGCAACAGGCTAACAAGGTCATCCTCTGATCTGGACCAATGTCCTTAATCTTTTGATTTGCAGTCCACAACTCAAGAGTTTCCTGCAGCAAATAAAACCGTGCTTCATGACAGAGACACAACAATGCAACTTAACTTATCTTTTAACTAACTGCCAGACATTTAACTATAACATCAGTTTTCACCTGAGACCTCTAGATCTATGATAGTCAGGGTGCCACTGATAGGATTTTCCTGATTAAATGATGCACAATAATTGGACATGCTGTGGTTAATTTAGCTTATTAATAGCATCCATGTATAATGACTGTAATAATAACACAACTGAAAAAAAGAGGATGCACTAATTAATAACTTAGAGTTGCAGTTGTATTAACAAGCTGCAATGACATTTTTCTTATTTTATAGAATTAGTTGATGTTAAATGACATGACTGCTAACATTAGTTATGTCCAGTTCTGTGATGTTTGAATCATTTAACAATATTGACCGCTTCAAATTCACCATCTCACACAGGCACTACCATTTACTGACACTGCTGTACTGTTATTTTAGCAGTACATTGTAGTGGGTTGCCAGATCATCAGGTCAGGTATCCTCCTTATCTAAATATTTCATTCTCCATCAAGATAGCCCAGTCCAGATCTTACCAGTTACACTGGGTGGAATTAAAATGATCCACTTCTCAGAGATTGGTAAAAAAAATAAATAAATAAATTTGTAGGCATGATTAAGCAGCTTACATCCATGTATCTATGCACATGATGGAGTACCTCACAAAACCTTTATGGCTAGACACATAAGTTAAAGTTGAAAAAGAAGCCTGACAAAGCAAAACAACAAAGTGAAAGGTATCTATGATGTCCATTAGTGAAAATCAAAGAGCGCTGTCAGAGACAACAGTGATCTGAGCCCTGCAGCATCACCAAAACCACAGGGGCTGGAACTGACATAACAAACACAACCAAACAGGCTTGATCCAACCGTCTTCAAACAACCACTAATTTCATGTTGCATCTTTGAGCGTGAATGCCCAACTGTGTTTGCTCTGTGTGCACTCTGACCCCTGTCCCTCATCCCCATAACCCCCCTCCTCATCCTGCCGAGCTCAGCCCAGCTCAGCCGAGCTTAGGCCAGCCCACTCAACGGGACAAACTGCAGGCCCCCTAATCAGCTCATTTGGAGCAGATCAATGGCGCTGATGACAAGAGCCTAAGCGAAGACTGTAGACCAAATGAGGGCCGAACAAAACACCCTTCTTAAACGATGGCCTCGGAGCAAATAACCTCCGGGCAAAGGGGGTCAGGAGGTTGTTGACCTGGGTGGGTGCGGCGGTGGAGGTGTCCGACTGGGCCTGAGAGGGGGGTTTTGAGTCCCTGGTGTCCCCGCTGGTGGGCCAGCTGAACAAACAGCTGGGAACAAGGCCGGGCTTCAGCATGCAGAGACACAGAGCTCTATCCATGCAGGCCCGGTTTCAGACCAGACCGGGCTAGACTTTAGATCCAGGACAGCACGAGGACAGTGAGCAGCTTTCTTCTCCAGAGAAAAGGCCACGTCTGATCAGCACAAATGGACGCATACACATGCAACTGAACCCACGCACATGCACTGAAATGCATGTGAACATCCTCATTTACACATACAGTGTTTGCACACTGGTGTTCTTGCACAAGCGTACGCAGAAGTAGACACACACAAACACACACTTTATCTCATGCAAACTATGAATTCACACAGCCTCAGTCCTTCTCTCATCTGTTACACAAAAGGCCTGTGTCTATCTGGCTTCTGCTCAAAATAACACTCCTGTCTCCAAGCTATTGATCTGCAGTCGTCTGTTCCTCCACAGGACATCCACTGTGTCTACTGGCTTTACTACTCTCTGGCAAACCCCTAAAGATACTGGCCCTGTTGACATCACCCCATGGGTAGCCACATTCCAGGAACTATTCCATATCTGCACAGTGTTTTTCAAGATGTACGTCCTTCTGCAGCTCTGATTATGTAAAAGCATGGAGCTCAGACAGTTGGAAATAGCTGAGAAGATGCTTGGCTGTGGTTATTATAGGCTTGGGAACGCAAGAGTAAAACTGCAGCAAGTGACAGAGGTTGTCCAGATAAAACAGACAAGGGCATTCATTTTGCCATTCCTCCTGCCCCTCTTTGATGCCAAACAAAACACAGACGAGCCTCGATCAGCTCAGGTCAACCTGAATCGGATTCCCAATTGTATGTGCTCCAGTTTTGGCAAAACAGGGTCACTGGAAGATATAAAGAGGTTTTTGGTAAAATACACACATGCACGCACACACATACGCAATTGTACACACAGACAGCCTTGTTTGGGGCAGCGGGGGGCACAAGCTCTGATAATGAGTGGCATACATGAAAGGGTAGCTCCTCACGAGAAAACAAACTTCGCCAGTGGAGCCGTTGTTAGCCGGCTGACCTCTGAGCCTCTCAGTGGGCACATTGTCCCCCGATGGATCCCCTCTGACAGCCCGTCACTCAACTCAACTGTCTCTATCAGCCAATCAGAGTCCAGCACTGGCAACCTGCTGGGAAAACTCCGCCCATTGAAGGGACTTAAGAATTTGGTGTGAAGCCATGTTTAGACCGCAGTGGAAAAATGTTGCTCTGTGGTTATTATTGAAGTGCAATTTTGAGACTGATGATCCTCTGTGATAAATAACGTAATATAAACAGATTCTGTCACCGAACCAATTATAGGATCGTGCTTTGATTTATATTCTGTAAGCTGAAAATAACCCGCCTCAGTTATGGGGTTGGTCCGTGCAAATTTCAAAAAACAAGATGTTACTCCTGCTGGTATCCAGGCTGTTCAGATACCTTGGGTTTTATGTCAAATGACGCTCGAGTTGAGTAACTGAAAAGCAGCATCATACCAGACACAGTGTGCTCATTATTCTGAACAGTCACCACACAATCCTTCTTATCAAGTAATTTCTGTCTCCTTAAAGTATGAGTCTGCCAGTGTGGTGAGATAAAACCTGACTCAAGTGTATTTTTTTGTGTTTTTTTACAACAATAATCTGTCATCTTTTGTATTATTTTAAGATACTGGCAGTGATTTCTATTACAGTCTTAAAACAAACTGATTTGTGTTGGCAACAGATTTAAATAGTATCTTTTTGTTGTGTTATAAAGCTGCAAGAGCGAACATGTAGCCTGTTCACACAACTAGCAGAGTAACGTCAACACTAATGTAAGTCTACTATTCATTTTCACCAGTTCCCAAGGGAAAAATCTGGCGCTTTAGCTGCTGCATGCTCCACTAAGGCAGGTAGCATACAGTGGATTTATCGAAGCTTTCTGCAGAAAACAGCTGCAACTGTGGCTGGAAATCAATGATTGGATCAAAACAGTAAAGTTGCAGCCTATAAAAGCAAAACAATGTGCTAAAAGATGCTTAAATGCTCTGTAGACTAAACTAAACTAAACTCAGAGTTTAGTTCTTCACTACAAGCGACCTCTTTCACATTACACATAGTTGACCATCATTGATATGTTGCAGACCTGTTAAAGCGTGTCAGCAGTTTTCTCTGTGTACTTCTACTGATGAGACAGATTCAATTAAAACGAGTGACAGCAGTGAGTATTTTTATTTGCAATTTGGGTGAACTAACCCTTTATGAGGAAAATGTGTCATGGTGAGTCTAAGTTATGAGAAGTAGAAACAAAAAGAGGTTAAATGAGAGTAAAAGCAAACACTGCCAGGCACCGACTCGGCCACACACTCACACACACAGACACACAAACACATGTCTCCAAGTGCTCTCGTCTTCCCCTGAGGAGCTGTGTGAGGAATCCGTGAGGTGTCACAGCTCACTGTTCTGCTCCACATTGTGAGGAGACAAAGGACAGGGAGTGGGGAGGTTCACTCCTGCTGACTACGTCTCCAGTTTCAGGTCCTCTGAGGGCGGCTGCTGTAGGAGGAGATGGTGGTCGATTGTGTCTCATGAGCCGGTGGGGGCGGAGGGTGTCCAGGGGAAAGGATGCGTGCAGTGTTTGCTCTGGGCGCTGCATGCAGGATCTTCACGTGTCAGGAACACCATTTGGAGAATCCGTGCAGATTTCGTGGCACGCGGCGCCAGCGTCCCCTCCCTCCCCAACACACACACTCGTCTCCTCTTTCACCTGTCATCAACTTGATGCCTCATGGATGGATAGAGGATCCTTGTGTACTGCTGCTCAGTGTATCTGTAAGATTTCTGTTTCTGCCCACCAAAAGACCACAGCAAAGATATGTCATATCTCTTTAAAGAACTATCATAACAGCTAAAATGTTGTATTAATGTTGGTTTATTTAATTTAATTCATCATAAAGCACAAATTCAACACATATGATCTCTGCGTAGCCTCAATAGCTACAATATGAAAGGCCTTCCTGTGTTGAAATCCACACCAAAAGGGAGTCACAGTGAACCAGATGCTTGTAGATAACAGCTATATTTTATCACCTCAGCTCGGTATACACTGCCAGTATATCATGGCAGTTCATGGCCTCCAAACTGGTCTTAAATTAACTTTATTTTACACTCCTTCACTGTTTGCATCTGTGAGGTCTGCTGCTCCAACTTTTTCCCTGCACATGCCTCCTCCTACATAAAGACAAACTGATCACACTGTGCTTTACCATCAAATATCCACCGACAAAAACAAGATGTGTGTTTTGAAATCTTGTAAATCTCCTCAGGCTTGATTTGATACACAGAGTTGTGAGGAGTGTGGAGACTATTGTGTGTCGACCAGCCGCTGATTGCGAAACAGGATGACACGGACAACTGCCTCCTCCATCCATCCCTCGGCCAAGCTCTACCTGACCCCAAGCTTCCCTTTCCATGAGTGGGGACTTCCTTCATTTCACAATAACAACAAGACTCTTGTGCCTGACTGCTCTGTCTTCAGTGTGTGCTTCAAAACACGTTGTCCTGGTGAGCCACGGACATCTGATTCAGCTGTGTGAGAACACTTAATCTGTGCTGCATGGATGAGAAAACTGAGAGGATTAAAGGGGAAATGATTTTCTCCATGGCTGCTGAAACCAAAGTGGGTTTTGCTGTGGCGGGGAAGCAGCCCTCTCAGCGCTGATGGTAGATAGAGGCTTTTTGTGTCTGCCTCCCATTGTCTTGATACCTTATAAATCTTCCGCGCCGACACCTGATACCTGATATCACGGCCCATTTGTCACCCGTGTTTACGTCTGGGATGTAGAGTGCTGTCGGGATAGGATGCTCCACACCCCTGTGCAGCCCCCAAGGGTGTGGGTGCTGCTGGGATAGGCGACACTAAGAGCCGGCTGGGGCTTGGGGGGTGGGGATCAACATTAGGGTGGAGGAGTGCAGGAATAGGCCAGAGGAGCTGAGCCTACTCCTCTGAGCTGCCCTAAGGAAACACAAGTCTTATCATGTCCCAGAGAGAGAAAGAAGTAGAGCAAGTTAATGAATGACCGAGATAGGGAGTGAGTTACAGTAAGTTGGGAAAATGACCTTTTTAAGGATTTGTTCAAATTAGAAAAAAAGGCATTTCTCACTCATGTCTTGTAGTTCAGCACCATGGAGATGATTTGTTTGTTTTGAGATAGCCTTCTCTGACATTCCTGCCTTCACTTTCAAGAAACTTTTTTTTTTTTTTTTTTTGATAAGAACGCCCACTTCAGGCAATGATTGGCCAGGTGTGCGGAAATGACTCTCAAGCTCTTTACAGAACACACAGTCACTTTTTGTGTCTACAAAGTGCAGACTCCCTGAAACTGTGCGCCCTTATCTCTTATAGTTAAACAACTATATGTATAACTATACTCCACACCAACACATATAGAAGCATTTTCTGATCTGATGCCACCATCAGTGAGATAACACCATCTGTGAGCGCTTTCTAAAGCGTACAAATCACCACTGCAAGTTCATTTAGTTTTATACACAACAACAGCTTTGTTAGGTTTTGGGAAACATAACGGTACAGATTGAAATTACTATTTTGTTAAGGTTAGGGCTCCTTTGTCATCATGGTTGGCATGATAACTACATGGTTAAGATTTGGGAATGACCACAGTCTTAGTTAAAAGAAGCCAGTGTTAAGTTTTGGTAAAAAATGGTGACCAGCGGTGTCAAGGTCCAACTGTTGAACCATCAAACCACCTCTACCTCCTCTCTCTACGAACATTATGTCACATTATTTCCTACTTTGCTACAGACAGGAGTCATAGGGCTTTGTCACTTTTTGGACATTTGCAGACATGAGTGATGCAATCATTTCTTTCTTACGAGCGTCTCTTCCATTTGCATTATTCATTGCGTTGATTCTGCAAAGGCATTCAAAAGGTCAAAAGAGTTGTTCAGGGGAGATTGGGGAGACATGTTATGACAGCAGGCTTTTCACCTCAACTTCAAGTGTGGTTGGACATGTTTGACAAACTAGTTAGTTTCATGCATACTTAACCCTGTACACTAGATAAGATAATGACTCTGTGGTCAACTGTTGATAAGGGAATGGGGGTTTATTCAGTAGAGTAGTTCCAATAAAAACTGCTCACAGTAAGGTCTGAGGAATACCCAAAGTAGCTGGCATATTATCCCAGAAAGAGATGTTGCTCTGAAAGTTTCAAACACCACAATTTACCACTACTGTATTAGGCCACATGGATATCTCAAAACCTGGCCAAGTAAAACCAAAATTATCTGCATGGCTAGATTCCACTAGAGGTAAGCGACAAGGGAAGTTTTTTAGTAATGTGGGGGAGCCAGCCTTTAATTTACTTCAGTATAAAGTACTGACCATATCTCAGGTCCCAGAGCTCTACTGTACGATATACATGTGCCTGTTTATTCATCAGCCTCAGCACCACCCCTCCACACCCCTGCACTCCATCCAGTCCTAAACACAATAACCCTCAATGCCAGTGCATTGGTAAATACTTGCGCGCTCTCTGGCATAAAGAAAATAGCCGAGCAGGGAGAAGAAAAGAGAGAATGGAGGAGGGAGAGGAGCAAGAAAAGAAGCGGAGCAAAGAAAAGATTAGGCTCCGGTGAAGTACAACTTTTCCAAAGCTGGCTTGGTTCTTGGCAGAAGGCCAGGGAAGGGAGACAATGCAACGCTGTGCAGATCCAGGGATCTATAGACGCTCACTGGAGCATTGGGCTATTGGGAAGGAGGGTTAGGGAGGGGAGGGAGGGGGGCTGAGCGCTCTGTTTTCCAAAGCCAAGCACAGAGGACATGATGGGCCACTGCAGTGGCTGAAGCCAGGTAGGGGAGCATGGTTGAATTGGTGCTAAGCATGGTTGAATTCAGTTGTGGACTGAATTAGCAGTACAGTCACAATGTATAGAAAATATTGACCTGACAGACTCCATAAGAGGATCTGTAGCATCCACCACCCCTCACTAAACTCCTATCCTTCGCCTTATAGCAAAGCAAACCCTCCCATTGCTGAGCCTCCATATCCCCGGCTCAAGTCTCACCCTGGCAGCACCTGCTCTGTGTCAGAGAAGAGATGAGGGGGCTGAACAATATACCACAAACAATCTGTCAAAGGGCTGTGTCAGTACCTCCCCCGGGCCTTTTAATAAGGAGGAACAACAGGAATATAACAACTGATTTTTGCTTCCCCTCCTCACTTTGTATCCCGTCCTCCAGCCCTCTCTTCACATCATTACATTTTCATTCATTTCAATCAGTGTTTCATTTCCTTTCTCTCCTCTCGGCCCTCTTGGCGGTACGTGGAGGGTCAAGGCTAATACTGGAAAAAAGTGAAAGAAAGAGAAAACAGGAGAGGAGGAGGACGAGAAGGATGGAAGAGAGAGAGAGAGAGAGAGAGAGAGGGAGAGAGGAGAAGAGCACCCCTCTAAGATCAAAGGCTCGGCCCATTGTGAGGACTGTACAATGGAGTACTGCATGGAATACACTCAGACCCCCCACCCCTACAGACCAACTGACAACATATCTGGGAGGGGGCATCAGGGGTAATTGGAGGAATGAGTGGGACTGTGTACAACATATCTGGGAGGGGGCATCAGGGGTAATTGGAGGAATGAGTGGGACTGTGTACAGTAAAGTACAGTTATTTCAGATTGGCCACACACACCGTTAGGCAGTTAGAGTTACACACACACCAGGATCATAACTTAACAGAGACTCAGGACGAAAACAGACATTTACGACAAACAAAGAAAACTAAACAGTTGCAAAAAATGACCCTTGATGAACCAGGAATCCATTTTTGCAGATGACCGTTCTTACTTTTTTTTGGTTTAGTTGTAAAATATTTATGAATTAATGTTACTTCTGTTACTCGAGGGCCTCGGTAGATGATTCCCAAGAGCCTATGACTAGCAGCAGGGCCAACCCTGTCTCTTTAAATTTATGTTCACATACAACGCAATAGCAAAAACATGTTGCAGGAAACTTGCTGCCAGCCAGATTACAACAAGGACATAGTTATATTGTGTTTACTACCAATGCATAATTCTCTGCAGAACATTCACTGTCAGTGTTTTTTTAAACAATATCCTACCTACAATATCCACTACTAACAATCTATAATGACATTATATGTAAATGACTGACATAAGACACTTCATAAACTTTATATGGCAAGGTGCTTATTTACTTGTTCAGCAGATACAGAGCCATAGTAGCTTTCATTTGAAGTAAAGTTTCAGTCACCTGGATGTAAGCCCAATATTCACTATGTTTTGGTGAAATATGTGGCCCTTCAGCAACTAAATGTCCAACTATGTTCACCAACTGGTTGCTACTTTCTGCATATACTGTACATGGCTGCTGCATGAAAGCAATGAGACAAAACAGTAAAGCTGGGGGCCAGAAAACCAAAACAATGAACTGAAAGAGGCTGAAATGCTCTGTAGAGCTAAGCTGACAGATTTTTGATGCTGAACTTGCAATGTTTCTTCTAGACTTTGTAAGTAAACAGATGTTAATGCTAATGTTGGCTATGTAGCGATAGCAAAAACTTAAATAGAGCACCTTTAAGAAGACATGAGTTTTTCAACATCAATCCAAAACCATGAACTTTTTCTAATCTTAACCAGGAATTTAGTAGAGTAGAACTTTTTTGGTGGGACACAGGATGAGATCCTGAGTCTTGTGAAGTTTATGATGTACACCCAACCATCCATATGACAGTGAACCTGAGGCTGAGAAGTGTGTCTAGTTGTTAATCTGTTGATGATGAAAAGGCATGTTATGACATAAAAATCATACAAATGCTACTGGTTTATTTGTCAATACATAAACAAAATATAAAACAAAAAATGGAAGGGATCAAATCACCGAAAATCACGTAAATGGAAAAAAAACCCACCCCCTAAAATAAAAACCCCACAGGCATTATTAGTACGTGATGTAATTTAAGACTTTCTTAAGATAAGACCCATACAGGGGTTCATATCTTTCTCTCTGTGTGTGTTGCATGACTTGTGGCGAGATGTAACCACAATCTAGAGCACTGCAGTGACATGACATACAATATCCTGTCTTGACACAAACTGCATATGAAGTGGTGGGGGCCGCCCCCTCATATCTAAGATGCAAGGACAGATAAACCATGGTGTCAAAGCTTGCATACGCTTCATTAAAAAAAAGAAAGAAGAAAAAAAAAAGTCCCCAAAGATCCCCCACAGAGGAGAGCGGGCGGTTGGGGTTTTGCTCCTACAGCTGTAACCAGTGAATGACCTAAAGGCAAAGCTCCACATTAACAATAGGAAGGGACAAAAACTTCTCAGTGCCTTAAAAGGTCTTACAGCTTTTAGATGTTACTCTTCTTCTCTTTATTTTCAAGTGTTCAAGTGCTCAAGTGCACTTGTGATTATTACCCTCTTGTTAGTTCCTCTTTTCTGAGTTTATTCCTTTTCTACCTTTTTCTTTCCTGCCCTCTTCCTCCTCCCCCTTCCTCCTCCCACTCTCTAAGCCTGCAGGGCTTATCTATGGGGGTGAGGGAGAGAGGAGAATGGGGAAGACAGGCACTTTCATAGCTGAGTTGGGAGCCATTAGCCCCCTGTGTGCTCTGCCCTGTTCTACCTCCTCTCAGTATTAATCTGCAGTGACAGCTTCACTGTTTACCAAATCCACCCAGGATCCTGGGGGATGACTGGCCGGCGCCACTCTGCTCCATTAACCTCTGACCTCCAGCGTTACGGCACCAGAGCCAGGCCCGGGGCTCGGGGTTAACCGACTCGAGCAACCGGTTGGACACCTGTCTGATGTCCGAGACAAAACTCCTGTCACACAGAAACAATCTGTGCACAAAGATGTATCTCAGCTGGACTTCAGAGGATGGTGACATTTAGAGCTACGGCTCATTTAAATCTGTAATTAGAGCTGAAAAAATAAATCGATTAATTGATTAGTCTGGAGTTATTTTGATAATCAAATCATTATTTTAGTCAAATAAAAATGTCAAAAATGTGCTGACTCCTGCTTTTCAAATGTGAAGATTTGATGCTTTTCTTTGTTGTACATGATAGTAAACTGAATATCTGTTGATTTTTGCAAAATAGAACAAGACATTTTAAGACATCACCGCGGGTTGTGGGAAACTGTAACTTTGTTTGTAGACTTTGTTTGACACAACAGGGAAACCAGGCTTCTGGGACCGTCTAGAAATCCAAAAGAAGCAAGCAGAACTCACGGCAAGTCTGTGCGGAGGCTGCAGTGCTGCTCCTTCTTTTGATTATATCCATCCACATGCCTTCTGATCCATTTCCCAGGCTGACCGCTGCGTGCGAGGAGTATTACATTTTCTTCCTTTGAAGTATCTGCTACAATCAATCTCTCTTAAGATCAGTCTTCTGTGCTACTAAAGTTGAGCAAAAGACTCTTCCTAAAGGTTTGTCTTGGAGCTAGACTACTGTGTGTAACTTCTGAATGTTTTTGAAAGTTACCAAAAAAAAAAAAAAAGGCTGAAGTCATGAAAAATGAAACCGACTCCTGATCAGTTCAATAACACACGGGTGTTTTGGCTCTAACACCGCTACTGGGTCTGGTATAACTAGTAGCTGATGGTGGCTAATATTGGGTAACTTCACCAATTGCTGGGTATGTAACATTAACAAGTCAGTGTGTGGAGTCTTGGTGGTTGTATCATAGAAGTAAAACATAAACAGAAGATATCTCACCACTAATGATCGTGTCTTTGAAGCAACTGACTCAAGTGATTCTTGGTAATGCAAAAAAAAATTGGGAAATGAAGGGAAATTTAATATGACAAATATCACGTGACTGCCTGTCAGTGGCCACTGTTCAGTAAATAATACATTGTGATCTTAGTCATAGGCTGTGAAAACAAGTTTTCTCAATCATCGTCTTACTGTGAGTGATGGGTTTCTGTATGAATTCACAATTTTTTGCCTAAGTTAGAACAGTTTCGATGGTTTCACATAACACTGTTTGCTCTTGTCACCAAGACACTGTCGATCAAATATGACAAAACCACAAACAAACAGTCCTGACAAGTAATGATGTCATTGTCACATGACTAACTAGCAAGGACGGTCCACATCTCGCTCAGATGTTGACGACAATGCTCTAACGTCCCATGTTTGTATCTGTCAATCTTACCCAAAAGTTGATGAATTGATTCAAAACTTGAGTTAAAAATTTGCTCACCAGAAACATAACCTTACAGAGGCCTGCAAAGCTGCACGGTCATTTAACACTGAGACACACAGATAACACAGTGTTCCTCCTCAACACTCGCCCTTGTAAAGCACAAGTGCTCTGACTAAGCCGCTCTGGTTGATCTTATGTTTACCCTGTGGTTTTACACTGGTTCACTCTGGGCCAAACCAGATCTCTGGACAACTGACTAAGCAGCAGTTAAACAGCATTACACCACAATTTGATGATGTCTGATGTTTGTTCTAGTGTGAGTCTAGAACACAGCTGTTCAGCAAACACACAGGTTGAGAAAAAATATGTATACAGTATGGTAAAATAACTTGTCAATAACTTCTGGTTATTGGCAAAACTTTCCACCTTACTTATTATTTATCAGGTATCATTTAGCTGAATGTGTTTGTTATGCTGTCTGAGATACAGTGACATGTTTCATTCTGAGAATTGTGTGTCCAGAAAAAATAAAAATAATTTAATAAACACAATTAAAGAAGTTGACATCAGACCAAACATAGATGCACGAATGCTGATGTTGCAGATCTGTGAGTGTGCACAGTGTCACACTGTACAGTCATAATGCACACACAAACACACACACACACACACTTTTCCCAGCACTGTGTTGGCTTGCTGCAAAGAAACACGAGCATGCACACTCATGAGGCACTGAAAAAGACGTGTGCATCTCTCTCTCTCACACACACACACACACTTCTCAAGCCAGGCCAAACCAAACACACTCAGTCTTCCGACCAGACACGAGGAGTGACAAAGCACCACGTCTTTCCATCAACAGCCCTCAGCCTCGCTGCCCCCTCCCTGTTTGACCTCCGACCTTGATGACAACAAACTGTCATCACCGTCACTCCTGTAAGGTAAACACAGAAAACTAGCTGACACACATAGAATGGTGGACAGAATCTGTGTGGGTTTGTATCTTCGTGATAATGTATGCTCACTTTTATGCGTGTCCTTGTGTGTTCTGTCCTCTTTAAACATCTGGTTTGTCCTTTACCCTGATTTTTATTCAGTCGTCATGTGCTCCGGTTTTATCGCCTGTGCCCTTTAAATAACTACTTCCTAAATCCAGCCCACCTGCAACTATGACCACAGCCAACGCGCTTCGATTTTTCTGCTGAATGTTCAGGAAAAAAGCAAGGTTTAGAGCACACGACTGTTGCCAAAAGAGAAATATTTACCCAAGGTGACGCAAGCAGTGCCCTGCTATTGAACCACTCTCAGCTATATTTAGAAGTTCCTCGCTACCAGACCAAAGTGCTGCTCTCATCAAAATAACATGAAAGACATAAAATGAGTCTTCTTACCCCCATCACGCCCCCCTCCCCCTTCTAACTGACTTTAAGTTAATCCTCAGCAGATTCCTAGCTGCAGCCACTGACGCATCACCCAACTCATGTAGGAGACCAAACTGCTCAGCGCTAACTATGCTAACTATACATGTTCGTGCTTTTTTACCTCATAACCTCATCTTATCATTAAATACACTGGACATGATCAGCACGTGAAATTTGGACTACAAATACAAACACATACGCTGCCCTCCTGCTTGCACACTCCCCATCAGCCACTCTCCACAAATCATACACAAATGTTTATGGGTTTTTCCACAAATTAAACAAATAAAGATGGGGGTGGGGTTGGGTCAGGGGAGAAGAGGGGCGTAAGGAGGGGGTTTAAGGGGGTGGAGGTTGAGCAAGACTCTTGGACGGTGTACGAGTCGGAGCCTGGAGCCAGCTGAGTGCTCCTCCTCTCCCAGGAGAGCCGCCACGCCACGGCCAGCTGGAAACCATTGACAGGAGTTTGGGGTTAGTGAGCAACAGAGGAGAGGGGCTTGTTGGGGGGTGGGGATCATGGGGGCCTGCCTGCGTCGATGAATCCACTTTTTGAAAATAAAGTAAGACCAGAAACCAAGAGGATGAAGAACAAGTATGTGTCATATATCTGTGTCATATATTTTCATGCTGGGAGCGAGTGAGAGAGAGAGAGAGAGCAGTGTTTAAAAATCATGAATCATCGGCTGCGTTTCCCGAAAGAGGCCTAAAGAAAAGCTGAAAGAAATAAAAATTCTCCAAATGGGATGTATTGGTCATTCATGAAAATCTAAAGTTTACACAACTTTATGAGTTCCAGTCATATGAAAATAAAAAATCTGCTCAAATGTTTATAACATTTGTCATTAAACAACTTAAGAAAGAAGAAAAACAACCTTTGTGAAAGTGTAGGATGCAGACATTATGCTCATCTGAGTCATTCAAGCACTTGACACTTTGGTGCACAGTTTGTGCAAGTCAAACCTGTTCTGAATTATTGCCATTTTAAGCAAAAAAAAAAACAGGGAAGTGGTTTTTGAAACTTTCTCAATACTCAATTCTTGATGTCTGCAAGATGTACGTGGGTGTATCCTGGTGTTTTGAGTTTATCTTTGACATTTTTAAGGTTGGAATCAAGAAACACTTGATTTTGCGTTTTGTGTCAACCTCTGAAGACGAGGTGTGGAAAAATAAAGACAAAGAGAAGGAAAAGAAAAAGAAACAGACCACCAGCCCTTTTAAAAAGAGTATGAAGACATAGAGGTTCTACACAAAACATGACACAAACATCCTCCATCTGCACCACTTCAAACCAACACCAGAATGGAACATAACACACTTAGCTAAATGCAGCTTTATCCAGTCAGCTCTGTGATTGCAACATAAACAGCAGAAATCTGCATCTTCTCCCATGACATCAGGCCTTTGTCTGACAATCATCACTCCACAACCAGCACTCACGACCAGTGAGTGAATCTGCACTTTCTTGACAGGGAAAATGTTTAAGAAAAGAAACAGACCTAAAAACTTAGAGGTTGGCGCTGGATTGATATGAACACAATCTCCAAATGAAAGCGTTAAGATTAGGTTAAGTGAGATGAGGATGTAAGTTCTGAGCAGACAAAGTCAACCTTTATGAAACTTGCGATATAGTGAATCTTAAATTCAAGCATGAAGTATTTCATTTTACTCCTTGATCTCTGCTTTTCTGGACTCTGTCTGCACATGTGGAAAGTCTATTTTTACTGGATTACCTGCACCTCAACCATGCGGACAGCTGGTTTCCATTTCTACTGGTCAAGGGGAGAAGAAGAACATGGCTCCCCCACTTAAGAGATTTTGTTATAGCACAGAACAGCACCCACAAATCTCAAAACTTACTTCCACTGAACCTCACCTGTGAAGGACAGAGAAAAAGGTTTTGGGGGCCCTTTTGGTTCACACATCGTAATTATGTCATCTGCCTTTAAAGACACATCACATACAAGATACAGTATGTGTTTAAATAGACTAACCTGAACGTCAACCTGTACATGGACTTTCTAAATCCACCAGCACAGCTTTGTTTTTTGTTTTTTCCTTCGTCCTCATGACAAATGCAACTGGATAGTGATGGCCTTAAAATATCTCTAACTGGCATGGGATTATGTGCTGAACAAACAAGATAAAACGTGAATTTGTGAGCTTTAGAGGCAAACAGGCTAGCTATTTCTCTCTGCTTCCTGCCTTTGTGCTAAGCTAAGCTAACTGTCTTCTGGTTCCTTATAATAGGTTCATAGCCTATTTAAAAAACAGACCTGTTTAACACTGAACTAGAATGATTTTATAACCACAAAGCCAGGCTAGCTGTGTCCCACTGTTCACAGTTTTTACGCTAAGCTAAGCTAAGCTAACCAGCTGCTTGCTGTACAGCTTCAGATTTAACAGATATGAAGCATGAGAGTGGGACCAGTCTTATTGAGTATTTCCCAAAATGGCAAACTTTAAAACTTAGCAGTGTTCCAGCCATGTTGCAGTCAGTAACTGGACCTTTGTATGTATGGCAGTGGAACAAAATCTACAGTATGTGATGCATTAACCATGATTGGTAAAGCCTGAAATGTCTATGATTTGCTCTGATTTCCTTCTCCATAAGTCGGCTGACTGAACGTCAAACATCGCATCACTTGCAGAAACTAAATCCATATTTTCTTCACAGAAATTGTAACGACATCTGGTACTGAAGCCAAAAAGCAGTGAAATGCATGTTGTTTCCATCCATCCTTGTTTTACAAGATATTTAATTCCTGAGTTCTCAAGATGCGCTGATCCCACAGCACAGCACAGCACAGCTAACAAATGATTACAAGAATATGATCACAGTGTTTGGGTTTCCTACAGTCATGCCCCTGGGACAGTGGTCACAGCTTGGTGGGAGTCTAGTCATGTTTCAGCTCCAGTGGGCTTCCTCTCCTCAAGCTGATTAGAAAGCCTGTAGTCCATTACAGATGTTTTTTTGAAGGGCAAACAAAGTGATTTTCTAACTGACTATTCTGGTTTGCAAACAACTGCAGAGCAACAGAAAGATAGAAATCATTTCCTCATGTCATGCTCCACTGTAGGTGCACGTGTGCGGTTGCATGTGCACCTGAAACTAGATACACCGCTCACTGCGAGTGGAAAAACACCCAACAGCAAATGGCATCAAAAGGAAGTGCATGAGGAAGCTTGTCATGTTTTTTCAGAGTTATTGCCCCAGAATTTCAAACTGCTTAATCACCGATGTCAATTTAGGGCAGTACAGTCCTCTCGTAACATTAGACACTGGCTAAGCTCACCTTCATGACATCACCAGTTATCGCTAAAGGTCACTGCTTAGGAATTTCAGAGGAAATGTGCTGCTTTTTGCTGTGGTCTGAAAAAAAATCTGAGGAGATAAATGGCGGAAGGATATCAGAGGTGTGAGGAGAGGAGGGGATGACAAGAGGAGCTACTGTCACATCATGAGTATCAAGAATATCCCAGGATCAAGAAGTGTAGTCAGAGGCTCCCCTCATTGGGTGTTTCCTCCTGGACTTTCCTTTTCCTAACTTGGTCATGGAGACCTGCTCCACCGGCAGCCTTGTGTGGCTGTAAGCGTTCAGAAGGATAAAGACGATCAACACACCTCAGTGGCATCTGGGCCAAGGTGTCAGTTCTGTCAGGGCTCTGCACTCCTTCCCCATAATTCCCTCATTCCTTTATATAATCATTAAATCACTGACGGATGTGAGAGAATCACAGTGAGGGGGGAAGCTGAGAAAAGAGAGCAAGACGAAGACAGAAAAAGAAATAAACAAGGATCTGCAAGTCTGACCTACAGATAATGACGTGATATCTTATAAAAAGCAGATGTTGCTTTAACATCACAAATATGCTCTGTTATGACCCTGTGTCTCCATGTGTTTGTGCTTCATAATTAAAACATTTACAGACTGTGAGAGCCATGCTTCTAATTCAGCGTCATCCCTTTCCAAAAGTTACTCATCTAGCACTTGTTGAGTGCATGAAAAAAATATTCTAACCCTTCAAAAGTTTTGTCATGTCTGACACTGTAGGTGAGGTTCTTTAAAGGCAAAAATGAGTTACATGTTTTACTCACAGTCAAGTATTCTGTGAGCAATTTATTTATTGTTTTAAGAAAATCATAGAGTTGGTTTTTATCACCACAATCACATCATTACATCAACTCACACTCGATAGAATACTGTTTCACTTTGATGAAGGTTGAGAAATGATTCTTTGGCAGGGTCAGCTACCCAGCATTAGAAAAAAACAAAAACATGACAGCCACTTTGGGAAAATGATATCATAATTCTTTTTGAAGAATTGCATGTTATTTAAGCCCTTCAAAAAATCACTGATTCTTTGTTAAATGCAGTGATAAATTAACTACATGTGAGATTTTTTATTCCCCAAAACTGTTTTGACAAGAGAAACAATGCACCTTTTATGAGACTAATATTCGACTTCCTGTGTAGTCCCTGAACTCAGTCTATTGTCTCGATCCTAACTCAAGATGTTGTGACGCGGTTTCCTTTGCAGAGCCAATTCAGCCCTTTTAAACTTCAGCAGTGGCGAGCTACGTCCACAGGCGTGCAGCCCACCGCTAGAACCTGAAGTGCAGCACGTATGGAGGAAACCGCTCCAGTTGGAGAAATCGGATCCATCTATGGGGAATATCCCAAAATAAACCTCTCTGTTCTCCCATATCAGGCCTTGTATAAATAAGATAGCACTGCAGGCACACTGCACCATGGGAATTAGCCAATCCAGTCCTGTAAACATCAGCCAATGACTTCTGGCAGGCTGGCTGGCTCTCAGGAGGGGAGGTTCTGCACTGGAATTCATAAATAAATCACTTTTCTGGGAGGATTATGTGTCCACAGTCCCCGTCCTCCTGGCCCCCTCCCCCCAAAAATAAACAGGGCCAAGCAGAAATAGCAGAGTTTAAGCACCACTACAGGAAATTATCTGGGCTTGTTGCTATAATTTGGGGACAATATTTTCATAGCATTTGCATTTTAGTAAGACCAAAACTTTTTCAGACCATGTTACACAACCCTTTCCAGTCCCTTCTACGATGTGTGACTGTACATTCCTGGTAACATGAATATAAATAAATATAACAAGTCCCCAAAACAGTATAAAGGATCCTCTGTAGCAATTTAATGACTTGTGATTTGATGAAGAACACATTCACTTCCTCCATTTCTTTAAAAGGTTTCCAACACAAAACTGAGGTCAAGTGACCTTTAACAATGTTGCTTGTTTTGCTATTCAGTGGTTGTTTTGGGGGAGACCGTTACCGTGCCATTAACAGGTTCCCAGAGGAAGTAATGCAACACTATTTAAACCTACTTAGCCTGGCCCTGCCCCGGCCTTCACGTAATCACCTCCTTGGACAAACAAGAGGGCCAAGTGACAGACGTAGTGGAAATGGTAAGATGGTTGGAATTCAGCTGTGATCTTGCCCTTTTTGATAAAATGCAGATCATTAACCTCTCTGGGTTTATTAGTCGAATGAGTCAAAACTAGCGGGAGGAAAGTGATCTCATGCTGCACATCTGGTGAAATGGGCAGCTATTTCTCTGTGAAATACAGTTATTGAAAAGTTATTGAAATAAATGCTTAATCTCTATGTGAAGAGAAATCTGTGCTAGTTTTGCTGGGCATGTAAAATGGGTTTTAGAGCTTTTTTCACTGAAAACAGCTGCCTGCTGTGGACAAAAACAACACTATGTGGGTGGTGTAATGATGAGGGGAACTGCAGAGTCACTATGAATGGCTTTATTCATAGCTATTTATCCATTGTCATAAATAGTAATTATACCTGAACCTGAACTAGATGGTTGTTTGGCCTTTATATCACCAATTCAAAGCCAGAATGGAAAAATGGATTGAGGTTGGTTTGGTTCATTGTTCTCATGTCCGAGTCCAACTGAACCTTGCCTGAGCCCACCTCTTCAAGTACCCATGGGCATGGTACAGAGCGATCACATTAGTCAAACAAATTGGATTTTGAGGGTCAAACACGCTCAAACACTGAGCCTAGTGTGAGTACACCCTTATAGATCTTATAGGGAAACACTTTAACACTCACAGCTGCCGATGCTATGGCATGTTTCTGAACAACAAACTTTCTGTTCCTAAATAAACAAGACTTTAGTCCGAATTATGATATGAGGCCATCATGGAAATGACAAAGAAGCATTTAAAAGTTCTTAAGTAAACGGCAATGGGAGGATTTTCCGAATGGAGGTGGATGTCGTTGTTGTTCTTTCATGCTGCTAATTTGTTCTTGTGTGGGCACGAATGGGTTAAACGACTGAGTGGTGAGACAGCTTGTGCCTTCATACAGTGTGTACTCAGATGCATCAAAGAATAGAGCGCTCCTCGTCTCCTCTGCATGTTCCATACAGTCTGCTTGACAACTTTTACTCATACAGTACAAGGCACAGAAAGGCCTGGTGGGTGGGACGGATGCCTGCAAAAAGGAGACACAGAACAACCCCCAACATCCTGTGCGATAGGTCTGCACACAGGTGCTGCAACACCACAGCACACCCAAAAACACACCCTGACACATATGTGCTGTATGTGACAGTTGTGAGTCAGGAAATAAAGTTAATTTTAACATCTGCCCAGTGGTTACTAAGTGAAAAATTCAGGTTATTTCAGCTCTGAAATAGCACTGCCGCACTTTTTGTAGTCCTGTGACAACTAGGTCTGGGGAAAGTAAGGGGGCTTTCTCTTTCCACATCAATAAGATAAGAAAGGAAGTGACATAAGTTCCTGCAGCAAGCTGTGCGGCAGTGGCACGAGGCTGATAATGAGCATTGCATGTGTTATGTTCACTGAAAAAAAAAAAAAAAAAAAAAAAAAAAAACAACTGACATTTGGCTGACGTGAACTAGTTCAAATCTGCAAGTGATCTCCTGTCCTCATCTTTATCAGACATTTATCATCATCAACTCCTATTTAATCTGCTTTCCTGATGCGTGGCCAATGATTTCTTGGTACTTGGTGATAAGTTTTGGCCATTGTATTGAAACAAATGCCTTCAACTGTGTGAGAATATAAACAAGGTTGTCTGGAGGCGACCGAGTCAAAGTTACAGCTTATTAATCGTAACCTGATGATTCACAGATAAGAAAATGTCCTGCAGTAACCTCGGGTAACCTTGACTGTCGGCCATGAGTCAGGCCATATTGGAAAAGTTTTACTTGAATTTTATCAGATTGGTTAATATTTCTAAAACAACAGGGAGGTTGTCATGGGAAACAGCAATAAGTGACTAATATTGATATTGAAAATGGGCTTCGTTATAACTAATTTTGACAGTATTGCTGCAATATTACAAGAGTAGATGTCTCATTTTGAAATAAAACTCACTGAGACTTTTAGTACAAGGAAAAAGACAGGCGTACAAAGTGATCTCTTGAGTCAGATCCCGAAAAGCAACATCAGAAGACAAGTGTGACCGTGGCCAGAGAGGACACATTGAGCAACATTGTTTGTAAACTGAACCCTGAACCAGCGACTGCCGGGTTCACAGCGTGAGTCACAGCCTGTGGTGTCGCCAGAGTTTAGCAGCTCGGTAAACAAGGCAACAGATTGCCAAACAGGAGAAAGTGCCCTGGAAAGTACCCAAGACGCTTCGCTGTACAGACGAGGGGAAAATCATCTTTCAGCCTCAATCGATTGATAAGAGGAGACACTCTCAGCCCAGACTTAATCTCTACACGCTGAGGAAGAAACAGGAGATCAAAAGTTAGGCAATAAGCTGCGTGCAGGCTCAGTAAGTTTCTGTCTTTGTGTGTCGCAAGACAACAAGCGAGACTGAAAGAGAAAGAGAGGAAGAATGTGAAGCACTTAAAGGAAATAAATGAGAGAGGCATAAAAACAGTCTGAAACTACAGCTCCACTTTCACTAAAAAGCTCCATTTTGTCAGTCTGTGTTGCATCACTAGTCAACAAAACGACCATTTAATTCAACTTGACCCTTCACCATCTGAGGGGTTTTTTTAGAAGCCATGCAGCCCAGACATGGTCTCACCTTTTGTTCTGTGGGCAATGGAGTAATGACTCACCCTGATCCCAAAAGCAGGGTTTGGCGAAGGTCAGCATGCCCCTCTAGTTCTGATAATGGAGCAGCTGGGCCACATGAAGACAGAGTCGACACACTGTCAAAGTCAAAAGTCTGGAGTTTGAACCCGCTCCACTTTGGACTTGGCTGGAACTCAGAGAGGCTACAGGCCACTTGCTCAGTCTGATAAACAACTCCGGGGCAGAAGAAATAGGCCGGCTGAGAGGGAGCTGAGCTGAATGTACGCATTCAGTATCTTACACATACAAAAAAAATCCATTTGTATGAAATGATGTTTTACATATTGGCAAATAAGCATTCAACTTGCTCAGCTGAAGTGTATTTACATTATTTTCCTCAGCTGGAAACTTGTAGACCTCACAAATGGAGCTAGTGTGCCAGTCCATCCATCAGTCACCTCTACCTCTAGGCAGATTTTGAATATATGGTGCGTTCACTCAAGAGAATGGATATAGTTAAGTGACTCAAAGATGGCATAAGGAATACTAAAACAGCTTGATTTTTGAGTGTGCCGTTGATGGACACTATTGTCCCATAATGCAGTGCACTAAGGAAAACTGAGGAGTAACTCATGGCTGCCAAAAATATTTCCACAAACACATCAGAAATCAATAAATATGCTTAAACTTTGCAGGGTCTTTGAAAAATCAGTGTGTTTACTCGTGAGGTTTAATCTGAGGTGGTATTCCAAGATGACAGTTTATTTAACATCTGTCAATACCAAGGTTGTGTTACCAATGGGGAAAAAGGGGCAACTGTCCAGCAAGAACCCAGACCACTAGGCCCCCCCGATCTTGTTTCCAACTTGGATACCAAAAAAAAAAAAAAAAAAAAGTGCTGCTTGAAAGCAATGCTGCTGCTTGTAGTCGATGCATGATGCTGGAATAATAACTTCTCTATTTCCAAACATAGTGTTACTGTTGGCCGACCATGCACATCCGTCAGAGCTGAACAAAGGTGAACAAAGGTTAATCACACCAAAACAGGAAACATGCTCTTTAATTTGTCCATCATGCGGGCCTCATTGGGAGTAAATGAAAGGTGGAGAGAAGATTTGCAGAACAAAAATGCAGCGTGGCCATACCTTCACTGGGTGTCAGTGGGTGAAAATTTGTTTTGAACTGTACTGCATTTAAGAACAATGTCAGCTGTGAGGTACAATACCAAGGGCCAGCTTCATAACCTGATCTTTTTCACAGCAACCAATTGACTTGTCATTGTAGGAAAACAGTGAGACAGACAGCCAGCAGACACAACAACAGGACCCTGAAACTGAAACAGCTAAATGGAATTCAGCCATCATTAATTTTATGATTTACACTTATGCTTTTCCTACTGTGGTCCAATGTGAAAAAGGTCATATTCTAGCATAAAACTGGACGCAGAGAGTGGAGGAACTGGTGATTAATGGTGATACAATATCTTATATCACTTCCTGTTATTATAAAGGGAAAAGTACTGTACATTCATTTTATACTAACTGCAAAAACGGTATACTATCAAATTAGAATATTCTGAATATAGTTAGTATTTGGTATTGAACTGGAACACAGCTCTTGCCAGTAACACATTAGTAAGACTTGTCAGAGGTGGTCTACAGGGGACAAAAATCACCTTTATACATGAATATTTAAATGACACCACATTACCATGGGATTTTTGTTGTTCATCATTTCACAGGTATCTTCAAGTTTGCAGGCATTTTAAGAATTTTCACAAGCATTTTTGCCCCAGGACCTGTCGACTGCTCAGACTGCTGCGTTTGAACAGCCCCGCTTTACATGCAAACCTGAGCACAGGAAGTGGGCAGAAAGGGGAGTTCTGTCAGACCTAAAATAGCTCATCAGACAGCACGATGTATGTTTCTAAAGTTTTCTGCTTGGGTGCGTCCTCTATTGTGCTTCAGTAACAGCTCATTGTAATAATATGAAGGGGGAGATAATTTTAAAAACAAAACCAGGTGAGGAGGCCTCCACATTGCTGAAAACCAGTTCTTCAAGAAATCTGTGGCTTTCACAGTTCAAGTAGAGCCTTATGCAACAGACAAAGTCATTTATTTAACCTGCACAGGAAAGAACGAGATCAGTGTAGTGGCTGCAAAGTTCATTAGCCAGTGACACTATTCCTTGGAAGTCTCTGTCTGTGTCAGAGGCGTGTGGGGTTGACTTGAAAAGTCGGCACTGCAAACTCCGAGGAGGTCACCTCTTTAACAGCCATGAATCACCCAAAAACCAACAAGCCAAGTCCTTCCCATTAGAGCCTTTTTCCATCAAACTACAGAGGGTCATATAAAGTACATGGCACTGTCACTGTATACCGTGTAAGGGAGTGCAAGCTAGGAGATAGGTCATAAAAACATTTTACCATAGTATATGAATACTGCAACCTACTTCAGGAAACAGCTGTGTAATAATTCACCTCAGATTTATTGTTTTTTTTAAGCTGAGGGTGTTTTATGAGTGAAACTATCATCACCAATGTCATTAGGACTTTTCCCTTTTTATCATATGTTATCATGATTCATTAAATTAAAGTGCAACAAGTTCATGACTCTGTAAGTGGTGCTGACACGATTCAGGACAGTGGATGAACACACTACAAAACATAGCAGAGCCTCACATATAGTGGAAGGAAGATGTATTGCACGGCTGTAGACTAAACATTAACACACCAGAAGTTTACATTAAGAGCTCTAGGCCTGTAACAGCACTGACTCGGCTGGTAGCAGCAGCTTTACCACAGCCACAGATGTGCAATGTACGAGTATTGCACTGTTAGCTGATTTTTAGTCAAAGATGCATCTGTTCCTAATCTTGAATAATGCTCTGAAAATCTGAAAATTACAAGTCACAATATTATTTCGTTACTTTTTATGTGGGTTTTGGTCTTTGTTCTTTCTGCCCCCGCTCCATGTATGTACACAGAGGGATTGTACAGTCCATACAGATGCACTATGGAGCGAATGGGAGCTTCTGCTTTGTCTTTCCTCACTGCAGAAGTCCCAGGAGCAGCAGGAAGGCAGGAAGCTCCACCCTGACCCCCCTCCATCCTCCTTTAACCTTGCTCAGACTGCAGCCGGGCCAAGTCAAGGCCACAGTCTGATCCCCCTCCGACTTTGTTACTGTGTTATCGCGCATGCACGAAGGCATCTTTACACAAACAAACCCTTTATGGTTTTTTTTTCTGTTTTCTTTTTAACACAAGATCCTACAACTCCTAAGCCCGTTGATACATGGAGAGGAAATAAATTAACTTCTCTAAAACTCACTCTCCACCAACTTCTCTCTCTCTAACTTCTTCCAAAAACCCTGTACTCCCACTCCTTCCCTCCCCCCCTCCTGTCCTCCATCCTCCCAACTCCCCCTTCCCCGCCCCCCCTCTTCATCTTCTGGGCTCTCTCACTGACAGCTGGCTCTGATTATGGCTGTGAAAAATGGGGCAGTCACGCCAGCAATCCCCCCCTCCAGCATTCCTACAGCATGACTCCGCACTTTCTCCCTACTGGTGCTGGGCCTGTCTCTGCCTCCCTCCCTCTGCATCCCTCTGCTTCTCTCTGTCTTTCTTCAGCTGTCTTTCTTTCTTCCTAGCTTGTTGTTTTGCAGTTTAAAAACTGCATACTAGAAAAGAAGGAGGTAAAGTTTATGCAAGCAGCTGTTTGTTTGAGGGGATTTGTGTCCTGCTGTAATCAATGTGTTAAAAAAGAGCTGGAGAGAGGAGGGGGGGGGACTGAATGGGATATTATGTTTAAGTTAGTCATACAACAAAGACAGATGGAAGAGATACTGAAGCAACAGTCCACAGCTTCTTCACATATGGAGCACAATTCAAAAACACAATGAGCCCGCACAAGAGTAAACACACTCCATCACTGCCTCGTGCTTGGACGTTTATGGCACATTACATGACTACATAATGATTACAGCATGTCAGAAAACGCCTTGTTTTGGCAGATTTTTCCATACATACTTATTTATTTGTCTAATCCAAAAAAGAGAAAACCACTCTGTTTTTGGCACGACCATAAACAGAGAACGCTGGTTGGGTTTTGTTACATGATTTTGCTCCGCTGAGGCAATTCAGACCATAAAAAGCTGCAGTTTTAGCACATCTATCCACACCTGTGCTATGCTGCCAAGCTTTCCACCTTTGCAGCGTCCACTCTCCTCTGTTTGATATACTGGAAAGTAGGAAGCACGCCCAGAATTCCTAACAGAAACTTGATGCCATAAAACTTAAAATAGTTGGCTGGGAATTTATTTTCTTCATCAAGAAAAATGATCAGGGGATTAATAGATAGGGTTTCACAATCTGAACAATAACCCTAAATCTTACAGCTGAATAATAGAGTATACTATAACATCTAATGAAACATTTTACTGTATCTGCACAGTCCTGAATTCATTATAAAGACCCACAATAGCTTTGCCAGCAGGATATGGTAGTGTGTCTACATGACAGGTTTAATCTGTTGTTGCTTAAGCTCCCTCATCACTGAAAATGTTATGTCTTTTAAGGAGGTGTTTGTTTGCTAAAATATTTGGCATGAAGACAAGTAATAAATTCAGTCCAGATCGTTTATTCTGTGGTAACATGTATCTTGTACTCTGTCATCTATGCTGCTAATTGCCAGATGTTAGATTATAGCTAGGTGTTGCTCAAAGCTAATTGTCACAAAATAAAAACGCAAATAATGTTTTTGAAGAAATGAGATGCTGCAATTTCCCTATCTCTTAAATCTCCTGTATTTGAAATACTTTGTTTTCAAAGAAGAGACCATGGTCATGCTAAATGTGAATGCTTTTATGCTAACATGCTCATAGTAGCAATGCTAACATGCTGATGTTAAGCAGGTATAATGCTCTCTATATTCACCACATCAGGTTAGCATGTTAGCATGTCTAACATTAGCACATGACACAAAGCACGAGTAGCAGAATCACACCAGTTGTGCAGGTATATTATCATAACTGAAGTATCAGATAGATAAGTATTGGTGCTAGAGAAGAAGTCACCAAAGTCATCAGTCAAAGGATTCAGCCTGAAGGAGACATGAATGTGTGTTTCATGACAGTCTGTCCAGTAGTTGTTTAGACATTTTACTCAAAATCACAAATGCTAAGTCTATGACATCAGATATAAATTTCAACTCTGCCTTCAATAATGCCATTCCTTATTTTAGCTGGACAAGATTAAAGCTAGCTAAGCAGGCTATTAGATTTAAACTATGTGTTGTTCAGAGCTCAGTCAGAAGTCCACTAAGTACTGAAAAAATTTCCAAATAGACCAAATGAACTGAATGTCCTTGAACTAGCAGTAATTTTCCTACAATCTCCTGCATCTGAAATACCTTTATAATCTCTGTTTCAGTGTCTAACAGGGAGCGGCAAGGGTTGTTACAGCATGAAGCAAACGCTCCAGAGGCCAGCAGATGCCTTGTGTCAGGTTGCATAAACAAGATGGAACACTTTCATCCATCATGCTGCTGAACTGGGAGCTTTAGTCCCTCTTATCCGGCTCAAGGCATCTTGTTGAAGCAAAGAAGTTTTCAGGACGCCGACCTTGATATTACCTCAGTAGAGATAAATCACGACTGAATACTGAGCTCTACAAATACCCACTCTAGGCCTCTCTCTCTCTCTCTCTCTTTTTCTGACCTCAGAGAAGGGTTTTAACATGATTATTACACAACTCTTCATATTCAAATCGTGTCAAACTGTTCAACCCTTTTTATTCTGAAAATTCTTACGATAACAGAGAGCAGTTTTAATCTCACATGACAGCAATGTGATGGAGGGTGTTGATTCAGAGGCTTGTCAAAAGAGGACAGACTCATATCCTGTGTGTGAGCACACTCAGACAAAAACACAACACCCTCTGGCTCGAGTCGATTAAGGCAGTCACTCAAAAAGACGTAATCATAAAAGTCAAAAGTCAAAAACTTTATTAGTCTAATGTCAAATTTTCTAATATTAACAACAATGGCACAAATTGTACGTCAACGCTTATGTCATCATTCAGTATGAGAGCTTGTAGGTGTGAGTATGTTTATGTGAAGATCATGACAGTTTTCTGTGGTATTTTCAATTGTGCATCCACCTCACGCAGTGAGTCATGCAGTGAGAATGTTGCCCACAGTGGAAGCTCCAGTACTGTATTCTACCATAGGTCCCACCCACGCATCAGCACTTTCTCACCTGCTAACTCTTTTCCATTGTCACTCTCCATTCATAGACTTTACAGACTACATTATAGTTTGATTGTTTATAATTAAAGCCAATGCAGATGATCAAAGCAGGTCAAGTTGAACTCCCGAGGTGCCTGGAAACAGCTGTGCTGGCCAAGTCTGCACAGCCTAGCACTGAGGTTTTATATTCAAAAAATAAATAAATAAAGTAAATGATTGAGGTCACCATATTAAACGTATTAATAGGTTTCCCCCCATAGGGCTGGTGCTCATGTGGAACTAATTTCATCCTCACTCTTCCTAATATCTTTGATTTTATGGGATCGGGCCAACTCAGCGCTGGCGTTTTCAGAAGATATGAATGAATGTCTCACATAGAAACTGACCGCATCCTTCTCTGAGTACACGTGTGAACATGAGCCAGCATGCAAGAAGAGTAAAATCTCTTGTTTTTTTCCTCCAGACTAAAAGCACGAGCGGGAAAAAGAAAGCACAATTAGCATCAACAGCTCATTTTGGGACTGAGTTATTACAAATCCATTTCTTGCTGTAATGAGTTTTATTAACTTTGGATTGAACATTTTGTAACTGGTACGACACGGTTTTTAGTAAAACAGTGAAAAGGCAGTCCTTTAATGCATGTGTATGCCCGTTAAAACACTTAAAGATCTTTATTACAATAACAAAAGTTAAAAATGGAGATTGGAGTATAATGATGAAGTAGGTGCACATAGTTCCCACCAACAGCATTTGGACTGTTCCTCCCTCTGAGTGTTGAGTTGGAGGGCTTTCACCGAGTAAACACTGTTAACAGACAGTTGGAAGGTTTCAGTGAGTAGAAAGGGGGATTGTTTGGGTGTACTTTGGCAGTGGTTTTGGCATATAGTGGTACTGGTAATGGCATGAAGGTGGGGGTTGTCGGCTTGGGAGTTTTGGTAAATGTGCCATTATTTACGAGTCGGGTGGGCTGAGGGGGACAATAAACTTTCATTTCTGGGAAAGCCATTCAAATTTACTAGACTTTGTAGAACCTATAAGAGTACAAGACAAGAAAAAAAAGGGGGCGTGGGGCAAACCAGAAAGTATTTAACAAGCGCAAAAAGTGTTTCCATATTCAGCTGTCACACAACACAGCAATAATGTGAGTACTCCCCTGGGTTGACACAGCCACATGGGCTGCCATTTTGGGCTGATGTGACACTAATAGTGCTTACTGGAAACATACATAAGCAGCATTGTATATGTTTCTGACATGCTCATGACATTAAACCACTCACAAATGCTAAAACCAAACTCAATGCATAATTCATGGCAGTTTTCGCTCATTAAAGCACCGCATCACCAACAGGCAAACTTGCTGACACATATGTTGCTGGTCAAATTACAATAAACATCTATCTTGACAAGTAATTTAGCCTCATATTCAGCCTTCAGATCACAAATTTTCACAAGAAAAGAAATCACAAGAAAATCTATGCCAATGGGGTAAAGTAATTTCACTTGTTCCCATTTAAGTTTCTTTTGTTTGAGGAAGTCATGTAGAAATTGGTGTCACTACCTTGAAATAAGACATAATGCAGCAGTAGCATGAAAAAAATGACATTTGGTTTTCATAAGTCTTGAAACAAGTAGCTTTGTGTTGGAAACAAGTGGACCTGGCCATCTCTAAGGCTCAAAAATTGACTAATTGACTTGTTAAAATTGTAGTGTTTAGTGGTGCACCCAAGTCTGGACCTGTAGATGCTTCCACAGTTTGGCAGACAGGCAATTGGACCCCTGTGTGGTATATGGCTTTGGGACAATCTCCATTGTCCTGCTGGATACAAGTGGCTGGAGCCCAGGAACTGCTCTGGACTGGATGTTAGGCCCTGGCAGCAGAAAATTATAGCTTTGGCCAGGAAAGTCAACCAAATGGGCTAATTCTTCTCATTCAGCCCAAAGGACTCCACACAGCTGCACTTTCTTTCACTGCCAGGGAAGAAGACTGAAAGAGGGAGAGGAGAAAGAGAGGCGGAGTGGGGAACAGTTGGGGGCAGTTGGACTGGACCGGCCTCAAAGACCCAGAGGGTTGTTTTCTTTGCAAAAAAGCAGAAAAAAGAAGCAGCTTAGACTCATCTTGGACATCAAACTCTATTTTGGGCCATGCTGTGTTTGGACTGTGGGCAATCACACAAAATCCCTCAGAGTTGTTTTCTTTGAGTGATTGGGAACGTTTTTGCAAAATTACAATCAAAGAGGTAAGATGGTGATGTATTCTGGCCCCTCTGAGAACATAAAGCGCTGTTTGAGCCTTTGTCTGAGGAAATCCTTCTACCATAGACTCCTTGATCTTTATCCACATAGCCTGAGTTTTGCTCATTTCCTCATCATTTTCCATTAAAGAGAGATTGGATATACTTCACGAGCGTATGGGACTCTCTGGGAGTCGCAGCAGGTCACGGAGAAGAAAAGAGCAGACGTTACAAGGACTTTTCATCTCAGGAGGACAGGCAAAGGTGAAGTTTAACAGATGAATAATCTTTTGCTGAAACTCAAACACCTGTAGCTCTCAAGATAGCAATATATATTTAAGAGCGCAGACTTCACCACTACTCTCCTAATAAACCATAAGCTACAGGGGTCCAGAGAGCTCAACACACTGCAACTGAAGAAAGTAGTGCAAATAGACAAGATATAAGAAAACATCTTAACCAAACTGAAAATGAATTGATCGACTGATTCATTTCTTTTATCCCAGGGGGAAACTGGATTGCAGTTTGGGCACATAAATGAGCATGCACAATAAAACAGTGAAAGACATAGTTCACACATGGCAGAAACCCAACACAGACCCAGACAGCCTACTGCATATGGTGTCATACCACACAGACAGAAACAAAACAATGCAGCAGTTAGCAGCAGGCGATACTACACAGCACTGATCTGCAGGGCTTATACAAGTACAATCTGATATAGGAAACTGGTGTAAGCATAAGTGAAGCATAAGAAAATGCAGCTGCAGATATAGAGACGACAAGCTAATATGGAGGACATGGTGAAAAAACAAACAACACAATCAAACACAGAAAACATAACCAGTGTGTTGCTGCTTATGTTGTTATTGCCAGATGAATGCAATAACAACATAAGCATGGATGAATGTGTTTCTCAACTTGTCTGTGTTTAATTTCTTTACAAGATTTTGTCTAAATGCTCTGCGTGGGTTTTCAAAATTTGTTTTCTTAAGTTACAGTGTGTTGAGTACTGTAAGCACTAACCAGAAGTTTACTACCAACACAGAGAGTAGTAATGGAAATGAAAAACTCAAACCGTGTTGTATTCATCAAGTAGTCTGCAGATGATTATAGTTCGTAGCATTCTACCAGCAATAAAGACAGGCACCAAAACAAAGGTTCAAATAGAGCTGCAGTGACAGTAAATCATCGCACCTACAACAAGGAGGATTTTGACATCACCATATGCCCTGGGTCGACTGAGGACGGCTCGCAAACAATCCTGATCCTATTCTTACAGCTCGACATCATTTAATCGAAACCACGCTTCCCGTCAATTCACACATCATCAAAAGCTAATCTCTTTTTATGATCGGCGAGCTGTTGTCAAACACAAAATGCACCCATGTCCTCATCAACAGCATCTGGAGGGATATCAATAACTGGAGAGAGACGACACGTCCAATTCGATAAATCCGTGGGGATAAAGTGTGAGAAAAGTGGGCAGGGTCACACGGGCGGTTGGCTTTGTGTATTGTCCAGAGCCGGACACATGGACTGTGTAATTCTAGTCCAGGAGTGACCACACAGGGCCGGTTGTGAGGTCTGGGAGTGCTGGAGAATGGAGACAGATGGGACAGGGGCAGGTTTTTTTGTTTTTTTTTTTTTTTAGTGAGAGAATGCTTTCCACTGTTCCTACGTTATACAAAGCCCATTGATTTTTTCCTGCGCTGAGTGAGGAGCTGAGGAATATCTCGTTTCAGCGTCCGCCGCATGGTCATGACACCTGGACCAGGGTCAGGTCTGTCCGGACCCCAGCAGAGGCACGCTGAGCCCAGAGGTGGAGGGGGGAGGAGGGAGGGAGCATGAAACTGGACACAACAAACCCTAAACCCTTTCCTCACTGAGTGTGTCTGCACCAACATCATTGCATATCATGTAGCTGTGGTCATCGGCTCATTTTCTGTAGCTTGATGGCTTTGACCCGCGCTTCTTCCTCTGTGACCCCTAATGTACGAGTGGAAAACCAAACTCTCCCTTCCCATGAGCCCTTCTGGATAGACAGAAAGATTGTTCCTCAGGAAACGCGGGTCAGGAAGTCAGAGAAGGAAGCTGGCCTTTCGTTCTAAATACAACCCTCCTCTAGAGACCGGCGTGTCAGCAGAGAATTGGACAGTAAATCTCCTTTAAACGCTGACCCCCTCACTCTCTTGTTTTGTTGCTATTTTTGTGACCTCGCATTTAACCAAAACATCATTACTCTCTTATTTCTGCCACTAAACTGGCACTGACGGGGGCCAAAGACTTTCATTTCCAGGATGGGTGTTTGTTTTGAACTCTGGTCGTGTAATGCTGTGACGTGTCAGAGCCATCCCGGGTGAGCCAAGGCTCGCATTGATGCCGCATCCCACCCAGTGTGAGATGAAGGGCAGTGGAAGTAGAGTGGATGGCCATGTTGGAGCGATTCATGGGAACAACATCAGCAAGAGCAGTTGGCGGTTCACCACTAACAATGCTGTGGCTACTCTTATGGACAATTAATCGCTGCTAGTTCTTATTTTCCTCCTTCCCTGCCTCTCTCTCGCTCTCCCTCGCTCTCTCTCTCTGAGGCTAGCTTCACCCTGCCCGATGACCACAGTCCTCCCATATGAATTTGGCAAACATACCATGAGACATGAAAGGAGGCAATCATGGTGTCCTGGCTGTCAAAGCTTATACGGAGAAGAACCGGATCACACAAATTGGGGATGTGGGGAGGAGAATGTACACAGAAATAAAACCCACGCCGTGTCACAGTGAACGTGGCCTGATGCATGACAACGCATTCAGGAAACCAAAGCCCCTGCTCGGCTTGAACTTGGCGATCCGTCTGACTGCTGATTGCTCAACAATCAGCAGGCTGATTAGCTGTCCTGGCAGCGTTTCGAAAGATGTGCTCACATGCTGAAGAAAAATAGGAAGTTATAGGAGTATTAAGTAATTTATGGCTTTTTATAGGAGTTTAAACATCACTGACAGTTTTTTGTAATACATCATGCTTGAAGCTGAAGTTCTGTTTTAGGTTCTTGGATGTTACTTGAATATTTCCTTTAAATGCTACTCCACTCTGCTACATTTCAGGGACGATTTTAATACTTTTTACACCACTACAGTCGTTGTACTGCTTTGGTAGAATAAGATAATAAACACAACATATGGTGCATTGTTATAGATTACACTACCAGTACATTCTGTAGTATACATTATCTCTACCTGAATAAGGATGAAATAATAAAATATGTGATACAAGCTGGCCATTTTTCTGTGTATTGAGTATTTTGCATACTTACATAAATTACACTTTTTCTTTTTTCCTTCTTACACTGTGGTGATGCTACTTGTACGTAAGTATAGGATTTTTCCATCAATGTATGCCTGCCTGTAACTGACATAAATAATTAGGTCATATTTTCACCATAAATACATGATTTAAAAAAACACTTCTGATGGCGTTAATGTTCCACTTCCAATTGCTAAGAAAACCCTTAATTGTTAAGGAATTGAAAATGCAAGTGTGTGTGGGGGGGGGGGACTGTTTCCTCTGAAACAGATACTTCAGCTGGAAAATTAACTTTAAAAGAAATCATAAATGCCGGTATGTGACAAACAACTAACTCACTAGTATTCATCAAATCCCAACAACTACATAATATGTACCATGAAGCAGTAAAAATACTACTTATTCCTCTTTTAAGATGCCATTAATGAGTCTGTGGTGGCCCTGAGTGGGATGTGGTGCAGCACAGCTTGAAATTACCGCAGTGCTTGTGTGAGCATTTGTGTTTTGTAGCTGATAAGTCTCCCTGCCTCATATAAGGCCAGTAAGTTAGTGTGTCAGTGCACAGGCTGATTACACAACACACAGGCTTGTGCTGATTGTGCCTAATTCACCTCGAAGCCACACAAGGAAGGAGTTGTGTTTGACTGTGCTGACCTGCTTGTGTAATCTTTTATTTTAAATTCTTACTTGAGGTGTAGCTGCTCTGATAATCTAAATTTACACTTTGGGCAAACATGGGGACACTTTAAATACTTTACAAAGAGAGGGGGATAAATAAAGAACAGAGGAAAGGAAGAACTCTGCCCTCTGTTGGCTGTGAGGCAGAACTGCAGGCTGTCACCACTAACATTCACAATAACCAATTTAGTATGCCTCTCTGTGACTTCTTTCATCTCCAGTTCAGATAGATAAAAATTTAACATCCTGTCATCCCACTTAAACATTATCAGTGACCTCAAGCCTCATCCCCATCCTCCCCTTTCAGGAGAGGTCATCTGAGATGACAGCGCAGGAGGCAGAAATCAAACTGTCCAGTAGAGGCTGAGGAGAGACTGACTACAGCTCCTACACAGACTGATAGGCCCTACAAACCAAAGGAGGACAGCCTTGACCTCGAGGAGCACAAATCCTCAGAAATAAACTCTCCTGAGAAGCAAGTCAACTCTGTCAACAGCCTGTGGAAAATCCTGCCTGAGGAGCTGTGATTTAGTTTGTTCCTTTTGTGCTTTTTCGCCATGGAAGTCGAAGGAATTACTGGATAGGAAAACCTCATAAATATGCCACCTGTACTTTCTACACGCTGCGATGGGATATATGAATGTGTTTGGAGCTAAAAGAAGTAATCGATTAATCAATTAATCAATCAAATATTATCTGTAAGCCAAACATTCTTTAGTTCTAGTCTCTCATTTGTGAGAATTTGTTGATTTTCTCTGATAAATGTGATAGGAAATCGAAAATATTTGGATTTTAGACTCTTGGCTGAACAAAATAAGACATCTGAGAACATCATCCTGAGCTTTAAGGACGGCATTTTTCTCTATTTACTGACATTTAATAGGCCAAATGATAAATCAAACAAACAACTGTGATTAATCGAATTTAATCTTCAGTTGCAGCCCTAATTTTCTCACAGTACATTCTAATATTGCTGTCAGATGTCACCTTTGAGTGAATACTGCATATCCTGTTTTGTAATCACTTGTGCAGAGTCAAGCCTACACCCTGAAATCCCACCAAATCCCATTTAGGGACTTGGTCTCAGTTTTCTTTTAGAGGCATGGAGTTCAGTATAAGTGCATTTCAGCAAACACAACTTCTTAGCAAAACTAAAGGTCAAGGGGCGTGTGCAAACTTCTGTGAGGCACAGTGACAGAGTTATGTCAGTTATGGGGGTTTACTGTCTGCATCTATAAAACAGGAACACATCTGACATTTTCCCTTGAGAGATTTTTCTTTCTTTCTTTCACTTTGGCAGGAAACAGGTGCCTCCTCCTACACCTGGAAGGATAACCCAAGTCGCACAATATCAAGCAAGCACGATACATCTGAGAGTATTAAAGTAAACAACTGCAGCGAATGAGGCTGCTCGAAGATATTTCCACCAGAGTCAGTGATTTGTTGTCAAGTTTTTCGAGCCCTGCTGACCTTGTGGAGTTGAAATCTTGTCTGAGTATCTGCAGTGAAACTCCTACATCACAGTCCCCTGTGCATTTACTGTATTCAAATAAACCCTGGCTCTGACTCTGCTTAATGTGTGACATATTACAAGTCCTTTAGGTCATTTCACACCAGCTAGAGGATTTTGTATAGCTCAAAAAAACGATGTGATTCCCCTCCTACTTCCCCGCTATAGCTACTCCTCAGAGGGCAACAATCGATCTGATCCACTTAATCAATCAGTGACAGGGCCTTTGAACTGCAGACGTGATTTCCAGCAAGTCTGTCATCCCACCCTGTCGTCTGTGAAAACACTCCAGGGGGAGATTGCTCCACACAGCCGTGGCTCGTAAAACTCTTTTTATGTTAAAACACACACCCTCGCTCCTCGCTGACTGGGCTCCAGAATAACTTGCGTGTTTGCATATCTGCTTGTCTTTAATGCACGGGGGGAAAAGATAACGTTGTAGTTCTTAAAGGTCAGTTTATGAAAGGGCTTTGTCTGAGAGGAAGAGAAGTTGAGCTGCATCCCAGGCCCCGCATATCTTGGGTCTTTCCTATCTCGACTAAATTCAAACAATTTGGGCACAAAAACAACTTCCCCCTGCCTCCTCCGTGGCTGCTAGCAGCGAGACAAAGCTCTCCACCTCCCCCCTGTGTGGCTCCTGTATAGGCATAGAAGAGGAAGGGGAAAGGGAATGTTTTGCCTCTCTCTCTCTCTCTCTCCCCACCCCTCTTCCCTCACTTCCCTGGGGCAGCGCTGTGTAGTAATAAACGTCCCCCATAAATCTCCCCCTCACGCCATCATCCCCTCCTCCAACTCCAACCTTTTCTTTTTTTTTTTTTGTTAACAGCTCCTTTTCTTCTCCCCAAACCCTGCCTTTCTTTTTCCCTCTCCTCTTTACTATTGCAACCCAACCCTGACATTGACTCTGCACATGGCCGATGGCTGCTCTGTCATGGATTTAGAGGGAGGGAGGGAGGGAGGAAGAAGGAGGGAGGGAGGGAGGGAGGAAGAAGATGGACCACAATGGATTTGTATAGGTTTCACTCTCTGCAGCCAGGCTCTTTCATATGTGGCTGCGAGTGTCATTTTTGACTGGCTGTGGTTGAATTTGGTGAGCTCACCCGCATATCAGGTTATCGCCCACCTGACGAAATGACACATATTGTACATCCATGTGTACACATTGGTCTCAAGAGGAGAGGAGTTTTCTACCTGTTGGTAAGGAAGAGGAGATGAACTGTGGTGGAAACAGTAGAAAGAAGAGTTTGTGTGGGGGGGATAACTGTGGTCGGGAAAGAGTTAAAAGCCCTGGTTGCCTGAATTCACCGGAAAGTCCCACAAGTGACGTTACAGTCCGGCAATTAAGAGTAAATTAATTACAGAGTAGTGGATGGTAGCTGAAACCCTGAGGATAGTGCAGCGCCTCCCAGTAAACAACTCCAGACTGTTTAAACATCAAATTTCCATAAGAAAAAGAACGAAGCAAAGTTGTGGCCAACTTTTTGCCACTGGGGTTTAAAATTTACTGATAATAACTTTAGTTTTATTAATAGTTTTATTTACTTATAAATAAAAGTAAAGGCACAATTCTTCTTAGAAAGTTAACAAACAGAACATGTATCACTCACTTCACTAAGTCACTTTTTATGTGTAATCCAGTTTCTTCACTCTCCTGATAAACTCATAAAGTGACTAACTACAGAGTTAAAGATAAAACTGTCCTGTTTTTAATCTATGTGTCGCAGAAATACAAAACTTACAACTGTTTAGTATTCATACTGCGTGTAGCGGTGTAGTAATCTCAAACAAACTGACAAACCAATGCAAGTTTGTCAAGGAGAAGAGGAAGGAAAAAAAAGTTAACAGAAAGTTAACGCCCAGCGCTTGAGGCTCCTCCTGCTTAGGATTATAAAGCAAATGTCGGGGCTGGTGCAGGGCAGAGGGGGAGTTCTGCAGGGTCAAAAATACACAGGAGCTGCAAATCAGAAACTCAGCAGACCTGCGCAACTTTCTAACAAGCAGTTGTTTTTTTTTTACTACTTTGACTTGATTCTGGTCGCTGCAAAGATGACCACAGCCGTGGTAACGCCTTTCTTCGACTTCGAAGTAATGAACAAGGTAGCTACAAAACTTTTTTTGTCTCCTCTCGTCTTTTTTTCTCCAGAAATGTGAACTCTTGTTAGCCTGTTAGCAGCAGTGAGTTAGCCCGCTGTGGAGGAATGATGAGCTGCATGCCCGCGGCCCTCTGCCGTGACGCCTGTGTGTGTGTTTGTGTGGAGGATGTTTTGTTTTGCTGTTTTGATTAGTTTTTCCGCTTCATTTCGACTCCACTGTTTGTTTGTTGATTTCGCCTGTTACGTCCTCTCTAAGCCGTCGTCCCAGGCTTTATTTATGTTAAAACTAGTGTCTGAAAAGTGAGCCGAAGCGTGGCGATAACATTAACTAAACATTTGCTGCAGTGTTAAACTTTCTCGTTTTCCACGTTCAACGTGTGCCACATCAGCTAGATTAAAATTAATGGTTTTGCTTACCAGTTACGGTGCACTTTTCGAAGGGGGCAGACGACCGTTAACGTTAGCTTCAGTTTAACTCGTGTCACCTCTCTTTAAATGAGAGCAGTTTTGCGCCACTTTTAATGCTCCTCACAAAGCAGCCACATGCTCGCTAATCATTCACTAGATTCGTCTGGCTTTAACCCACTCTTGCTCCTATAAAACTTGTTTTTACAGTTAACCGCGTTTAACGTTAAAAATCGGTTGGAAAAAAGGGGGAAACAACTGGTTTTAAAATCGTAACGGCTCCTTCGGTTAGGTAATGTCTCTCTGCTCTGCTTTGCATACATTTTAAAGTTTTCAGTGTCAGATTTCTTCTCAAAACTTCTCTCTGCAGTTGTTAGGATTTAATTCTCTGTCATGTAAATCAGTGACTAACCCAGTCATCTCCTCCTAGTTTGGAGGTGTATTGAAAAGCAGATCAGTTTCCCCTTGTAATTCAGCAGGATGCTTGGCCACTTTCATTATCTTTCAAATGATGCAGCCTCTTTGTAGCCACCATAGCAGCCCACTGGCCTCTCATGTGCTGCTGCTGCTGCTCCATTTACTAAACAGGCACACATTCCTAACCAGGGCAACTTGCCAAACCAGCTGCTGTTCTATAGGCCTGTATCCGCTCATGTTGTCAGAGCCAAAAGAACACAGTCATGCAAGAGGAGGCTGTGGATTTTTTCACTCCAGCCCGCCAGCTCTCTTTACATTCAGGACTGCATTGACTGCCAGTTTTGGTGAATCTGTAGAATGGTTGTTCTGATCATGTGTTTTCTTTGTGCCTTTGCAGAACAACAAACTGCTCAGCTACAACAACAACCTGGGCGCCCCCCATCCTATGTCTGTCCCTTGCACTGGCACCAATGTGCCCATCTCCAGCCCCACCGGAGCCCTGCTGGACAGGAAGGCGGTGGGATCTCCCTCTGTGGGAGGTGTGTATCAGCGGCGGCACTCTGTCAGCAGCACAAAGTTCAGCCAGAACCAGTTTCTGAACAGCCTGAAGGCAGCGGACCACTCCTCGCTCATCTCAGGGGTTGGCAATGCCAGCAGCAACAAGGAGAACCGCCTGCGAGACCGCTCCTTTTCCGAGACAGGTGAGAGGCTCATCAACAAGTGCCTGGGCCCTGCCAGTCCCACCAGCGGCAGCAGCCAAGTGAACTCCAGCAGATACAAGACAGAGCTTTGCAGGCCCTTTGAGGAGAACGGATCCTGCAAGTATGGCGACAAATGCCAGTTTGCTCACGGAATCCATGAACTGCGCAGCCTGAGCCGCCATCCCAAATACAAAACTGAGCTGTGCCGCACCTTCCACACCATTGGTTTCTGCCCATATGGGCCTCGCTGCCATTTCATCCACAACGCCGAGGAGCGCCGTGGACCTCCACAGCAGTCCTCTCCTCTAAACTCTTCCAACAAGATCGAGAGGCCTCGACTGCAGCACAGCTACAGCTTCGCAGGCTTCTCCAGCTCAGCTGGGCTGAGAGACAGCCCCACCTCGGTCACCCCTCCACCCATGTTCTTCCCTGATGAAGTCCCCGACTGGCCCAGCAGTAACCCCTTTACCTACTCCAGCCAGGAGCTGGCCAACCTGTTTGGGCCCAGCCTCAGTGCCGGTCCTGTAGGCACAGAGCCCAACACCCCTGCACCTCCCTCTCCAACAAGCACACCTTACTATTTCAGACCCATGTTGGAGTCCCCTCAGATGTTTGAGTCTCCATCCAGCCCTCCTGACTCTCTGTCAGACCAAGAGGGCTACCAGAGCAGCTCTGGAGGCAGCCTGAGTGGCTCTGAGTCCCCCACGCTGGACACCACCCGCCGCCTTCCCATCTTCAGCCGCCTCTCCATCTCTGACGACTAAACAGCATGCACCCACCAATGACTTTTGATGACACAAAGAGAACACGGCACTCCCCTCTACCTCTGCCCTTTTCCTAAGCCTCCCCATCTTCCCTTACACAACACACCGTGTTAGCATTATAAGGATTTAGTCAATTAAGGGAACTCAAATTATCATTTCATCCCTGATAATCTGCACAGCAAGTTTTAAAAAGTACCCTGCCATGTGTCATAGTGCCAAAAAGGAGAGGAAATTGAACAATGAAAATCATGAGAACAAGAATTGACTGTTTTGCCAGGTGCCACTTGTTTTTTTTCTTTCTTCTTCATTTGTTCTTGAATGTGTAGCAGCACAAGTGGCCTTGGAAAGGGGAGTGCATTGCACTAGCCCCCACCCCCTCCCTCCCTGCCTGCCTGCCTGCCTCCCTCCCTCCCTCTCCCGTCCCTGACGATACCACTTCCCCCGAGCTAGCTAGAGGGTGCTCACTAACGTAACTGTAGATCTACCGCAGCCGTTTTTACAGACTGAGTTAAGACAAAAGGAAAAAAAAAATAACAGACCCTGAAAAGATATGAATAGTTTTTAAGAAAAAAAAAAGAAAAAAGTGCCTGGGGCGGTTTCTGCATGTGTTTAGGGTGAATGGACTACTGTTTGTTTTTGGTTCTTTCTCATTTGCCCCCCCTCCACCCCCCTGTCACAGTTCTTCTCAAGCCCCGTCTTATGTAATTGTGGACTGGGTGAGTCTGCAGGAAGGACTTTGAACTGGAAGTTGGTTATAACCCCCACCCTCCTCCCTCTGAGTTTTCTCCTCCTGTTGCTGGTCACTGGCTCCTTTTTTTTCTTCTTTTTTTGGGGGAAGGAAGTCTTGATATCAAACTGATCATTAAACCTGTAAGATTTTGTCCTGCCTCTCAACCCTGCCTCCCTCCCTTCATCCTCACCGATCTGGGGAATTCCAGCATTCCCATGGTGCAGTTGTACATCCTGCGACTTGATCGAGATCGGATCTCCAAGCTATTTTACTTTACTTCTCTCTCCCCTCCCCAACTTTAAAGCATGCTCTGAGGAGCACCCTCTGTACTCATTACATCCCTTTTTTGCTTTCTTTATTTGATAATTATTTTTTATTAATGTTATTATTATGGTTATTATTATTTGAAAAACTTTCCAAACAGAAGGTTTTCTTGTCACTGCTTATTTAACTTATCAGAACATATTTATTGGTGATCATATGCATTTTTGTTAATTTTGTTTTGTATTTATCTGGATAATGAACAATAGAATATATTTTCTTTTATGTTAAATTATGATCTTCCATATTAATCTAAAGATTGTGAAGACGTTGTTGTCAGTTTTCCTTTTTTCACAGTTTAATATATTGTACTTCAATGACTTTTGTTCTGCAACTACACTTTGTCAAAATGAAACTTAATTTAAAGCAAAAAAAAAATGCAAAAAAAGATGTTTTGCGTTTTGATTATTTATTGTACTTTTTTTTCTTAACTCCCTCTTATTGGACTGCAATTCCATCTAAACTAGATTTGCTTGTATTCATTCCTGACGTTTTTTCCCCTCCACACCTTTACAATAATCTGACAATAACAGTAGCTAACTGTTATCACATTGATTCAACTCATCTGTTTTTGTCTCAGATCTCGTCCTGACTTTAACGAGAATTATTCCCAACAGTACTGGGGTTTGATGGTAGAAGTAAAGGGGTGCTAAATAAAAAGACCTCTCACATCACTGGTTTAGGAGGATTCTCCAAGTTAGTAAAGACTGGTTATGTTGAAATGTCTTCTGTAGGTAACGTTCTTACTCCCAGTCTATTACAAGCAATAGCTGTGACCAAATGGGTTGAGGAAAGTTTATTTAGTTTTCTTTTAATTTGATTGGATGCTTGATGCACTTGCTTGGGCCCCCCCTTTCGACCATTGGAAGTGCCTCGTTGAATACATTCCAGGTAGCTAAGGCTTCTCTAGCCTTTTATATTTGATAATGGAGGATGATGAATTTTTTTTAAGTCACTCGTTCTGTGTTGCCTTCACATGTTCGGAAAGAGGTGAACAGATTTTGACACAAAGAAAGTAAAAACTGTTGAATGTATTTTTTCAGCCATGTTTTTTTCACTACAGTAATTTCTGTGAGTTTATATGAAAACCTGTTTTTTTTCCTCTTTTGTAAGTATTGATTGCAGTTAAGTCAATAAACCCCATATTTTTGGAAAAGCTAAACTGTGTAATGAATTGTGTACGAGGGTTTTTATGGGAAAACAACACCTGAAGCAGTTACAGACACATTTACAGCCACATGATGCGACAGAATCTGTATTCTAATTCTGTATTGTAATCAATATTGAGGTTAAAATCATCACATTTCTAACTTGTGCAATGAAAATGAAAGTTTGAAATATCTATATTTAAGAAATTATCAAGTTAAATAATATTCCAACTTCAAGTTGAACGTCTCATATGACCTTATTTTGGGTGGTGTTAGAAGAGACTGGCTATTTAATACAAGCCTTGAGGGACTTGAGTTGTTTTGGAAGGCAGCCGTATCAAAGCCATTTGTCAGAGGTTTTGAAAGTTAAACCCCTTCAAAACTTGCCTGAGAATAATGTTTTTAAGTTTTCTTCAGGATCAAACTAATGCAGCAATAGTTCTCCAAACGTTTACAAATACATCGCAAACACACCCTTCCAGTAGCTAATTCAGCATACTTTTAATAATGCCAGTTTGCCACAATGTTAATAAATAATGGGCTTGAGTTCTAGCTGACTCTATGGCAACAATATATTTCAGTGTCAGACTCTTAACACCCACGCTTTGTATAAAGGAACAAAATGTGTTTGCAGATGTTATATTCAAAAGTAAAATAATGGGAAATAACACAAGGCTGTGCTTCTCTGTGCATGATGCAGAACTAAAGGGAGTTTCACTGTGGTGGAAGTTGATTGGAGAGCTGCACTGAGACCAGTCAGGGGTATTGACCTGGGGATGATCAAACTCAGATAGAGCAGGTCTGGTTACGCAAAAATACACGAAGCTCCTGGTTTCAGCAGAAGTATTGATCTGGGTTGGTGAGGATGTGCTGTAACTGTAATGTTTCCAAGAATTAAAAAAAGAGTGTGATATGCTGAGGTTATGACCTGATCAGTGATCCTGAGGTTGCATGTGAGCTGATCAATAAGTGTGTGAGGATATTCCTGGTAAGACAGGGATAAACAATTGAGTCATAGCTTGTCAGATTGTTCTGATTATCAAACCATCTAGCACAGCTTCCCATGTGGTCTCTTTTAGGTATTTTTACATAGAAAATAAATGGAGATAACAATCTTTTTTAGCCATTAATACAAGCAGAGCAGTATTTGATTTCAGTAACAACATATTGAAGCTTCCTCTTTATCCTCTCCACTCAACATCCACACTGCTTCTGCTTTTCCTTGCTCTCCGGACACTTCCGTCTGTCCATGTTTATATTCTCTCAGATTGCAAAAAGGAGCCAGAACAGGAACTCCCTTCCCTCCATACAATGGTGGGTGCTGACCCGTCACAGCTGACCCATGGAGGCCCCCTTGTTGCTTTATTCCAGAGAACCTGGGCCTGCTGGATTCTTGTCTTGTTACTTTGCTCCCCACCACCCACCCTCCAGCCCCCATCTCTGAACAAGCTGCCTGCCTGCTGAGAGTCTGACTTTACCTCAGGGCCTAGTGTCACTTCAAGTGCTTCTCTGCATACCAATGAGCTCAGAGTGAAACAGCCTAAAATATTGCTTTTCTTTATATTCACAGGTGGTTATAACAAGTTTTCTTTGATGATGATGGCTCACTACTCCATATTGTTTCATTCTGTGTCACACAGTCTTTTAAGAGCAACAAGAGTCAAAGATCTCACAACACGGCAACAACAAACCAAAACCAATGAGTATTCACCATATACTACAAATAAAATCATCGCATTTTAAAGCATAAATCAACACCAAACTTGGCAGCAGAAGCCAAAATGCAACAGGTAGTTACACAAATGTACTCTGAAGTCACTGTGAAAAAATATGGTACACAGTAGTACAAATTCGAGTCACCAAAGCAAGTGCAAAAGCAAAAAAGGCCTTACTGCTATGGTTCATGTTTTATCAGAGCAAAGAGCAGGAGATTACAGGGCCTTTTTAAGAGCTAAAAACATACTTAACACTGTTTTATTAGCTTATAATTTAATAACTCTAACAAATTTTTATGAGAATTGCTCACAGGCATGATTTTGTTTGGGGTCTCAGAGGCTCCAGCTGTAAATCATGGTTAAATACAATGAGTTGTTACACTCTGTATATCTATGATTGGTGTTGACAGTACTGTTTACAGAGCACTACCCAACAGAAATAAGTCTACGGAGATATCACAACCTACAGTATGTGTCTGTGAATGACTATTTTGGCCAACAACAATTATTTCTGTATGTGGTATAATGAGGTTATTTTCATAGTTTGCCACTTTCAGCAAATGTCTGATTCCCCCTTTAAAACTGTTCTATATGTGAGTTTTAATAAGGTGAGAAGAGAAGACAAACATTCAAAGGTTTTTATATCAAGCTAAACCAGGTGAGAATGACTTGTGCGTACCTTACTTTCTCTCGCAGCCTTTCAGAAAAACTCTGAACTGCATGCAGTGTGAGGGACATGAAAGGGGACTGTTTCCTGTTTGTGTGGTGTGTGAATAGAAGCACCTTGAGATGAAGTACCAGGAAGTGGGTTTCTGAACCTCCAGCAGCAGGTCTGAGGGTGGCGGAGGGAGGGGGGGGGTCGCCTGCTCTTCGATATGTGGCAAAAAAAGAAAGAGAAAAAAAAAAAAAAACTACCATTACTTCATCACATTTTACAGCAGGTTATGTTCCAATATGGAAACGGAGCAGTGGCACAGATCAAGCTTGCGGTTCATTCATTACTTCCTGCACAACAGGATAAAGCAGGTGTGTAGTTCTACTCTCAGAACCCAATCTTCATTCACCTTTAACCTGTAGGGTTGAGCAAGAGAATGTGGCGGCATGTACACTTTGTTAAGTGTGTTATCAGAGGCAGGTTTACCTCTTTGTTTGAGAAAGAGGTGAGCAAATACTGCTGGATGTGCTAACTGTGCTATTTTCCTTATCTACGTTCACAGCTGAGAGTAGGGTAGCTGTAGCTCTGCGTGCATGCATGTGTCTGCATGGCTGCAGTGTGACAGGTGATGTGGGAGGGATAATTAATCACCAAACAAGGGCTGAGGTCAACAATGAGTGATGGGGTTAGGTTAGAGGGTACTCAGGGGCTGCTTTGTCTGTAGAAAACAGAGCGGCACAATTAACCTCCTTCAGACACACATACCAGAGCTCAGAAACCTGCATTAGAAACATCCACCCAAGTAAAAACTTTGAACGTCAGTGGAGGGATTAGATGTTCCTCTGAGGAGTGAAAAACACTGACCCATGGTGAGATCATAATCCTGCATGGAACAAATGTGCATGGTTCTCAAGTTTAAAGGAATAGTTTGACATTTTTGGAACTATTTGCTTTACCTCTCCCATGAAGCTACACACACTACTTAGTTAGCTTAGCTTAGCATAAAGGCTGAAAACAGGGGGAAACAGCTAGCCTGGCTCTTGGTTTGTGTAATCGGTGTAAAAACCCAAGATTGCAATTTGACATTTTACTTGGGGTTATGTGGTGGACTATTTCTTGGCTGGTAGTTTCAGCTGGTTGCCTGGCAGCTGGTCTTGGCCAAGAAATAGTTCCCCTGTAAAATGGCAAAATGTAATTTTTTTCTCTTTGGTTTTTCGTGGGCATTCAGGTTCCTGAAAAGTGGGTTTTCTTATTTTTAGACAGAGCCAGAATAGCTGTTTCCCTCATTTCCAGTCTTCATGCTAAGCTAAGCTAACTAGCTGATGGTAACAACTACATACAGAGTGGTATCAAACTTCTCATCCAACTCTTATGGAGAAAGCAAATAAACATATTCCCCAAAGCTTGATGATTGCATTACAGCAAATGCCAAATGTCAACCTGTGACAGTCCAATGAGTTTAGTGTCTAAAACATACCTGAACAAGGCATGCATGATCAAACCTTTGACCTCACACTCGTTACAGGAGACACTCGGAACCCTGCCACCGCTGCTAAAGGTCACTTTTTGCGTATGTATAGTGAAAGTACACCTTTATCTCTTTTTGCCTGCACTCACTTTTAACTCTGCTGCTCTGCGGTTGATGTGCCCATGACTTCACAGGTGGGATTGTGGGGAGTTAAGAGTCTTGTTTTCGCAAATATTGAAATTCTTAACTTAATTATGGGGATGTATTTTATAATTTGTGTTAACAAGGGGCCTTCTCATCCCATCTCTAATCCCTTCCTGGCTAATATCAGCCTGTATCTTACTGTATACTTCACTGTTGGAGTTTACCTTTTGAGTACAAAACAATACAGATTACTGTGAAACTGTAGCCACTTTCATTTCCTTGTTGATAAATGTATCTTCTAAGTAGAATAAAATTAAAGATGCCAACTCTAACTATTGTAGTACAGCTGATATACAGTAGCTTACACATTATCAGCAACATCAGCACTGTCCTGTTCTCAACCTCTCAATTTCCCCTGCATACAGTATGTGATTCTGGGTAATCACATAGTTCATACAATATCTCATCTGACGATCACGCTTTAACAATAATTGTCAAGCCTTACAGTGAGAACTTTAGCAATCAAATTGCTCTAATCTCAGTATATGTAACGCTATTTCATGCAGTTGTGCAGTTTGCTCTGTTGCCCGCAGCAAATGGCAGGCTTTATCTTTGTAGGTCTATGGCTGTATGTGTCACTGTTAGACTGATTGCAGATCAACAAAGACAACACTCACAACCACTCCCTGATCCTGTGGGTTTAACCCAGGCACTCCACAGCCCTATTATCTAGGCAACTGAGGCTATGACACACTGCTTACCGAGTAATGACATTAGCCCTGCCAGGATCCAGTGTCACATGTGCTTTTCTTCCCTCGGGCTAAGTGGGGACCCTTGACCTGTAAAAGAAAGGAAGAGAAAACACATATGTGTTGAGCAGAGGAGCAGAGAGGTGAGGAGGCTTCAGAGGAGAGCACCAGTGATGGCCGTCTGACAGGTTGTGGAAACACACCCTTCCACTCCTTAGTGTGACAGAAAAACAAACACAGAGCCACTAAACTCTCGCTGAGCCCTGCACTAATGGACAAGCGATGACTTTTTCCTAACGAGACAGGCTGGTCCGGTGGAAACAGGAGACGAGGACCGGCCAATGGGAGAGCCCGTCCCGAACCTGACACTGTTGTGCTTTAGTTTTCTGGTCCACTGGGCCGAGTGAGTCACTCCTTCAGCTTTCCTGAGTGCCGAGCCACTTTAGCTCTTCCTGTCTGATGATTCCCACAATCGAGGCCTGATGGGAGCAAAGTGGCCCCCCTTAGTGGAGCAGCACCTGTTCAGCATTTTGACTTATTTACAGAATAAATCTGGTTAATTTTAACTTGCTTATTTTTGTAGTTTTAGCCATTCATTTCTATCAGTTATAATTGAAAACTGTGCTCACTTAAGTCATTGTTTAAATGTGGGAACATGGCAAAATCAGTCTGAGTGGTATGAAACAAAAGTCAAGCCTAGAGTTTAGCCAGATTATCTGAACCAGCAGTTCCCAAGCTTTTTTTGTGACCCCTTAATAAAAAGTAATCTCCACTCGCTACCCCTCATAGCATATGTGTCTACAAGCAGTGTAATGAAAGACTGAAGCCATTTTACAACCCTGAAGAGATAAACAAGACAGTATTATAATATGAAAAGGGCAACATGCCAAAAATAAACATACTTATGTGTAACAGAGTTTAGTTTTTTTCTCACTTCCTGCCACAGTAATCATTTCGCAACCCCTTGTTGGGGTCCAGACTCCTATGTTGGGAACCACTAATCTAAAACACTTTATCTGGAGGTGAAACCAAAAGTGAACAGACCTGCAGTGTAGGTAAAAATCCATTATTGCACAAGATGAGTATGTGTGCATAATTAGAGCAAGCATGGAGCAACCGTTATTGATGTTTGGATGTTAATTTTACCATCTGCTTAGGGGTTTGTTTAAAACCTGACTGTCTGACTGCTCATGTAACTTGCTTGTCTTTTCCTGTTAGCATCTCAGCAATGGTACCAGCAAATATAACTTGTGCACACTTATCCTGCTGTGCATTACAGTACATGTACATATAGAGGAGAGACTACCCAGCTTGATAACACCTCTCTTATTTCCGTCTGTGTGTGTGATGCATGATAGTGGATGAGGTTAGCGTTAAGCCACTGAACCATGCTAAAGCTAAAAACAGCACGTTTCCTCGCACATGATTCTCAGTTTTGTTTTGCAGCATCTGTTTCCTCTGGTGGCAGCGGTGCTGGAAAACAACCTCTTTCTCACTTCTTAAACGTAGTTTTCAGTTTCTCACAAGTTTCTCTCCAGTTCAGGAGTGTGATGTGTTTGTGTGTGACTTCAACTCACACACAAACACATCACACTCATAGTAATAAACACACTCCTACACCCTTATCAGCCTACAGATATCCTTAGGATCATGACAGGCAAGTATAGTTGACAAACCAGCCACTCTGAGTCACAGGCCCTTCAGAGGTATAAGCAGACAAAGATGACATCAGTGATAGTCTTACAGGAAGCCCTCGCTTCGTCTTGTATTGAGGCCAAGTATGCGCTATGCACAGATGGCCATCTTGTATCTGTGATCTAATACTCAACTCAGTCACATGATGTTGATGAAAAAAAGGATATTAAAATTACGAAATGGTGCAATTGTGATAAGATGCAAGCTGCTTCAATGTCACAAAAGTTGAAAAAAGTGATAGTGGGTGCTTTAAAAACAAAGAGAGAGAGGGGACAGTGAGACACAGAGGACTGGACTTAAGTCACCCTCCTGCTAATATAACCACGGCTGTATCATTTTGTTGTTTGAGTTGTAAACAAGCCCTTGATATCTGGCCTTGGGAGGCTAGGGAATAGTTAAAAGTGAACTCTGTATCTCTCTCTCCCTCTCTCATTCTGTGTGTATTTCACAATGATCTGCTGGCTGAGGCTCAGAGAGACGAAGATAAGAACTGACTGTGAGAAACCGCAGATCTCACACCCACTCACTAGGAAGGAGCACACAGATACAACTGGGCGTACACACTGAAAGCACACACAGGAACATGCACGTACGCACACATTCGAGGCGTAGGTGCATGCATGCTCCGGCTCATATAAGTCTGAACACACAGAGTAGCAACCTATGAGAAGGCATATTTAACAGTTGACTTTGGATTCCCTTGTGGACGTACGTGGGGCTCCTCACATTTGAGGAATTTAGTTGTAAAAATGCATCACAGATTGTTTGGAAGTGTCTGACTGCTGTTCAGATTCTCAAGGCAAGTCTTCCATTGAGATAAGGCCCCGGCCTGAAACATGTCAAGCTCGCTCCTGTCCCGCACTCACCCTCAAGGCTCACCTGCTAACCTGTCACGACATGCACTCACACAGGTAGGCAGGAAAAAAGGATTAGAGCGTAACTTTACACAAAAGCCGTGAGTGATGAGGGTGTCAGGGTATTACTAAATCAACAATCACAAACTCAGTGTGCTACCAGTGTGCAGTTTCTATCTTAGACTTTCTGTAAACTTCATCAGAGGGTAACAGAGGGTGACAGTTGACTCAAACTAAGATGACTATTATTGGAAGTGTGCTTTGACTGACTCCAGAGCTGTGAAGCTGTGAGAGTTAAAACTTAGACTTGACTTAGACTTAGACCTCAAAAATGAGGGCTTTGGTCTTTACTGAAACCAAGACTAATGTTACATAACTTTTAGTGGACAAACTAACAAAAGGTTGGAGTCAAAAGCAATAAATCACACCCTTGTTTAAAGCAATACACTCAGGGCTGCTACAGCCTCACTTGTTCTGATTTGGCTTCTAGCTAGCTTGCTGTATGTTAGCAAACATTAGATAGATGTTACATTAAGTCAGTTTTTCACACTATATGATTGTTGTGCAAAAAAAAAAAAAAAAAAAAAATCACATATCACCATACTTCCAGCCCACGGTTCCAGTTTCCTCTTCATTCTTAGTCATGTTGACCAATGATGCCTTTAAAGCCAGAAATAACACAATAACAGTCTCCCTCTTACAATTTAAAGCTGAATTCATAAGCAATAAAACACACCCTAGTTCAGTTTAAAATACACTAGAGTTTTGTTGCAACATCCTTATTTGTTCTGGTATAATTGCTAACTAGCATATGGCAGCTAATGGCAGCAGATTTTAGATTTAGATTTAGATCACACTGTGTGACTGACAGTTACTGACAATTTCAAATGATCAGGAAGGTATTAGACAGGCCTTGCGGTGCATGTAAAAAACCTGTTAGTGTAGAAAACTCTATTAACACATCTTTAAAAGGAAAATGTGAACATCCAACTTCATCTTATTTGTCAGTCTTTGGACCTGAAAGACTTGCAATTCACTTGTGAAGCCATGATTTGGACTTGCCCTCAAGGATTTGAAACTTACAACTTGCTTTGACAAGACTTGAGACTTGACTTGGAGCAGCCCCAAAAGACATAAAAACAACTCCTCTAGGGTCTGTATCTACCCAAGAAAAAGCCTAAACCATCTACACAATAGCCCTATGCAAGGAAACAATAAATTTGTTCTCCGAGGGGAACTCATCTGGCTTTTCCACTCGAGAATCAGGCATCATTGTTATCGGAGACACGGAATAACAGGCGAGAAGGGGAACATGATGTGTGAGGGCAGGCTGAGGCCCAGAGGAAGGCCGCAGCACAATGCGAGGCAAAGGAGATCTCTATAAATCACAGCCCTAACTGATTCCCCACCTGTGTCCGCTGTCTTCCCAGAAACACACAGTCACACACAAACAGCTGCCCTGCTCTGGAAAACCATCACGTCCGTGATACTCAGACACAAAGTCACACAGTCAGGAGTTTTGGATATCAAACGCCAGCAACGCGTAGGACAAACTACGCCTTTAAGGGAGAAATTGTTGCTTTGGCATAGGATTTTGGTATGATGTTCCACAGTGGCGCACACACACACAGCTGTACAAATTCATGCTTTGCACACAAGCGATCAAACAACACAGCCTATTAATTTGATTAAAAGGCTCTTAACAATTTCCAGTTTTCAATCTTAAAAGGGTATTGTGGTCTCAGCCAAAACCAAAAGCCTGAAATAAATTAAAGTCATCCATAAACCATCGTCATATTAACAGTAAGACAGTGCCATCCAGATTTAGAGTATTTCCCAGTAAAAGGTTGTCAGTGTTTCTGCGGGTGACGCATCAAGTGTGTGTGTATATATATATATATGTACAAGTCTGCTGCATATGTAAACACATCCAAATGTGTATGAGCATACAAACACATGTGTGTATGGGCATGTGTGCTGAAAGGGAGGAGGGTTGTTTACTCGGGCAGCCTCTCAGAGAGTGTTTCCTGGCCGGCTCCCACTTCCTGCCCCTGCGCCTGGAGCAGCAGCCTGTCTAGTCAGCCACCTAGGGCTGACAGGCAGACCACATGCTAAAAGACTTATTGGCCTACTTTAGAAGACCTATGGGAGAGAAGGGGACTATAAGGCCTGCTCTGGGTGGGGCTGGGACTGTTTTGAAGGGAGATTGTGGGGGGGTCTAATGCAGGGGGGGGGTGTCTGATTTTTTTAATAAAGCACTCAGCCTCCCTCCCCTCGCTCCCTTCTTTTTCTCTGAGTGCTTACAGCTGCAGAGGGATGGAGAAGGGGGGCATAGCGGAACAGAGCGAACAGGCTCTGCATAGAGAGGGCCCTTCATGAAGTCACATCTGGACCTTTCCCAGAGAACTCAATGGAGCGGAGAGGCTAATGAAAGTCTTAAGTTATGTAATTGAGCTCTTCCATGTGCACCAGACGGTAATGTTGGCTTGATCCGCGGCACAGGATGTTAGCAAAATCCTATGGACATTTATGTCCCTCACAAAGGCCTACAAACTGGGCCGGGCTCATGTTGCTACTGTCATGTCATGTAACAGTTTGCTAACACAGATATACTAGAGCTCCAGGCCCATAGATGGAATCACTTCAGTGAGAGACTTGGCCTGTGAGGCATAACAAACAGGGTTTGGCATTTACTGCTACTAAAAGACCTACTTAGGTTGATTGGCCCATGTTGTTTTGCTGTAGTTAGGCTTCCACTGTCCGGCAGGCAGCAGTGGAAAATCACTAGAGAATTATGAACATTAAGTACAGCGCATGATTAAATGTGGTGTACAATGATTCCTTTTGAACTTTGTTCAAAGTGTAAACGATTGTAATGTAATTTTGAGCCTTCCAGTTTATGACAAACATATGTCTGCTGGTGTATTGTTATGTTTAGCAGTGACTTGAGCAGAGAGGCTGTAAAATAAGCTGCCTGGCTGGTTATGAGTGGAGGAGGGAAAGAAAGACCGGCACTGTAGGATTACATGGTGAGAGGTGGAGTGATGAATGTTAGAAAACACACATGCACAGTGTATGTGTGGATGCTAACGAGAATGTAGTCGTGTGTGTGTGTGTGTGTGTCCATATTTGTGGGATGACTGCGGGATGGGTGTAGACTGTAACCACAGTCAGATTGAATAAGGTCTCCAGTATCAGCCTCAGCTTTGATTTACCTTCCACGGTCGAGGGGAGAAGAAAGAGAAGCAGCCGAAGCGGAGGAGATGCTCCTGAAATGAACACCTTGGTAAAACCTGCCGCTGTATAAAGTGTCAGCGCTGGGCCTCTCTGTGGCGCGGTGCCAACCCTGAAGCCACTATCACCTCCACCACCGTCACCACCACACCGCTGTGCCTTCCATTAATAGAGGAGAAGAATAACAGTGATGGACGGGACGACAGGCCGGAGTGACGATACATTACCTGCCAATTAGACGAAGGGCGGAGGCAATGAGGAGAAATGCGTACCATATGGGAGGCTATGTGAGAGGCCACCTGACCCAAGGGGCCCACAACTCTCACATCAACACTCCTCGCCAGACTGGACCTGTTTGATGTCTTACATAATGCTCTGAATACCACCCTCTTCTCCTTCTCTTGCCACAGTCTTTCCAACCTCCCCATCCACCTCCTCCTCCTCCTCCTCCTCCTCCTCTTGCCCTTTGCTTTCCACTCTGAGACCACAACCACAAAGACATGCTCCGGCCAAGACAAACACAGCCCAGAATCAAATCAATTTTGAGAAGTTATGGTGCAACTATTACAGCTTAACACACTGCTGACAAGCCGCATGAGACGGTCCCCTCATGAGCGTGTGAAGAATGAAGGCTGTTACGTCTGTAACATAAGCGATCAGACACACAAGAGACATAACAGCGCTTGCCACTGACAAAGTCCTTCTTCATGCATCCTTTATATAACATGCATTAGTAATCCTGATGATTATTCCTTGGATGTTGCTCAGTGGAATCAAGCAGCATACCGTGACACAGATCTCTTATACCGGATCATTACTGGGTCTTTCCCTGTGTTTTCCAATGCTTTGAAAGAGAATTTTCCAAACATTTCCTTTTGGTGATGGAGCTGAAGTGTTGCATTATTTCAACAAGCATAGAGTAAAAAGCTTCAAGGAATGGTTTGGGAAATACACTTTCTGGCCAAGAGTTAGATAATAACAAAAGCATTCTCTTATGTGTGTGCTGAATATGAAGCTGCAGCCAGATGCTAGTTAGCTTAGCATAAACACTGGAAACAGGGGGAAACAGCTAGCCTGGCTCTGTTCAAAAGTAAAAAACTCAGCACCTTTAAAGCTAATTAATTAACATGTTACATCTTATTTGTTGTGTGAAAACAACCGTTTGTGGATTTTCTAGGGTGATGACATGACAATTTCTGCCGGGTGTAGTGACTTCCTGGAGTCAAGTCTGGCAAATTCACAACCTATGAAATAATCCTGGACATACCCTTCCATAAAACCACAACATGTCAACAAAGCAAGATACAACATGGTAATGACTGAGTTTTAGAGGTGCTGCTAGGCAGAATTTGGAGTTTGACAAAGAAAGGCTGGCTGTTTCCTAGCTTCTTTGTAGTCTTTATTCTAAGTTTTCTGTAGCTTTATACACGATGCACAAATATAAGTGGTATTAATATTCTTATCATAGTGTGCAGTGGCTCTTCTGCTGGCTCGGCCTGGCTAGTGGATATGAGCAGCTTGTGGCCAGGTCTAGTCAGAACCAGAAGGGCCAGCAGCAGCAGCAGCAGCAGCAGCAGCAGCAGCTCTATGGAAACACTGACTCACCAGCCAGGGGCTTTAACTCAACTCTGCCTCCTCACAGCTGGCTGATGGGGGAAAAAAAAGAATTTTATTTCTAAAACACCTTCATTGTTACCACACAAAACATAACACAGATAAAACAAACTTGCGAGAAAACTTTACCACAATCCAGAGAAATAAATCTCACACCTCACACAAACAAGCCCCAGAAAAAAAACAAAAAAACACTCACATTAAAAATCAAGCAGCACTTCGCCACAGATCCTAAACCACCATAAAACAGAAAAGGAGGGAGAGAAAGACAGACAGAAAGCTATATCATTAACGTGGTTGGACCCCTGGGAGACTGCTGGCCCATCATAAGCCTCTTATTAGACGACACTCCTCTGAGAACTTGTGGTCTAATCTTATAAAACTCTGAACACCCGCACCCTGCATGCTCTACCACTGGCTTATTAGTCACAGCTCTGTTTTTTGGTGCTTCGGTGTGGTAAATGGACCTGTTATACTTCAGGCTAACTTAAAAAAAATGCCACTATGACAGAGCCCCATCTGAATTATGGAGGAAAAGCACAGGCCAAAGAGGTGTTGAGGTGTTGTTAGAGTGTCACAGGTTTTTTTTCACACTTTTCTGTGCTGTTGCTGAAAGCTGAATCTTTCATCAGCCCAACCTTGCTCAAACCATGTACAAAGTCCTGTGCACAGAGCCCAGCCTACACACCACAGTGAAGTCATACTAACACAAAGCAGAAATAGAGTTTAACGCATTGCAATGTACAAATTTGTGTGCAAATTATGTGGTTTAACAGTATTTGTGTATTTAAATTTCAGGTCAGAGGTCTCAAATTTAGCTCTGTGGTAGGCAAACAGACTGCAGGTTTTCGTTTTAACAAGGTACTTTTACCTTAAACCACAAAAGAGGAATGAATCACTCAAGCATCATCATCCTTGCTGAACTAATTTTTGACTAACCCAGGGAAACAGGAAACAGCAGTGATAAAGGAAGTCAGAGAATAACAACAACAGCAATAGTTGTGGTGAAAAAGGCAGCTCAGAAAATATGACAATTTAACTGTTTATTCATCCCCTAATGGTTTCACATCCTCTGACAAAAAGCAAACAAACACTTTGAAAGTGTCGATGCTAGCATTAAGATAAAAACAAAGCATGCTATGCCACACACACAACCACTCACTCTGTATTTAGATTTGCACTAGAAAAGGTTTTGCAGGATTTATGCAGCATTATATTGACATTTGAGAGTTAGCTGAAAAGATTGATACTGCTCTCACATCTGTGCATTAATTACAGAGCTATAGCCAAGGCACAATTAGCCTAGCTTAGCATAAGAAATGGTAACAGGGCACTTCCAAAACTCACTAATTAACACACTGTAGTGCACTTGTTTAATCTATTCAGAAACAGGAATGTGAAATGAGCAACATCCAGATTGATTCTTGAGATCAGCCTTTAAAGGGTAATTTCACCCAAATTTCAGCTGTTTACATGTGGGGACTATTTTACCAATAGAAATTAGTTCTGATTAAATCTGTTTGTAGCGAGGCCTGTGGATTATTTGGACTGACTGCTATGCTGTTACTGAAAACACATGTTTCTATTGGAATTTTAAAATGCTACTTTGCACTGCTCTGAGCTCCAAGTTAATATTTTATGATGAGGAAGGAGGTGATAGGAAACTTTGAAGCACATATCTCAAAAACTGGTTGGAATAAGCCATGGCTTTATACATGGAAATGTGTTTTTTTGTAATTTGGGTTAACTTGGAGCAAACTTTACACCAAACTCCTTCTGAAACTGAAAAAAATGAATCATTAAAGATTTGTGTAAAAACTCCAGCTTGTGTCCCTGCTCCGCCCACGCCCCCTGTATTCGCTCTCCAGGCCAGGATTTGGTGTGAAACTGAGTTCCAGCAGCTGTGTCCAGGGCTGCAGAGACCTCTTGGTCTCTAGGCCAAGTTCCATGTCCGCTCTGATTATAGCACTAGAACAATGCAAGCCATTGTGGCGCAGTGAGTGTGGAGTCTCTGCAGTTTTCTCCATCATCTCTCTCAAATGCTCTCATTCAACACACACACACACACACACACACACACACACATACACATGCACACACACACAAACGTGCTGTAATGGACTGTAGTGTTAGGTGAACCACATAAAGGTAAAAATGTATGGTGTTTTTTCTTTTTTTTTTTTTTTTTTTGGAGTGAGAATGAAATATGGTTGACTGGGTCCCTGGTGTTCAGGCAGCCTGCCAAGACTTGAAACAGGCAGTTGAAATTCATCACACACGCACACACACACACACACACATATGCAGTCACACACATTCTCGCTGCTGGAGACCTCAGGCCACAGGGGAAGAACAATCTGACATGCCACACAGCGAGGCTCTCTGCAATTAGACAGTCACTTTATCACACTACAAACTTCTCTCTTTCCATCTCTTGCGCACTCTCACACACACATATACACATGCAGACACACACCCAAACAAACGCACGAAGGTGTAATCATTCACAAACACACTGCCAAACTCAAAACTGCTATTATCTGTCATTAGACACACACACACTCACACACACATGCTCTGTCAGAAACACATTTCGTTGCCCCACATTCTCCATAAGCAAACACAATCAGCTTACTAGCCAGCAAGTTCCAGAGAAGTGCAGTAATACACAAGTCTCTTGCAAAGAGAGTTATAAATAGTTATAAATAGTGAAGTGTTATGCTGCCTGTCCCTTCGGGGGAAGACTGGGAGGATCAGTCATAACCTCTGCGACCCATGACCTTTAACCTCTTACCCTGGGGGTTCAGTGGACGTGCTGAGAGTCAATGATGTCCAGAGGGGTGCACAGGAGTATTAGCTTTTATATGGTCTGTGCTCATGTCCCCCCTTCACCCCGACTTCCTGGAACACATCTTGAGTTCCACTACTCTGCATGTGTGAAACGGATACATGCAAGTAGATTTTAACACATGCTTACAGGCATGCAGCGAGTACGTATGTGTGTACACAAACACATAAGGCGGGCACCGCTGCGGTCCTCACATTTGGTGTAACCTTACATTTACACCATCAACAAGTCACTGGGTGACTGTTTCAGACCTAGAGAGCAAAGCAAACATGGAAATCCAGACAGTGAATGTGTGGGTGGTCAGAGATGTTGTTGGCTATGAAGATTTGGTCACAACTAGGTGTTATGAGTGAAAAGACAAGAATAAACATGCACTGAGATTGGCTGCATCAATTGTCATCATTGATAAGTGGCAATTAGCTTAGCTTAGAATACTGACTGTGGAGGGGGGACAGTTAGCCTGCAAGTTAGGTAGTGTAATAGTGTATGAACTATAGTTTATCCATGCAATAAAAAGTCATAGCCTCTCACCCATCATCCACATGTGGTCACAACAGAACAGCCCATCAGCCAAGAGGCTCACAGTGTGAACACAGGGTCAGAGGTCAAGCAGTGATTGGCCAATAAAGGGAACGTAATACGCAGGGCAGAGCTTTGCTGAAGATTTGTCACCCTTCGTTTCACTGCATCCCTTTACAAAACAGATCCCTGCTCTGCGGTGGGAGCACAATAGCTTAAAAGGACTTAAACCCCAGCTTAGAGAATGTTTTTGATTACCTTGATGCAACAGTTGGAAGTAAATGTGTGGACCGGATGGCACAGGGAAGGCAGGGTGTGGAGTGGGTGGGGGCTGGGCAAGACTGAACTGGCATGGAATAAACAGAACAAAGATAAATGACAGTGTGTAAGTGAATCACACCAGAGACTGGAAGTTATTTTAAAATTATCATACCGTATATCACAGTGTCACCTGGAGCAGTTTATGGAAACATGTGGCATCATGGGACACCATGTTTTACTGGAAGTAATGGGGGAAATGTGGGGCAGGGCCAGGCAGAACTAACTTGCCTTGCGAGGCAATCAAGGTTTTTGCGTTTGAAATCAATTCAAATCATTATCCATAAATATTTTAAGTATAGTGTAATTCTTCTTCTAAAATACTGGATTGCAGTAGACCTAAATATCCTCTTAAGTTCATAATCAATGTGGTTACTGAGGAGTCACAAGTAGATATTGCACTATAACTTGAGTTAACCAGAATCAAAATATTGCTCCATTAAGTGAAGTTTTATCTTGTGTATCATTTAGGTAAAATGACAAAAAAAGCTACTACTAACTAGTGATCAACATTAAGAGACCCACAACAGAAAAGAGAGCAAAATATATGCTATCACATGTTTTGTCCATTTAAAATCACCTCACTTCTGTTACTGTTACAAGTAGCTGCTTTTGTATATCAATTATACTTTGACACATGGTTGTGAGGAGGCAGATATCGAGCAACCCTGCAATTAGTGGACGACCTGCTCTACCTGCTGAGCCACACAAGTTTCTGTTATGACAATTCCTGTCTTGAGTGACTGTGGCATAAAAATCACACCTGTGAGCATGTCTAATTCAGTTAAAGGTAACTGTAGCTTACTAGCCAGCAAGTTCCAGAGAAAACACAAGTGTGTAATTCAGTTAAAGGTGGCTGTGAAGCACGATAAGGAGCATGTGTGTCAGTGCCATCATAAATGTCAAAGGTTTCGTCACTGGCCATTCTGATATTTTAGTCCCCACTATCTTTCCAACCATTCTGCCATGGCAATAATTCATAAGGAGTGACTCACACCTGCATGTGGGAGGGGTAAATTTCAATTAACAAGTTTTGCTTTTATTCTGACAGGTGTTTCTAATATTTTGGAACTTCCTTCATATAAATGAGGCAAGACTGCATTTGTTTTAATTAGGTGTACTTAATAAACTGGTAACTGAGTGCAGCTCTTAACTCTGTGTCATCAGTAACTTGCATTGTGCAACCAACTCATTTTCAGAGAGCTTAACTCCCACACATCTGAAAACAACTCCTCACTATAGCTAGGACACTCATGAATTAATCATAACAGAATAAATACAGCTCTCAAAATATTCTCCTCCAGTAAATGCAGCAGATGTTTTGCTCATCTGTTTCTTCACCATTAAACACCAACCCCCCCAGGTCTCAAAACAAACCCTCTGAGTAGAATGTAAGCAAAGCGAGAGGAAAGAGGAAAGTCAAAAGAAGAAGACGCCAGAGAGGATAAACAAATGCAATTCAACTTGACATCAGCTCTTATGTAGTGGGAGGTGTAAACATACAGAGGTGTAAACATGTAGATGGCAATGGCTCCAATTCAAGACGAGTGAACTTTCAGAGAGCTCGAACGAGGTGTGAACGCCCTCCGAGTTACGTGTAGGAGAGTGTGTGTGTGTGTGTGTATATGTGTCTATATTTGAATGTGTGTGCAAGCTACAGAAGAGCAAGCTAAGAACATTGTGTCCACACATGCAGACAGGCAGTGAGTCAAGGTTGCAAGCTGTATGTGTGTATATGTGTGTATATGTGTGTGTGTGTGTGGTGTCTCAAACCTTGACACTACTGATGCTGCTGTACACTTTAGCCAGACTCTGCGTTTTCTACATAAACAGTTCAATGATCACAGCTCTGAAATAGTGTCGTATAAAAGGAAGTGACTGGAGGCTGGACCTGCCCGTGGGGTGTTCTCCTCGACAGCACCTCAGATCAGTGTCTCCTTTCACTCTTCTGATCTTTGTAGCTGTCATCAAAGACACCAGAGCTGTTTGGCTGAGGCTGAGATGGGCCCAACCCTGCCTGCAGTGCATATACACCCTGAGCTATTTCTCTTACTTACCCTGTAAAGATGGTTTGGTTTCAGACAGGCTGCTACAGGCCTGCATCTGGGATCAGGATGGGGAAAGACTCCTGCCTGTGTGTGTGTGTGTGTGTGTGTGTGTGTGTGTGTGTGTGTGTGTGTGTGTGTCATTGTATGTTTTCAGAGAGTGAAACAGATTTGCTAGAAAGGGCAGACAGGTTGGTGCATGCTGCCGTGTTATGCCCTGAGTGTAATACTGTAAAATAATCTTTATATAACACCTTTTAAAACAGAAAGGTACTGCACAGAACAATGCAGCACAAATGCATCAATAGAGTAAAGTAAAAGACAAAAATAACAGGATAATGAGTAATAATGTGTAAGACTGTCTACAAACCATCTCCAGAAAGTTAAAACTATATTCTGAGCCAAGAAAATTAACTTTCTGTGAAATATAATGTGCTAGAAGCAAATACTGGTGAATACGTGTAGGTCTAGTGAACTACTGTAGCTAGGCAAAGCAACAGTCACAACAGATGTCTGGAGTTTTTTCTTTTTTCTCTGTACCGGCCCGTTTACCCCCACGGCATTCTGTTCTCAGGATTTAACATCATTTATTTCAATAAAGACTTAACTAGGTTAACTAGGTACATAACTGACAGTTTATCTTAAGACTTGGCGTGTACCATAGATTCTTGTCTGTAGAGCATTCCTCTCTTGTGGAGCAGTTTATCCTCAGACAGAGGGGGTTAAATATCAAAATACAGTTTTAAATGCAGACGTGACGAAGCCTTTCAGGTCCTAGGACTATGCCTAAGTCCTCAGGCGTAAGGCATAAGGGGTTAAACAGACAGAAATATATTAAAGGATCAGGCGCAGATGTGTTTTAAAAGTAAAACTGAAAATCTCTTTGAAGATACAAAAGTAGGCAGTGTAAAGGTGTTAAAAGTGGTGTTACATGTTTACTCTTTGGGATCCAGAAGATGTTTTTTTTTTTTTTTTTTCCAATTCAAAATTACAGCTGTCAAGACGAGATGATTTACGTTGGGGGCCTTGGAGAAACTAGGTTGAGACATTCAAAGGATACGTGGGTGTGTTTTCTTGTTGAATGCATCTTATCAGTAAAATCATTTAAAGAATTCCTCACAACTTCCACATGAGTCACTGGTTCAACGCAGAGTAAGCTCTGCTGCCAACACTGAAAATGTTTTCACAAAACAGTATCACCATTGGACCACAAGGTCTATTTACTGTAGTAGCTGTGCTGGAACCGTCTCTTATATCACACGATTAAGACAAAATTTAAAACATCTATAATCCTGTGAAAACTGGGGAGGCAACAAAGGACTAACAGTATTTCTTCTTTTTAAATTAAATTATTCAAACAGCAAGTCTCTGCATTTTAACCACAAAGACAAACTGGCTCATAAAATCTCATAGTGTTGATTTAGTCTTGCTCCATGTGCGCTCGTCTTGACTCTTTCTCTTTCGGCAGCAGAAGTCTTTAGTTAACCAAGGCTAAAACATTTTTAGGAACAAGTAGCACAATAATCTGTGGTCTGAGAACCCAACATCAGTACACAACACACATTATTTAGTGGTTAACCATGATTGAAAAGACGATCTAGCGTGTGGTCTTTCATATGTGTGGGGTAAAGACTAATTATGAGATTAACAATAAATAAGCAACTGATCTGAATCTCTTTGAATAACCTGATAATGATAATAATATACTGTCAGGGTTAAAGCTTCCTACCACAGCCTGTACTCATCTGTCAGGAGGCGATTGCGCAAAGTAGCCTTGCATCAGACACCCAGTGACAGGTTTGATGAGTTGATGGAAGTGATTGCACTTCACACTTCAGGTCCTCTCAATGTGGCAGGGCCACACTCAGGCAGGACAAGACACGCCTGACACTCGTGAAAAAGAACACCGTGATTACTTTATTGGCACTTACACACACAGGATAGGATTTATAAAAAATATATATATATAATGCTGCTGTTTTTTCAGAGGAGGGCTTCAGAAAACAGGGTCATCAAACTCTGCAGCTGCCTAAAGTAGCTTGATGCCAAGTTCAAATGCATCAAGTTTGACCTATTTACTACAGGTGCTTTACCTCAAAGACAATGAATTTATAAAGTATATAGCTATACATCAAGTTTAACCGTTTCTGATAGTATGATTAAATTAGAAATCATGTGCTCCTGGGTGTATCTGTATCTGTTTTTTTTTCTCATAGAAACAACAACATTCAGAGATATGATCAAGTTATGAGTATTTGCTTCTGTTGCCAAGTTTGTGACAGACTGTTCTCTTAATGCGTGGAGCTATGAAATGAGAAACTAATGTTTAAAACTGGAGGCTAAGCTTTGATGACATGTAAGATTTTTTTTAAAAGCTTAGGAAAACCTGAAAGGTTAGTTGAACAGCTGATAAGTGACTCCTCATCCCCCATGCTGTTAAAATCCAAAATCCAGTTTTGATGTTAGCACACTTGTCCAGTGTTCCCCAAGCTGATGAAATCCTGGTTGCTGTTCCTTTAAATATGATTGGACTCCTGTCTATCAGTCTTTCAGACCTCCTATCTCCACCTTGACCACCAGGACATCCACCTTTCACCACCAGCTTCTAGACTCCAGGGAATCTGGTCTTAACATCTATCTTCATTGGGCTCACTCTTAATGAAGATGCTCATTTTCAGTCTAATCTGCAAAACACTGCCAACTGATTTCTCCTGAATGAATGAACAATGATAATGGTGGCAAGATTTTTGGAAAAAGGGTTCATCATTTCAGGTGCTGGTATCCAGTGTAGTTATCTAGCTAATTAGGCTAACTTTGTTGTAAAATAAAACCGACTGAGGCTAAGCTGAATATATGGAAAAATCTGAAACTTGACAGACCTGCCGTGCAAGTTCAGTTACGAAGCTATGATTGGACAATCACAGTTCAAAGGAGAATTTACATGAGCATCAGGAAAGACAGCAAAGATATACGTGTACTTCCACATACATCACATGCGTATGCGCACATACAAACCGGTGTAACATGCATATCCAGACATGTATATATGTACATACACGTCCACCTGTCTACATCTGTGCACACAGTCAGTTTTGCCTCAGTTTGAGAGATTTTGATTGATGAACTAAATCCTTACTTCTTGTGAAATTATGTATGTCAGTTTAGTAACTGTATGTTAACTTTAAAGGTCAAGTATGAGGCAAAAAAAGTGAAATAATGGTTCAGCAAAAAGCAGCAGCAGCTCCCATTTTCACTTATTTACTTACTCAGAAAGTAAGCTTGTGTGACTCACTCTTCAGTAGCCCCAAGACAGTTCAAGCAGATTATCTTTGTTTTATTTCTGAGAGGGTGTTGTTCTTTTCCAAGAAAGATAACTCAATCTATTACAAAGGTGCTTCAGTGCAGAAACACGTCTGTGACTGCTTCCTTTATTTTGACACAATAGAAAAATCAATCAACAGATGAAAGCAGCCAGGTATTTAGAGGAGGAGGAGGAGGAGGAGGAACCTGCGAGGGTTTCTCCAGGAAAACGTGTTCCAGCTGGGAGATTTTATAAGCTTGTCACATATCAACTGACTGCCTAACAAAATAACACTTTCCACACCCAAGGGCTCCCATTGTACGAGGTGTGTGTGTGTTGTGTATCTATCTGATGTCTAAATATTTTCAGTCAGGATGCAGGGGCTTTGAGGAAGAGAGAGAGAGAGAGAGACCAGGACCCCCCCACACACACACACACCTCCCCCTCTCTACAGCCTATTCCAGTTACTTACCGTAAATGTGTGGTTAACCAGAAAAAGCTGTTGGTGGGGGCAGAGCAAATCTTGAGGGAAGTGCACTTTGAGAAATCCCGTTTTTTGGTAATGTTGAGGGCATTGTGGATTTGTTTAGGCCGAGCCCGTGACTTGCCTGTGGATGTGATGATTATTATGATTGAGTTTGTGCATTTGTGTCTGGGGTAAAAACATGCATGTTGCCTCTCTGTTGCCTCTGGCTGTACAACGAGCTCGGCAGAAGCCAGAAGTCAACCTCTGTGTGTGTGTGTGTGTGTGAGTGAGACAGAAGAGAGAAAGAGGGATAGAGATAGAGTGGGAGGAGAAATAGAAGGCCAAAAAACGAGGCTGTGAATGAAAGAAACAGATAGCGAGAGAAGAAGGACTGAGAGAGGAGAGAATGACCGAAACAGCACGAGAGCGAGAGAGCAGAGAGCAGAGAGAAGGGAGAGGAAGAGGAGGAGGAGGAGGAGGAGGAGGAGGGAGTGACTGAGCATTGCTTTTCAAGAGCAGGGAGAACAAAGGCTCCTTTGTGCACAGTGCTGAGAGAGTGAAGTGGAGCCAGGGCTTAGGGAGTGTTTAACAGTGTACACCGACTGCATTCCTGCAATGTGATTACAAGACGCTTTTAATTTATACTCAGGAAATGGACTTAACTCTTCCCTCTCCTCGCATTCCCTTACTCGCTACCTGTCTCTGTTTTCCCTCTCGCTGGGTTTGTTTCAGAGTTTTAATGAGCTCAGCTGTAGCCAGTCAGCTTAAATTGTACTGTATGTGTGCCTTTTGTGAGTTTGTACAGTAAAGGTCATTTTGTGCGCACAGACCTACCTGTGGGCCAACCATTACAAACTAGTATAGTAGAGCCAAACACTGCTGAAACTAGCATAACTTTACATTTTAATGGAGACTGATGATGAATCTAAAAACCCTTGTATACAACCTGTTCAAAGCAGGAATGTTGGAGGGGGGGCATTGGTATCTGTGATCACACATGGGGGCAGCATCATGCTGACTTTGTTTGGTACAATGTAAACTAGCAAAGACAGCATAATGAGGGGTGTTCTTAACGGCAATATAGCAGGAATTATGTTTAAATGATGCTTAAATCTGTACACTTGATGAATATAAGTCAAATACTCACTCTCCTTTTACCTCTGTCTTAGTCTCAACCATCTCCTGAGAGAAATATCTGGCTCTTTAGCTGTTAAATGCTCCACTATGTTCACCTGCTACATGCTGACTTTGTCTGTCTGCTGTTGGTGGATATTAAAAATATTGGTAAGTGCAGCTTTAAAGTAATCAAACTGTCTCAAGCTTTCACTTTTTAACTATTAATTAGAAATTAAACTGTTGTATGCATGTTCCTATTTTTCCAGTTCACTTATAACTCAGAACATATTAGTTCACTCAAAAGAAATTACAATTAGATAAACTGGTGATCATAAATTTCAAACCGCCTGAAAAACAACTTCTGTTGCCGCCCCCAAAAACACAACAGCATTGTTTGCCAACTAGAGTGCCATTACATATTGTGGACAGCCTCCATTATCTAATTTAGCAAATAACATTTGGGCCTCACAGTCTCCTGACTTGGCTTGCCGAGTCAGAAACGCCTGCTGGCTGGAAAGGTGGAACGAGAGAGAGGGAGTGAAGAAGGGAGGGAGAAATCTGGTGGATCTGGAGGCCGAGGTCAGGGCACAGTGGACTTCAACCTCTGGCCTCGCTGCTGAAAAAAAACAAAAAAAAACCCCAGTGCATGTCTGGAAGTGATCATCACAGCTGCTTGTTATCAGGAGGAAACATCTGATCTCAGATCATCTGCCCCCCTCCTCCTCCTTCTCCTCCTCCTCCTCCTCCTCCTCCTCCTCCTCCTTGGGATGAAGACAAAAGTGTAGTCTCAGTGTGTCCTCCTTACATGAGACTAGCCACTAACTGCTTCTTTTACAGCACACTTCCTCTGCTGTTTTTTTTTTGTTATTCCACCCCTCACCCAACTCCCCCACACCTACCACCCACTGTATTCATACATTCAAATGTAAGATAAAACTCCCCACATTAAATCCTCCTCCTTGCTGTGTGATTTACTTTTCTCCTTTCCCTTTCTCTCTCGACATCTCTCTGCTCAGACCTCGTTCCAGTAATGAGGCTCTGCATTGTCCACTCGCTCTCAATCTTCCATCAAACGCAGAGAGAGAAAAAAAAATATTTCACTAAGGGTAAAGAAAATCAGGGGTGGGCTGAGAATGCATGAAACAAGAAAAGAAAAGTTTTTTGAAAACTCTTTTAAAAGCAGGACAGGCCAACTCCCACCCACCAGATTAGCTTCTCCTCAGAAAGACGGTATAAAGATTTAATTAGTGAACCGTTTCTGCGTGGTCCACTATTCACCCTTTTTTCTTTTATCTGTATTTCAATATGCCCACTCTGCATTTTCCAGACCACCTCAAAACCTTAACTCCATCGTTTTTGTGTGTGTGTGTGTGTGTGTGTGTGCGTGTCCTTTTTCCTTTTCTTTTACCTAATCAGAAATGCAGCTCTGTGGTGAAAGGAAGGGCTAAAGGGTGAGACGAGTGAGGAGGGAAAGCATTTGGAATTGGGAACAGAGGGTGGGGGGTGTTACAGTATATTGTCCATCAAAAACAATACAAGGTTTTATATTCAGCTAGGATTAAGCACCCAATCAACAGGTCTTGAGTGCATGAGGTACCACATGAGAAGCTTATGAGTGTGTAGTGAAGCAACTAAGCAAATTTTTGTGTTTGTGTGAGTAGCCTGTGTTCACACTCACGCACATATATTTGAAAATGCATCTGTTTCTCTCAGTTTTTGCAATTCCACCCGCACTGAACTACTGTTTTTGATCACCAAAGAATGCTGATGCATGTGATTTGCTGTAAAAACCTCTGGCTCGAGTGGCTCGTACATTCCCAGAAGAAGAGTTTTTAAGTGTTTACTTATAGTTTTGGTGGTTGCTGGATCAGTTTTGACGTTGAATGACTTGGGAGTGCGAAGGTGCACGGAAAATAAGTGAAGTTCTCCAACTCATACAACAAAACAAGTTGTGTGTCATTACCTTCCAAAACAAGCCATAATGAGCGTGCACCAAATGCACCACTGCTGGCAGTTACATCAAAATAAAATCCAACATTAACACTAATACAATCCATTCAGCTTATTTAAAAGGAGCAACACACTGTTGTATGTGATACCACATGGCTACAAAATGCTACAAATATACGACGACAGTAGCTAATTTAAGCTTTTTATCTGGTTTAACTACAAAGTTAGCTCTCAAAATAAGGGGTGTTTTTCCTGACTTTCCCATGGGTGCATTTCCTTCCTCATAAAACATTTTCAAAGTTGCTTTTTTAAGTATTTTAAATGCGATACTGTTGGAAAGGCTGTGGTCATGGTTAAAATAAAACACTGGATATTTGTAGGAAATGGGATGTGAATAGTGTCAAAGTAAGACAACATGAATGCCAAGTCATCCTCCCCTAATTTCATCCTAAGGCAACATTCAGACTGACTTTGTTTAAAAATACGCAGCATTAAATGTACAAATGCTCATTTTTGGGCGATTGTAACACCAGTACTGTATTTCTGCTGTTTAGATCACAAACATTGTGACAAATGATTATAAAAAAGTGCCTGTAATAACTTTCTCATAAAATTATAAACCGCTAATCAGTGTTTTGTTATCTGATAAGCCTCATGGATGTATTACTCAAACTGGGTTTCCTGTATCACCAAGTTTCATCGTGTGCCTCTTGCTTTTTTTGGCCTAAACGCCCGATAAAGTAAAATCATGTTCAAACAGAGAAAATCCTTCACTTGATTGGCCACAGGAGGGCGCATGTCAAGATTTTTGACTAAATGTTGCAACGTAGCGCTTGTGGTGAGGAAAGTCTCGGAAAAACCTTAAATATGTTCAATAAATTACATTTTAAAATTTAGACTATACTTAATAGTGTGGTCTTAGTTTTAGTGCCAGTAGGATAGTTCACAACAACAAACAAAATGTCACTGAGATTAGAGGGGATGCAGGAGAAAAGAGTGGGAGTGCAAAAAGAGCGAAGAGCAAAAAGAGCTGGGTACGTTTGGAGGAGGCAGCTCAGTGTGCCCGAGGGTCTGTTTTGTCAGTTGAAGAGAGACAGAGTGAGGGTTAGAGAGAAGAGAGAAGCAGTGGGGGACTAAAGGCGGGAGGAGGCAGGGAGGCATGGTGAAAGTTAGTCTGTATGAAATCCCTCTTTTTTTCACTTTACATCAAAGCTGAGCCTGGCAATAGAATTCAAAGAGGCAATCTGCATTTCCATAGGCTCCTCCTGACCCTGCCTTGCTACCCCCACATCCCTCCACCAAACACCACCACCCCATCTCCTCCCAAACCTCTCCACCAACCACCAACCACCCTCCTATCCCACCCACACCTTTTTCCTCCACTCACACAGCAGGACTATTGTCATCCACTCACATTAGCCTTCAACTGTAACCCCGTCCAGACCGCTCGCCCCCACATCTTCCCCCCACCCTCACCTCCTCTGTCACCCCTCTGTCCATGTGTCCAGTACTCCACCAGTAACACCAGTATAAGTATAAACATTCAGTATATCACAGCAAGAAATGATGGAAATATTGTTGTTAATAATCCCTGTAGAAGTTTCCTTTTTTGTGTTTTCACACTCTGGTTAAGTCTAAGGTGAAGTTCAGCTACAGAACAGCATCTCTGTGCTCAGACTAGACTTGCTGAAGGGCACATCAGCAGGGCAGAGGCTTGCCAAAACTGGTTATGTATCTAGGTCATTGCCTAACCAACCATTATGCTGTGGATGAGCGTATTTATTGGTGTATAAATGTAAAACCATGAATTTTCTGCCCTCTTGTTCTGATTGTGAATCCAAGTTGGTGAAAGTTTATGTCAGCTTGTATGTCATTCATCTCTACATTTTATATTGAATGTTGGATCATAAACTAATCACAAACCTCAGTACAGTACAGAAAGAAATTCATATGTAGTGTATCTTTTCATCTTTAATAACATTCTTGGTAAACTTCCTGTCTACTTCTGTAAAATGCTCTCTCCTGCTCTGAGCAGCTATCGCACTAGATCATCTGTATCGATAATCTTCCAGGAATGGTTAGACATTTTGGGAAACACATTTGTTTGCTTTTTTCCTAAGAGCTGAGAAGATTGACACACTCTCAGTCTGTGCTGTGAATATGAAGCTGCAGCCAGCATCTGATTAGCTTAGCTTAGCATAAAGAATGGGAAGAACTAGCCTCACTCTGTCAGAAGGGAACAAAATAGGCTCACAAGCACCTCTCAAGTCCACTAATGAACATGTGATATTGTACAAAAGTCCTGGTGTAAAAATTACTATTTGTGGTTTACCAGCTGCTGGTTTCAGCTTCACACTGACTGGACAAATATGAAAGCGGTATAGATCTCATCTAACTCACAGCAATAAAGCATTTTCCAAAACATCAAACTGTTCCCTTAGATGTCCTCAAACACATTTTGGCCCAGTGTGTCTTGTTAAAGAGACAATGATTCTCAGTACACTTGTTACCCTGTTAAACAAAGCTTAAAGGAAATACCTAAAAATACAACAAAGACAACACAGTTTCATCACTGCTGCTGTCACCAACCGTCCAGGTAGTGAGTCATGACTATATTGTGAGTCATGACTATATGAATGAAGGACAAACCTGATCAACATAGCTCAGCACAGCAGCAATTCCCAGCACTTATAAATACTCACAGTCCTCTGTACAGGTGGAGCTAATATGATAGACTGATTCATATTAACTTCAAATATGATAAACCTGAACTTTATCAAGGCGTCTTAGTGCTTTTTGGAGTAAAAACAAAATCAGGCTATGAAATTACATGTCTGCGTGTTTACTGGCAAATACATGCTACATTTATTTGTTTTGACTACTGCTGGATAGTATTGGTTTTTATTTGTTTTGTTTTTGTTGATGCAGTGGTTTTTGTGGGTGTGGGTCGACATTTTGTTCCACTGCCGGCTGTGCAGTGCCAACATTTTCTGTTGGTTTTAGTTGCATGCTTAGTGGTTTTATGATCAAAATCTGCTCCATTTTTCTGGGTCAACAAGCTCTGAGAAGAATCTCTTGGCCACAGATCCACATACAGTGGCCTAAAAGTCAGCTACGGTTGCCCAAAGGACACAGTGGTGAACTTGAAATTGTAGCAAAAACAATAAAACATGCCTTCTATCTATGATTAAAAGTTATTTTGTAAAAAAACCCAAAAACCTCTGACCAAAGTCCTACTTAATAATTGGCTCTAAATGCTACAATAGATATGTGTGTGCCTTAACATTCACTAGTTTAACCATTCATCATTGTTACTTGCATTGTTTGACTTTATACGGCATATAAGATGTCAAAAACACAGGTACTATATTTTTTTCTGCCACCTGTGCTCCATTGCAGTGGGCCTCCCACACATCACCAGTTTCAAGATCTTGTCTTTCATTGTCTGTGGGTGAAGATGACATGTCAGCACACCTAAAAAGGTCAAACCACAAACGGAGAACATATCTGAGAGGCAGACAGTCGTGGCCAAAGACGTATGTTTCCAAACCACCAGGTAGCCGGACTTAAAGAAGGACCAGGTTAGCCATGATGCATTGGGTACCGCGCACTGTGGTCGGCCAGTGTGATGTGGTTGGAAAAAGACACACAGGACATGAGAAATGGCAGAGGAGAAAGTGCACGAGATAAAAATACAGATCGGAAGATGAATGCGGAGAGAGATGAGACAGAGTGACTTCTGAGAGAGAGACACTTCAGTCAAAACCACAACATCACTGTTTCTTGTGAGATAAAGATAAATTAGCCAAGAAGCAGGTTTCATATCAACATGCTGACTTAGTCCCTGCAGGTTCTCTCCTTCTGAAATCATTCATGACAAACAGGCTTCACACTTTCTGGTGTGTTGTAGTTAGTTAGTTGTAGTTCACTACAGAGATTCACTCAAGATTTTAACACATGCAGTACTAGAGTGCACATATTAGTGTTGCCCAGAGCTTTTCGAGCATACCCACTGGTCATTTTTAGCAAACAGATCTTGCTATAAATGTTAAAACCATTCATTTTCAAGCATGCATACTTTCCAATCCACCCTGCATTCCAGTTGGTGAGAGAAATGCTTGCCTACTGCTATCAAAATCAAGAGACAGAAGAAGAAGAAGCAATTTCTTATCAGGAGTTCAACGCTATTTGACTGTCTTTGTGTTGTTTCAAAGAAGAATATAAACATGGTTTAATGCCTGATTTCCTTGCACAACCTCTCTTCACAAGAGAGAGCATGCACACTTGCTACACGTACAGAGGGTCACACATTTTGGGTCCATCAATGGATGATGACAGTTCAGTGCAGTCCAGTATTCACTCTCCTTTTAGCTCTGATTTTGGTCTCTACCAACTCCTGAGGGAAATATCTGGCTCTTTAGCTGCTGCAGGAAACAAAGTTGAGAGATTATGATAATGTAATACAATGACCTCCTGTGTTGAAATGAGTAAAGCTGTGAGCCATAAAACCAAAACAAAGAGCTAAGGCCCTAAAAAGCTCTGTAGCTTTAAACTACACCATGACTTAGATGAAGTGACATCACACTGATAACAACGCACGAGACGCTGCATTATTGCAGATTTGTTGCTGGGGCAGAGCCTAAAATGAAAAATACAAACCAGCAAATCCAGTTCAATTGTTTGTTTTTTTGAATGTCACCATGACCTAATTATTAACCTCAAAAGTCAATGATTTTGTTCTCCACCTTGATGCTGGCATGGACAGGAGATCATTAGAACAACAGCAGAGTGTGGGAATTTAACACGATGTGTAAGCACGCAGGTATTTAATCAGTCAGTGCAGTTTGTTGCCAGATGATGGTGCGCTGCATTACCGAAAAAGGAAAGCCACAACTCACTTGGTTTCCTGTATCATACTCTCTTGTTTTTGTTGATGTTGTTTTGCCAAAGCTCTGCACACTGCCTAAGCAGACACCCGTTCCTTTTTAGTACATCTGTTTTTTGGTTTTGATGATGTTAAAGCTTCTACCAACTTATGGGTAGCAATGGCAGAGCTACATCTAAATCATCTTAAATCTCCAGTGCCCTCCTTTGAAAATCTGAGACACACACACACACACACACACACATTCAAACACCCCCACAACTACGTCTCTGTTTAGACAATGGCAGGATTTGGGAGATACGGGTGCACTCGTCCAGATTTCACGCTCCCTCGGTCACAGTGGAGAAGTGTTGACCCCAGCAGTGCTGCGTTAGCGCTCAAGACACTGGGCTCAATTCAGCGGGGCCCTAAAATATGAAACACCCCGCTGTGTACAAGACTTATCTCTCCCCTTCCTCCCGTCCGTCCCTCCCCCATTTCTCTTTCTGTCATGTCTCTCTGTCTTTACACTGTATTCAATGCTCAGCCATTGATCAGTGCGACTGACACTGGAATGTGTTGCTTGGCATCATTTTGACGTCTCTTCAGGGAGAGCTTTGGAAAAAATGCTCTATGCAAATTAATCTAGGTGTAGTTTTATTTTGTTTTTGATTTGCCTGTCAGTTGTGGTTATTATCAGCTGGAAAAATGTGGTCAACAGTTTTTTTTCCACTTGTGTGTAATAACAAATTGAAAATATCTACTTTGTATGTTTCCATTAGAGATGTTTGCCACAACAACAGCATGACGGAGGGTAAAAAACGACTCAAAATTACATGGAATGTCTGGTGTCTTCAATAAAACCAGTTGCATTGTCGTTGTTTAATTGCCTCATGGTTACGGCCTTATGATTCAACAGTTGGCATCTTAGTTTATTTACCACAACAACACTGATCACAGCGGTAATGATAAAAGAAATCAAGTGCAGTGGAGGTTTTACCAACAGAGCAAAGTGGGGTTTGCCAACCCTTGGATAAACCAAAAGCCTTTGTAACGTAAGACTCCAAGCTTTTGTTTACTTCTTCATTGTAACTACAGCCCAAAACACAACTTGTCCCTTTCCAAAAAGACAAAAGAGCCACATGCGTTTTATTTAGGAAAAAGCTGAGCGAAATGGAAATTAATAAATGGATCTTTTCAAGCTATCCCTGTGTGACCCTGATGAGGTAAGGGGGACATTTTTAGAAAAAGAAACAACAAGTATACCTGGACGTTAGCTCGGGTGCTAAGCAAGCTCTAAGAATAGACACTCATCTCAATAAATACTAGAGAACGATCTGGGTGTGCCATATTTCACCTTGGCACTGATTCTATTGGCTGAGGTGTGCCGATCCCCCGGATCATACGAGCCCAGACAGGGGCAGGAAGTCAAAGGGTGGATTCAGCGTTCAGATCGAGACAAGGCTGAGCTTGAAGTCTAATCTCACTCCTCCCTCATATTTATTGTCTATCTAAAGTTAGCAGAATGTAATCACATGAATGATACCTTTAGTACTTGTGACCATTGTTAAGCAGTCATAGCACCGATGTAATGGTGGTGTATTAATAAATTCACAGATTATTTTTACCATTCTCTGCAGTTTTTGTGTCTTTTAACCCACTGTTTTGATAACATATTTAACTTTTTAATCTAATAACATGTCAGTGTTTTGTTTACAGCTTCTTGTGGCCCTCGAGTGCCCCCCCCCCCCCAAAAAAAAAAAAACATTTAATGCAGGTTTAAAGTAGCTATAATCAATATTTTTATATTCACACTGTGTCTTAGTCTTGTCTTTTAACTTACTGCAGACGGACAAAGTTTGTGAGTCACTTTGTCATTTAGCAGCGAGAAGAAGACAGAATATTTGACTTACATTCATCCAGTGGCCAGAGACATGGCCCCAAATGAATGGGAATGTGTTGTGTTACTTGTATAATAGCTCCGTAGGGTAATAACATGTTAATGTTGTGTTTGGTTTTATCAAAAGAGAAAGTGGCGAAATATTCAGCCCCACATTTTAAAGAAGGTACTGAAAACCACTTCTGCTCCCACTCGTTTTCACTTTAGCATTGTCCTTTTCTCATTTCTCACTTTCACAACACACCTTTACACCGAGATCACCTAACATTAGAACATATTGTGGTCAGCGACAACTACCGTAACAGTAACACTGGCACTGTCAGCATGATTTCTAGGGCTGTCACCTTTTCAGGTGTTAAAAAACAGGAACTTGACATTAGCTGCCTGATGACTGAATGGCAAACGCACAAGTTTACATAACAGTTTGTTTTTTCAGTTCATCTTAAAGGTTTCACAAACTCAGCCCAACTGTGAAGTTTCTTAATTCACTTGGGAGCAAAGAAAAAAAATCAGCAATCATTATTCATCTCTAGCTACTACAGAGTTTTCAGGCTGCACAGCAGTGTGTGATTGCATCCATAAGTAGAGTCATGTCCTCATCTCCATGCGCAGCAATATATTCACACACCTGGGAGTAATTTGTGAGCAATGTGGGCTCTGATGAATCCGGAACACAGATTTAGATTTAATAATCCAAATTGGAGGGATTACACGAGTGGAAAGACAAGTGCGCCTCCTCTCCTGGCTTCACCCTGTCTTCGTTTTACCCCACCTCTTCCATCTGCTACTACCTTCATCATCATCACCATCATCCCTTCCACTCCCCTCCCTCCCCACACTCTGCGCTGACCCTGTGACCCCTCCCCCACATCACTCACGGGTCATCAGTAAGAAGAAAGGGGGATTTAACGGCTAACTTGGCCCGGGGAAGGCCTGTGGAGGTGGGGGCCGAGTATGTCTCAGAGAATTCCTGTCTTCAGCTGACTCCCCCCCCCCGTCCCACACCACCATCCCTCCTGCCTCCTTACCTTCCCACTGCGCTTTTCTGTTCCCACTGAGCAACAGAGAGAAAACATCTCCCCTCGTTTTTTTTTTGGGTTGATTATCAGGGCTGGAGAGCACAGTCTCGCAGGAGTCCACAGATGAGGAACAGAGACGCCAAGTCCCTCGACACGCAGTCTTGTAGACACATGGCAAATGATCTGAAAGAGAAAAAAAAAACTTAAAGGAATAGTCTGACATTTTTAGAAAAGACTGATACCACCCTGAAGTCTTCACACTAATGTAGCTGAGGCCAGCAGCCGGTTCGCTTACTATAAAAACTGGAAACAGAGAAACAGCTGACCATTAGTATATATATATATATATATATATATATATATATATATATATACATATTCTCATGTACAGTTTTAGATTTTCTGTGATCTGTTTCTGTGATCTTTTGTGTTCTTGATGAAGAGTTAATGATAAGTTTAACACCACTCATCTCTGGGAAGCCACAGCCAGCAGAAAGATAGCTTAGCTTAGCATAAAAATCCTCTAAAACTTACTGATTAACAGTCTCCAGACCACAGACACATGTTGAACAGACAAACATGAGAGTCGTAACTATCAGCAAAAAAGTGAGCAATTGTACCGCATTGGCCTCAATATACGATGATTTTAGGTTAGAAAAAGTTGGGCTAGTCTTATATTTGAGGACTAGGCAATTAAATGACATCAGATATCATTTTTGAATGGAGATAACACCAGTTTAACACAGTATAATGTTGCTAGGTTAGCAAGTGTTTTCAGTCTGTTTATAGTCTTTTAGATTCAGTCAGTGTTTTGTTAACCCAGTTTAACCGGCATGAGTTTCTGAAGACTTGTGTAACGTGTTTTACTGCCATGGAACAAACAAATTCATGACAACTGAAAACAAGTTCATAGCGACTCCTGACATCTTTAGTGCAGAAATGAACTGTGAAGAAAATCTGTCAAATGGCCAAGAATAACAGCTGTCACAGATGATGAGCTGAAAAAAAAAAAACAACTCTCTGATTCCGGCCGCTTCATCAGCCTGACAGGACTATATATGGCACAATATAGGATTTTCCAATACGTCTAATTACTCCTTATCAATTTATACAAAAAAAAAACCCAAAGCATAAGAAGACCAATTTGTCCTTTTATGTTTTGCTGTTCAGATCAGATTCCGTGACCTGATCTGCCATGAGCTGCCATATTGTCATACTTGACTGCATGATTTATTGTGATAGCTGTTACCAAAAATGGTGCCAGTATAGCATTTAGAAAGAGTCACACATTTCTGACAAATCAGATGACACCAAAGGATCAATTATATGAAAAATATAGAGAAATATCATCAGGTAAAGGGTTAATGCTCCACAGAGTGACCTAGTAAACTAAAGTCTGAGCTCCCACAGCCAACAAAACTTGTGACTGTCTTGAAATCTAATATCCATAAATATGTACTCTCAATTTTTGGTTAACCACTACCAAATCTGGGACCCTTTCTAAGACCTGTGGGGGTAGACAACAAGAGGTAACAAGCAGAAACTTCAGGAAGAACAACTTATCGTTTCTGCGCTTCAGGTTGTGCAAAGATCAAACAGGCAGGTGTTGATAGACAGATTTTTCTACACCTTCAGACAAAGCCAGGCTTGCTATTTCCCCCCATTTCCAGTCTTCATGCTAAGATAATCTATCCTGTCTCCAGCTTCATATGCACCATACAGACATGAGAAAGGATATCAGTCTTCTCCTCTAACCCTCAACAAAAAAGCAAATAAGCGTATTTCCCAAAAAACTATTCCTATATGGTGCCTTCTGCGAATCAACAAGTGACTTTTTCGGCACTTGCAGGGCAAAGTAAGGATTTGAGGAGTGAAATTATGTTTTGTTGTCTAGAAACTAAAGATTAAGATCAGCAGAATCACAAATGCAATCCCACCTCTTCTCTAAAGAGCCTCATATCACCCATTGAGAGGGAAAGTCATTGGGAGGTATTTGTTCCTTCCAGGACTCCTCAACTCACTGCTTCACTTCTGAAGCAGCGCTGGCGAGGCCGAGGCGGGGGGTTTAGCCTTGAGGTGGGGAAAAGAATTGAGAGAAGGACTTGTAGAACAATTCTAGCCTGATCAATAACGCTATTAAACACTAATGCATTCAGTGGAGGCAGACTCAATTTGATTGTGAAGCTTTATTTGAACATGGCAGGAAGCAGCAGCAGCAGAAGCACATCAAAGGGAGGCTTTGTGAGGAAAGGACCAGATTAGGGCCTCTGACGCAAGGATGGACCCAGCCAAGAGGAGGCCATGAATACACACACACACACGCTAACACACATCAAGGAAAACTGCTTCAGCACACAAGCCAACACACTGCAAAGGCATTCAATCTAATTCCACATTTTCCGTTCGCTTTCATTGGATGTCTACACGCACAGCTATGCAGAGGCATATGTGCACACACAGTCAACAGCACTCAGACACACACAAATACTCCACAAGATTCAGGTTTGTCTTCATGCTGCCTATCCAGAAGATGGGTAAAAGAGGCATTAATCATTCTTTTTCAAGGAATTGTTTGACATGTGGGAGATCAGGTCTATTTGCTTAAGAGAGTTAGATGAGAAGACTGATAGCATTCTCAGGTGGGTTATGTCCTAGAACAATTTCTCGGTCAGGAGCTGATTGAGAGTCGATTGAACCCTCTAAATCTCACTAATATTATTTGTATAATATTATACTGTATATACTAATCTATTTTATATACTCATTTGTTTTATCAGAACAAATACTTAGACAAAGACAGGCCTCCTGTTTCCAGTCTTAAAGCATGCTAAGCTAACTATCTCCTGGCTGTAGCTTCATATTTAGCAGACAGATTTTTTTCTTTCACATAACTCCTTCTCCATTTTCTAATGTCCATTTTTTTTATTATTAGAGTCATTTAAGGTCATGGCAGCCATGTGCGCAGTGTGATGAGGACCACCTTGGAATTTGGTGTCGGAAACAAACCCTTAATTCACCAAATTCAGCATATTTTCAGGAAAATGTTTTGGTGTATTCTGGCAGAGAAAAACATTTATAAACCCAAGGAAGTGGCAAATTTATTGACTTGTCTACTCGCAGCCTTTTGTTGCAGGTTTCATGTATCTATGAGATGCGAGCAGTACAACACCATGAGAGTGGTCTCTCTCAGATTGTTTCATTTGAATAGTTTCCAGTGGCCTGTAGAGGAAAAACTATCCAGTATTTCGAGTATTAATCTGTGTCACAGAAATGTGTTTTTCGTTTCTTTTTTCTTATCTCACGAATCATCTCCAGAGGTTTTACTGACTTTGAGATGAGTCTGGCATTGTTTAACACTTTCCTTATTGTCAAATCCCATGAAAAGTCCTCCTGTTAGTACTTCCTGACTTCCCGAAGCTGTGTGTGGCTTTCACCCTAAACCCAATTGTTCTTACTGAAGATTTAAATCTTTAACATCAGGTCACAAATAGGTAATTGAAGTAATTTCCTAAACAGGAGGAAACCGTGCATTTGTTGGGGACTACTTTCAGCAGCGGAGCGACACACATTTGGTGCCCTAGTCACTTATTTTACAGCAGCAGGATGGATCAACTCAAAATAAACCACAATGTTCATATTCACTGTTTATGGATAACAATGGAGGACTATGGTGCAGACAAAAACAATACTGTAGATCAGGATTGGCTACGCAGATAATACTTGGTTAGTGGGATCGATTTAGTGCTGATTTGGGTAGTTTCAGGTGATTTGTTGACCTTAAGAAAACCACAGACTATTGAAACACATTGTTGCATACTTCCCTTTATTCCGCGAATCATAACAGTGAAGCGACTTTGTTGAGAAATACTGAAACACAGATACATTTAGACAGTGGTAAGAATTGGGAAATTCCACTTTTTGATTGTATTATTTCTAATAAACAGCATTGCAACAGTGTGTGGTCTATGAAGTAGCGTCTATCTCCACTCTGTTAGTAAAGTTTGAGAAGCTGCCAAGGTTTACATCTATGTATAACCAGGCAAATGTCATTTGATTTGCATTTGTCACACCAATGAAACTGTGTGGGAGAAGGGTACAAAAAAAAGATATCGAAAGTCTCAAAAGCACCTGGCTGCACTAAAAATATACACAGGTTACTGTTTATTTCCTACAGCCGAAGGGATTAAAAAAGAATATTCTGCAGATACAAAACTGTCCACACTCCCACATCTCCCCCACCACCACCTCCCTCCTCCCACTTACCCTCCACCCCCACCTCCTACTTTTACAATGCCCTGCTTCCTAATAAACTTTTGTGGTGTTTGGAATCCATTAGGAGCAATATCCCACTTCTCAAAACATCCTGGCTCATTCTGGGGGAGTGGAGCAAGGAGACGGGGAGCCGCGGGAGGGGAGGGCCTCAAATTTCCATTTCTATTGAAGGCAGACTGAGGGGATTTGAGGAGGGAGAACGGGGCTGCAGGGCCGCTGAGCGTACAGTCAGATAGTAAAGAGAGGGAATGTCATAGGAGAGGATCTCAGGGGGAAAACACACTGCTAGCATTAAATGTTCTCTGGAAAGGAGCTTTTTTCTGCAAGAGCAGAGTGTTTGTTAGCAAACCGATGCCATAATCATTAAGTTTTTGAAGGTTTTGTGTCCTAAAAAACACTGAAATGTCTAAATTAGAAACAAACTGGGTAAATATATCAAATCATCAATATCAAAATATATCAAACGTCCTTTGGAAAAATGACCTATTTTGTACAATAGCACTTTTTTCCCTTCTTTTTAGCAAACTAATTCCACATTTATCTGGTTTTTGATGCCATTTTTTTGGCCTGAAACACATTAAAATCCCTCTAAATAAGAAACAAACTATGAGAAAATCTTTCAAATGTTATAAATTAGATGTATTAGAAGAATGTCAGGGGAGGATCTCAGGGGAAGTTCATCGGAAAATCAGCTGGCAAACTTTTTTGAGGTTTTCTTGGCCTTAAAAACGCACTGAAATGAATCAAAATTACAAACTAACTGTGAAAATATGTCAAATGTTATACATTAGATGTGTTAGAAGAATGTCATAGGAGAGGATCTCACTGCTAGCAAGCGCAGGTTTCTTAGTAAACATATGTCATATATTACTTTCAAATGAGATGTTAAAGTATAGGACTGTACTGTTTTACTGACTGGCTTGTTTCATACTCAGACACTTGGAACACACCAACACCAAACTGTGAGAAGTCTTTTGGAGTTAGAAAACCAAAGATCAAACTAACAGGAGCCACATGGAACAATGAAATGTTCCTCAAATAAAACAAATGAACCATGTAGGTGTTGAACCAGTCCTTCAGTTAGTGGTCATAAATCTGTTTCGCACCAGTTAAAAGAGGAACTTTTGTTTTTCAAGTGTAGAGTTTGTTGTGTTTCTGCGTAAAGGACAATGAAAAGTGTCCGATTTCTTTCCTCATAGAACGATTTGGTTAGTCAGAACAGAAAGAAGATTTAAGTAGAACATCAATGCACTAAAGACTGCTTTTAAGGATCTGAGAATTTATACTTGAAAGAACTTTTACTTTCCATTCTACCCTTAATTATTAGCTGCCCCTCCTCTGCCTCCACCTTTAAATCTACAGGTATTGTGGGGTATTGTCACAGGCTGCTCTTACTCATATGTATTCCCACCGTATCAGCTCTAGTGGGTGTTATCCAGCTCCAAACAAACCTTTAATCCAATTCAGATAGCAGGCACTCAAGTGTCGCAACAATTGTTCCCACAGTGTGAAAGTAAGCCACTATCTGGAAAACACAAGAGCTGCAAGACAAATGTGTGGCTGCGAGCCAGCGGTGGGAGGTACAGGAGCGAGGGGCCTGAGATTACAGACAAAGCAGGAGTAAACAGTGCCTTCAGATAAAAAACACTGCTGGGTACTTTTAACAATAGTTCTTTCCTGGCAGGGAGCGACAACAAAGCGCCTTCCTGTGTGCGCGCCCCCTTGCATGCGCCCTCACTTCCTGTGGACGCTCAGACATGTGGCTTGCCGCATACGCATCAGCGCTGACCGACCTCTCGTACCATCAACCTCTGACCCAGACACCGCTCTCTCACACACAGTGAGAGCGGAAGAAGTATCTTAAGTAACAGTAGCAGTACAGTCAAGTACAAATACTCTGTTACAAGTAAAAACTCATTGTTGTGTTTTGTACGACATTATGGCCTGGCACTCACTGTCTCTACATGGACTCATCCACTGGTACAATCTGATTCATAAAGTAATTACTGGTATTTTGCCTCCTTATTAATGCAACTTTACTGTTTTACTGCTCGGAAAACAAACGTTGCCAGAATATCCAATTAGTGAACAACATTTCCTCATAATGTTAGTAGAAAATGCAATCAGGTTGGCTTTATACTTGTTTAAAAACTCATTCCAGAGAGACAGGGTGTTAGATAATACTGATGCATCAGTGTTTAAGTAGCATATTAGTGTTGTAGCTGGTTAATTTTAATTATTTAATACGCAGTTTGGTGGGGTAGTCCATTGTTTCACAACATATAGGGTCGGGCCTGATGACTCTGAGGGTTTGTAAAATGATTAATAGTGTAGGAGAGAAGGAAAACAAAACTTCTGCTACACAAATTAACTTTATTTCTGGGATTTTTCTCAAATCTTTGCTTTTTTGTGAATCATTAGATATTTTGGGAGTCACCTTTGGGCGTCAAACTGTTATCTAAATGAAAACTTTGGAAAAGTCTAGAGAGGAAATGTCTCCAAACATCTGAAACAAGTGGAAAACAAGCTTTTTTTTAAGGAGTCGGAAGCCAAAAAGATTATGAACCACTGTTTTGATAACAATGTACTGTATTTAATAGGCTTCTTGCATGTTTTGAAACTGTATCTGTCAGATAAATGGAGTGGAGTAAAAAGTACCCTCTCAAATGTAATAGAGTATTAGTATTTGGCAGCTTAAAACAGAAGTAACTGCAGTAAAGTGCCTCAAAATAGAACTTAAGTACAATACTTGTGTTAATGTAGTTACTTTCCAGCTCTGGAAACCACACACACAGGCACACACTGTCCCATAAGACATCTATATCATCAGAAACTGTCCTCTTTCCCACTCCCACTCCTTACTCGGCTGCTTCAAAACAGCACAAACATCTCAAGGGGCAAACAACTATCTAGAGAAGAAATTACGGTTCAAACTGGGTAACTGATTCATTATGTTTGTCTTTTATAAGTTCTGGCAACACATGCTCGGCTGAGGAAAAAGCATATTTCTGGATGGCACATCTCTACAGACACGAGAAAGCCTGTTTCCTTCTAAATCATGACTATAAATGACGTTTGTGCGCTCCATGCTTTTATGATTTGAGCCGAGGAGGGGGCTGAGGATCATAAAAAGAAAAGAGAAAAGGAGAACACAGGGCTTGTGGGTAATTACGGCACAGAGTGGTGGGAGAGGGAGCGTTTGGGAAAGACTCGGGGGCCAGATGTGTGAGGAATGTTCTGGCTGCTGCAGCGTGCAGAGAGGTGGGTGGATGGATGGTGGGTGGAGGGGAGTAAAGACCAGTCGAATTACACAGCCTGCAGATCGTTAAAGAGCTGTCAAGCCTCCAGCGCTCTACTGTGTATTTCACATCATCTCACTGAGCAGCTACAGCCTCACCTTTCTGCCTGACAGCGGTGGAAAGTAAGAATATTTACTCAGGTATTGTACTGTAGAAGACATTTGAGGTATTTGTACTTTACTTATTAGTATTTATATTTTAAAATACTTTAGACTTTACGTCATTTTTAATGGAAGTACTGCACTTTTTAGCCATGCTAGCTGCACAGCATCAGTCTGTCAGTGAAACTTTGGTCCAAACTAAAATATATCAACAACTATTATGAGTGTGACGCATATTCATGGTCCCCAGAGGATGAATCCTACTGACTCTGGTGACCCCCTGACTTTCCCCCTAGTGCCACAATCAGGCTGACATTTGTAGTTTTTAGTGAAAAGTCTACTAGTCTACTACTTGACGGACTGCCATGATATTTTACTTTCATATTCATGTCTCCTTCAGGATGAACTGTAATCACTTTTGTGTATGTGTCCCAATACTTCCCACCAGCCTCAGCTGCACTGTATGTTTAGTGCTGAATAGCAAATATTAGCATGCTTACATTCTAAACTAATATGGTGAACATTTTAAACAGTACACCTGCTGTAACAGATGTTGTTACGAGAGACTTTTCAGATTAAAAGTTTACATTAAAAACAGGTAACAGGTAAAATGATCCAGTATTTAACAAAAACAGATTACAGAAAAGTCCAACAAAATAGATAAAAATTGACATTTTATTTTTTGTTTTTTCTTCTTTCCTCTCTTGTTAATCATCTCACAACCCCATAAAGTTGTGAGAAACCACTGGTAAAGTACCTAACAATATATAAAGTAGTTAAAACAGCTACATCAGTATTATTAATCTAATAATGTCATACGTGACACTAAACTTTTCCCAAGGGACATTTTTCTACAAAACAAGCATTTTTATTTTAGATACTTTAAGTACATTTTGCTGTTAATTCATCTTTACTTCTCTTTAAGTGGACTGTTAGGTACTTTTACTCAAGTAAATGATCAGAATACTTCCTCCACCGCTGCAGACAGCTGCATCACCACAGCCAGCCATCCACGATCAATTTGGAGCCACAAGAAGCTGGGCATACACTCCTCCAGGCTACCCACAATGCACCTGGAGAGCTCAACCTGCGTCACAGGCAGATAATTTCAGAAAAAAAGAAGAAAATAAAAAACACGCCCTCCATCTGCTTCTCATCATCCCCATCCATCTCCTCTTCCACCACCCCCCTAACCCCTGTCATACAGACTCCCTTCTCTCTCTCTCTCTGTTTCATGCTCTGCCACACTAACTCATCCAACCCTCCAACACCGCAACCTCTGGAGCTGTGGCATGGATAAATAGGCCACAACAGCTGGGTCTGAGTCCTGACCAGGACCACCCCTCCAGACCTGACCAACAACACTCCCTTTCCTTCCCCACGACCACCATCACCACCACCACCAGCCCTCTATGAGTCCACATGTTTTGAAGATCAGAACTCAGAGACGTTTCCCCATTACTGGCTTTGTTTACATAATGATTTATTTGGGTGTGGATAGTTTTTTATTCATTAGAAATTCATTACCTGAGCTTTTGATAAATGAACATGCTTAGTCTGAGCTTGTAAAAGGTTTGTTTACAGTTGCAGAGTTCATAAAAAAAAAAAAGGGAAAAAAAGTCCAGGTTTTGAGTTATGACAGCTCTACAAAAATCTATTTTCCATGTTCTGTCTTCAGGGTCATACACAAATATACCCATAACGTACATGGTCCAAATAAATTCCTGATTGCGCCTTTAAGTTGAGAGCATGTTGTTTGTTCAGCTGCTGAGGGCCTCAGAGAGAAACCCAGGGAGGCCGCGAAGAATTCATACCTTCCATTCATCACAGAGGAGAGGGATGGAGGAGGCGGAGAAGGAGGGAGGAGGGGGGTAAAGAAAGAGCGAGGAAATGAAGAGGCAACAAGAGTGTGTGTTTTTTTTCTGCTCTGCTGAGTAAGGGGAGAGTTAAGCTCAGCTTTCTGACAGCTGGGCTGTGAAACCTCTGCTCCACTGATTGACTGCTCATGGCTCATTCATCGTGACCGTTTCGTACGAGTCACCACAGATTTGCAGCCGTCTGGTTTAAAGTCATTACAGGCTCTCAAAGAGGACGTGCAGTTTTCATTTTTAGGAAACTATTCAGTGTGATTCACACTTTACAGGCAACAGCAGTTTGGTTTCAACACATCTTTAAAGGAGTACAACGTTTCAGGAATCACTTTCTGTCTGAGAATTAGATTAGATGATCAATACTATTCTCATGTCAGTGTGTGAGGTACACAGCTGGAGGAGGAGAGTGATTAACTCAGCTTAGCACAATGACTGGAAGCAGAGGGAAACTGCTAGCCTGACTCAGCCTTAAGTTAAAAAAAAACATGCATACCCACACCTTTAAAACAGACTGATAACATCGTCATGTATACATAGTTATATGTCCATAGTTTGTGGTTTTAGGAGGAGATAGGTGTTGGAACAAATTTGGGTGTGGTGACTTCCTGAAGTCTTGTCTTTACAGAAAGGGTAGCCAGGAAACCAATGCATAGCCAGAGCTGCTGTTGAAATTGCTTCCAAGCTCTATCACCACACTTCAAGGAGCCCTGTGGATCTTCCTTGTAAACAAAGTTCTGCATACATTCAGTGTAACTCATCATACACGTTGTTTGTATCCTCAAGGTCTAAGGAATGTAGCGAATGTGTTTTCTTATGTGGTTCCATGAAACATTTGCAAATCTGTTTAGATCTTTGTTTAATTGCTGGCAGTTGGCAGGACACTCGATGACACTACTAGTGGCCAAAAACTCTGCATCTCATCAAAATTATCTTCAATCCAAGGATATAAGAGTGATGTTGATGTTCTCAGCTAACTCTCAGAATGAAAGCAAGAATAACAGTATTTCCCAAAATGTTCAACTGTTTTGAATTAAAACAATGTTGTGTCATGCGAAAACTGAATATTCCCTGTAGCTGTTGTTGATTTGAGACAATCTATTTTAATTTTTGATTGTTTGACTGACTGTTTAATCTACAAAATATCCACTACTTTCTAATTTTTCTCCCATTTTGTTCAAATTCTCATATTTGAGAAAGTGGAACCAGTAAATATTTAGCATTTGTGCTTGATAAATATTAATGGATTAATTAACAAATCTCTTCACTAAAGTAAAGCTTATGTATTTAAAAAAAAAAAAAAAAAAAACGTTCTCAGCTTCTCTTGACTAATTGCACCAGAACTGACAGGACGCAGAAACTCCAGGAGGCCTGAGTAACGTCTGGTTATGGAGTCATACTAATGTGAGGACATACATGAACCATTTGGGTACTCATGGAAACATATCATCTTCTTTACAGTCTCTTGTCACTGCTGTTATCATCACAAAGCAGTCATAGTCTGTTAGGACCTATTGAAAGCAGAACTTTCCAAATACGCAAGGTTGCTACGAGGCTAACAAAAATACAAAATAAACTGAAAATGCACACAAGTGGAGGATGACTAATCCCTGGTGGTGTGTCCATGTTCAACCTCAACTGACTGTATCTTTACTGTCACCACGACTCAAACGGAGACCCATCTCCACTCGGCTCCCACTTCCCTAGTCATGTCCGAGGCCACGCCACAGCCTTGCTTCATCCTGTTGTTACTCACTTTAGTTGCACCAGTGCTGCTACACAATTGTCTCATCAGCACTTCTCACTTCCTCAAAACCTTTGCAGACCAAAAAAACACGGCTAGATGGCTGACTTCAGATCAGGAAGAACACACACTGCGGTCAAGGAATAATCCCAACCACGTGAACCACGCTGTGCCTAGAACAGCTGTGAGCCCTGCTGATTCAACAGAATACTAACAGTGTGGAGGGATTTTTTTGCCATTTGACCATGTTTGAGTAAAATATTTTGACATAATCACATTTGCTATCATACCAGCGCCTGTCGGAGTCGAGCTGAGGCCGGGGCGAAGGAACTGGGACAGGAAAAATAAGGAAAGGGCGGGAAAAAGAACCACACGAAGGAGGTTGTTTTGAGAGCCCCAATCGTTTATTACCCTCGATTTTCAAGGGCTGAAATTTCAGCCTCGCTGTGAGGAGAAACTCGAAACGGTGGTCCAGCTGTCCACAGCCTGCCAGAGTTGAGAAAACCACCACCGCATACGCTCTCCCACCCTTCCCCTCCTGTCTCATCTCCCCCAGCCAGGTAATCAATGGGAAACGCACACCCAAACACAACACGGCTGTGAGAGGGATCAGGATAAGCTGTTGCGACATGTAGGCCCTACAAACAAATCTGTCACTTGGCTCTGTGACCATGTTCCCAGTTGTATGTTGTTGTTCCTTTGCTTGTTCTCACTCTGTAGCTAGAAAACACAGATAAGAAGGTCAAACAATTTCAAACATTACTTTCTTTGAGGCCTTTCCCACTAGAAGAAATTAACGGCTCATAACTTACGGTGCAGACATTGTCACTGATTCTGACTTTGGTTGCGCTGTGCTTCCCGTGCATCTTAAGTTTGGTTCTGCAGGACATGTGTTTAGATTAGCACAGCATGGATTAGGCTGCTCTTGTTATGCAGTCATCTACACAATCTATAGACTGAGGGCATAGGGTTGGGGAGTACATAAGTAGTGTAATTACATTTCCCAGTGACGTTTGGGTCAAAATGTGCCCAAAATCCAAGGTAATATATTTAAGTCTCACTTTTTCTATGGGAGTCCTCCATTAATTTAATGATACTGACATTTAAAGCAACATTATGTAACTATTTTACCTTAAAACAACAGCTTCTAAATCATTTTGATGGTTCACTGACTTGTAACAGGGAGAATGGTGCCTCTGTGATTCCAGCTCTGCAAAAACACACCTGCTCTGCACCATGTAACTTTGGCGAGCAGGTACAATCTCCTGCTAAGTGAATGAGTAAGTAGGTAATGGCGAACTGCAGAGCAATTTAAAAAACGTAGAAGTCATTAAAACCCAGCGTTCATCTCCGAAATCCAGCTAATAAACTTTTAATATATCAAGAATTATAAACCAAATTTTTCCGGGAATCGTGGGTAATACACACCATTCAGATGTGTTTCAAGTCAGTGAGCGTCGCTCTGTTTAAGTGATTGACAGGCTTTGTCTTCTGTACATCAAAACCACTCGACCACTCAGACTCAGAGCCCAGCAGCATTAATTACCACTCATTGCTGCAGAGGGCGCTGTTCAGCAAAAGTTACATTTTGTTGCTTTAAAATGCAACATATAAGCAAAGCTATACCAGTGCCACTTCTTCTATCCCAAAACTGAACCCTTTTCCATAAGCTGTCACCTACAATTGATGAATTGATTATCTTTCCAAGTTACAAGTTACAATTTTTTTGTTTTGTCTGTTCAACACTCAAAATCTGAAAATATTTAATAAGCAATTAAACACAAGAAGAAACAGCAATTTCTCATTATTGTGAAGCTGGAATCTTCCAGTATTTGGCCATTTTGCTTGATAAATTACTTTATCAGTTGACGTCACGAGTAAATATAATAAAAGAAATCCACCTTTGCTCTCCACTGAAAACTTGTATGTCCTCCAAAGGTGATTATAAATTTCACAGATATGGTGGGATAACGTTTCTTTATCAGTTGAGGAAATTCTTCTACTTCTTAAGGCTAAAAACCATGTCTAAACTAGCTGATTTATCTGGCAAAAGCCTTGCCACTCAACTGAACACAGGGCTGTTCTTCTCAGATTATAGGAGGGTCATGAAGGGACAGCGATGCTAGATAAGTGCCATGTTTGTCCCAGGATTGCCTTTTCAGTGACGTATATCTGAACTGTTCTGGTTCGTAGTACACAGTCAATGACGAGGCAGAACCTGGAATATTATGGATTCTTCACATTGAGTTCACATTATGAGAAACTTCAGGTTACAGGTCATTTAGAAGGAAAGAACTACAGCAACTCTGCGATCGTGATCTGCTAGTCCAGACATTCTGTTTTCTCCATATCTGCCACAGAAGGGAAGGAAGGACACTCCGACCGCACAGTGACTCATTATCGAAGCCTGTCACACACAGGGAATTAGTTTAACCTTGGGCACTGGACAATGAGGAGTTGTCTAAACTGCTGGTCTTATCAGTCTCCTCTGGCAGTCAGTCTGTATCTGGGACACTTATCAACAGGTCCTCTCGAGCAAAACTCTCCCACAGCCTCCTACAACTCTCCTTAGCTCAGAGACAAGAAACGACACCAAGTTACCAGGGCAATGTGGAGGCAGAGAAATGACTGAGCTACTTTATTTATCTTCCTACACTTTCCACATTAGAGAAAGAGTCTTTTTTTTTACTCAAAAATTTACTTAACACTACACCTGTATGTAATTTAGTCAAGATTTTTTTCTCATTCATACAGATGGTGTTTTTGGTCTAGCTGAGAACAGCCTGTACTTTCCTTCAAACTAAACACTACAGAAGCTTAGGAAACATGTGCAACTTGTTGCATTTAAACCTGCATTTACTAATTTCTTTGGCCACTAAGGGGAGCACAGCAACCTGTGAACTCCATTGACAATATTATTAGCTTAAAAAGTTGCCATTGTAACTTATATGGAGTCATGTTAGTGTCCTCCTGATGAATCTAAGTGCAATATTCATTCTCATCTTAGCTCAATTTTTTGTTTTCCTGAGGGAAACATCTGGCTGTTTAGCTGCTAAATGCTCCACTATGTTCACAAGCTAGCTGGTAACTTACTGCAGATAGGAGCTGGGCAGTTAGTCTACAGTGGGTTTATCATTGGATAAAGAAAAATACAGGGAGAGTGAACCAAAATAGCTTAAGTTGCAGGTTGTAAAAACCAAAACAATGAGTTAAAAGGCACTAAAATGCTCAGTAGCGCTGAGGGGGAACCGCAGAGTCGGGTGCGTGGGACTCATGTCAACATTTTAACCATTTATGGCAGCAATGTGCATTTTATTTTGGTACACGCTGACTGTCCCTGAGATTACAAGAAAACAGAGAAGACTTCTAGCTGATGTAAGCAAATGGAGGTTTTGAAATATGCAAAAACAACTGTTTTGCAAATGTTTAATGAGGAAGGAAATGTGTTCAAAAGCTTTGTCAGGCTTCTAGGAAATACAATGTGATCAAATATAACTGTTCTGCCATACTACCTTGCTTAATATGCCCAGTTTTTGTTGACACAGTCATAGAGGTGTTGATTCAATCACATGTTTTCACATTGAGGTCATAGTAAGTGATGGTGTTGTATTGGACTGCATTGTATTCAAAAGTGTTTGTAATATTTTGCCTCCTTAAGACAAAAAACAGAAATACCCCTCAGTGTAATGTAGTCCAACTTTAACTATGACATTAATATTATGAAACATTACATTATGAAACATTAATCATTATGAGTCTCATAAAGATAGATGTTATGGCAGGGCTGTTGTATTGGACTGCATCAAACTGTGTATGTAAATACAAATCTGAGTTTCCCCACAGCATACTTCAACACAAATATGTTATGGTGGTTGTTTCAACAACTGTTACCGCAAAAATAAACATAATCACATGGATATAATCAAAACTATGGCTCTGAATCTCTGCTGCATTCGTTCTATTCTAATCACATTTTTGATTTGACATCAAGTAGCCATTGACTCCTAATGACTTCTGTACACATGCTAACCTGCTGCTTATTTTATTTACCATAAAATACGTCACTGTAAGCGTGTTGTTCAGCTCTAGAGGGCGAGCTGCTTGGATTTTACTGCTCTGGAAGTCAGTTGGCATTGGCAGCAAGTGGAGTGATCAACAAGTGCCAGAGCAGCGCGAGAGGGTACAGGAGGAGAAGGAGGAGGAGGAGGAATGAGGTTCATGGGCCAGCAGATGTTTCAGCTTTTGGGTTTTGGCTAGAAAAGGGCAATTAAGAACTGCTCTTAATGAGGCTGGCAGCCACCCCATAAACTGTCTGGTTCAGTGAAAGAGTTGCTCATTAGACGGAGCTGCCCAGAAAAACGCCCACCCCCCACCATCACCTCCATCTCAAACTGGAACAGGAAGTGATGGATCAGACATTTGAAAAATTGTATGCTAACATCGGACAGGGTTACTTTATGTTACGTCTGGGCTTGCTGACATTGGGTCTTCTGTGTGTGTGTCTGTGTATAGGTACGTGCTCAACAGTGTTTCCTTGTGTGTCGACATGTTTGTTGCGCGCCAGGCCAAGTGTGGTAATGATGCACATTTTCCATGAGGTAGCTAGCTGTGTACCTCCAGCATTAAAGGCCAGAGCAGCCAACCAAACATTACTGATGAGAATGGGCAACATTAAAATACCAAACGACCAAAATAGACCCCGCTATGATCCCGCAGATCTTGTTTTCCCACCCTCAATTTCTGTGCATCATAAATTTCTAATTTAACTAACAAAGAACAAGGAGCAGAGCCGGGACTGCGCAGAGCTGGCTTACAGCACGGCCGCTGGTTAAGGCAGTCAGACACAAACACAGACACTGACTTTCTTTCCTCTAAAGGTGCACTCACTTGATCTCTGGTGACCGCCACGCTCACAAATCAAGTGCAGGGACTCCAGTGGTGGAAAGTACATTTACTGAAGTACAAATTAGATTTAACTTGAATATTTTCAATGTTACTCCTACAGCTCAGTGGGAAATATACCACCACATTTATTTTTGAACTAGTTAACCAGTCAAGTTTTTGCACACAAATCATATGAAGCAAATAATTTAGAAGTCTGTCTATTAGGCTGATAGAATATTGAGTCAGAAGTGCTTGTCGAATGGTCAAATAACTGCGGAAACCTTCCCTTACACCTCTCTGATGTCAGATTAGTGTGGGGCTGTGTCCGACCATTTCTGAAACTTTCATAAACCAACAATCCAACACTCACACCCACTTGGCTTGGTGTTATCACTCATATTTAAATGACAAATTGATAAAATAATTAGTTTCAGCCTTTTAATGGTTAAAAATGAGCTGCACCACAACAATAAAGTGCTGCTTACACATGCAAGCACAAATGCAATATTATAGTATAAGTAATATGAGCAATGATTTAATTATATAGCAGTCACAGGACCACTTTTCTACACTGACTACTTTTAATTCTTTTTCATTTTCCTGGTTATACTTTTACTTAAGTTTCATTTTCAAAGCAGAACCTTCACTTCTAAAGAAGTATTTCTACAGTGTGGTATTAGTACCTTTTACACAAGAGCTGGATACTTCCCCCATCACTGAAGGATTCTCCACTCTCACGCTATCTGGTGTGGCCTGTCCTCAGACCTGTCTGGCATCAAGAGCGCTTGGCACAAGTCTCCCTATTGAGTCCTGACAAAAACTAGGTCATTGGCAAAACTCTCACTGGACACGCGCAGTGGAAAGAAAATAAACGGGGAGATGAATGGAGCTCGACTGGAGGTGGTCGAGCTTCCTGCGAGGGCCGCGGAGGGAGGTTAAGATAATGCAAAGTTGTGATAATGTATTGCCATTTCTGTTATTTGCTATAGCAATAGAGATAATCATCCTTCTGATATTCGAGTCTTTCTTTCATTTTTGCATATTTTGCAAGTGATGTGGCTGTCCAAGTTTCCTCCTGGTGGGTTCAATAACATTTATCTCATCTTATAAATCATGCAGGAATTCCACATCCCATATCTCTTTCATAATGCACCCCCACGTCTTTTCTCTATGGTCCTCGCAGACAGGCCCTGTTTAATGTCTGATAGCAATTAAGTATCCGTGGACTTTATAAACAAGTCAGTCACAACACATATGACCTATTGTTCACATCACACTGAAGCCTAAAACAAGTTTGCAGCACACATGTTGTTGTCATCACCACTGAGACGGGACTTCTAGAAATATCTGGTGGAAACCAGCCGTGCAGGAAGTGAGAAGAAAAACGCTCAGATGAGAGACAGGAAATCAGGTGACTGTAGAGTTTTATTGGTTTTTTTCCCTCATAAAGTCACAATAGAAACAGATTCTGGCTTAGAGATAGTTCATTAGAGCCAAACAAAACGGCACAAAAATGCTCAAGCTCACACCTGAAAGAGCAATATCTCTCTCGTTGAAAATACTCAAGTGCTCAGTCAACAGTGCATAGAGTTATGGAATCGATCCCTGCCCCCACATCCTCCCTTCACCATGAGCCTGAAGCGTATGTCTGCCAGATGTCCAAAGCAAAGACTGGGGGTGGTGGGGATATGAAAAGGCTGAAGACTGCCAGAGGTGTCTTATATCGGAGGAATTATTATCCTAACGATATAACATAACACATGCCGTCAGTCCCTCCAGGAGAAACAACCCCCCGATCCATATTAGATCCATGTCCCTTTCATTTAGCTGACCTTTTGGAAAAGCAGGAGGAGGAGGAAGACAACGAGGATTTTCCTTTTTCCAGCTCGGACTAATCTACCTTCAGTCTGTACCTGAACGTATAAAAAAGTCAAATATCTGACATATTTTCTCATGAACAAAAGTAGTATTTTCATTCACAAGTTTCTAGGCAGATAAACAGATGACAACTAGGTGCTGAAACTGACCCAAAACAGTTGTATTAAAGTTGCGTTTGTAGTTTAACTTCATGAGATGTCTTAACCAATCATAGTACATACAGGAATACCAACATCTATGGCTATGAGATAAGTTAATGAAGCAGCTTTGTTCTTCTAGGTAATAACATCACATAGTGCTAGAGTAAAGTCCTGTGAGCAGCAAAGATTAGCAAGTGGCTAAATGGGATAGCAGTGAAGCAAAGGCAACATGGAAAGACCTACGTTATGTGTATTTCTGTACATATTACAAGAATATGGATGTCTATCTCTGCCTCATTTGTTATTATAGATAATGACATAACACTGTGGGCTGTAAGACCAAAACAAAGAGCTGAAAGACGCTAAAACACACACATAAAGCTGAAGGGAACTGCAGTAAGGTGATAACTCTTTGTAGTTTCAACACTGAAACTTGAGTGAAAGAAAAGTTTTACTATATTGTGGTTTCATGTTATCTGAGTCAAACTGGAACAACCAGGGAAACAAAAACTTTTCCCGTGCAGACTGAAACAAAATTATCCTCCCCCAGATGCAGGACTACCAGTGAAAGTTTACTTGTGGCGGCCAAGCGCTGCTCTCAGGTCAAAGCCCCGAACTCATGATCTCAATCAGGGACTTTGTCTGAAAATTGACCCAAAAATTAATATGTTTGGGACAGAGAGAAAGCTCTCAAAACTCCTACACCTCGCTAAGATGCCTGGAATCTGCTCTTGAGCTTGTGCAAGTTCGTGTAAACTATATGCATGTAGGGAAACTCGATCCAGTGACTTGACTGGAGCTGTACCATGTAGCACACATGTATACAGACCCTTCTAGATGGATATCTACCCCTCAGCCCCTAGAGCATTTCAGTGAATAGATGAGGAGGAGGGTAGACAGTACCTGACATTTACTTAGTACTGCAGGATAGACAGGCCATTGTCTTTGCTGAAATGAGAAACTCTGCTGCAGAAGGGCGAACGAGGGAGAAAGAGGGTGGTGTCAGACAACCTGATATCAATCTAATGAAATAATAGCAAGCGCTCTGATGTGGATATCTGGGATATCTAGACTTTATACCCCATTGTCAAAGTCTTTCTCGACCTTGGGAAGGATATAGACACAAAGAGGGTGAACTCTTGTACACACACATTCACTTTCACTGTTGTTTAAAGAGATGACACATGTCAAATAAAACAAAAATCCCCCTGAACCTGAAACTTCTGTAGCTCTGACCACAGATAGAGATTTCAAAGGTGTGATTTAGATGGCACTGAGGAACCTCACCGGCCTGAACGTCACTGCGCCTGGGAGTTGTTTTTCTGATTGTCTGTTGATAACTAATAGAGAGGTAAACAGCCACTGAGAGGGGAGGAGAGAGAGAGGGACAAACAGCACATATGGCAGGCAGAGACAAACATATAAGGTAAAGCCCAAGCCAACGGCACAAGCTGTCTCCTGATCCGTCCCCGCAGTGTCAACAGCCTGGATTACTTTCCCGCGTCTGTGCAGTCGGCCAGACCAACAGGCTTCCATAAAAACAGCACGAACCACTCAGCATCCATCAGAGAAAAAGAGGAAGGGAAAGAAGAAGTAGAGAACTGGTGAAAGGAAGTGAGACTGAGGCCAACGAAACATCTGCTCTAGATCCTTTTTAGTGGAGTCCGTCCCCTTCTCGCAGAGCAGTTTTGTTTGTCCATGGGTCAGGAGCACAAGCCAAACACACAAACACACGAACACACACACACACACACACAAAGAGATGTTCAGAGATGTGTGCACACAGAGGGAGAAGTTAATAAGTCAATAGGACACAGCTCCATATCTTATTGGGCCTTGTCTTAGCGGTTCGTCCGGGAGAATAATAAACGGGACTGACACAAATCAGTGTTATCTTTTCACTCATGAGGGTGGAAGGAGCGAGCCAAAGAGCCAAGAAGAACAAAGGAACAAAAAGGAGGAGAAAAAAGGAGGGAAGAGGAGAATGAAAAGCCCCCTTCTGACTCACAGTGACCCACATACATTTGCCCAGCTTTTCTGGGGCTCACTCTCTCTTGGCAACCGGCAGCCTCTGTGAAAGAATCCCAGCGTTCAGCCAAAGGCAAAGCCCATGTGAGGGGAGGGAGGGGAGGATGGCAGAGAGAGAGAGAGGGAGGGAGAGAGGGAGGTGTGGACGAGTGGACACCAGACCCCTCCTCCTCCTCCACCTCCTCCCAAAGGCCCGTTGCCCCTGGCGACCAGCGTTTAATGGATTCCTCCAGATCCAAGAGGCCGAACACACACAGACTGCAGTGGTGGAAGAAGTATTCAGATCCTTTGCTTAAGTAAAAGTACCATTACAACAGGGTAAAAATACTCTATTACAAGTTTTCTAAATTCCACTGAAAAGTAAGGTTATGTAATCTATTGGTACCCAACCTGAGGGACAGGTGCCTGCAAATGGTCACAAGATAGAGATGATTAATGGGCTAAAAAAGGAGAAAAAACAATTTGTTTTTTATATATTACTATTTTTTCTTTCCTCTATCCCTCAAGTATAGTTTACTCATTCTCCATCTGACCATAAAACCCCCACTTATGTTTTTTACTTTTGCCCCCCTGTATTGCTAATTATTTTTATGTTTTTCTTCATGTACATACTGTACGTTTATATTGTACAAATAAAGTTATTTGCTGAATACAATAGCTTTTTTCCCTTACTGACGTAAGCAGTTATGTATAAATATAATTTAATTCATATTTTCCTCCTTGTCATATATCAATATGATGTTTACAATGTTCTGACTGACTGACTGGGTGTGGGAGGTAAATGTGATTGTCATGAACAGACATATATGTTGTTTTCTGTTTAAATTCAATAAAAGTAAACTTTGGTCTTTTAAATCTTAATGCTCTTTTGTGGAATATTGAATAATTTTACCTCTTTAGTGGAATAGTAAGTACAATATTTCACTTTACTAGAGGTAAGGAAAGTGCTGTGAAGTGGAAATACTCAAGTAAAGAAGTGGACTTAAGCACAGAACCTGAATAAATGTACTAGGCTTCTTTTCACCACTGACAGAATAGACGTCACTGAGCGAGCTGCCAATGGCCAATTTGTAGAACAGTAAAAAGATGAGGACACTCAACTTCTAGTTCTAGTTAAAAACAGTAGAGGGGTAAAGTTATACACTTCACCTTTATTTCCTCTACAGAGAGTGATAAGAAATCAAACTGGATTATTTTGGCATACTGATTTTCCTGGTACAGAACAGCAGCTGCAATCAGGGAACAAACTGAAAGAGACCAGTAAAGGTTTTAATAGGGCGTTTGATTGGGGCGTCCAGACTTGTAGCCTAATGATGGATGAATGCGGAGCCTTCTAAGCGACAGTGACATAATCAGAGAGCTGTAGGTCAGCTAGTGACAGCTGAGTGGCTGTGGCCGAGCGCGGAGAAAGAGCCCTTTCAGCTCCAACGCTCACGGATGCCGATCCAAGTTCATTAGCAGTCAGAGTGGCTACGGGCCTTGCTGCAGGCTTCTCTGAGCTACACATGACACACACGTACGCACACACATGTATCAGCATGCACAGACACACCGAACATCACGTAACAAGCAACTTTTTCTTCCTTAAGTGAATCAGTTTTTGTTCTTAATGGTCCAAGGCTGTGATTTTTCTCCCCTCCGTTCGCCTTTTAATGGCTCTGGCAAGGCGTTTTATCTATAAACAATAAAAGGTTGGGGCTAAAACATTTTTCTCTGGTTTGGCCCCTTCACTACTAATCATCTATACACTCTCCCCTCTTTTCCTGCCATTAAGCTATGATGGAGCCAAACCCGCAGCCCAGCCAAAGAACCTGATAGTCGTGGAACCCATGCAGCTCTCCCCCCACCTTGGAATGCATTTCTGCTGCGCTGCACTTTTCACCATCCACCCGGGAATGGATGTAACCCCCCCAACCCCAACCGAAAAAAAAAAAAAAACCCCACCCGCACCCACCCTTCCACCCACCCACAGACACAAACACACCACCACTTGCTTTTGAGCTATTGCCCTCCAAACCTCATCAGGCCTGTGTTACGTGCCTACGCAAACTGACTGACACCCAGTGGTGGAAAGTAACTATGTACATTTACTCAAGTACTGTACTTAAATACAATTAAGATGTATGTTATTTGAGTACTACCATTTTATGCCACCTCATACTTATACTCTACTTCATTTCAAAGGTAAACATTGCACTTTTCACTCAGTTACATTTATCTGACAGCTTTAGCTACTAGTTACTTTGCAGATAAAGACTGAGACATATGACGACTATAAAAAGTAAAATATATTGATAAGGATGAATCCATTGGTTTACAACCTTTTAGAGTTGTGATGTCTTACAAAAAGCATGGGACTCCTTGCTATGTTTCAGATGTCTTTTCAGTTCCACCAAAGAAACATTTCCACTCTAAACTTCTCAGATGGTTTTATTTAAAAGACTCAAATTCAAATTATCCAATATTTTATGATGTCCAAAGTCCAAAAAAATGACTTCAAATGTTGAAGCAAAACTTTTTCCTCTTTCCTTTCCCATTTATCATCTCACAACTTCTCAGATTTATCTTTGGAAGGGGCCTGACCCCCACTACACTAAACTACCTGACTGAAAATGAAAAGTTAAAATAAGCTCCACTTCAAGCAGCTGCAATCATAAAATACTGCTTACCAATTGTTGCATCAGGATTAACAGTCTAATAATGAACCAACTCCTAATATTTGCGTAACAGTAATGGATGGGAACACACATTAATTTGTATTTTCTTTGGCTGATTTTATGAGAATTCAGCTCAAAATTGCGATAAATTTCAATGGAAACTTGGCTCATAAGTTGTTAGCAGTTTCACCAGAGAGTGATTTCCTCTCTAAACCTCTCAGATGGTTTCATTTAAATAAATGTTTGATGCTCAAAGATGTCAAATTATCCACTATTTCACAGAAAACAGCAAAATATTAGATTAAAGTCCAAAAAAAGGAGCACAAATATGTGCAGCAGGACATTGTTTATTTGTTTTTTTCTTCTTTTTCCTACCCCACTCGTCTCAAGAGCCCTCAGATTTGTCTTGTGACCCTGGAGGCCTCAGTTATGTCATATACAAACATATACAGTACATCAGTCACAGGGGACGTGATATTCTATTACATTGCTATAGTGGTACTAAGTAAGGAATCTGAGTACTTTTTCCACTACTGCTGACACCAGCTCTCAGGGTTTAATAGCACACATTTAACATCAACAGTCTCACGCACACACATACAAAGAGCCACAAACACTCACACCCCTCTCCTCATAAATGACCACAACTGAACAGAGATGAATTCCTCCCCAATCACACTTTTCAGCTTCCCTAAACCGCAGCAGCGTTCATGGAAGAAAGACAGCTTTGGCCAGACATTTGTTCTGGCCATTCACTTCAGCGTGCATTCTCGTGTTTCAAAGTCAACACAACGTGAAGACCACTTCGCTTCACCTACAACCCACACTCAATCCCCACCATATGCAGCATATCCTCTGTGGTGCATCTTTCAAACCCCCCCACCCTTGTTTTTGATTTATCCCTCCCACGTGTACTGTACTCAACTCACTTCTTCCACTACCACCTCCGAAAAAAACACACACCATCCTCTCACCTCTCACGAGTGGGCCTTCAAGCACGTACAGTAATTTGGTTAGCAGTGGAGAACTCGTAGGTGTTTGAGCTGAAAATAGCACGACTGTGCGAAACAAACTGTCTGTGCTGAAAATCTAGGAAGGCAGGGAGTGAGTGGGATGAGAGGAAAACAAGGTGAGAGGAGAAAAAGCAAAGAAAGACAGAAAAATAGATGAAAAAAAGTGAATGAAACAGGGGAGATAAGCAGATTGTGACCTGCATCCTCACAGTGAAGCCCCCCTAAGTTCCTGTGGGAACTATTCTACTGCCCCCTGGTGGTAATAACACAATCCTCCCCAACACTGACCCCCATTTACAGTAAATGCACACCTCTTTCCCACACTACAGCAACACTGTGCCCTCCTGCACAGTTCATTCACTCTCTCTGTGATGACTCAAATTATACACCACACTCTGTTCTGTAATTACATAGACCCTAATGTGTACACTTCACATGAGAAGACAACTCGCCCACGCTCAGGTTCGAGTCAGAGGAGCTGCAGTGTCCCTGTGTGATGTCGGCGTTTCCACACCCTGCCACCCTATACTCTTCACATGTACTCGCCTGCAGTGCAGCAGATTATTCCATAAAGGCATCAAGTGGGTTATGACCTGATTATAGATGTAGTGAATGCAGAGGCAAAGAAAAATGACACCCAATCTACCTGAGACTGTTCCCCCACCCTGGGGCCTGCCATTGTGCAGAGGGTGTGTGTATTGTACAGTTATCTGAGTGCGTTGGATGTAAATATATGATAATGTGAGTTTTTCTATTCAAAACTTTTCCTAAAAATATTATACTTTTAATATATTCAGTATGCTTCCAAAAGCTTTAAAGTTTTACATGATGAATCTTAATCAGGATTATGTTTTTAGAAGATTTAACTTGTGTCTTGCGTTACTTTATCTTATATCTGTGATTTACCTGTGGCAGATCCCAATGTTTTGCAATAGATGGTAAGTTATAAGACATTTAATCAATCAAAACCAACAAGGCCAGGCCTAAATTATATCACACTCATTGGTGCAACAATGCTAAATGTTATGAACACCTTGCACATTACCAGTTTCAAGTTGGTTAAATACCCAGATTCCTCAAGTTCCTTGGCCAAATAATCCCTCATCAAATCTTTCATTCACGCTGTCTGTTAAGTCTCTTTTGCCTCCCTCTCACTCTGACACTATAAGCAGAAGAAAAAAGACTGATGATATACAGTATATACAAACACATGATACCTCAGTAATGCTGTTGTTAACAATAAGCAGACTGACCAACCTAAATGTTCAACAAAACAGCAGCAAAATGCAATATCTGCAGGAGGTACTCACAATGACGGCGGATGACGTGTCCTTAATTCAAATATCTACCCTCCAACATGCTTAAGTCTGACCTCCTGTGACCCGTCATTATATTCTGACAGCTATCAAGTTATATCTATCTCAAACATAACAGTTTAAATTAGTTTTGTCACTGCACCGAACAGATGCCGTCATTCCCCACCACCCTAAAGTAATTCAAAGGGATTCAGATTCAATAAGTGGATTTGGAACTGGATTCAGATGCGTCCCTATCCAGGACAGACATGCAACAGATGTCGTCATATGGGCGAAACACAGATCTAGGAAGACCTTCCAGTTGCCTTCAAAACAGGAACTGAGCCACACAGCCTCCTCTTTACCACCAACAGAAACTCCCAGATCAGGATAAGCTGAGGCTGAGTCCACCTCAGACTGTTGAAAGCTGAGCCAAATGTATAAATGCAGAGTTGAGCTTGATAAGCTTGAGTCTAAGAAGTTTTAAAAAGGCCACAGTACAAAAGATAACCACCTGGCTTTCATCTGGCATCAACCTCAGGTCAGACTGTACGTTTGTTGTCATACTAGAGGTAAGTTATCTAACTCCGAATCAGAAGTTATCTCACAGTTTTCTGGTCTGTTAATGACCACCGCAGCCTCACTGGGCCTCCAGCATGACTCTATACCTTTTGACATAACCCACAAAACCCTGAAACGTGGTGTGTGTGTGTATGTGTCTCTGTTCATTTGTGTCTAAACGTACAGCGTGTCCATGTGCCAGTGCTGGCATGCTAACAATTGCTAAAATGTGTGTGTGTTTCTCCACTGCTTTTCCTATGGGCCCATAAGCACCGTGGGCTCTTTTCCCCCGGCCTGCAGTTGAGCAGGTTATGGGGCTCTGGCTGCAGTAGGGGGAACATAATGGTCTCATTGACTCAATCACAAGCTCTGACCTGCCAGCCTGCCAAATTTGTGAGCAAGCTGCGGAGTGAGCATTATTGTAAAAAGCCTTTTAAAACCGCTATTAAGCCACATTAGGTGTGTGTATGTATGCAGGAGGGTGTGTGAGGTGGTGGTGGGGGGATTTGTATGGGAGGGGGGTTGTTTTTACACCTTTTTCTAAGAAAAAACAATGGAAAGGATCTCAGATATTGTGGAGCATTTCACTTGTATAAAAACAAGACAAAGGAGCAATTTTGCTGACAGGCTTAATGGAAAAAGAAATCATGCATCACAGTTTTCATGCCTCTTTTCTCCATGTGGTTGCTTGGTTGGTTGGTTGCATGCTGCTGATGAAACTCATTCCCTGCAGTGTTGATGAGTGTTTTGATTCTGTTGCTGCGTGCTCAGATGTTGGGTGTGTGTTTATATGTACGTGCAATATATAAACACTGACAGGCAAATATATTTTAATACCGGTTTGCGAATCAAATCTGTTATATCCTGTATTTCTTTGCAATCATCCAGGTGATAGGTGTGGTTTAATTACAATGGAAGTAGGAGAATTAACAATGACTTAATGCAGCTGTAGTGTCACTGTCTAAATTATTATGAGCGTGCACCACACCCACCTTATATGGCCCTGACAATGTTTTCAATTAAAGGTTGCAGGTGATCTCACGCATGTTTGCCTGAGGGGAAATAACCAGGCAGCGCTCTGTATTCCTAATGCACAAGTCTAATCAGGTGCATGTTAGCGGTCTTCCCTCAACATTTCTCATTTGGAAACTCTCTAGTGGTAATATTTGTATAGTAGAAGAAGAAAAGAGCTGGCCAACAACCTGCTCAATCATGTGAGCAGCCACCAGCAGGGCCATGTTCAGGCAGACATCAGCAAAAAATGAAGCCCTGTTAGCCATTTGACAACAACTGCTCTTAATCATTCACACAGCAAAGGTGCAGAGGGTCATCAAAAAATTTATCTGGCTCAACTTTCACTGCAGTGCAACATCATCAGGCAAGACACCACACTGACCAATCAAATGTGCATATTTGTTACATGAATGTATTTCTAGTGTTTACCTGATGATTGAAGATAAAATGAAACTGTCACTGCAATAACGTTTTTGAAGCTCCTTTTCCATTTTCTGTAAATGACTGTGAGGTATTTTGGTATCTGATGAACGTTCAAACTCACTGATCTGTGACTCAAACAACATTTCCTGGATTACATTTCATCATCTTGCCAGTAGCTGAAACAACACTCCCCCACCAAAGCACCCCTTTACATTTCTGTTACCCAGGTGTCTGAACATAATTCAATATCATCCAGCAAGGGGTTGTGTTTGGTCAATCTGTATTTCTACTGTTATCTGGAATGTCGCAATGAAACATAAAACAATTGACACCATGATAAATTTCCAGAGCTGTAAAATCCTTCTCTCTATTATTGTTACCAGCTGTTCAGTGTTTTTCCATCCTATATATCTCCAAACTCATGGATGGATTTAGAATTTCACCGGTAAGTGAGACAACATGCTGCCAACCAAAGCAGTCACTTCCATTATTCTAACACAGGGCTGGTTTTTCGGCCTGAATGCCCCGTTACCTGGCTCAAACTTTGCTATAAAGTCACCTAGCAAGGTGCTGCATTGGTCAATAAAACACATCCAAGTACACACATTCCTGGTGGATCACTTTGTTACACGATTGCCAAATTCCTGCTATTTAGCTGGCAATCACTGCAATGAAAGATAAAACAACTCACCATGATAAGTCTCCAGAGTTATGTCATAATATTATAAACCACCGCTCTGTTTTGGTGTCTGTGGAGCCTTGAAACTCATTAATCTGTATGTCTCAATGTTTTATGCCTTGTTTTGTGCTGTTCTTGTGCTGCTGTCATGTGTTGGTGAGCTACAGACAATTTCAAAATCCTCTTTTATTCTTTTATTCTCATCTCGACTTCCTGCATCATATTACATCATCTCACTGGTCTCCACCAATGCACTTCTTTGCATTATTGGGCTATTTTCAGTCTGAACACCCACTCAAATATCCACCCAAATATCTACGAGCAGTGGTCTGCTACAGGTGCTGAACAATGAGTCATCTGCTTGAATGCTGACTGTCTGCTTGGTATGTAATTTATACTTACTTTAAAATTATACAAATATTTGCTAATAGTACTTTCAGTATGTATGTGCTGCTAGTGTGTGCATGTGTGTATGCGTGTGTGTGTGTGTGAGAGAGTGTCATATTCTGAGAAAGACCGGTAAGATGATCTGACACTCTTTGCCAGACAACGCACATTATGACTCAAACACACAGCCACAACAAAACAATAGTGACAGACACAAAGCCCAAAGTCTCACAGACTTCTCCTGAGCATTCTGGGTAAGTGACCTCTGACTCATCATCACACGCTCATAAACCTATAAGCGTGTCTAGTAGTTAATGTGAGTGAGATAATACACTCAATTATTGTTCTTCCTAGAACTGCTATTGCAGTGTCTGGCTGCAGAGCTTGCCAAATATGAGCTGCTCAGGATCAAAGCATTAAGACCAAAAGCAAAACTGGGTGATATATTTGGATAGAGGACTCATTTACTGAGTATTTTGTTTTGTGTATGACCACATATATTTAAAAAAAGGAGAATCAGAGTCACACAGGCCGATTAAATTCCAAGAAATAGACATGCAAACACATCAAATACGGCTTATAGCAAAGCAGCTTTGAGATGTTTCAGATAATGAAACCGTGATTATATGGTTTCTTATAAAGACGCGGGTGAGGAAAATACACTTTGACTGCCAAATCAAGTAGGTCACCCATTATATAAGGTATAAAGGGTTCATATGATGTAATTTGTTGCTTTACGAGTAGTTTATCAATCATTTACAGAGGCTTTACACATCAGTTTTAAGTCACTGTTAAGACTTCGAGGTTTCCAGGTTTATCTTCTTTTAGCAGGACACATGCTTTGTCTTTTCAGTGGTTTAGCTTGACCTGACCTTATAGTGAGGAGCTGCAATCCATTTATTTAAGATTTAAAATGTATAACTATAAACTTGAGGTATTAGTATTTTAAAAAAACATTTAGAAATAATGTATTAACATTTATGATTGCAGATGACATCTACCCTAGTCTGTGACCTCATGGTAACTACTTTATTTAAATGTGTAACTGTAGAATTAGTGGTTTATCACCCTTTCTAAATGAATTCTTAACATTTACAGGGACACTTTTAATGACTAACCAGAGGAGAGATTTTCTGCACCCTACAGGCTGCGTCCGTGCACAACCAAAGTCACCAACCTCACAAAATTGTCATGTCACGTCCCACCGCACCACACACACACACACACACACACACACACACACCACACACACACACACAGCACACACACACACACATACACACACACACTGACACAGACAGGTGCAACTTTAGTTTCAAGATCCAAACAGTCCAGTTACTTGTGTCAGACAACCGTCTTCCCTCTCTCTCCCCCTCCCTCCTTCCCTCTCTACCTTATCTTCTCGAACAGGCACTTTACCTTTTATCTGCCTCTTTAACAGCCCTTTACATTTCACATCTGCTCCGACAAACTCCCATAAACATTATCAAATGCTTTCCATATCAAAGCCAATCACTTGCCGTTGGTCTGAATAAACAACAGCGCAATGAGACTTTGGCCTAAATGAATAACGATGAAGTGGGGTTAAAGTACTCCAAACTGAATACCAGGAAAGGGCAGAGGAAAGTACCTTTACCCCTGCCAAAACTAATCTACAACCTCTATTCACCCTGTTTTCATAGTAAGAGGATGTGTGTGCGTGTGTGTGTGTGTGTGTGTGTGTGTGTGTGTCAAATATGAAATGAGGAAAAGAAATCCATCTCATTGATAAACTGAGTAAAAATCTTGAGTTACATTAATTCTTTGTCATTCTGGTCAAGTGTAAATTGATCTCTCAAGAATTTATCGAGCTCATACAACTCAGCACAAGTGAGCACATGTGAATTTCTTTGGATGATATTGAGACTTTGGAATTAACTTACAGAGGCTCTCAATTGTCCCCAATGAGGAGGCCACACACTCAGAGCGTGCCACACACTTAAGACACATACTGTCTGCAATCATTGCAGGTTAAGAGGGGTCCAGATGGGCTGGGAGACGCTCAGATGGGCCGCATTCCTGAGAAAACTTAAACCTGGCGGGACATTTTTTCAGATATGGGTGGTCTGCCAGCGTAATGAGGGACAGGCAAGGATACAGAGGAGCACCAACTGTCAGCGAGACGCGGTGAGCAGACATCAAAAGGCGTCAGGCGTCCAGTGGAAAGTGACCCGCTGTCCAGTCTGGCTCAGTCTGTAACCCTAAGCAGCCCCAGGGCCCGCCGAGATCACAGCAGTTCTGTCACAGATCTGCCTCGCATCGTCCCAGAGGAGCGGCCGCTCGTACGGTCACATTCCCAGCATCCCAGATTCCCAGTCAAGGTCACATTGTGGCACCTGCTGGACAGGACTGGAAGGGAGGGTTAGGAGCAGTTAGGAGTGAGTGTGAACCCCTAACCCTGTGACCCTGTGACCTTTGTAGCACCAATCTGGCCCTGTCCTTCAGCAGTTGGAGAGGACCAACCATGTTGTCTAAAAATGACTAACATAAGTCGATGTTAAATGAATAAAACTACTTAAATGATTAGTTCACATTTTTTTAATGCATATTAAATATACACTGAAATGGTTTTTGGTTGCTGGTTGTGGAGTCCTTTGTGCAAGTCTGTTTTATATGTAAAAATGCTTTTTAAGATTAAGTTGCAGCTAATATGAGACTTTTGCAGACTGAGTTGAGCTGGATTTATAATGCTGCATTAATGGATTTCAGCTGAAATATTGGACTGTATTGAGTTTGACTTTGCGTCACTATAAAAACCACTTATTTGGAGAAATTTTAAGTGATTTTGAAGAAAACAAAAAAGATTATATGATCATACATTGTAGTTAAGGAAAATTAAACATGACAGATAAATTAATTGGGGATCTTACTAGTTCAGTGGTTTTTGTTTGTTTTCCACTGAGGTTCCACTGATTTCACTTTATTTCTCTCAATCAAAATTTGTGGTTGACACGAGAACAGGATTCCCTGCAATCAGCATTCCCACTTGGCCCTGCTGGTTTCACAGTCATTGTCTAGACCTGGTAATCTTGGCTCCATGTGAGCCTGACCAAGTTGTTTTCCAGGGACATTAAAGAATGAGGTCAGTGATGAACTCACAGACAATGAAACAGACCTGCTTACTCATCCAACCCTTGGACAGCCATTCAAACAACTCACTGCCTCTGCTGAAAGCTCCAAACCTGCAATTCCAGTTTGTGCAACCTATTTTCCACCTCTGTCACTTGTCAAACTGTGTGTGTGTATGTGTGTGTGTGTGTGCTGCTTGTCTGTGCATACATGCCTGGCTACTTGTGATTGACATGTCAGAACAGCTAGAGCAAACATTAAAGGAGGTTTGTGAGCGTTAATAAAAGGTTGAAGGGTGTGTATTTGTGTGTTTACAGACGATATCAATCACTAGCGTAAAGCATGCTGACTAAGAGAGGTCGAAAGGAGAGACAAAAGGGGAGCCCTCAGGTAGAGTTCCCACTGTTACATCACAATGGCTGTGAACTCAGTGTACTGTCTGGCCACTGGCTGCCAGCCAATCGGTGAGCTGGATGGAGGGAAGGGCCTGCCAAGATGATGGATGAGGATTAAAGACTATTAGGAACTGGCATCGATTTTAAAAAGAAAAAAAAGAAAAAGAGAAAAAAAACACCACATGCTCACCTAACAGGTTAGATCATGCCTCGGCTATTTCTGTCTCCTGTGAGCTCAGAGATCTTGTGGTATTTCCCAGCTGTATTTTTCCGCAGTGAGTGAGGGTGTGTTAAAACATCAGTACTATAATTATTACATTTTTCACTTTATTGATTAATCTGCTGATTACTTCCTCGACTGAAGTTTATTAAATGCTTAAAATAGAATAGAATAACTGTCCATCACAGTTTCAAAAAATCCAAGTTAACATCTTCAAATGACTTTTTTGTCGATCTTCAGTCCAAAACCCAAATATATTCAGTTTAAAATCATGAATCAGAGAAAAGTAGCAAATCTGAGACATGGGAGAGGCTGAAAGCAGAGAATGTTTTGGATTTTTTGACTGATAAAGGACAGAAACTATGAATCAATTATCAAAAAAGTAGCAGATTAATGTTTTGGTTTTCATTCAACTAATCATTTCCGCCCTATCAAACTGTTTTCTGGTTTATGTTAAAGTGCACGGTACACAAACAGGATGTGAGTGGTACCAAGTGGAAGTCAAGTAATTTATGCTTCATTATCCTTCCAAAATATTAAGCTATGCTAAGCTACATGAAGCTGTGTTACTCTGGTTATTGTGATAATTGTGGTGATGCTACTGTATTAATTTTTCAGAAAACAAAAAAGTCTACCAACTCATATGTATGTCACAGAAATAATAAGTGACCTGCAAGCAATAGAAGTATTTAAATCAACAATTATTAACATCAACAGGCACTAAAAGGAGTCTAACCATCAACCAAAGTGCAACAGTCGGTCTCACCTAAGTCCACAGGCTAACAAGCTCTGAGTGCACTGTGTTTCTAGGCAGGTTTCTGGTCACATACCTGAAAAAGTAATGACATTCTCCTCAGTTTCAGCGGCACTTTGAGTGTACCGCTAAACATGATAATTATTGCTGATTATACTTGTTAAACATCAGCATGTTAGCATTGTCTTTGTGAATATTTTAGAGTTCTGATGTTAGCATTTAGCTCAAGGCACCTCTGTGCTAAAGTGTAGCCTCACAGAGCTACAGAGCAGAGCTGTAGACTCTTTTAATTTATGAGTTGCAGGAGAGAGGCAGAATATTTGAGAATATTTTCTGCTTTAGCACTGAAGTGTTTTTAAGTGTTGATCTGAATGGCCATGACCTTGACTCTTCTTTGACCTCTGCACACCTGTCCAATCACTGCACAAAATGGCCATGATAGCTGGTTTCTGAAAGTTGGATAGGTAGATATTCAGATAACACAGTTTAGTGATAAAACACCACCGTGCTAAGCTGCTGTTTTGATTTGCATTTCCATACTTACATTACAGTACTGTTTGTTGATGTTTTCGTACTTAGAATACAGAGGATTAAAATACAGCACTAGAAGTGAGAGAGCTGTATAGATTGTAAGATATGTCCTTAATGCTGAACACTCCCCATTTCATGGCTCTTACAAGGACACCTGAGCTACGACCCCGGCCGTTTGTCATAATTACACTTGACGTTGGAAACTTTTCCTGTCACACTCAAACCAGCTCCTTTTGAGTCACTCGCGCTGCAGTCACCTGCAAGCAATCACTCATCTCCCTTCTCCTGTTTCCCGAAACACACACTACTACACACACTTTTAAACACACCGTACCCAAACTCACGTCCACAGAGGTTCCATTCTATCGCCAGGCACTGGCGTGCAGCGCTGCAGCAGGGCGCTATTTTTATAATGACAAGAGAGATTTGTAGGGAGGGGGAAGGTTGTTGTGGAGAGTAGACATGATGTAAAATAACTTAACTGCTTCATAAAGTGCGAGAGCGGAGAAGGGAGGCGTGGGAGGTGAGGGGGGTGGGAGCAAGGAGAAGCTCCCATGAGGGGAACAGGCGAGCTAAGGACCACAGTCGGACTACACAAACCATCCCTGTGCCAAGATCAACATGAGGGAAGCAAACAGATGCTGTTTATGCTGCTGCCAAATTACACTTTTTTGCTACTTGACCCTTTTCATAGGCGGGTAAACATGTCCGACCAAGCACCCTGAGTTTGTTGCTGGTAACATTTTACTTTTACCCCTCTATGTAGTGTTTACAGGCTGTATAAAAGCTTTATAACACATTATAAAAAAGTTGTAAACAGATATAAGCTCAATCCTAAGTGTTTATTATTGTATTCTTCAGTAAACAATAATGCTAGGGAGTAATTATGATTAATTAATCCTCCTATTAAGCATCTGTCCGGGTGAATGACTAATAATACAGTATATACGTATGTAATCACATTTAATAATATATGGTTACACACAGGAACCAATCATTTACTGTACAGAACTTTCTAAACTTGTTTTTAAAGTTCTATATGAATACCAGTTATTATTGTTATTATAAAATAGTTGCAGATGAACTTTTTGTTGATCAACTAATTGGCAAATTCACTGTTGTTGAACTGTTGCAGCATTATTTCCATTATCTTTTACTGTCAGTCATTCATTGTCAGATATTTTGTCATTCTGTGTTTATTAAAAGAAAATGTTCAGTAAAACAGTCAACAGAGTTTTCAGCTGCTGTTGGTTGATTGGTACCTGTAGGGAGGTAATTACACAACACTTTGTACCCCACAGCGTTACAGGATGCCTGTCAAATAAAGATGTCTCATTCTAGGATGAACATTCCAACTGACAGCTCTGCACTGGGCCTGATTCCAGCGACAGTACCACCTCCCTCTTCACATCTCCATCGCTGTGAGAGGAGGAAGGCCCAGGCAGCAGGGGCCTTTACAGGTGGCTCTCTACAGAGTACAGGTTAACGCCGCTCATCGTCAGTCCACACATCAAAGCAGCTCTATAAATAAACGCTGACTGTGCCCCTCTGCTTTCAGCCTCACCAGCTAGAGAGGGTGAAGGGAGTTGGAGTGGTTGGTTTGGGGGGTGGGGGGGGGCTACACCGCAGAACTGACCTGGGCCGGAAATCACACTGTTTTCCTTGACTCTCAAATGGGGGCTTTTTCGAACAGAGCAAATGGTTGAAAAAACAAAGGCTATGAATGTCCAGCATGTTTCATAATCAGACGTCATACTGCAGCACACCTGCACAAACAGAAGCCGCACTGTAGCCCTCCTGAAGAACAGGCTCACATGCTCATGGCAACAAGCCCCTCGGCGGCTCATATAGCAGCCCGTACCATGTTTTTGCGGTAACGCACATTTTGCATATAAAACTGAAGTTTCCACACTGAACGTAAAAGTAAAAGAGGCCGTTGACCCGGCCGAAAGCAGCAGCGCTCACCCACCTAGATAAAGGTAGTAGCTGAAATGGCAGGAGTGGTGTGGTTGAAGATGTTGATGTTAAGTCTGTGAAATAAAACGTGCACATGTTTATACTGAGTGGTGGAAGAAATAATCTGACACTTTACATATGTAAAAGTACCAGAATACTCCTAACAAAACAGAAAGGCCTGCATTTTAAATCTTACTGAAGTAAGAGGACAGAAGTAGTTCTACATTTGAATACTTATACTCCGTACATTTATACTTTGTTCTGTTATTTCTTTTATCCTTTATGTTTCTTTTTTCTAATCCTTGTAATTTAACTCTTTTACTAAGTGCTGCCAAACCTGCATTTCACTGCATACATTGAAAATATGAGTAGGCGACAGATCAATCTTTGAATCTTTAAGTCTTTTTATACAGTTCATCAGTTTCATCTAGTGGCTCTCAACCCAAGAATCAGGTTCATGAGATGATTATTGAAGCAGAAATGAAAAGAAAATTGAAACATTTGCTTTCACTATGAAATACTGGATAATTTGGCCGTAAAACAGTTTTTTAAATAAAAACCTCTGAGAAGTTTAGAGGAGAAGCCTCTTTTGTAGAGGTTCACAAACCAAAAACGTTGTTAAAACTGGTTTAATCTTTAATGACGTAATGTGTTTTATAAGCTAATTATGTGTCTTATGTAAAATCTCAATGGTTGTTATTGTCAGTGTCAATAAAAGTCCATCCAAATCACATCATGTTGCACAACTCTACTCCAGGAGGACATTGCATTCTTCATTTCTAAATTGGGATCTCCACCACTGCTCAGTACTGTCTCCACAGCTGAAGTAAAACAGCTGGAAGTTTCAAAAGCCCTGTCAGGTGATGCTCCACCTGGGTAAAATATGAAAAAAATGGTAGGTACTGAGGCAAGAAGCCAATAAGAGCAAACACAGACACAGACACAGACCACACACACACACACACACACACACACACACACACACACACACACACACACACACACACACACACGCACACACACACGAACACACAGCCGCAACCAGTCACTCAACCTAATGGCATCCTGGAGTTCCTCAAGAGGCCTGTGTCAGACTCGGCCACCGCCGCCAATGCCGGCGGCTTGGAAGCTCCTCATGGAAAACACAAACACTTCCCTCTACAGGCAAGTCATTCTCTCAGAGTCGGAAAACATGACGAGCAGATGATGGCTATGGAGGCTTATGCAACAAGAAGCTCCTGCAGCTCAGCTCGGGGGGGTGGTGGGCACTGAGCAAGACTGTTAGATTCTTATCTGTGCCTGTTTGCATTATGAAATATTGTTCATCCAGACAGACACGTGAGTGTTTGCACACTCGCAACTGTCGTTAGTGTAAACAGACAGGTGATGTGACAGTAATACTGTTAAATACAGTTAAGTAATTAACTAATCTGCTCCCAGTGATCCTGCAGGACTTCAGTTACACACAGAGGAGCAGGAATGAGTGGGAAAATAATCCAGGACTGATTCTGTATTTTATAACTTTTCATCTCTCTAAATCCATACTCATTCTAAGTTTTCAAAGAGATTTCAAAAGTGTAGTGCGTTCACATTGTATGAAACAGTAGGAAAATACTGAAAACACTCAATGTGCATACAATGTGCTGTTGATAAGGACCACTGATAACCATTATTTTCATTATCTATAAATCTACCGACTTGTTTAGTCTATGAAATGTCAGGAAATTGTGAAAAAATGCAGAGCCAAAGATGGAATCATTGAATGTCTTGTTTTGTTCCACCAACAACCAACCTACTTTAGAGGCTGGAATATGAGAATATTTGGCTTTTTTTAAATTCATTTTACTTGACAAACGATTGAACTATGAATCTATTATGAAAATAGTTGCAGATTATTTTTCTGTTTATCCACTAATTGACTAATGGGCTAATTATTTTAGCTCTACTGTTGATGTACACTATTCTCCCACAATGCATTGCACCTGGAAAAAATCTAAATTAATTGTGGATGGTGGTAATGGTATTATAGCATCTCTCCCAGTAACAATATTCCCAGTATATTCAATACTTAGTTACACTGAAGCCAGTAAGGCCAGGTCTAAGTAATTTGGTAATAATTCATTTTAACTTAACTTTTGTCTTTTACTGGGAGCGTCATCATTCACTTCATTACTCACTGTTTTAATCACTTCAGTGCACACTTCCAACATAAAATTATACACAACATATAAAACACTGCATAGGAGAAGAGAGACTTCCTGCCCCACTCACAATGAAAAGTTAAGAAAGATTACAGACTGGTTTGTCATAAATGGTGCCAATATTTTAAGCAACCCTTTAAGACACGTTCTCGCATTCACACACAAACAATGAATGTTATTTAATATCTACACTCTTAAAAAACAGTTAATTCCACTACCCCGAACTGCTGGGCTGTGGGTTTTTTACTGTTAAAGGTTACTTCCTACCTGTCCAACAGAGGATTAAATGGTACGAACTGCTCACTTCATAAATATTTACAGGCACAAAGAGACATTGGTAGGTGGCATCACCGGCCAGTTCCTGCAGCCTTGGTGGCCAAATGAGTGTCTAAGGTCATGTTTATGGGGAGAAACAGTGGGAATAAAATGTGTAGTTCAGAAGGAGCCAGCATAACAGAGCCAGCCTCTGCATTTGGATCCCATCAAAACCAAACTATGATGACGTTAGAATGTGCTAAGTGCAAGGATTCCCACTTCAAAGTAGGGAACGAGGACGAGCCCGGGCTCCAGTACAGTGTGGCGTCTGTTTGAAGCTTAGCGGACCATGTTAAGACACAAAGCAGACTGGGGCCCTTGGGCCTGCTGGCCCGAAGGGAAGCTGGCATTGGCTACGTTGGACAAATAAGACACTCTGATCAGTGCCCAAAAACTTGCATCTGAAAAGGCCAAATGGAAAGGAAGCTGGACTTGAGATTAAGCAGCGATGACACGTGCAAATTAAAGACATACACACACTGAAGCGCTCCAAAGCAGAGGAAGGATAGATGTTGAATGGGCCCTGTGCGCCTGAACCCAGGTCAAGCTCCTCCCGCAGCCGTACCCCCCGGATCGCAGGAGGAGCAGAAGCACATTAATTTAAATAAGTGCTCTTATTTTCTCTCCTGCCAGCAGCTATTAACATAATTCACGCTCTGCCACGTACCTGGAAAGCAGAGCTGCCATTAATAGTTCCTGGACACCTCGAACAGAGGAGCACAAGAGAGGGGACAGGAAGGATAACCAGTGGAGGAAGAAGTACTCACATCTTCTACTTAAGTAACAGTTAAAAAAAAAAAACTCTACTACAAGTAAAAGACCTGCATTGTCTATATGCAATTCCAATTCCAGTACAAAATATTTTTTGTAGTTGACCTGTAAATTGACCCCAGTGACTGACATATACTTAGTTTTTATATTATTAGAGTCTTAATATAGATACAGCAGTGTCAAGGTGGTGATACTTTTAAGTACTAAGTACAGTTTAGTTCAGCTGTTCCCAGCCAGTGGTTAAAGAAGTACTCAGATTCTTAGCTCTAGTAAAGCTACCAAAATGTTACTTATGTAAAAGTACTATATTATAAGTAAACTTTCTTAAAGCACCAAAAGTAAATGGTCTCAACCTACAGAAACACTCCTTCTGAGTATTATATCATTAATAATACACTGTATTATTGGATATTATGACTTAATGTTGTAGTCAATTTACTCTATGCTGGTTAGTTACAGTAAATCACTGCATCATATTTTAGAAGACCCTTGTGTTGTACATGTAAAATTTTGACCTGAAATGTAACTAGTAACTAAAGTTATTGAATAAATCAGCTAATTATTTTTTTTTAATATAAAAGGTTAATCTGAGTAAGTAAGTAATTTACAGCTTTCAGCTAAATACTGTACAGTTAAAAGTACAATACAGATAAAAATGGAGTAGGAGTATAAACAAAAAATAAATGCTAAAGAAGAATAATACTTAAGAACAGCTCTTGCTGCTTTGTATTGAAGCATAGAAACCACAATATTTGCCCATTATCTGATAGACTGACATCCGGGGTGTTATAAATCGATTATTTACAGTGCAAACAATGTGAGTTTGAAAATTAAAAAAACAGTGAGCAGAAAAAATGGGCAGGGCAATGGAACATTTCTTCTTCTTGGCAGGTTCTCCATTGACCTCAGGCCTAGAACTGTTACGCTTGAATGCTGCCTCGTTATGAAAGCACTTTTCCCCACTGATATGTTGCGCAAATTGGATAGCCTGCAACAAGTTCAACAAAAGGCTTTGTAGCTCTGAAGTTGTTTATGTTGTAGATCCCTCCACCAGCCCTCCTAACTCCTCTGAATCAGAGTTTAACCTAATATCCAGTCGTACTTTGGTCGAGGGTTTGGTAACAACACTTCATCTTCAGTAGTTAACCTACAGATTTATACTACATTAAGGCAGCAGTGATAGCTCCTCCTCAGCACACTTCCATTTCAAACAATTACGCCTGAAATTAAATACATGTAAAGCAGCGTGGGAAAGTGCTGTTCTTTCTCGTTATGCAAAGCCTCACAGGAGATAAGCCGTGACCGTTAACAAAACAGCAGGTTCCTAGAGCCCTACAGCTGGCCACAGGTTCAAACTGTCAACAGAAAATATGCACAAACCTGTTGCCTGCCTGTTGTGGCTTTACACAGGAGGCCTGCCAGATATGAGCCGTAATTTTACTAACTGGCGGGTTGTGAGACTATCCCAAATATGGACCGTTTTCATTCAGGATCTGTCATCTCGTAGCACTCTTAAGCCCATCTCCAGGACTCACAGTGTCTCATTTCATATGCCTCAAGACAGGAAATGGATAGTGAGCAGCCGTGTTTTAAGACTTACCTCGGGGAATACACCTGGGCAGAAGGAAGGCTATCTAACTTTGTAAAAACTCAAATCAGCTGTAATTCAAGCAACGCAGAGGGCCTTAGAAAAAGCAGCTTGATCGAATAAAACATTTCAGAAAAAAATTTCTGTTTATTTCTAGTGTCTCCAAAGACTTCTGTACTGTACTCTTGTTCCTGTTGAACAAACCTGCAGGTACTGTGTCACTGCCTGGAGTATATTCCTGTGCTGTGAAAGCTTTGGTGATGTACAACACGTGGATCACATTACAGACTTACCAGCACACAGAACATCCTGCAGGACCTGGTCCTCTGTAGCATGTTTTTCATCCATCTCTCTGCTGTCACTGTCAAATAAAAGCAAAAAAAAACAGAATAATATTGATAAAAGTACAAATATAAGCCATTATAAAGCAAAAAAACTCTCAAAACATGATTTGAAACATATAAAAATAGTCTGCTTGATTGTTTTCCCCCAAAAAACTTAAATTACCTGGTTAAGAATAACTTAAAATGACATTAAATTACATCTACATCTTTCCTCATTGAAATCCACAATCTATGAGTATGTTATTATTCCTCATCTCAAAACTTTAATCTTCTTTAATGTCTCCTGCCTCACTGAAAGGTTAATTCACAGTGCGTGGGCCGGATGGTTTCAAAATGATGTTACAAAACCTCTTAAACCCGGGTTTAAAGTGAGCACAGAGAAACTTCACCTGTTCAGCAAGTGAATGTGAAAACAGCCTTCTTTGGAAAATCTCTGCACAGACATCATGCACAGTAAAAGTCAAACATCCAAGTGAACACACAGTTTCCAAACGGAGAGAGACTCAGTTGTCAGTTTATTAGGAACACCTTCCTAAACTAATGCAGTCCTGTAATAAACCTATAACTTCATGAAGGTTATAATGTTCATTTTGTGTTAAAACCATGTTAAAGAGGCACTGAGTCAACTGTCTGATCACATTGGAGGCTGCAATTTGTGCTGCCGTTAAACTGTATCATATTATAGGTAGAGGTGTGTCTGTCACTGATTTGAATGGGGAGCAGAAAATAACAGGAACGCCTGTCCACACAAGACAACACAGTTCAACAGCAGCACAGATTTCAGCCTCCAGAATGATCATTAACACCTCTTTGACACCATTTCAACAAAAAGTGAGCATTGAAACCTGCATAAAGGGAGGATTTATTACAGGACTGTTGTATTAGACTGCACTGCTTTTTGCCAGGTGTTCTTAATAAACTGACAGCTGAGTTCATATCATATTGGTTTGGTGCTGCTTAGTTTGGTGTAGGCCTGGCATGAATTTCCATCTTATGTCAGGCGAATAAGCGAAAAAACTTCAACAAATCATTTCAGAAGATTTGTTTGGCCGAACCAGAGCAGCGTGAAGACGTATGGTACAGTAAGGTCGAGAGGAAGAAGAGAGCTTGATCAACGAGCCGTTCTCCCTCCGATGCTTGCCCAACCCTGACTGCAGGAGGGCCTGACTGCCAAGCCAGCCTACATGGAGGGAAAAAGTGACTAAAAAAGTGAGTTTGAGTTTTCCAGCAGGATCTAAGCAAAAGACGCAGACTCTGTCCAAAGCTGTGAAGGCATGAATGTGCTTCAGCAAACGCCTGACGCATTCGCTCATTCACACGTCAAACAAGTTTCCCCTCAATGGAGGGCTCTTTCTCCACCGGGCTCTGATTCAGTGGAAATGCAAATGTTAAAGTCTTGCCCTGATTTGATGGAACTATTCGTTTTGTCAGCGCACCATGACGCTGTCACTCGCCCCACCACTCTCCAATGCCAACCTGACATTCAGCCGTCCAACAGACTTAATAATACAATGTCACCCCTGCACACCTGCAGTTAGCTTAGTTTAGTTTACTGACCTAAATATGGCAATATAAATGTGTAGAATTACTCTACACAATCAAATTAAAACATATGTCACAGACAACACACTTCTGTCAACACTTGAATAGAATTACCCAACAACATGGTCAGTTTCCAACATAACTGTCTCGTCTATGCCTACCGTACAAAGATTATTTGCATAATTCCACTCAGATTTCATGAGCCTGCAAACATAATATGACATGTCTATCATTCAGAATGCCAGTGCATTGGTCAGGTGACTCATTACCTTATCTCTTTATCATCTTCAACACAGGCTCTATTTGCATACAGCAGATGGAGAATGAATAAAGGGTTTGAGCTCTAGGCTACAGCTACTGATTATTTTCTGTATGGATTCATCTGCTTCAAATTCATCTACTGACAAATTGTCCAAATTGTCAGCTTCAAATATCTTCCATTTTCTGACCAGTACGAGCAACCACATTATGTTATTGTACTATGTAGGCTGTATTATATATAGTTTCCATGTGTATACTTTTGTTGGTGCACTTATGTTGTTTTCTGTACAGATATATTTTGAGCTGAACAGTGATTTTCACCACAAGAGGGCCTCCTTGATTAGACCACTCAGCGTGGTCTGCAGCGAGATAAGTAATCACATTATTTGCCTGTCTCATTATTTGCCTGCTCTTAAAAAGTAAATCATTGTTAAAATCACAAATATGTTGCAATGTATATGTAAATGTTGTCTTTAGTACCTCTCCATTTTGAACAATCTTGTAGATTCTGCTTCAGCACAGATGAGCACATGAATGTTCACAGTAGTTCTGCTCCTGAAACACATTGTTGTTGTGATGATGAAATGTGATACTCTTCTGGGGAAACCACACGATAAGCCTTTTGGCCTTTTGGCTCTTGTGACTGTATGACTATTTTGTTCTGTCTGAGCCTGTTTAATTTTTAATGTCTTTTTATCTTCTTTTGATGTTGTGCAAACAAACAAATAAGTAACACAGTCAGAATGCTACAGCTGAGCCAGTGCTAGGTAGCTTAGCACATGGAGGTATTACCTGTACTTCATGTTTGTCATGTCATGTTGTTCACTTCATAAGGTTCCTGTTATACCTTAAAAACCTTTTAGTTAAGTATGTGTTCTGAAATGCTGTTAGTTGTGCATATTTAGCATTTGTTTCAAGTTTGTTGGTATAATGCTAACTCTTGTTAGCTGTACTGTTTTTCTTATGGGGTTTCCCATTGTATTCATATGTTGCTAGCATTATGCTAATCACAGCCTATCTGGAAATGTTTTTGTGGTGCAGTTAATATTTTCTTTTCATTTGTATACGAAGACCAAGAAAACACAAATGGACTGTGGAAATTGGATCTTGTTATTTTTGTGATTGTGTGACCTGATAATGAGTTCATGAGGAAGAATGTGAAGTGTAGACGCCAGTTAAAACACATAAATAAAGACTTTTGGCCCGTCTCACTGTTTCCCTGTTCTTTACCATGAAAATCTAATCTGGCCTCAGTCCTCATGCCTGTCACACACTCTTCTCAGTCAGTTCTAATATAATGTGCTACCTCCATTACGTGAAACAGTTCATGACACAATTCTTACGATAATGAGGATTTTAACTTCTGAACTTTCATCCCTTCATTCATCATGTTAAGTAGACTGGAAACCTGACACTGAGAACAATGAAGTCACACAAGAAAAGCCCAGTGAAACTTAAGCTTAGCACACATTACAGTACACACACATGTGAGCACAAAACACACTCACATAACAGGCCTTAAAATCTGCCTCAGGGAGGACACTTGTCATCTGCGCCGCACTGATTACAGGTTGCAAATCTCCATATTTGGAGTGCGAGTGACTGATTGGAGGAGACGTGATGAAGCCACATGTTGACAGTCTCAAATGAGGTAGGGCCACAGCAGGTTCACAGAATGTGTGAAGTGGACACACCCTCGTACAGGCAGGTAGGCATTGCTTTAGTGGAGGGCCCCAGGGGCCGCAAGGGACTCACAGCCAATTAAAGGAGTTGCCAAGACACGTTAGTGACCCAGAATCTCACTACCTGGCCCAAGGTGTGGCAGCAACTGAGGGAGGAGATGAAAAGGTTTGCTTGAGGCCTCTATTGAAAACAAACTGAAATCTGTCATCGCAGCATTACTTAAATAAATGAATTTGATTTTTTTAATATGCAAATACAATGCTGAGCTAACAGCCTGCCATAAACACATGACAGGTTAAAAACAAAGAGGTGAGAACTCTCCATATTAACTGAAATGACGAGGGCACGTCAGTTCATGTAAAACCTTACAACTGTCCAGAATACCAAGTTATATTTTAAACCAATCTCTGACCCACTCTTTGGAAAGTCCAGTCATAAAAACAAGCTTCCTCGACAAACTAATCTTTAAATGCAGACTGATGACTCAGGATCGACCTGTGAACACAGCTGGTTGGTCTTTCCTGGTGAAAAAGAGCCATCATGTGGCCAAATATATGCACTGCAGCCTTGAACAGGTTGGACTAAAAAGATTGATTTAGTCCCTTATACCAGGCAAGTAGGCCTCTAATGTCCTTATCCCATAAGGTGTTGGCGTTTGTCTTCATATAACTTGTACAGAGAAAGATGTGGCTTGAGAAGCTTGCATTGAGCAATCCAAGCACATTAATTAAAATTTTAAAAAAGTTACTAAGACACAAACATCCTGTTGCCCAGAAACACTCACAGGACAGAATATTTAACAAATGATGCACACTGTAAGTCACTGCAACTTACACTTTTCCAAAAATTACCTGTATTCAATCAATATTTTTATGGATGACAATGAATCAGTCCACTAGTTTGGTCAAGGCTGAAATATCTCAACTACTGGATAAAATTTGGCGCATTCACGGTCCCAAGAGGATGAATCGCAGTGTTAGGTGACCCCCTGACTTGACTTCCAGTACCACAAGCAGGCTAATATTTACAGTTGAGAGAATTGTCCGTTTCCTTTGAGGAGAGGTGGCTGTAAACTCTCCGTCTTGTTTCATTTAGATAAAATAATAATACTAATTTGAATGTTTCATCAGCGTTATCACAAGTATTTAACGTAAGGCAACCGTTCATCATCCACTAGCTATCTCCAGCTTAGTTACAGATGTGAGCTAACTGCGTTTCTCTAATGTTTGAACAACCTACAAGTTCGTTTAAAAGTACTCACCGCTGTTCTGGAGGTAGAGTCAAAATCCTCAGAGACTTTTCTATCCACCTGGATTTAAAAAAAAAAATAGTCCGCTACACGATAAAATCATTTTTGACTCTCTTCCCAAGGCACGACTCTGTTTGCTATCCAGGTAGCTGACGGCGGCCATCTCTGTTTTGATTCGTTAACAAAGAAGCAACCTGGGCAGCGGCTGAAGGTCTACTATTATTGCTGGTAGTAGTGGTAATAGTGGTAGCAGTAGCAGTAGTAGAAGTAGAAGTAGTAGTAGTAGTAGTAGTAGTATGTGCAGAAAACAAACAGGGCTGGATAGTCGTGAAGACCCCTTCACGTACCTGCAGTTAATTTAGTGATACCAGTTTTTCTGAGGTCATCCCTTTATCTATTGATACCTATTATCCTGTATATTTCAGATATTTATCTAGTCTATTCATAGACCACACACTCACATGGACAGACTCACTTCAAATCCAGTTTGTTTGTATATATGGTCCTTTTTATATTGTTCATATTGTTGAGATGTTTTTTAGATCCCTGCTGTGGGCCTGATAAAGGATTATCTTATCTGTTTAGGTATTCTATATAATTTAGTTTCACTTTTACACCACAACTTGGGATTAATAAAGACTGTAACTATCTCTCTGTCTATTTATCTTTGCATAAGGGTATGCTGTGTCAGCAGACAGAAATGAAAATGTTTCCAAAACGCACAGATGTTATGATCAAATAAATACATTTAATCTCAAAGTTTGATAAATCATACATGAACATAATCAAAGTGAGTGATATACAGTACAGTCATTTCACTAAAAACCTGTACATTTTTATTTAAAAAATAAGCAATCATTACAGTACATGGGGATAGTAACTACTTGAATAAAGTCAGAGTTTGGAGGAGAAATTGAAAACTTTTGGACATGCAGCCTCAAGGTAAAAATACCAGAGATTCAGTTCATTTTTAACATACTGTACATGCACATACACATACAGAGACAATGTCTCTGCACAACACACTATACACACTCACCTAAAATTCCTCCACTCACATATTGCAGAGAACAAATACACTTCATTTTGCATGTTCTTGTGATTTGTCTCATCAAAGCAGTAGAATTGGATAAAGATATTAGCTGCATATTAGTTCTCATAATGTAGTTTAGTAGGTTTTTAAGAGAAAACGGCCTTGAGCTGAATAATCATTGTTGGGTCAGAAGCCTCTATTGCTTTTAAGCCTGTTTGTTCTTGTATGAAAAAAATATGTATACCGAACATTAAATTCAAATAAAAACGTGATAGGCAACACAAAAACAACCACCTTGTTTCTTGATCTCCATGTGTTTGTGTACACTTCTTATTTCTTTTTAGTCCAAGCATGAATAGGTTTCAAGTTGCAGTTTACAAATTGTCCACTGGGCGGCAGCACTTCATCTGTGATGGCTGAAAAGTCCTGCCATCCACCCTCCGGGCTCAGTCAGGGGAAAACACTGCATGGCACTGCAGCCACACTGATGAAGGTCACACTTTCACTTAATCGAGTAGTGTTGTTGAATCTGATTTTTTTTGCATTTTTTCCTATTAACATTTAAATGATGAAAAGCTGAGTTCATCTACTGTCAGCACAAAATGTTGACTGTGAACAGAAATGGTCCTCCTGAGGAATACGTTTCAATTATCATGTTTTCATCTCATGCATGCTGCCACTCCCCTGGTACCTTGTAATCACTGTAAGGATGGAAAAGTCCAATGTGTTTTATACTTGAACCAGTAGCACCAGATACACCGACTGAGGCTAAAAACATTACTGTCAGTTCCCGTATGCATGGAGGTGAGCGTGCAGTCCTCGATCCTTCTACTTCCAGAGTAGAAAGAGTCTCAGGATCCACATGGAGAGTAACAACAGCAGAAGAACTGAGTGTGAATCTGTGCGTTTTCACCAGCTTGAAATACCAAATGTCTGAATGTTACCATGTAAGACATGATGCTGTTAAGTTAATATAGTTAAACAGTTGTTCCCATGGATTGTATGCACCCTGAAATCTGCCTACAGTGCAGCCTCTCTCTGACAGAGTAAAAGTCCAGTAAAATACAACAAAGATCATTATTCACCAAGGAAACCAAATCAATTGTCGCTGCACAAATCATGCAACCGAGCAGCAAATTCTGTTACTTGTTATTATCAGTTGATATGTGAAGGTTTCCTCATTAAATAATCACTAAAAGTTGCTGCGTATTTCTTCCTGTTCACTTCAAAAATACTGTAAAACTACAAATAAATGAACAAGGGTGAGCACCTGACCATCAAAAACCTGTTGAAAACATGCTCTCATGGACAAAATATGCCTTGTGAATGTTAAGTTTGACATCACACATACACCATCTCAGGTTACTCATATTTGACTATTGCTGTCACACTTATAGGAAATTCAACAGTATTTTATCAATGAACAAATACTTTTTGATCATGCGTTTCCTTTCACAGCCCATGATGAAAAAAAAAACATGTCTCACAGGTTAATTGTGTGATTTGACAGGAATGAATATTGGCTTCCAGTGAATGAGAAATGAGACATGAGCCTTAAGTGGCCCTGGCAGATCTGAGACGACATTAAAGCATATAGAAGTGAACATGCAGACAGTGAGTCATGAAAAAGCTTTCTGGAAAACTGTAAAAAGGAAATTAGCAAGAGGTGCTTTATGCTGATGGTCATGACTCATAACTATTACCATCAACAGAAAGGCATCCCTGCTATTATGATGGATAGACTGCATTTATTTAGCCTCATATTAGCCCTGCACACGCACATCCATTCATACAGTGATAGCGGACAAGTCACCATGCACGACCTGCTCGCGAGAGCATTCGGTGTCTTGCTAAAGGACATGTCACCATCCTCCCCCCCTCCACGCACACAAGCAGCAGCAGCACTCATCAACAGAGACGTACAGTATGACTGCTGAGTGAGCGCTGTAAAAATGTATATTATATTGGAAGACAACTTTTTTTCATGCATTTTTTTTCCAGGCATTGTGGGTAATCACTAACTGCAGAGAACATTCATCATGACGTAAGCAGACAGCTTCAGGGTGGACATTATGTTCTTAAAGAGCCTTTTGTAGCTACATTACTACAGTACTTTGAATAATACTAAAGGACAGTATGTACATTTTAAAAAGGACATGTTACGACTGCAGCTACTTTTTTATTATGTTTTCTATGCAGCAAGCATTCTGCTTTCAGATTGACTGATGTGCCCTTGAAACACAAATATATGTTGTCATGTTGTTCCCGCCTCACGACGACGACACAAATATTTGTTTTTATCTCTTGTTCTTTGCAGTCTATGGGACAGTAGAGACTGAGAGTGTAGTCCTGGTCATTCAAGACCCTGACCTCCTTAAGGTCACCCCCACATGGAGATGGGTGGGTGTGTTATGAGATGCAGCAAACACAGCAGCATGGAGTTATCGTGCCTCTGTTGACAGTAGAGGGCACAGTGAGTGATATGGGCGTTTTTAAGCCCCAGTTAGGTTTTGTTTTCTGGCTCTGTACACCTCTGCACACCAGCCCAGTCTATGTAGCTGTCTGTTTGTCTTAACCCCACACAGATAATGTGGAGGGCTGCTTATGAAAGTGGCTGAGGAGGGCAGAAAAGGTGTAGCAGAGCGTTTGGGCTGGTTTCAGATTGTGTCCTTCCTTCTATACCTTGATTCATTCCCCTTTAAGGTAGCCGTTAGCATTATTTCCCATCCCTCTGCTCCTCTCTCTCCTCCTCCCACCCCCCAAAGTTCCTCCTACCCCTCCTCCACCCCCAGCATCCGACCGATGGTTTGACCAGCCATCTTCAGGCCCCTCATGGAAGCGCAGCCGCAGTGTTTTGCGGATGACCAGGCGCTCCACAATGAAGGAGGCGCAGAACCAGGGCACGGCGTACTCAGCCGTGATCAATCCCATGAAGTTGTAGCGGAACTCAGAGTAGTCCCAGGGGCAGGCGTTGAACTGGCGCAGCAGCAGCCCCGTGCCGAACTCCCACAGGTACGTCCATAAAGTGTAGATGATGCAGCGCAGCAGCACGGGGCAGCGGCCGCGCAGCTTCAGGTACATCCGCTCCACGATGAGGATGCAGGTGCCATAGATGAAGAGCGCCCACACGCTGGTCACGCCAGGGAACTTCCAGTTGCAGTTCACCACAAACTCCCAGGCGGCCGTGAACATGACCTCGCAGAAGTAGCCGTGGATGGCGTAGAGGTACCAACGTGACAGCGCCGTCAGAGGCACTGGAGCCTCTGGGGTTTCCAAGGTTACCATCCTTCCTCCTCTCGCTTTCAAATTCTCCCTCTGTGGTAATGAGATGCAGGTCTAAGGGGAGGAAAAAGAAAGATGTAAGAAAGTGAGGTACAGGAAACATGCTACAATATATCAACTCCATCAAACTTAAGAAACAATTTTTGAAACTTTATGCACATGAGATTCGCTGGATTCTCATTAATAACATCCTCACCATTCACTGTTACTGCTAATGACAACATCTCCTACTGCTGCTGTTTCACAATAAAAGCCTTGAACTGGCCAATACAGGGTGTCTTTTATTATGAAGAAGCCAGCGTATATACCAGTAGGATATACAGATATATCAGTAAGGGATGTGTAGCATTAAACCACACTTTCTGTTATCTTCAGAAACCATGGTGTTGCCAAATCTTAAAGATTACAACTTTTATTGCCAAAGGTGCCAAGCCAAATTTCAATTAAGGACAAGTCAATGAAACACTCGACTGACATCAGAGAGATTAAATTAGAGACTGCAGGGCTACAGAGCACTTAAACTCCACAGCCCTGGCTCAGTTGATGCTATTTACTGACTGAGGGGGTTTCTTATGTAAGGTATAGCTTTAACATCTGACTGCCTACATCATGTGCTCTTTTTCCAAATCCGCACACAGTCTTCTGGTATCATGTGTCAGGAGGCCCACGCAAGGTTGGATCCTTCCTCTACTCTATTTATCACACCGCATGTCCAATAAAAAACACTGAAGGCAAACAGCGTCATACCGAGGAGTTCAAAGACCACATAGCTGAGAAGGCCACTCAGTGTACAGCATCTACTATACAATGCCTCCAGAGGAAACTGTCATAACAGCAACCATTATACAATGGATCATAACCACTCTGTAAAATACAAGCTCAGAGAGAGGTTAGGAGTACAAAAGCTTGTCTGAAGAACAAAAGCCGATTTTTTTGGGCTCTTTTTGTCTTCAAAGGCTGGCTGGGGCCCAGAATGGGCCCATGGGGATTAGCACATTTCTCCCAAACAAGGAACAAGGGTTTCATGTGAGGAACTGGGCCACAGCGATGGACCAACTGACCTCCCTAAACCTTTATACCATCTTTTCACTGCCTGCCTGGGAAACTCTCCCTTTCCTTTCTCATCTATCCAGACAAGTTTAGGTCAAACAGTATTTTGAAAAAGAATGGAAGTTTTACACACACTACATTTTACATACACAAAACCTCAGGAACTCACAAAATAGGCCAAATATAACCCCCTGTAAAACCACAACCTACCACTTTTACACTTCAGTTTTTTGTACAATTTAAACAAATGAGATGTAATGTGTGAGAATTTACTGATACCATTAGACAAAGTCAGGCTAGCTGTTTACACTTGTTTCGAGTCTTTATGCTAAGATAAGCTAACTTGCTGCCAGTTGTAGCCTCATATTTACCTTTAAAGTGATATCATCTCATCTAACTCTCACCAACAAAGAAAAAAGCATATTTCCAAAAACATCAAACTATATCCTTAACCTAACGTCTAAATAATATTTGTTCTGTATCAAAGTACTCCTGTCATGGATCCATGCACTCTTTATTTGCCACCTTGCGTTTTTTTCCCCTCTCATCTCTCACCCAAGGATCACATGCCTTCATTCTCCCCACACACTTTTCTCTCCCTCTTTCACAATTCAGATCCCCCCCTGCTCTCTTTCCATTCGCCTCCCTTCCCAACCGCCTGCACAGACACCATTTGTTCAGCACTCACATGCCCACTAAGCCGCTAATGATGAAAAATTTGGAATGCAATATTCAGCCGTGTAACACTCAACCTCCTGCCAAACGGCCTATATATACTCATAAAGGTGGGAGAAGAGATTTGAGAAGAATTGTGGCAAGGTACCAACTCATTCACTGTACTTAAAAATCCACATTTCACCGAATCTTAATGTGATTTGTATGTTTAAAAATCGGTCTGGACAATACACGTGCATGGTGAATTGCTATTTCAGGAGAGGTAAAGCCAGGTCAACTTGAAATTTTAGAAGCTTTAAATAGTGAGAAATAATTTCTCAAGCAAGTATTGGCAAAGTGGGGGAGATTTCTTCATCTCCTACATGCCCATATTTTTTTTGGTGTGTAAAGTTTTAGGTTTTTACTAATGTTCGGTACCCATAATACACTGTCTCATAGCCTCAGTGCCTCCTGAGTATATGACATATGGATTATTATAATGACTTTGGCGGCATCTTTTGGTCTTTAAACTGCACTTTATAAACACACAGGTCACTGGAAATCCCTTAGATTGTTCACTAAACAAAAGCAAATTTGTTTATGCCACAAAACAGGAAGAGAACAGTGTTGTAACAGAACAAACAGGTTTTTGAAGTTCTTGCTACGGCAGATAGAAGGAGTGAATGGGCACTTACCACATTTATTCAGGTGGAAAGGGGAACTTGAAACCAAAGAGCAACTTCCTCTGCTGCAAGAACAATCAATGAAACTAGGCTGAAACAGAACCTATTAATAATCTCAACCATTTATCATGTTATTAGAACCAATGTCACCATATTGTGATGTTTACAATTGACTGATTTTGTGTTTTTACATGTTACTTTTATTTTTATTTTAACTCATGTTAGCAGCTGGGATTAACTGAAGTAAAAGTAAAGCCTTATATCATCATGTCACATGTAGATTTACAGAGCATTATCAGGCTGTTAGTTTACAGTTAAGACAGTTTCAAGAGATATGGACACTGTAACTGTGAATATAGTTGCTGCTTGGCAAGCCAGAGCTAGGCTAAATGCTAACAAATTGTGGCATCAAGCTGCTACTGGCTTGTAGCTTAGCTGCTAACTGTAGTGGACTGTGAAAAGCTAGTAACAGTCGCAAGCAGTTACCAGACTATGGTTGCTAGGTGGCTATCATAGTCTCTAACTCCTTGTGATGGTCACAATAGTCGCTGGATGAGTGGCATGGTTGTATGTTTATGGTTACTAAGTGGCTAGCATAGCTCCTAAGTGGCTCAAGTTGACAAAATGAGAAAACACTATGTAGCCTAGCTTTGTAGTCACAGCAGATAGAGATAAATTTGAGCTTAGATAAGCTATTTTAAATTGTGGTACTTTTTGCAGCAGTTCGTTAACAAGAAGAAAACAGATACGAACAGTATATACCTTGTGTTTAAGTAGTTAAATCAACTGTATAGTGTTAATATTGGATTTCCTTTGAATAACTGCCAACAATGGCGGTGAAGCCATTTTGCAGCTGGTTTGTGGACACTGGTTGTTTGTTGTTAGGTAACACAGCTGTCATAAATTCCTAATATATCTGACTTGGAATAACTAGTAAGAGGCTGACATGAAAAAAAGTGTTTTTCTGTACAATATGATGATATGATATGATGGTGTAAGTTTTAATCCTGAATTGACTGTAAAAGTCACTGAATGTTTACAATGAGCACTCCTTACAGAACCTTTTTTACTGCATGTCCTCTCATTAAGGTATTTTGAGCGTTTCTATAGACAGTAGGAAGCTGACAGGAAATTAGGGAACAGAGATTGGGAATGACATACAAAAAAAGTTCCCTGGCTGGACTCATCTTAAAACCCAAAGCTTCTAGAACACCCCCCGCTTACCCTTTCTGTGTGTATTTAGGCATCTATTGACTTGTTGCCTCAGTATGACACAGTTCACATACTGGGTGCTATTTGATTCCACTGCTGTTGTTGTTGTTGCAGCTGTTGTAGAATATCGCCCACCAGCCCACCGCCCCACTGGCTCTCTCATCAGCCCAATATATTGATCGGCAAGGTTCCTGCCAGCTCTTGCTGCGGCAACCCGCTTCGCCATTGCACTCTATTGAACCCTGCTACGGGACATCACAGTGTGATGGTGATCAGAATGGCAGATGTGATAGAGCCTGCCTGCTTTGTAAACCTCATCATGACCACTGGGAGACACAACGCAGGTGGGGTGCTGTCTGAACTAAAAGGGAGGGAAGTCTAAGCATGCAGCGCCAGGAGTTTGTCTGAGGACACAGAGGGAAGACATCAACCGTGTGTGTGAGCTTTTAAACGAAACACAAAGGGAAAGAGCAAGATGAAGAAAGGGAGTGAGCAAGAACAAGCTTCCAACTAAAGGCTCTGGATGAAAACAAGGCTGACAGGTCTGTCAGTGAGACACTCCTCTGACAGTAGGTAAACAAAGACAAGCATGAAGAAAACACACTGATACGGGAGGCAGCCAAGGTTGATTTAAAAAAAACAAAACAGAAAAAAACAAAGAGGCGCCTTCGCTGTGACGACAGCATGCTGACAGCTGTGAACTCTGACACTGAGATTTAATCAGAAACCTAACACATTGGTGACCTCACATCACAATATAATCCCTGTTCATGTACTGTGGCTCTCTGGCTTTGACTGTGGCACAGATCCCAGGCCTATGCAGACTTTTGGAAGGTCACTTTGGGAGGCTGCGGTGTAGTGTATAGAAACCAGCAGTATCCGATGCAGTTAAGCGCCAGTGACCAAGGTGACCTGAGCACCGCTTCAATACCAGTGATGGAAACAGCAGCTGTGAGAAACATGCCCTTGTAGTTGCATCTGTCATCATGAAAATACAGTAGATTAAATTTTATTTCCGTTGTGCAGCCAAGCCAGGATACTGTTGAGCTGACAGGACAGTTCAGTGATTTTATCAATGAGTTGATTGACAGATGACTAATCACTGACAATTCTGTTAATCAGTCAATACAAGCAAATAACTATTCCTTTATCAGTTCATAGATTAAACAGTTAATTGATAAATGGAGAAAATAACTGACAAATTAATCAACGTTGAAAATACCCGAGATGCAACTCTACTTTGCTGACTGCTGCACATACAGTAAGACAGGTCTATGGCCTCTTGCGTCACCACTAATTTATCCTGAGCAAAACCTGATAAGCAAGTGATTGAGTGAATGATGAGAGGCGTCTGTCAAGGTAGAGGGGGAAAGTAAGAAAAATGGACAGGACTAGGAATGGGGGTGTGGGAGAACCTTCCGAGGCAGCACAAAATAAACGGATCCCGATCAATTGCAAAGGCAGGTCAATTACCCCTGAAATAGCAAGCTGGCTCTCACTCTAAACAGCATCATGTGTCTCCATTGTCCACCTGGAGCAGGCCTTAGGCAAATAGGGGTTGTAATACTCTTTAAGGCTAGGGTATGGTTGAAATAAACTAGCTCATACAAAGTGCCTAGAGTTGTCTAGAGCTGAAAAAATGAACCGACTGATTGATCAACAATAAAATAATAAGGAACTATTTCAATAATCAATTGTTTCATTTTTCAAGTAAAACTAATGAAAAAAATGTCATACATTCTCAGATTCCAGCTTCTCAAATGAGGATTTGTTGCTTTTCTTTGTCAAATATTGTAGTAAAAATTTTTTTCCACTGGTCCAGTATAGTATGCATTAGCATCACTATGGCATGTGGGAGTAGGCACTGTGTTGATATTTATTTATAGTGCAGCTTTACTGCAGAAGAGACTCACAACAATTCATGATATTATGTTACCTTCTTGGAAGTGGGGCCAAACCTTGATGATCTCCATTCTCTGCCAAGATGTCTACTGGACATTATGGCCAACTGTTGGGAGTGAAAGTGTGTCAAAAGTGACGTGACACAGGGGGCATTATGTTTTATGATAGGGCTACAACAAAACTATAATTTTCATTCATTTTCAACACAAACTCAAAGGCTTGATCTGGAAAGATATGATGCACAGAGGGATAGCTAATTGATTGACACTCATGGGAATAACTTGCAGGGATAAGATTACAAACTTAAACAAAGAATATAACATGGCCAAAGACCATAAATATTTTGTGGACTAAGAAGCAATTTGTGTATTTCACTTATTTCATTTCTACAACAGCATTCTCGGCCAGCGCAGGGTTTCAAACTGGCACACTTCTCCCTCCCCCCTCCCCACCACCCACCCCTCCTAAATCCAGAGATTCTCCCAGGGATACATAAAGTATCTGAGTATCACAAACAAGTTTCGGCTTCTGATAGAGCTGGAGAGACGCCATGAGGGCTGAGACTAAAAGCCTCGACGCAGCACAGCCAACAGAGGCTCATATAACTTTATAGTAGGCATCCTTTCTATATCCGCAAGGTGAAAGCCTGAACAGAGCAGGCAGAGTGGAGGGGGAGGGGGCTCTCTGTAAACAGAGTGTCAGGAGCTGCACTTTGAAGGGTTCATCCAAAAGGGTCTACTGACTGGGAAGAAATAAAATCACCTGAGTTTCTTAACTCTTTGTCTCCAAGATAGTGTAGAATATGTGTGTGTAAAGTTTTTATATATCCTGATAACCAGGTCACTTTTAGTGACGCACCAATATACTGGATCAGAGTAAGGATAGTGACTTAGAACTATAGATCATAAATCAATTTATTATCAATACTCCGATAAAAGATTCAAAATCTCCTGAGCTTTAGCTATAATTTCAAAATATGTGTTAAATGTCTTAAGGCTGTGTTACAGTTAAGTGACAGAATATTTTAACTTATTTAAATGTTTTTGCTTGTGTATTGACAACAATATGTAAATATCACAATATTTGAGTTCTTAACACTGCACAGTGCTAATTACCATCTCCTTATTTTTATCAATAAAAACTCTGAGACATATCACTATCATGATACACAATTAAATAACTACAATATAATACAAAGATTTTGTCCATATCACCCCCCCATTCAGTCCAATTTTATAAACATTTTAAAAAAATTTAATTCAAATTTGCCAATGAAATGGCATAAAACACAGTTCAAGTTTCAGGTTTTATTTTGTCATTTAAACCATAAAAATGCTGCTGAAATTAAATATTGTTTCTCTCTTAACCAAGGTATAAAAATCACACAAAAAAAACAGAAGTGTGCATTGTTTAGTATATGAATACAAGACAAAGAAGAAATAAAAACAGATGATTGATCAGCTCCACGTACGGGATCAGTTCTCAGCATTTGCCAGTATCCTGACTATCAGTACTGGGATCGAAAGATGAAGTGTGTCTGGTGCATCTCAAACTCTTTTGTAAGTGTTAGGTTTTACTTTTTGTTAGTGTGTAACATCAGTAGGTGTAGAGTCTGTTTAATCTTCAGTATGATGCCTTATCTTTGGGACCCTGAGCACACTTGAGTTTCGATCTACTCTGACCTTTAATCTATCCTTTTGAGCTATCAAAGCTCCTGGAGAGAGTTCTTCAGTTGTTCCTCTTCTTCTCTGTAACTTACATTCTCTCTGCCTGTCTCTGAATCACCCAATAAATATCCCTAAAATTACCTTTTTTACACTGACCTGTACTGACCAGACTTCTCTCCAAGTGTCTCACTCACTCTCTCTCTCTTTCCCCTCACCCCTTCTCCCCCACAGACTCATTACAGCTCTTGAGCTCTTTGCAGTTTAATGAGAGACCCTAAGACATGGGAGCTAAGCCCTCTGTCCTGAATAGCATGTGGGTCATACCCTGTAGATTAGAAATCTTGGAGCAGCTACAGAGAAAGCAGGAGATTTACTGGTCATCATGGTGCTGTGATGAGTAATGCCTCTAATGGGGGGATGCATGTGCATGTTAATCTGTTATCAGACAAAGAAGCTTTATAATCAATCGTTGACAATGCATAATTGATGCTGGCTGCTGTGCAAAGGTTTTAGGGCAAAGATCTTTGAAAAACAAAAGAGGTTTGAAACTAAACTGTCACCTGCTTTTAACAAACACTTAGCATGCTATTTTGCATTTCTGTTTGAGTGTTAACGCAAACTAAAACGGGCTTTTAGGAAGTTGCCTAAATCAGAACACAAACTCACTTAAACACACTTAGATCAAAGTACTTATCGGACTGATACTGGAAATTATCTAAAACTTGTGTCCATACTTAAAATTCTTGGTGGTAATCAGCAAACATACATGCCAGCACAGATATACTATATCTGTGATAGCATTCAAACTGTGCACTGTGTATTTTGCAGATTTCTCAATGTCTGTCTTGAATGTGTCATTGTTCAGATGCGTAGGAGCAGTGCAGAAGTACAGAATTAAAGTTTCGTCAGAACTGTGACTGGAATCAATATCTTTAAACACAGGGAAAATCTTTGGTCTAGCAAGGACACTCAAAATGAATATAAAGAACAACTCTCTTTGATGATTATTGTCTAAAAAGCCACATTAAATCTACTTTAATTGAGTGTTGTAGGAATAAAACATGAACTCTTCCAAGGCGGATAAATGCTTTTTACAGGCACTGTGCTGTATGTCTTCTAAAACATAAAGCAGGAGCTGTAAAACCTGTTTAAGTCCATCGTGGACCAAGTGTCCACACAGCTGAGGTGGCCTGAATGTTATTTTAACCAGTGTTTCTGTCATGGGTCATTCTGGAATTCCTTGCTGTGAAGGCTGGTGCAAGGGTTATAAATAGGTCCAAAATGTCAATACAGTCAGTGTAAGGCTGAGGAGTAATATAGGCTACAAAGGCAGCAGCAGGGATTATCTCACCCCAAATGATAGTGAAGTGCAGGCCTTATATGGAATAAATCGATGAGGGATTTTGGAAATCCAGCCCCCCCAGTCCCCATGAAGCCCCATCTCTCTGCAAAAAGCATCAACGGATGTGTCCACATTGCAGAAGTGACATAATGACAGCGATGAATCGGTTCTGTAGATACTTTTTTACGGGATGTAATTACACTGGATGGCCAAAGTCATCTTATTTTGTCCCTGGAAACTACGGGCCAGTGCGCAGGCCCGGCTGCTGGGACTCCGCTGCAGCATCACGCCTCCTTCCCGCTGAGCAGTGCGGTACGCTTATGCTCTACAAATAATAATAAAAATACCCCCATAAAATCTAACGTAGAGGACGCTAAAACACTTTCAAATCCCCCATAAAGCATCACTGAAATCCACAAGACTCAGTTAGATACATAGGCTGCTGCTAGTGTCCTCATCAAAGATTACATCGCAAGTTATCCATATTTTAACAGGTGCCCAACTGTGCATAGACACATGCCGAATGAAGGGGAATACATCTTATTTTAAAACAAAATGCCCAGCTGGCTTCTTCGCATAAGTTACACTGCATTAAATTTGGGACACAGTTAAAAAAAAACACGCTTGCACAGCTGCCAACTTGCAAGCAAACACTCATTAAGGATAGCCGTACGCAGCCCCCAGTCAAAGGCTGGGTACATTAAGAAAACCGACAAAATTAAATCACTCAGAAGCTTCACAAACACATATGTTCTTATCATAAACAGACATGCTTCCTATAGCCTAACATGTTGACTACATGTCGCTGAGCAGTCGGCTCCTGCAGACGGACATGAATCATCCTCAGTGCAGGTTTTTTTTTCTCTTACCCTCAGATAGGGCTCTGCGGTGTCTCCCTCAGCACACAGACCAGCCGATCAAATTCAACAGCGAGTCAGGTTGTCCAGGATGTCTCGGTTCGCCGTCAGCTGCTTGTCTGTTGTCCCCGGCTTCTTCTCCACGGTGTCTCTGCTCTCGGATGGAAATTGACCATTTTACTTCACTGCAGCAGCAGCGGCAGCACATGCTCAGACAGACTCGCGCAGTTCTTGCATCTCTGGTTAACCATTTCTGCACCGCAGCTCAGAGTTCAGATCGCCGGACGGATAGTTACTGGAGTGGAAGTCTCCTCAGTCAGCCTGTGTGGATCCGCAGGATGTAAACAGGCTTACAGTCGTTAATATTTAAACGCAGAGGTCATCCCAAACCATTATACTGTGCGCCTAGTGGAGAATGCATGACACTAAACACTCCCATTCATCATTTACATGCAGTATGCTCTTAATGCACACACTAGAATTTGGCTGTAGGCAGATATGATGACATTAATTATTAATTGTAAGATTGTCACGAGTTATCCAGATGCGAAGATTATCTAAATATTGAGCTATAGACAGTAGCCGGTTAGCTTAGCATAAAGACTGGAAACAGAGGAAACTGCTAGCCTAGTTGAAAAAAGCAGTGTCTGTCCAAAAGTTACAGAATCTGCCTAGTAGCATGTTCAAGGCTTAATGATTACAATGTCATATCTCCTCTGTTTATTATGTACAAAACTAATTATGTAGAAATAACAATTGGTGGTTTTATGACAGCTAATGGGACACAGGCGGTTAATTTCGTCTTGGTAGGGTTGCTAGGCAACCGGAGGTCTCCCAGCTAAGCTAATGGGCTGATGACAGTAGCTTCATATCAAGCACACAGATGAGACAGTATTACCATTTTCCTCAACCAACTGATTTTCTCATCTAATACATATGTCTGATTCTATATTAATCAAAGAAAATGGAACGTTATACTTGCAATTACGGGAAACATTAGCTAAAAACCAAGTTAAAACAAGAGTAAAGTAAGCCAAATAAAGGCTAGCTGGTGAGATAGCCACAGCTAGCCTTGGCTAAAGTTTACCTACTTCCTTCCTAGTTGTTCCCTGTAATTGATATATGTCAAAGATGATGAACGAACATCTTGGTAATTAAGTTTGATGTCCTACAGCCAAGTAAAATTAGATGAGAAGAAACAACGATCTATCCTTTGATGATTATGTGATGCTAGCTAAGTTATTTTAGCTCAAAATAAAAGGCTAAGTTAGCTTAGTTCAGTCCAAAACCAGCAAAGTTGTGTTTAGATTTTAGAAATCGTTGTATCTTTAGTTCTTTAGTTGTATCATTTGTTTAAAACCCGAAGTGTAAAAACGGCAATTTAACTCACTGCAAAGCTAAAAACCAAACCAGAGTCAACGCACGAGAGACAAATCCAGTTAAAGGGAGTTTGAGTTAGCCACAGCTACCCTTGGCTAAAGATACATTTACTTACTTCACCCCCTAGGCGTTTCCTGTCATGAAAATATATTGATGATGATAAACTCTCATCTTAGTAATTTAGTTAGGTATCCCATGTAAATAAGATATGTCAGTTATGGCGAGTGGAAACAGCCAAAATAGTACCGCTAACACGGGATTAGCCTATTTTAGCAGTAACCTCTTGTGTACGTACCTCTTCAGATTAACTGAAACACAACTTCACGTATCTTAGTTCAAACACATTTTCCTGTAAGGTGAGGTAATTGCTACTCTCATTCCCACAGTTTGTGAAGCCAGTGTGCCACACTTTCCAGGTAGCTGAACCTGGGTTTCCAGCTAAAATACATGTAATTCTCAGAAAACTCAGAATACACAAACATGTGCATCATGTCCGAACATCCATTGTTCCTCATTCCTGTTCAGACTTTTGTTCTAAAAGTTTCAAAGACTTGGTCCTGTTGTTTTCCCACACTGTTAGATCTTTGTAGTTACCTTGCTTTTTCACTCTGGGCTTCCAGCGGAATGAATATTTTAGGAGTTTGAAGAGGTGTGAACCCTCTCACACACCAATAGTAAAGTCTCTTTCTCTGTGTGTTTGTTTTTAGAAAGAGTCAGGAGTGGTGTTTGTTGGGTGTGTAACAGGCTGAAACCCATACACCATTGTTATTGTCATACACTTCTTGACATCACTGTAATTTACTCTTAAACTACCTCCTTCAGTAAAGTAAGGTCAGGTGGTTCAGTCACATGACAAGATGTAGCTGCTGTGATCGCCCACAACTAGTACTTAGGTTAGGACTTGCCAGCAATTTAAAGTTTTATTTTTCAAGTTCTAACGTCTTACCGGTTTTATTTCACTCCTTTTTATCTCATTTTATTGTTGTGTATATTTTATTTATTCGGTTTCTGTTTCATTCTTAACTGTTATTTGCCTGATTTTACTTAGCTGTAGAGCTTTTTATTTTTTCCTTTTTTTAACATGAGGTTGGTTATTGTGACAAACATACTAAAGATTTTTAATCTCTATTTTTCATAATAACTGAGCCACCCCACAATATTTCCATGTACCCCCGGCAACTGGAGAAGTACCCCCTACGGTACACATACTTGGGAAATTGGGAAACACTGCTCCAGGGGGCAAAGAGTCGGGAGAAGGGCAATATTTTCTGAGCAGTGTCGAGCATGGTTGTGTTTGTTTTGTGGAGGAAGTTAGAGGTGGATTTAACTCAAGTTTAAGACAAACTGTTCACTGTCCAAGGATCATCAGCTGTACATGATTTTGTCAAAATAAGGTAAATTACAATACTAAAGGTTTGATAACAGCACAGAGCTGTAGTGGTTTCTGTGCAGTAGATGGTGGATTTCCAGTAACAACAGCTCTCCCCATTTTGATACAGTATGCAGCAGTAAAGGGCATATTGTGTAAAATCATTAAACCTGGTGACATATGATAATGTAACTCAGGATGTAACTGAAATAAACTCTAATAACTGCATCAATTCCTTCCAGTTTCAAATGGTACTCTAAAGGGAAATGTCCACATCAAGACACGAACGTTCACTCAGTGACTTTAAGAGCGCTGTAATGACGTTATCTGTTTGCTCAGGCTGTATCACAAACCAGATATGATTTCAATTGGACATTAATGTCAGATACTAAAATACCATACAGACTCCACTTTCCACAAGGCCTCGTAAACACAAGACGGGCGCTCACGCTGGCAATCAGCATTGACCTCGTCCCACAGATGAGTGGACTGGAACAGACCATTCCTCTATGATAAGTAGGGGGGTGAACTTGAAGAGACGATAAATATTGAGTTTCTCCAGTGCACAAATGACTTCAGGCAGAGGTGAAGAGCACAATGACCCCAAAGATCAAACTGGAGTTCAAGCCTGGACTTTCTGCTTTTATAAGACACAGGAATGATACTAAGCTGATAAAACTCCTCAAGAACTATAAGTCCATCTCACACAGATGTTAGAGCAGCTGTCTCCCACCCAAAAGCCGACATGTTGCGTAATGAAAATACTCCAACCACTGCTCTGAACTAAGACACTGGTCTTAAAACTGGGGCCAGTAGATTACAGGGTTTTTAACCTCTGATATGCACCGACACGTCTCTCAGCCAAAACGGGCAAAATGTCTAGAAAACTTTGTTTTGTTGTTTAATTTCAGTAATGTCTTTCAAATCATATTTCATTCTTAAAAATCCACTGGTTTTACTTTTTGTTTTACTGATTTGTTTTTTTGTTTTTTTTTGTATCTTTCATCCTTTTTATCTTTATCATTTCATTCTTTCTTTTAATGCTCTTACTGTATTGAATTTATTGTGCCAAATTGTTTTATCTTGACTTTCTCACGTAAAGCACTTTGTAACCATTAAAAAAAGCTTTATATATTATCATGATTTTTCATTTATAACTGCTGTTTCTAAGATCAAGAACAAACTATTAAACTCAACATCTAAATGCACTGAAATGGATAAAACAAAAATAACTGTCAGCAGCAGATGTGTTGGATATTGGTATATTTTCTCATAAAAACTGATGGATCCATTGTGACTGATGTTTGTTATCAGTCGTGCAACTGAAGAGTTGTGCAGTAAACACAAAGCTAGTGGTGAACACAGAATAAACACATTCACAAAATGACTGGATAAGTACATTCCTTTCCTTATAAAGTATGTTTGTTTGTGCATTAAATCTTTTCTAATACTGATATTTTTTAGGCACAATATATATATATATATATATAATTAGGAATGAAGATCTTCAGTCATTTTGCATATACCCTGTTTGCATAACCCGTGTGAGTCAGAAAAATGAGTCAACACCAGCTAGAAAAAGAACACAGAGTGCAAGTTTTGACACCGCTGACCTCTGTGCAGAGACACCAAAAGAAGAGGGAAAATCAATTGTCTTTTTTAATTACATTATCGAAGCATAGATGCATTACTTGTGAAAAAGGTAGAAAAAACAGCAAGTCTTTCTCAATAAGTTAAACCTCTCTGGCCGAAGAGCGGGGCCGGCTCACAAAACAGAAGATTTCCCGTAAAGCATTCGAATTCATTGAAACAGAAGACAAGGAGTTAACTCGTGTCGCTGAAATAAAAGTGCGTCTCCTTGTTGAATTTAACTTGTTAAAAAAAAAAAACCAAAACAAAACAAACATAGAAGATGCAAGTGGCTTATGTTACAGTCCTTCCACCCTTTTCCACAGGGTTTTGCAAGCATTTTTTATGAAACTTCAAAAGTTCCATCGTTTGATCGACAAACAATAAGCTGAGTTATAGTTGGTAAAAAAAATTATAATAACAATAACAATAATTACAATGACAGTAATGACAAGAAATGTAAGTAATAAACACAGTCCTGTACAGTCAGTCTTCTGATTGACCACAGCCAAACTGATCGATTATCGATTGGTCTTCAGCCGCCTGACAGACCCGTACTGACTGAAGAAAGGTGGCCAATTTTGTCGTCTCCGCTCAGCTTCATTCTCCCTCAGCTGCCCTCGACTGTGGATTATTGGAAAACGCCTTTTCCATTTCATCCCCCTCTGCTGTGAAGGAGATGTGATTATGAAGAGTTCATCAAACAACATTGTTCAGGGTTTTCATTTCTGTCAGTGTAATATCCAACTCACAGCTACTCTACACGTGATATCTACTGTATTTCATAATTTCTATAAAGTAAATATAAAAAAAACTGTGAAAAATACCCATCATATGTCCCTGAGACATCATTAAATATCTTGTTTTGTTTGACCAACACAAAACTCAAAGATATTCAGTTTAATATGATGTAAAACAAAAAGCAAATTCTCACATCTGAAAATCTTAAAGCATCAAACTTGGGGTGTTTTTGACAAAAAGACCTTAAATGAATAATTGATTATCAAAATAGTTGCAGTTTAATCTTCTTTCAATTCACTAATTGATTAATTAACTAATTGTTGTAGCTATAAAAGAAACTCTGCTCTGTTTGTCTGTGGATTTTTAGGCTAGTGTGAGAACTAAACAACTGGACAGGTCGACTTCCAAGGAAGTTCTAGTTTGGTTTGTTTGTGGTGTAAAAGGTCACTGGTTCCTGCTCTTCCATTGTGATTATATACTGTATATCTGTTTTACATCATTGTAAATTGAATGTTTTTAACTGTTAACGGTTGCTTGATCAAAACAAGCAGTGAATAAATAATAATCAATCAATCAAAAATAAAAAAGGCACATTTTCCTATGTAAAATAAAATGATGACAAAGAAAAAGTGAAAAAAAAAACTAACTACTAACTGCTGTCAGATTTATAAACCTGACAAAGATTGTCTTCATACAGCCCTGCAGTGTCAATGTCTCACCTCACTGGGGTTCGCAGTAGAGGTTGTTCCCACAGAGCACTCAGTCCAGTTCATGTACCTCGTCCTGCAGGGAGGCCGAGGGTCGCGCCGCCTCGCTCATCCGTTTGGCCATGATGTCCCACTGTGGAGCCAGGGCTTTGGACTTAGAGCCTACAGAGGAGGAAGAAGAGCACAAGACACACACATACACACATACACACACACACACACACACACACACACACACACACACACACACACACACACAGAAACTCAGTCCACTGCTACTACCAGATATTAAGGATAAAATCTTCTGCCCTCTAGTGGCTACATTAAATACTTTATTAGTATCTATGGATCTGCACTTCTTTTACATTCACTCTGGTGCTGTGTTATTTGAAAAAAACAAAAAAAGTAATATGTGATTCATAGAAATAAGCACAAATTCAACTGATGTAAAATTTGTCTTGTAACCTTCACCCAATTCCCACACTCCCCTCAATGGTCCATTATCAACAGCTCAAACAGTAAATACGCTCTGTCTTTCACTTGTTTTCTACAGGAACAAACAGCAGCCTGTATTTGTCAAATACCAGTTAAGAATAAAATATTCAGCAAATAATTCTCATAAATATTCATTATCATATTGTTGACAATCTGACTCAAACCAAGAATTTTAGTAATGTATTTAAGTAATATTTCTCAAAGTTCAGTGAGGTCTGCTGTGTAAACCACTGTGAGCTTTGCTACACAAATGTCAAATTACAAAGATAGATTCATAAATAACAGTGATTGAATGTTCCAGGGCCAAATCTTCAACTTAAAGGTGAAGGTCAACATTTAAAAAGTAGAATCATTAGAACAAAAAACTCACTGTAAAACCACAAACTGGCGTTTTTAATATTTCTGTTTTTGAACAGATTAAATAAACAAGATAACGTTGTATTAACTATAGAGGTACTAGTCAGTGGATTTCTGAACTCTGGACAAAGCCAGGCTAGCTGTTTCCCCCTGCTTCCAGTATTTATGCTAAGCTAAGCTAACAGATATGCGAATCATTCTTTAAGTAACTGACAAAGAAAGCAAATGAACATATTTCCCAAAATATGGAATGATTCCTTTAACTTTCAGCCTTTGCCCAGCAGAATTAGTATAAATAAGATTGATCAAAATCTAAATGAATAAGAAAATAAAAGGAGACTGGCATTGATACTTGTGAATGTACTCTTATACATATTACTCTATACATAAAACAAATCTGCAACTATTTTGGTGTTCCTTAAAGTAATTTTTCAAGCAATAATGCCAAAAAAAAATTATTTTTCAGGCTCTCAAAGGCGAGAGCTGCCTGGTAAATTGAATATAAAATTAATATTTTGGGGTTTTGTTCAGGGTTTCAGACTTTTGATAGCATCACCTTCAGCCCTTTTTCTGTGTTTTCTGACGTTATATAGGCCAAACACTTAATAATCTGATTAACAGTGATGAAACTAATCGTTAGTTGCAGCTCTGCGCAGCTTAGTGAAACAACAATGTAACATCTGACTTACCAACTAAAACAAAGGAAATAATGCAAGATTGTTATGATTAACAGTTTGTGAAAAATAAATATGCTTGCAGCAACGTTTTCACCCTCTGTCAAATTACCATAATATGAAAGACTAAGTTGATAAGTTTGTGTTAAAATAAAAAAAATAAAAAAACTAATCCCTAATCCTGGAGCCTGGCTCATTTCCAACCCAAATCTCCTCCTGGTGTGTTATCCCAGCCTGGGCCTGAGGTGGGATCACAGACCAGTGGAGATGCTCTCCCTCAGGATACACTTACCAAGCCCTCCTCCTCCTCCTCCTCCTCTCCGCTGTTACCATGACAACATAGACCATAGCCTCCAGCTAAAGCAGCAAGGCCGATGCGATCCTCTCGAAATCTCCCTCCCTCTCTCTCTCCCTCTCCCTCTTCTCTCTGTCTTCCTCTGGCATACTCTCACTCTCTTGATCTCTCAGTCTGTCTCTTCCCCTGTCTCGTTTCACAGGGGAGCAGGAAAGTGGGACATAACCCAAAAAAATAAGAGCCCCACACAAACTCTTAACCCGTCGGCAATGGATCTTAACTGTGCGTTGCAGCCACAGAGCTCAGATGTACCTTTACACTCTCCTAAACATTAAAATTACCACTGTCTAGCAGAGATATTAAAGCTTCAACATTTATGTTTAACATAAGACATAGTTTAGTTTTTGTCAATACAGTTAAAACAATTAAAATTTTGCTGTAATAATTAAAAGAATGCCATCTAAATGAGTTTAAACGGTAACGATGGCAGCATTACTCTATCCTAATAATGTTGTACATACAAGGATCTGCTTTCAGAGCCACATTTGCACATAAACTGACACTACTGGGGCTAATTCAAGTTATTTCCTTCATAAAGTCTCACATCTCATTAAAAGTCTCACATTAAATCTACCAAATAATTTGTAAATTTGGTTAGGTGATCATGATCATCAGATTTGAAGAGGAAAACTGTCATTTTACATCTTATATCATGTTCACTTTAAATTACAGTGCATATTTGATCAAGTTTAATGTTTGTGAATATCTGCAATGATTTACAAGATACTAGCAGCCAAAAAGCTCTGCGATCATAATGCAAATAATGATGTAGTTTTAAACCAGTACTCCAGCAATTTAGCATCTCCCTTCAATAATGTTTGAGGTCTTTTGGGGGGTTAAATTATAGGTCAAAATACTGGTTCCTGCATCTCCAATAATCTGGTTTTTAATGCAGGTTTTCTGTCCCAAGCCAACATAACCCTGATGACATGACAGAGATTACGCTGGAAAGCCTCCTCCAGTGCCACAAAGGATGTTATTCAACTTTGTGTGTAAAATTGGGGGAGTGCTCCTTTAACATAAGGAGTCCAATGACAAAGCAAACACAGACACAAAGATACAAATCCAGACACAAACACACACACAGAGACTGTGTTGAGCGTCTGCTGCTGTCTACTCACCATCCAGTCCGTTGTGCTGTTCATAGGTGCGTTTTCCCAGGATGGTGGGTGAGCCATTGTTGAGGATGGGAGAGGATTTTATGGGCGTCAGGCTGCCTGTAGAGATGGACCCTCCGCGAGCTGGCGGGTCAGGCTTGGCTGGACAGGGATGCGCTTCTGAAATGTTAAGAGACATGGAGGGATGGAGGGAGAGAAGACGAGAGGCAGAAAACAGGTTTTTAAGTAGAGAGGACAACAAAGAGCAATAGAGGAATTCAAAAACAGAATAGAGTCAACATTATTTTCAACTGTTTACCTGAAACGAGGTGAGATTTTCAGCAAATTTGCACATGAAAGCAGTGTTTTATGACATGAAATCACTGCCTCTGATGCTGATTTGTTGCTGACATTTTTATGAATAAAAACAAACGCCATATTTGTGACCATGCATGAGCAGCAGAAAGTCCTACAAATTTATCGGTGATTTGCAAGCAGCAGACACTGAGACAGTGTTAACGTAATAAATGATTCAACATGAACACAAGATTCTCAACAACTGTAAACATGTCTGGATGCTAAAGGCTGCTAAAATATGGTGGGTTAACTATAACTTTACTTCTTTTATAAGAGAAAACATAATACTTTTCTGCAAAGTAATGTGTATCCATTTCAGGAACAAAGTGTCATAATATAAAAGCAACCAAAAGCAAAGCAGTTAAACCTGACTGACGGGAAAAAAAACAACTGAACTAAGTTCCAGGTTCTTCTCACCTAAATATCGAACCACAGACTCCAGAGGTTTACGTTCCACAGGTTTCAGTGGCAAAGGCTTTTTCGGCCTATCTGGCAGCCGCAGGGCACCTGTAGAAATTCATCACAAGAATAAAGTTCAATAAAAGCTTAATGGGTGATGCAGTAGAGCTGAGAGGAAAAAGAAAACCTGTCATTGCTGCAGTGTTCAAGCTGTTTCAGAATGTACAGTGAGGGTGACAGGGTCCTTACATTCTGCCTTGATGGCTGCTGTGTTGACAGGGAGGTAGGGGTGCCTGGCCAGATATCGTGGCCTGATGATGTCCTGGCAGAGGCGGCGGGTCATCCGTGTCAGCCCAGTGGTCTGCAGGTAAAAAGCCTGTCGTGTCTTCACTGCGAACTTGGGGCTGCCGCTGTGCCGCAGGGGCAGGCTGTGGGGGCTCTGGAGGTACAAACAGCACAACAATATCTCTGTTAGATTAAATTAACATACAGTTTACACTTGGACTACAGACAGGTCAAATTATCACCTGACTGATGGCAAAGAAAACATTTGGAGCAAATCGTTGAATTGGATTTAATCACTTGGATGTATTGATAAAGGCTGGCTAAATGGATGCTTCCCAAAATGTACCATCCATTTAACACATGGGCCCAGCTAATGCAGACAACCAAAGTTATTTAACAGCTATTTATACTTAGTTGAATTCACTGTGGAACTATATGTGCACTTCATTAAGTTGGCAAATATCCTGTGTATGTGGTAACTAACCTGATATATCGACATAATACACACGTTTAAAGTATTTGGACATTAGTATACACTTACTTTGAAAAGTATAGTTTTGAGTCACAGTCAGGGATTATAGAGACATTTCAGGCAGAGATTACAAACATTTGGATTACCCTGTTTAAGGTGTCTGAATCATGGTCATTTTTTGCAGTTTTTTTCTTTACTTTTTTTTTTCTGTAACATAAAATATCCAATTTTATGTACATTAGAACTGAAAGGATTTTTCATTTAATTTGCATGTGGATCAACAGAAAATTTACCTTCAACTACTTTGATGATAAATTAATTGTTTTGGCTACTTTTAATGGCAAAAATACAAAATATCCGCTGCTTCCAGCTTCTTAAATGTCATATATGATAGTAAACTGAAAATCTTTGGGTTTTCAAGCAGTTCAAGAAGTCACCTTATTATTTTGCACTATCACAGGCAAAATAATCAACTGATCAGTCAAGAAAATAATAGTTAGTGTGTACCATGTTGTTGCGGTTGGGTCCAGGCCTTTCTCCATCCAGTCTTGTGGGCATCTTCAGCCCTCCATACTTCTTCCAGTAGGTCCAGCAGGAGGCGCACAGGCGACACTGCATGTTGGGAGGTCCCCACGAGTACCACTGGTAGGAGCTGCTGGCTACACACACACACACACACACACACACACACACACACACACACACACACACACACACACACACACACACACACACACACACGTGCACATTGTGATTCATAATCCACATATAACCATGAAGACATTCTCATGTGCGTGCGAGCGAGAGCACAACCTTTAATCATTCATCACCAAATTAACTACAACCACTAAAATAACTCAAACAATACTTTGCTGGAGGGCAAGTAACGCTATTATCTCTCCTCTCCATTTTGTAAATCAAATATCGAATGTGTGCCACATAGAGACAGCAGGGTTGACTTGAGCTCTTAGTGAGTTAGTGAGTGGTTTTCTGCAGAGATGTGTTGATAAAAACACAGATTTTAAAGTTTGTTGTTAGCTGAGATCTTACAATGACACAAGAGTAAAATCAGTACAAAAGGATACTGTTGTGATGTATACTAAATCACAAATACACATAGCACTTAAGATCTAAGCCTGTTTTATTCTTGTTTTTAATGATGCAAACAAACCTTGAACAGCACCAGATTATCACATTAATAATTCAGTAGTAGAGTACGTCCACATTATTCCCTGTTTCAGCCTTTCATATACACTAAGCCAGAGATTTTCTCATCTAAATACTACACGTTTCCAAAAATGGCTTCCATAGTGGATACATATGGCTTAGTGGCTTATGTTTTAGTGTGTACATGGGAAACTGAGCTATTGCCAAACAATGAAATAAGCCTAGAATGAGGAACATGGAGTGAATTTCAGAGGCAGCATGACTGCATACTAAGTCAACACAATTAGAAGTGAATTCATTGAGGTTGTTGCAAATCGATGCTAAGGCAGGTCTGAATAAGTTGAAAATGTTTCAGCTTGATCAGAAAATTCATGCCTTTCCTGGGGCTTTATGAATCTGCTTCATACAAGTACAGAGATGAGAGGAAAAAGGGACAGACCGGAGGGAAATAACAGAGAGACACATTCCCATAGGCATAGTCAATGCGTCCATTGTTAAGCAGCTTACAGCTAATGGTTGTACAGTTAATGCAGTGCACTGGCTGTTGGGGGCAAATAAACACAAATGGTTCAGTGGTCAAATAAGGCAAAGTTAAAAATTCACTGTTTTCTTTGCCTTTCTTTAACAGTTGACAGCTCTAGCTGGGAGTTGAACCGTGGACACTGCACTTATGTGGTACACGCCTTAACAATTAGGCCACAAGATGCCACAGAATTGCCTTTGCTTTCTTGCTGTCTGAACACCTTTGCATCTTAGACTGGGCCTCAGGGTGAAGAGGAGGCTTGAGAATTGATAAACTGATCAATGAAATGACTCTGAAAGAGGCATTTAAATGTATGACATCTTAAGTCAAAAGCATATTAAACACACAACAGCTTTGTTGTAGGTCAAAGCAATTACTCCAAGTTCATCCTGTACAATTGAGCAAGACTGAATGATATTTTATTGAATCTGGTCAATACTAGATGACTTCTTGTTTCAAGAGTGACTTACTGTAGCAGCTTTCACAGGCCCTGCCCAGGCCGGGGGTCTGTCCCGAGCCCGGAGGTCCCGGGACCCCTGCACCCGCTGCTCCATTCACCAGAGCTGGCTTTACATTGTTACTCAGCTGGTTAGGGTTTGGCTTGTTACTGTTGGGGCACAGAAACAGAGACAGGGTCAGAGCAACAAAGATAAGACAGGCCTGCTCAGTGTACAGTCACTGAGAGAATAGATCACATTCATCAGCCCACTGCCACAGACACTGATACTGTACTGAGAGCTGACATGAATACTAATGGAGAGAAAGAAGGGTCTGTGCTCTGACAACAGCAGCAGATTTCCAGCTTTGAAATGATGCTAAGAAGGTCAGAACATCTCCAAACTTTTCATATCTCAGTGTAGTTGTATGAAGAGAGTGCTGCACAAATGACCTTTGATGAATATGATTAAACCCAATATTCCACACAGAAACTGGCTTCAAAATACTCACTAGTTAGGGATGTAGACCTGCTTCAACTTGCTTTCTGCCTCGGCTGCTTTTAATCGTTTCTGGAGCAGAGACAGAGGCAGAGGAGGCAGGAGGAGAAAAAAAAAGTCATTAAACTACTTGATTTGAAAAAGGATCATGGAATAAGACAGATATATTGCCATTTTCAATAAGAATAAATACGTTTGGGATGATTTTTAGCATGATATTTCTTATTTTAAATTACAGAGTGTTTTTGAAAAGAGAATGTAAATGTGTACTTTAGTCAAACTAACACTGACCCAAATGTAGAAAAAGGAGAACAAAAGAAAAAAAAAGGGACAGGCTGATGTTTGGGCTCATCATCTGACAGAAAAGGAGATCAAGTATAAACAAATCAATGGAGAGCAACAATATTTTGGTTATTAACTCAGGATGTGCAGTAAATCTGATCAAGCCTTCATAAAAAGATCAATTTGTTACAGATATTGGAAAGTAATGTTATCGTGAAAAAAAATACAGCCAGTGTTAAATGACATTAGGAAACTTTAATTTAATTCCCTGATGTATACTGGATGTTTTTACCTGCTGAACATATCTGTCTGTGGTCTTCCACATGTAGTAATACTCAATAATACTCGTCAGGGACTTCCAGGGCAACTATAGGAGCAGAGAGAGGACAAAATATGATTTATTATTATTTCAGTTAAAGTGGTGGCAGCAGAGATCACTGACAGGTCACCGGGTTTCAATCTCCAGACTACCAGCTGGTTCAAAAAAAATTATTTGAAACAGCACAAAATATTTGCTACACACGCTTGACAATAAAGAGCTGTAACATTTTTCAAGGCAGCTGGGAAGTTTTCAACAGCACTGTGACCACCCTAAAACCTTCAAAAAGTGTGTTTCGTAACTAAACTTTGTGTGAACTTTACAGAATTGGGCATAAATGAATTAAACTGACTACTCGTCTGTGACAAAAATACACTTTGTACCAAGAGAATGGTTATTTCAAAACAATTTTAAGGAAACAGACAACTGATAAGTCAATAAATAATAATAATAACATCAGAAACACACACATAAAGGCTCTCCCACAATCCCAAACCACAACACTACATCTCTGTTACAAGCATCATCTGCACAGAACTAACAAGTAAAACAAACTCGTACTACCAGACTAAATAACACTATGTCAACAGCACAGAGCCTACCTATAAACTGGAGACGAAAACAAGAACAAGAACATTTGAGGTAAAAAAGCAAAGAAGTAACAGATTGTTCCAGTCTGGTGGTGTTTTAAACGTTTTTAGAAATTATAGGCATGAATACAGATTCTTTGTATATACGACAAAAACAACACAAGTGGCCACAAAACCTACTGGAGTTGCTCTGTAAACTTCCCTCTAAGAAGTTTGAAAGGAAAATGAGCTGTCAAGTGGTGGCCCCACCCATAATGGTGGTGTAGTCCTGTTGTTTGAGAGAAGGCCTGGGTGGAAACAAGAGCGAGCGGCACCGACAGCAGCCAGCCACCAGGTGGTGGAGTGATGCACACAGTGAGAGCCGAGCACAGTGTGAAGTAGAAAAGGTCCACACAAACGGCAGCACCATTCTTCTCAAGCTGAAAACACCAGAGGACGGCGAGGAGCTACAGCAGAGAGGCAGCTTTCTCCTGGTTTTTAACTAACACTCACGCCTAGTTTTAAAATAAATAAATAAATAAATAAATATTCCTCTGGAATGCTTTTAGGGGATAAATGATCATTGTTCTCAGCTTTAGCATTTCCACTCTGAAGTACGAGCTGGTTGCAGCATTACCTTACAAGACTACTACTGTGCTTAAACGTTGTATAAAAGCTACATCAGCTAAATGCCTAAATGAAGCCCAAATGTCTGCAGAAGTTCAGCTCTAATTCTGTGGTTTCTGCACTCACAAGCAGCAATTATGGGTGCACACTGAATACTTACTGTACACATCTCTAAATTAGATTTCAGGCATCCCACATACAAGCAGGGTGGCTGATGACCAGCATACCAAGTGCTCAGGATGTTCTCCATGTATAACTTTGCTATACTATTTAATTCAGCAGAAATATCTTTGAATTTTTTTTTTTTTAAAAACCCAAACCGCACAGAGATATAAGCTATAAAATATGTCGTGACACCTCTCCACAATTAAAGGAGTAGTTTGACGTGTTGGAAATGTGCTTATTCAAATTTCTTGAAATTGATACCACTCTTCTGCTATTCTCTTAAAATAGTAAAACACTTAGAAAACATTTCATCTGATTAAATTAAAATGTCTGTTGTAGTTAAAAATGGGCAAAATATAAGATGAAAAAAAAAAACGGTAATGAAAGATCTTCCTCAACATATCTTATCAAGCAACTAACTAATTAATGGGTAATTCGGATATGAGATTTTTAAATTATTAATGAGATTTCATGAAGGAAAATATGCATAGTAGCACCTTTAAAGCTCACTAATTAACACAATGTGTCTCATTTGTTTAATTTGTGAAGAGCCAAAGTGTAAAAATGACACAATGTGAAACCCTGGACTCTTTAAAAGTTACCAGATAAAAGCGCGTATGGGTGTATTTTTCTACTTAACAGAAGGCTTCAGTGTTTCTCTCTACTCTTTATGCTAAGCTAACTGTCCCTTGGCTAACAGACAGAAATGAGAGTGGTATCAATCCTCTCATCTAAGCCTAACTAAGCTCTTTTTTTTTACGGGTTTTGTTACTCACAAAATCCTGCTGGATATCGGTGAAATCTTTGCCATATTTCTCTAGAGCCTCCTCGAACAGGTTGGCCTCGGAGGCACTCCACTCCTCCATTTCATCCCTGCAGAGGACGGGCCCACCCTGAGGCACCAGCGCTGCGATGGCTCGAGTCATGTCATAGCCCGTGGTGTGGAGGGTGTCCATGGCGTGAAACTAAAACATAAAATAGAAACACGTGAATCTGGACTAATCATATGATGAAGTTCTGCAATATTCTGCTGACTTCTTGGGATGACACACTTTTATTTGTTCAGTCCACAGTGTGCAGCCCCTTGTGCAAGGCTTTGGGCGATGTTTGTGTGTGTGTGTTTGTGTGTGCATGTGGCTAGCTAGAAGGCCTCTCGTCTATGTTTTATATATGAGGATAAGATCTAGGGCAGAATAGACCCACACCAGGCTTCTGGGGCCAAGTGCTTGTTAAGGATAACCAGACACAGACCTCAACAATCACAAACAGACACACAAACACACACTCACATGTGCACAACAGGCATTTTCTTTGATTAACAGCCTTGCTTCTCTCCTACACTTTTCACCTATGGAGTGATGCTGATTTAACCCAAGGCTGCTTTCATGTGTGTGCATATGTGTTTATCTCACCAAGGTGATGTCTCTGGAGGCTGCAGCAGCGCTCATGTGAAGACTGGGCTGCCGGACAGAACTACTGCAGTCCAGGGCTCTGGCAAATGTACCTACTGACCTATGAAACACAAACATGATGCAAAAGATGAAGGTAAAATATATATGAAGAGAGAGGAGACAAACTTGGGAACCAACTGGGCGTTGGTGTTTGATATAGTTCCATCTGGTCTTTTTCTAAACTATTTATTCACAAAAGAATTGAAAGACGATTCAGCTGAAGTCCAAAATCCACTGCTTCCTGATAAAATATTCAGTAATGTAGCTTTGCTATGATACACCTCCAGCCAGTTAGCACAAAGGCAAAACTGCTACGCAATAACAGCTCTAGAAAAAAAGCTCTCCAAAAAATACTAGAATTGCCAGATGTTAGGGAAAGTTTGACTAGTGAATACACATATTCGCTCTTGTGCTGAGAATTAGTCAAATAGCACAATACCACTCCTGTGACTGTCCATTAAATATGAAGCAAGAGCTAGGACATGGTTAGCTTTGCTTAGCATAAAGACTGGAAACAAGTGAAACAGCTAGCCTGGCTCTGGACACCCACCAGCACCCCTAAAGCTCAGCAATACACGTTCTTTTAATTTTTTTTATTCAATGTAATTCTGTTCATCTTGGCTTGAGTTTTTAGCATTTAACATTTTGCTTCCTACCTCTCTTGTGCATGTGTCTGTTTACGTTAGATTCATGTAAATCTGAGTAGACGTAGGCAAGAGTGTGTTCATATATACATGCAATATATGTTGGTATATGTACATTCCTGTCTGAATTCATATAATTCATATTTACCAGAGAGACATATCAATCTTCAAGAACTAACTCTTGTCAAGAAAGCAAAAAAGCAAATTTCCCAAAATGCCAAACTGTTCCTTTAAATATTAAATATTTTTTATTTTTTAATATTTGTATGTTTTCTGTGTTGACTTACCGAGCTACTACTAAGAACTGGTCGATCTGTTTCTCCGTCAGTAAGCTGTTGGGGTCCCAGACCTTCTCCTCTAGTTTCTCCAAGTCTCTGCCATCCTCCTCACCTACATGGACCCAGAAGTTCCACAGATGCAATCATTTCATTTTCTTAAGTCATCCAAATGTGGTTCCCAGTTGTGAACATTTTGTTAAATCCACAATCAAATTTGATTTTCTTCCTGATTTTTCTTTTGTAAAATAACTCCCTCATGTGAAGCCTTAATGAAATCCAGAGTTGAAAAGGTGCAGTCTGCCTGCAACCAACCAGCCAACCTGCCTGAGCTTCTAACACATGTAAAAGAATTTCATTAACATGGGTTTAATTAGAGAGCTTAGCATCCCATGGTGCCCTAATTGGAGTTTCAGAGGCTCTCCCACCTGCTAAGAATAAAATTCTGGCAAAACACTGAAGCTGAAATCTGGCAGAAAAATAGTCACATTTGTACTGAATATAGGCACAAAATATGGTCATAAAATGTCTGAGAAATATCATTCAGAGTGCTTGAATGAAAACAATCCTGGCTTTTAATATTATAGATGAGCTGTGAAGTAAAAACAAACCTCTGTGCAATGTATAGTGTGTACGCTGACATTAAGAGAGTTTACAGGACAAGTCTGGTGATATTTCATATTTGTCTTATTGTCAACAAATACCACGAAAAACAAACAAACAACTGATCCCACTAACAAATATCGTCTGTGTAGCCGAAGTCTGACATAACTTGATCCTCTTGCCACCGGCCTCCAGCGATGTCCAAAAATCATTAAAAACATGTCAGTGAGCCACATGGTTGACATGCTCCTGCATTACAGTGAACCTGGGCACTGTAGCTTCCACTACCATGAATTAGAGCACTGAAAATAGTTCCCAACAGAGGATCTATTTCCTCCTGTTTGAGTGATGTTTGCTAAACACTACAGTGCCCTGCTGTTTCAGGAAATTATTTCATCTTTTTTTAAAATGACAGTATGTATTCGTGACCCATTTTTGAAGAGTTATGTCTACTTTAGGATCAAATGAGTGCCATATAATGTGTAGCAAAGTCTTAAAGTATTGAGAGATGGACCAACACATTATTGGATTTGGTCTGTTTTATTAGAATTGTTGGCAATGAGAAAAATACCAGCCCTATCCTTTAAAATAAGGGCCACATTTCTTGGTTTGGACAGAAACTAAACAACTGTTAGGTGTATATTTATTCATACATAAAGACATATGCTTACATTATTTTTGTACAGTTCACATTATATTCAGTCGCTCAAATTACCGCCTGTATGCTACTTTACATTTGATCCTGTTTTTGGTGGAAATGTGAGATTTTATTGTCAAGAAACAGGAAGCTTCGTTGTCATACTGTGTTGTGAACATGGCCGAACACATTGAACATTAAAACTAAATTCTTGTCAAGTAACATCATGCACCTCATTCTTTCCATACTCTCTGGGTGACTGTTAAATCATCAGTTGTGCAGGACATAGACAGTAATCTTTTATTTTAAATGCTCTGATTATGTATAATCATGCTGCCACACTATGACTGCCATGGAAACTTTGGTTAGTTTTTTTTTTTTTTTTTATAACTTTACTTGTAAAAAACAAAAGTAACCTCTGGCTCGGGGTGGAAAAACCCTGTTTAAGGTTCATAACGTGTTCCTGAGAATTGAGCACTGACAAAAACATGAAAAGTTAAATAGTTTATTATGGCTCTGACTGCCCTATTAATGCTAAAAAATTGTTTTAAAGAAAAGTAAAAAGTCCCCTGTAGGAAAACTTTCAAGTGCTACTCTGAGAATACATGTCTCTTGAAAACTGTATCAATTAAAACAAGACTGAAGTACGATGTACCTTCTTTCAGGAGGTCGGTGATGTCGGCCTGGTACTTGTTCCCGACGCGGATCTCCCCCTTATCAGCCAGGAGAGTCTTTTGCTGAGGGTCATACACCAGCGAGTAGAAGAAGGCATCCTGGGAAATACAGATGGCAGGAAAGCATGAGGATGCAATGAAAGGAACAGGAAGCGAGACGGGCAAACGGAGAGGCAAAAGAGGAGTGTATGTGTCTCTGCGTGTGTGTGTGTGTGTGTGTTTCCCCTCTGCTAGTCTCTCGTCTCCTCATTACTGTATGTGAGGAGAACATTCTGGGTCAACACGCTGAATAATTCATCTGGAAACAAGAATCTCTAAACTCATAAGTCTCACACACACATTGTCTTACACGCATCCTGAAGTCTAACACACCTAATCACAGTTTAGGAGACCACATCACGCTGTTACGACATTAAGAGCTTGAGTAAATACCTCTCTGTCCAGGTAGGACTTCAGGGCTTCTGTTTCATTCAGCAGTGTCACACAGCACTTCCCCCTGGAGTCCAGTGAAAAAAAAGAAAGGAGAAGAGGACAAATGATTGGTAAGAAGTTAAGAAGGAAACACTGGAGGAAGAGGACACAGAGGAGGCCAGAAAGAGGGAATATTTAACGTGAAAGAGAATAACAGACATGCATTAAAGTCCATGGGATAACTGGTTACATAAGTGGAAGATGAAAGCTGCAAGCCTGGACCAAACTCCCCTCTGCAAGGGAAACTGTCTAAGAGGATACTTTGATGTGAGAGCATCTCAAAACCGTGATATTGATTTAGTTCCAGTTGGCGCTGCCTTTTATTTGACAAATCACGGTCCAGCACCTTCTCTCCGTCCCTTATCTGCTACTGTCTGATTTCTAATTATTTACCAGCTAATTACTCAAACCTCTCTAGCATGAAGCAAATACAACCTGGCAGTTATAAACTCAACCACCTCGTGTAACCTCGCTACTCACTGATGTTAAGTTAGAAAACTTCGCTGAGCTTGAATTCTCGCTAAAACAAACAACTCATCAGGGTATTTTTATTTGAGCAGTTGTCAGTTTCCTCTTCCTTGCGACTCTTCTGAAATGTCAAGTAATAATGTGGTAATGATTAGGTGGGTTTGCCTGGAGCTTACTGATGAGCAAAAGGTAGTTCTATATGTAGAAACAGCTTTCTGTTGACATTTAGTGCTTGATGTGCACACTGGATATGAGCAGGTTGTTTTATGTCTGAGTTGTTGAAACCAAGTGAAAGCTGATTCCTGAGAGATGGCTGCTTCAAACCATGTTTCAGCCGTCATGTGCAGCAGATGCTGAGGGTGAAGGAATTAATAAATGATCACTCTGTCGTCATTCACCAAATTAGTCAGGAAACTAGTTTTTACAGCCACATGTACAGAATCCAAGAGGTAGAAATTAGCTCTGTAAAACTGAAGGTGGGTTAAAGGGTTACTTAGTCACAGCATTTGAATAAGTCTACGTTTATTAGATGTGAAACGCTGCAATTTTAGATGCACCTTAAATATCTTGGGTCAAAGCTATTCACTTTGTTAGGTACATCCATACATTCTAATGCAATCTATTACAACTGTTCTTCTAAAAAAGATTACTTTTATGTCTGTAATTTTCAGTTTTAATGTTCAATTTTTGTTGAAACTGACAGAGTGTTATAATAGTGATTTAGTTCATAGTGATGGTGTTGTGCAGGACTCCATTATATTCAGGGGTATTTCTAATATTATGTATGTGTGTAAATAAGTAAATTGAAAAGACAAAAAACTGAAAACACCTCTCAGTATAATGTAGCTCACCTTTAACCACCATGACCTCAATAATAAATACATAATTGAGTTCAGACATTTTGACAATGTCACTAAAATAGTGACAGTGTGATATTATGAGCTTTGTGGAAATGGATGTTATGACAAGGCTGTTGTATTGGATTGCATTCAGGTGTAATTTTTAACATTTTAAAGAAATTAAATTCAACTGTTATATAACTGATATTATTTATCGTCTGCATTTCTGTAATAGTCATTCAATGTGCACAGAGTTTTATCGCATTGCCTTTGTAAACCTCACAGGAAACAATGTAGCACATAATACATCTCAATTTCATCTGATACCAGCCTCACTGTTTAGTATTTACTGTTTATATCTTATCAGTATTTACTTACTGCGATTGTAAACAGAACATTTCCTCATGCTACTTCACATTAAAATATAGAGTAGCTTTTATTGTGAAGCAGCTTTATCATGTGCAGTATGTTTGTCACCTCGGTTAGCGCTGACTATGATGGCTCACCAAAAATTCTACAAAGCAAGAAAAAAATGTCACTTTTAATTTTTTAATTTTTGCAGGGGAGTCATGGAACAAGAAGGAGCAGCCACAGTGAGCTGTTAGATGAGTTTCAGGCAACAGGCTGCACACCTCCAACTCCTCAGCAGGGTAACTAACTCCTTTCACTGTGCCCTGCTGTCGTGTGGAAAACTAGTCGCATTGTGTGCAATTATTTTTCACTGACTTCTTTATTAAAACAAGGTAAGGTTGATTGGTTGTTCTCTGTTTTAGAACTATTCACTCAGGCATCTTGATAGCTGAGTGGTCAAGGTGCATATCACATAATTCAGCCAGGCACCTTTGTTGTGTGGTATATCCTTCTCTATCCTCGCACAGAAGCTGAAATAAAAGGAAAGACTAAAAACTTCAACACATCATTTAGTGGTGTAAGACCTGTGAGGTGAATGGCAGCGTACCTGATGTGTGTGGCAGGTAAAGACTCCAGTTGGCGGGACAAGAAAAGCTCTCTGTGTCTGAGCTGGTGTTTCTGTTTCTCAGGGAGGTCCGCCATCTCTGGATTCTCCATCTCCTCCTCCAGCTCCCCTGGGTGGGGAGAAAAAAAGAGGGCAAAGGTCAAACATACGCACATCAGATGAGGCGGAACAATGGCGTCCACAGGGAAAACTGGCAAACGTATTGGCTGCAGCCACACACACACACACACACACACACCACACACACCACACACACACACACACACCACACACACACACACACACACACTGAGGTGCACAACAAGCGGTCATAAAGCGCGAGGATGCAAACTTGATGAGCCAGAACAATGAAGTCCCCAGAGAGAGGGGGACTTGCATATACACACACACAAACACACACACACATAAAATCTTACTGATTATACTGTATATGTAGAGCATGTAGTGTGAATCCAACTACACCAGGCTGATCTGTCCTCCAAATCTGTGTTTCAACCCTTATTACAAAAGTATCACAGTGGTTCACACTCCTCGATCAGTTAATAAACCGATGAGTCGACTGCCAGAAAATTAAGTATCGACTATTTTGATGATCAATTTATTCATTCATTCATTCATTATCAATCCAAGCTGACATTGGGCAAGAGGCGGGCTACACCCTCTACGATCACCAGTCCATCACAGGGCCAACACATACAGACAAACAACCCATCACACTCACATTCACACCTGGGAGGAAGCTGTACTCTGAGAGAACCCACGCAGGTACAGGGAGAACATACAAACTCCACACAGAAAAGCCCCAGGCTCAAACCAGGGTTCAAACCCAGAACCTTTTTGCTGTGAGGCACCACCGTGCCGCCATGGTCAATTCAACTGAGTTGAGAATAAAAATGCCAAAAATTCACTAGTTTCAAGTTTTTTTTGTCTCATGCAAATGCAAAGTGAATGTGTTTTGGATTTGGAATGCTGTTTGGACATTTGAAATTTTGAAATTTGAAGACTTTGGCTCTGGGAAACCATGACAGGCATTTTTGATTATTTTTTTTTAATATTTTATAGGCATAACAGCTAATCAACTAATTGAGAGAATTGTCATTAGTGTGTGATATAGAGATATCCTGACTCCTAGTACAAGCCTAGCTCTAAAAATACTGGATCCTTCATTTCCAAAATGATCTTTTTGTTAGACCCTCCCTGCCTGTTAAACAGCTGTGTCTTTAAAACTCCATACACAGGTATTGTAACGCAGGCCTTGTGCCATAATGAAAACATCATTGGGGTTATTTTCTCAAGACTTGACAAAGTGCCTCCAGAACCACAGAAGACATTATACAGCTGTTTTCGCAGCCTGAGTAGAACACCACTTGACTAGTAAACTGACCTTTATGTGCAAAAGTGGTGGAGTTTCACTTTCGGCTTGTGTTGTTGATTGAGCTAATATCTCTCGAGTCACCTTCTGCAGGTACCGCACTCTACAGAGCGGTCAGAGTTTAATCTTACGTCTAACCTCGCAGGCTCCTGGCGCCGTGGATTAAAAGGAAAATCTTGGGAGATTCCCTGAACTACACACACACAAACACAAACACATAGATTACGCCCAGAAGAGGCAAGAATTCAAAGCACCAGGGTGAAAAACAGTCTAAGAACAAATCAACAGAGCAACTGAGGGGCCATCAGCCCATTTGAGTAGGTCATGTGCCTGAGTCATCCTATAAGAACAGATTTAGCTGCTGCTGGTTTGCAACACCTCCACTCCACATGCGCTCCCTCATCTGTAGATAAGGAAGAAATAAAGGTGAGATGGACAGGAAAATAGATAAACTGAGAGACAGATAAAATAGGCAAGAAGAGCACAGAAGGGAGGAAAGTGTGACAAAAGTGATAAAGAGCAAGGGAGCATGAGATGAGGACAGAGAGACGCAAAGACAGCGAGGAAGAGAGAGGGAGAGGAGGAAGGGGAGCAATAGAGAAATCAGCAGGGAGAGCTAGGCAAAAGGGAGACAAAGACAGGCAGAGAGAGAGAGAAAGTGGTGGAGAGAGTAAAGAGGACAATGGGAGAACAGAAGTTAAATGGGCAGAGGGAGAGAGAGGGAGAGAGCAGTCAGTACGTGCTCCAATTCATTTGGAGTTTCATTAGAGGAAGCGAGACAGAAAGAGGGAGACGGGGAGCAGAACAAAAGCAATCAAGGGATTTTCAGGAGAAGAGATGTGTGGCCAAAATCAATAAGTACTCCTTCACTCCCTCACTCTGCCCAGCACTCAGCACCCAGCAGACACACTCTCAGTGCCCAGGCGGAGCATACGCATACGCACACACACACATACACACACACACAGCATGAGCCTCGCTCCATCTTCTGCCACATAAAAGCAACAAAATATAGACTGAGATTATTAATAAAAGAAAAACAAGTTTAAAGGGAATAAGAAACAAGGTGAGAACTTGTAGGAAGGTAAGCGAGGAGGTAAAATGTGTGTGAACATCGACTGTGGTGTGTGTGTTACTATATGACGCATGTGTTAACATGACTAGAACATGTGTTTTGTGGGTACCTCATCCCTACGTGGTGTGCCATGTACATATGTTTTACATTTACTTTACATTTTACTTTTACTGATGTTCCAGTAGTTATAGTATTCAGCCAGGCAGCTCATAATGAGCTCAAGACCGGTAGTGCTGGTAGTGTTTCCCCTACATTAGCATAAAAATGTATAACAATAGCTATACTGAATCAAATTTTAATTACACAAGGAGTGTATTAGTTTTGACAAAACTTGCTTTTACTGTGAGGGAGAGAAAAAGGCATGTGTCATATACAAGACTCACTGCAAAACAAGAATTCATCTAAACCAAGATGTGAATATTTTTCTGCACTTTTTTCACAGCAGGTGGGTTGAAAGGATAAAAGAAGGAAAATGAACTTCAAGAAAAATGAATGACAACAATGCGTAAATTATGCAGGAGAAGAATTACAAGAAGTGCCTTAGAAGAATAACGGCATGATGTGCGTTTGAAGGTAACAACCCTCCTGACTGGATTTTTGAGACAAATCTGACACAAATCTAAACCATACATTGGCTGATAATATTTTATAATATAAAGAATAATGAACAAACACATAACATAACCAGTCTTGATGCAGATTCTTTACATTTGTTTTTACAAAACTGCAACCAAGAAAGATAATAAGCTGGACCTTTTCCAGAGAAAAAGTCAACTTGTTAAGAGTTCTCCGTTGGACAAACTGTAACAATGACTCTGTTTCTAAATTACCTCAAACCTAGTTCAGCATTTTTTGTTACTTACAAGCCAGCGTACACACAGATTCTAATATATCTGTGTTAAGCTTATATCAGCCCATTTATCTGTCTAGTCCTAGAAGAGAAGCTGTTTGTGTTAATTTTTAAAAACAATTTCCACAAAGGCTCCCAAGCAAACCGCATGGACACATATGCAATTGCGGGGCAAAGACTTTCATACATCACTGACAGTCACTGAGGGTTTCCCCCAGGAAACTGGTTAGCAGACAGTGTGTAAGTGCTGCCCACTTTTTTCTCACACATCAGCACCTGATTAAGACTGATTAGGCTCTTTGTTTCTACTTGTCCCTGCCTGTAAAAACAAAGGTTTTTTTTCCTTCTCCGTCACTGAAACACGCTGCTCTGATTAATTAACACATGTATAATGTGACCTAGGGCTGCAACTAATCAACTATTATTTTTCTTATTGATTAATCTGCCGATTATCACAGTTAATGGAGTTTAGTCTAGTTTTTTAATTGTTTAGTCTTTCATTCAGCCTATGAAATATCAACAAGTAGCATTCAAACCTCGACAGTCCAAGGTGACTGATTTGTCCATTAGTTCAGTAGTCAAGATATTTCATAAACTATCGTATCTCAAAGAAAAGCAGCAAATTCTGCTAAGATTTGACATTTTTGCTTGAAAGCGGCTGAAACAATAAATCTATTATTACACAGTTGCAGGTTAATTTTCTTTCCATCAACTAAACAATAGATGAATAGTTGCAGCTCTAATGTGGTAAATGAGTCACTCATCTGCTGAGCTAATTACAGACATCTCATCTCGATATTTATGTAACTACAAGACTACATTTTGTTTTCTGGGGGTATTTCATGTCTTTATTGGACGGCTGATAGTAAAGATTTGACATTCAGATGCTAATTTGTGATGTTGCCCTTGGCGCTGTAACCACCACACTAGATTACAGATCAAACAATTGGCTCACTCATTAAAAATGTGGCCTTTGCCGTTTGATGTAGCACCTCTGCTCGTTATACCTGAAGCTTAACAAGCCTAATATTAGATTTCATAAAAATGTAATAAGGTGCTTTTTTTTTTTTTTTTTTACAGGCAATGCAACGAGCCCACACTACATCGCACTGCAGGTGACCTGGTCATCAGTTCAATAGTTCAAACAAGCCCCGAAAATATACATGAGCCTCTGAATGACCATATGAGTGAGGTGCTCTTGCATAAAATGAGACAAATTGAAGCTGGAGAGATGAAGGGATATTAGTCTAACTTCCAGAAAAGACCTTATTAGAGAGCAAGGAGATGAAAGATACATGAAAGGAGATATGATTCAGTATACCAGCTGCTCTCGAGGAAATTCATTTTTAGCCCTCAAAAAAAATAACAAAGCACATGTTCTGTTGGAGACAGTCTACATATATGACATCTATTGCATGTATACTGATTCTGGAAGGGAGACCTCTCTGTTGCTCACCCTGAGGTTTCTTCCTTTTTAACATTTAAAAGGATTTTTTTGTGGATTTTTTATTTATCCAAATTGAAAGTTGAAGGATAGAGGTAAGTATTGAACAAACTGTAAAGCCTTTTGAGGTAAAAATGTGATTTGCAATTTTGGGATGTTTAAAAAACTGACTTTATCTCAGAGGGAGAGAGTCAGATGCCTCAAAATGTGCTTGAATATACTCTGCATCTGTTTGCACACACACAGACACACACACACAAGCAGGATTATGTAGTGGTCCATCAGTGGTCTGGCCTCTTCCAACCGGCCCCTGGCTGTGCGTCCTTGAGTAGCAAGTCAACTCCCCAACCTCAGTCCCTCTCCTCTCCTCCTCCGAGCCAATCTCCTGGCAGTGCACCCACACCATACTCTCTACAAATTGCCTCTCCATCTCACCTGTCCCAGCCAATTATCAATTATTGATGAATGGGTCGCCTTACTGGGCTGAGAGACAGCGAGGGGAGGGAAAGCAGTGGAAAGAGCATGCCTGAGGGCGAAGAGGAGGAGGTGAGTGAGAAGAGCACAGTGGACGGTTATTACCGTAACAAACTGACTACACCTCTATGATACAGTGGCTGTTGAGATGGTGGTAGAGGGACTGCAGACAGAAGCAGACAGCTACAGATGTGTAGCTTAAAAATCCTTGGTCAGAAGGAAAATAACTGCTTTTACTAATAATTCCCACTAAAGAGGGGAGATCAATCAATATAAAATCAATATTGTGATGTGGTTTCGGTTACGGCAACATTATGACACAATATAAATATTGTCTTAACCTTGTCTTTAAGGCTGCATTACAGTGAAGTGATACAATTTTATGAGCTCATCGTCCATTACTCGCACTATTTTCTCCTCTAAATTACCCACACCTATTAAAAAATAAGCATCTGAAATTACCCACAGTCATACCCAAAACCACCACCACATAATCAATATTGATATACCGGTTTCGTTAATACTGCCTGACTCCAACTCTTGTATTAAATAAGGTAGACTAGACTACATGTTTGCCCAGTCAAGGACAAGTGTGAAAAAGTATTTCAATTTTAATGTCATTCCACCTCACTAGAGCATCCTGAACAGTTTTTCTTCATTCTCAGCGCATTCCAGACAAGAGTAAGAACAAGACCAGCACAGTCAGGAGAAAACAACAACAGTGCAACAGGACAATGTAGTGCTGTGGTGCTGATCATTTATTTTGTCTATCCTAATGTGACTACAACGGGACCTCAAGTCTGGTCTGCATTCACAGAGGAGAGAGAGCTTCCCAGTGTGTCGTTCAGTTATAAAACTGGTAATTCCTAATGTGGGGTAAGGGCTTTTGTTATGTGTACATCTAACCTGGTTTCTAACGGGCTTTTACAATAGTGTGTGTGACCTAGGGCATTACATAACATCAGTTTGGCAGACACTTTTGTCCAGAGCAACTTACTATAAGTGCAATCAAACCATGTAGAAGCAAGAGCTAGATTTTATTAAAAATTGGGAATATGTGCCCTCTATAAAAATATCTAAAAGCATGTTCCCTGCGACAGTGTGAGTGCTTAGGCACGTCATATCACTGATAAATTTCACACATGTCAGTGTTGAAAAATGTGTTAGGAAGTAGAGGAGTCTAAACAAGAGTTTTAGAGTAGTCAGGTTGCTGCAGTGCGCGTGAACATGATGTCAGATTTACTGATTTCTCCCAGTAATCTTGTTTCTTAAGTGCACATAAACGTAGTCAAAACCATAAGACAGATAGCTAGTCATTAAAAGCAACAGCAGTTTAGTTTACAAGCTGAAAACTGCCGGAACGGCCTAATTGCTGAGCACTCTGTACAGTATGCAGCACACCAGGGTATTTTTTAACATAATTTTCTCATGGTTTGCAAACAACAAATGCAGCACACAAAGGTATTTTTTCGGCATAATTTTCCCCTTTCCTCCCTGACAAACTGAACACCTGATTCAATTCTTATAGACTGAAAACTAACAAGATGTTAGCTGCTTAACGTTTATTAACTACAACATGAAATCTACATGTGCTCCATGTGTAACAGGGACAGCAACTCAAAACAGGAGGTGACGTGAAGCGTCACGAGGTGAGGATGCTGCTGTCACATTATAGCTGATAAGGCCACGGCTCATAAAGCTCTGCAGCCAGGGATGCAAATGAGAAATTTGTTCTCTCGCTGTTAAGACCTAGTCCCATTATTAGATATCATGACTGCTGTCAAATAGAGAGCGGATGTGTAACTCGAACTCACAAGTAACATAGGTTCATGATCCACTTTGAGGACCGAGCAAAAAGAAACCAGTGGCTGTAATACACTGCACATAGGCCCACAACCAACTTGACTTCAGCTGAACTGGTTCTACTTCTGTGCATCAGTTCACTGACAACATTGTTGTCTATTGTTTATGGGAACTAGGAGCCACATCTCAAAAATAGAAAAATGTTTGAGTCATGGCAAATTCAAACATCTGAAGGGAGGGGCCAGGGAGGTAAAATGCCAAGTCCGCCACAGAAGCTGACCACTCAGGAGGCTGCTTTCGCTCACAGGGGAGGGGCTAACAGTGGAGTTGGAGGCCCCATTGAGGGAGTGCTCAGAATCTCAGCAAGAAAAATATTTGATCAATGACTCACAGCAGACACACATAAAGACACAGCCTCATACACGCACACACACACACGACTGCCATTCTCCACTGATCCATAACAAAACTGAATTAAATGTGCCCCTCCAGCAATTCCCGTGACAGGGCCCAGAGCTAAGAACTCAAGTCCATCATGCATATAGGAACACATCTACACACATACGCAGAGAAAGGCACAAAGAGGCTGCAGCTACAGAAATGCAGACAGGATATAGCCCACACCCATGCGGTGTGCAGCCATTCCTGCCATGCATTTTTTACATATTGCAAATGTCTGGAAGCCCCTCACCAAACTGCAGCTTTGCAGATCGCAGCCAAAACTAAGAAACCTGCATAGGAACAGCCAACACAAACATTACTCCAGGTTTCAGAAACAATGCCTTGCTACATCTATCAGTGTGCCAATACTATCATGATGCTGCTGGGGTTTTTGTATCTGCATTTGTTTAACCACAAATGCAACAAAAAGCAGATCTGGTTAAGCAACCTTGGTTAAAGGTGATACATTCATGTTTACTAACACTTAATGTGTTTTCTTTAAAAATTTCAGTTGATGATTGGGTCTTTAAAAAGTCCTAATGCTTCATTCTTTTAGCAGACAAACCAAGGGAGGTTGTAATCTGCAGAATAACCCAAAAACCTGTAATAAAAAATTTTTAGTCGTGCAGATAAAACAGCATATGTGTGCACGAACACAAAAGCTGCTTAGACTTTCTTAAGGGACACACACACACACTCACACAGGGAAACTGATGCTGTGTGGTCCAACAGAACAAACAATCCCCTTCTGCCACGGATACACCCCCCCAGGCAACCTCTGTGGACTTTGTGGTTAAGAGTCAAACACACACTCAAACACACACACACACACACACACAGATTCAAACAGGACACTTGGTAGCTCTCTCTCTCTCTCTCTCACACACACACACACACTTTCACACCCCAAGAGCCAACATGTAGCGGGCCACACCCAGTCAAAGTCCAGTGGCTGGTTTGCTAGCCTGAACTACAAGATGACAGTGTTTCTGCTCTGGTATGATAACTCTGCTGCTACGACCAGTGGAGAGTGTTTCATCAGAATGAGCTGAAACTAACCAATTCTTTATTTGATTGATCCGTCATTAAGCTTGTACGTATGGTTAATGTCAAGTGTCAGGGAGTGAGTCTACTCCTGACAACAGGTGCACAGGTAGGAAGTCATGATTAACCACGCTTTTTAAAAGTGCCCTTTAAGCCCACATGACCATAAACTGTGTCTGCCGGTACTGTTGACATCACTCATGCTGCACCACATCTCAGACAGAGAAAGAGACATGGAGGTCATCTCAGACCAGATGCGGAAAAGACGCAGTCCACGCCATTGTGTCACTGTGAACTCGAATTAAAAGGCCTTATTTCTTTTTGCACCTGTGGTCTTTTAACACTCCCCATGTAAGGAAGTAAAACAGAAATCAACATGTTCAGTGGCTCATGTGTCCCGTTAAAGCCTCAAATGAAGTGTTTGCGTTTGACGATATTTGCAACTTTTTAAAACCAGCAATGTTACAATCACACCCAGTATACACAGTGACTGACCAGGTGTGCAGAAAGGAAGTAATACAGAGTTTAACTGCTCTCTGTAGCTCTCTTTTTTCATTTTCTACACAGCTACTTATGCCACTTTTTGTGTGTAGAACTGCAAGTGCAGTGCCATAAATGCCTTTCAGGAGAGACCATTTGAAAGTGAGCACCATAAATCCCATTTGTACCATTCATTGCATCTTGCCCTTCTGTGTGACGACACTTATTTTCAAACTACCTCAAAATGTGGCCAATCAGAACAGGAATAAAACACTTCTGCCTTTGGACGTGGTCACAAGACACTTTGTTCAAACTACTTCCTCTTCAAGATACCCTCAACTTTATTCTCACAACACCAAGCAATTCAATTTTAAAGTGAAATTCACCATCTTAGCCTCTAAACTGCCAAAAAATATCCACCTATACAATCCTTCAGTCTTGAACTGACTCATGTTTTTCCTTAAAGCGAGTGGAAAAATCTGCCAGTGATCTGAAAACATTCTATGCCCACCACACGTAAGAGGTCATCCAACACATTTAAATACACCCATTATTCATTATTTTTAGTTCGACGTGCACACAAGAGAGTCTGTGAAGAGTGGAAATCATGAAGCGTTATGAAAGACTCAGGACGGGATTCACTCTAGGGTTGTTATCTTTTCTCTTCTCTTCTTTTTTGGTTTTCAAAATGATAAAAAAAGAAAAAAAAATTAAAAGTGTCTGGTAAGAATGACTAACTTAATAACTAATCAGCCACCATGTCTGTGGTAGGTGGTGGTATTTTCCCACTAAGAAAATCCAACAGTTAAACCACAATGAATCAATTTATGTTAAAATACATTCATTTCAGAAGCTGTATTAACTTCTAATGCATGTCTGGCTGGCAGATGATGCTTACAACCATCCACGTGAACAAATTTCAGCTGAGAGGAATTGAGAGGTCAGTGTCAAAACAGACACTTTTTAAACTGTCAAAGAGACAATTTCTTCATGTTCAAGAGAAAATGAATATCCTACAGTGGGAATAAAACAAAACGTCCCTCCCTGCCTCTTTGCTCTTTGAATTCAGACACCCGGAGCAGTACCCTGAAGGCATCATTTCCAACTGACCACCAGGGAGGCAACCCCGGCAGTCGAGAATGGCCCTGATCTTTAAGTGACACACTTGCTTACCTGCAAGTCAGTCCTCTTCCCCTTTTTTGTTTAACTACTAACCGTTTTAAACTGACCATCTCAGTCTCTCTTGGCCTCTGTATTTCCCCTCTCTTTCTTTCTAATGACCATTTTTTAAACCATTGTTTCACTGTCTTTCTCCCTGAAAAACATCCTGGTACCCGGAACACTGAAAGGCCACACAATGCTGCTCGAGCCCATTCAAAGTCTGCCAGCTGTTCCAGATACTGCAGGGCTCGCTCCAAGCTCTTGAGAACAGCATCAGATTCAGATACATGCTATACACCCACGCTTTTAACGGGAAAAGCGCACACGCATGGGCACACACACATGCACACACAGAGACACATAGGTGTCGTCATATTGATACATCCACCAGATCGAATGCTGTCTGAAATCAGATCTATCAGAGGAGGGGCTGCAGTCTGGGCCGTTTCTCTCAGCTTGGTAGGAGCACACCAACTCAATTTTGTATCACCCTTTGATAAAAATCTGGTGTGCAAACAAGCCTTACAATCAAGCCTCATAACAAATAGAGTTGTATTTTCCAGTTCAGGGGGATCTTCTTCGATTGGATGTGAAGGCACTACAACTTTGCAGTGGAAAGTAACTGCAGAGGATTGCCAAAAAGTAGTGTTTTAAATCCTGGCTGTCATGTTTTTTCGTGCCTGATGTTTGCTGGATGGGTTATGGTCGGTCACTCACTTGCATGTTTGTCTGCCAGGGCGATGAGTGTGCTGGAGATGTCCCTACGCCGGTAAAAACACACCACTTTGGCCTCCACGTTCCCATTGGCTGTCTGCAAACCAGAGACAATCGGCGTTACCACGGCAACAAGTGGTGCCGCACACAGAGCACCCACACATGCACGCACACACAGACACACAGACACACACACAAAAAGCCAATAGATGAGGCTAGTTTTTTAACTTTGGCTGAAAACGCAGTGTGAGACTACAGCAGTTCTCCAAAATCACAATAAGTGTTGCAGTTATCAGGACAGGAAAGGCATGTTGGGGGTTGCCTGTGCAGTCCTAAGATTCATTTGCCTCTCTGTAATATTACATTGGTATGTTGATGCAACACTGTTTTTAAATTAGGAGCTGCATGACAACGTTTTTTTTTTTATCGAGTCCTACCTGGAAAAGGAAAATGACCACTCTGTAAAATATCTTCAAGTCTGAAAACAGTAAGCCTCATTTAGAGATTGATTTGTAGCTTTTTAACTCCACACACATAAAAGAAAAGGGCATAACAGAGTATAAATTACAATATTGATAAACTCTGATTCTTTAAAGTGTTACATATCATTGACAATCACATTTGTACCCTATTATAGGCCAAAGATATTGGATTAGGAACTCTCTCATGAATCCTCCCAGTGAGGTATAATGTGAAAGGAAGATGAATGGAGAGATGATGGAGAATAAGCAAACAGAGTGAACACATCATATTTCTTTCTTCGCAATCTGCAGACACTTATTTCAGGCGTGCTACTTTGCCAATCATCAAATAATTAAAATCCAATTTCCCACAGTTCTATATTTGAAAAAAGGCTGCAGAACAGAAAAAAAGATAACTTGCTCGTTTTTTATTGTTTTAGAGAGAAAACTATGAACACTTTTCTTAACAAATGAAGCATGTTTTTAATGAAATGTGGTGGACTCCCACAGTGACCTGTGCTCCCAATTTCTGTTTAGATTTTTGCTCTTTTGTTGCAGCTAATCTGGACGTGTAAAATTAAGATTCTTCTAGCATTTCTTTGTGTGTGGAACCACAATAAACCTTACTTGCTCTACAGGCAAAGTGAAGTAGAACATAGCAGAGGATAATAAGAGTGAGAGGGGTAAACAGATTTAACAGTCAGCCCTATGAGATGAGTATGGATATAGGAAATATACAATCATAAGGAAGTATCAAGGTACAATCTAGACACATGGCAACAAAGCAGCAAAATGAAAAACTTAAATAAACTTTACATCTTCTCAAACAACACCAGGGTTTCTCCTGTGTTCACAAAGTTATATTTAAGACCTTTTTAATACTACATTGAATGCAACTTACCCATTTTATAGTCACGCTGGCCTAAGCCCAAGCAATTAAAACTAAGAGCAATGGTGAGGCCAAGAATTAGCACTTACAGTTAGCTCACATTTTTGCCAGTGTGTCTCAGCATAGTGGAACAATAACTCCTAATAATATCATTAATTAATCATTACACATGACCTGGACAGTCAGCAGAAAATGGATGGATGGACCATTTAAATATCATGTGATTTTTACATGAGGTCAGAGAGCTGGAATATAGTACAGGAGATTTTCCAGTTTTCAGTTTTTGCTAAAAATCACATATATTAACATTTTTACCACAAACATTACTGTCTATGGCAGGCATGTAAATTAATTTTTAAGACTTCTTAATGCCTTCAAATACCTTTTTTGAGGAAGCTGAAATCTATGCCTTTTAAGATTTTCCACAGGCTATAGATACGCTGACTACATCGGCTGATTCTGATGAGATTTTAAGTAACACAAGGCGATCTGACAAAGCAAAGTAGGATTAAGGTTATAATTCCTTTAAGCATTTCCATTATAAATTCATAAATATTTATATGTTCGTGCAAGTTAAAACCGTAAACCTAACTCAGTCCACAGCCCAACTGAAACAGCACAACAGAGGACGATAAGAGAGAAGAATGACTGAAATTCTATTTCTATGAACAATTTCCTGATCTATTTTAAGTAAGTTAAGGTCACATGTTTTGCATTTTTCTTTCAATCGATTAAAAGATTATTTTGATAACCAAATAATCCTAATATTTTCTAGTCCTGCTTTCTCAAGTGTGAGTATTTTAAGCTCTTCTTTGTCTAACATAATAATAAACTTGAAATGTTGGTTGGACAAAATAAATAATTTGTGACCATCATCTTGCTCTCTTAAAGAATTGTTAACTTTTACATAAAATCATTTGTGCACATTTCAGTTTTAAACAATAAATGAAAGACACTGATTTCTAAGTCACACAATTCAGACTACTTGGCATTACATACACAGGCTATTGAGCACTGTCAACTCAGCCAAACTGTTAATTTTCTGTGTTTCTCCAAACTTTTGAGCAGCTGGTGGTTGTCATGATTTTCTCCCACACTGTTCTATACTTTCTAGACATGCATCTCAAACCTTATGTTAGAGAAATCCAAAGATCCCTGAGGAGCAGGGAGACTGACAGTGACAGGCAGAATAGAGGGCTCACTCTGAGCTCTGTGCCAATCATGTTAAACAGCCTCCATATTATCCAGCACAGGACTGGGACAGGAGACAGACAGCGGGCACCTGTAACCAGTCTGCAGAGACAGGACTCTTTTTCTGCTTATTTGACTGAACAATGTACAAGATGGCAGGCTAGGATTTACCCAACACCTTCCACAATAACTTTATCATCATATTTGTGACATGATAATACAATACTGTTTTAAGTGCTTTCAGAGCAATATATTTAAAATGGTGTATTTCATTTTTATTAATTCTTATTTTCCCGTATATAAACTCATCAGAAAAGAAAATATTTAATAAAAACCAAGGTTTTTCTTTTTCAGTGAGACCAACTGTCTAAAACCAAATGATGTCCCATTTACTGTCATATAGGCTGAATTAAATCTTCAAATCGTAACATTTCAGAAGCTGGAACACAGAAGTTTTGGTATTATTGCTTAAAAAATTACAAAGAATTAATTGATTTTACTAATTAGTTGCAGCTGCAAAATAGTTGCAAGCCATGTTTATGTTGATTAATTGTTTCTGTTTTTCTTGGTCACACCTTCAAATGTCCGTTTTGTCCAACTAACAGTACAAAAGCCAAATATATTCAGTTTACGATGATCTAAAACAGAAGGAAACAACAAATCCCCATTATAATTTGAAACAGCCCAAACTGATGTGTTCAAGATATTTAGTTTACTATCACATATGACAAAGATTTGAGACATTTCAAAAGCTGAAACCAGCAACTCTTTGGCATTTTTGCTCAAAAACAACTAAAATGATTAGTGATTATCAAAATAGCTGCCTATTAATTGCCTTTAATTGACAAATAATTTAATCAACTTTTTTAGACCTGTGCTGGACGAAATTCAGAATGTTTCTAAACACAAAGCGGAATTTTAAATTTCAACCAGAAATTTTCCATTTATATAAACATATTTTTAAAGAAAATTGATATTTTCTTCAATTGAAATAACTTAAATCCACTAATCCCCTTTACATCAACAGAGAGGGTTTTTTATTGAACGACCCATGGTGTACAAAGCATAAAGAAGGCTCCAATTGTCACAGATACCAACCCAAAAATGTGAGAAAACAGATTTGACAAATAAGAATATTCTACAGAAAGGATGCAATTATTCTACACCACAAGATAATTTAGATTTCTGCTTTATAGATGTAATCAGATTTATATGAATATCAAGAATAAAACTGACTTCATCTGTTCAATCTGACAAATCACACTGAAGAAGGGTGAGTTTGTAGCTTTGGGACAGAGACATGAAATCCAATGTGCAGTGGTCAGATCTGTGCTGCATGCAAGGGCACACACTCGACCTCACACTCACCTTGTTCAACTCCTCTATCCTCCTGATCAGCAAAGGGTTACTGGACGAGTTCTCGAAATAAACATAATCTGCAGAGGAACAGCAAGGAGGAGGAGGAGGAGGAGGAGGAGGAGGAGAAAGAGAGAGTGGAGAGGGGAAAAATGAAAATAAATGTCAGTCAGCATCACAAGGTCATCCAAATATTCAGGGTGATTTCCAGTTGGACCACTCTGTGACAGCTTAATTAGTCAACAGGAAAAGTGCAACAGAGACATCCACAAAATGTTGAATTAATTCGATTAGGCTAATTTCATACACAGGAGATCCAGTTGTAGTTGGGAGGTCTGACCAACACACACACACACACGCCAGATCTGGCTCTTCAAACTCTCCATTCGGTCTACAGTGTTGTACTTCCTCGGCCCTCACGCTTTCTTTGTCTTGTTCCAACCCCCACCCCCCGCGTGTGTGTGTTGTTGTTTGCATACACGGTGTGTTTGTATTTGTGTGGGTGGGAGAAACTGCACAAGATGTACCACGCATGTGTGACTTTACTATGCATATGTGTGTGTGTGTGTGTGTGTGTGTGTGTGTGGTTCCTGGCGCCGCTCCAGGCCCATTGGAGGTTTAGCTCTCACCAGGATATCCCCACAGGGCCCAGTCTTGGTAGGGTGCCTGGTCTTAGCCCTGCATGTGTCTTGGCTGAGTGCTGTCAGATTATACCCCACACTTGGTAGGCTGCCTGGAGCCACAGCTATCCTCCCTTCACCCTGAACCCTCCCTCCTCCCATCCCCCCACACTCCCCCAGGCCCCCATCTTCTTGACCAACTAAGCCTCTTGTTTTTATTTCCTCCACCTCCTGTGTCCAACACTAACTGGTTTAGGCATGCACCCATCATGTTAGCACACCCAGGATCTGCACTGACATCCAAATCTATCTTGCATTTCTATCACTGCCAGAGTTAAAGGAAAGATCCACCTACAAACTCTTTGTTAAACATTGTTTCAGCATCTATCTGTCATGTATCTTGTATTTTTGGCTGAGTATCTTTTGGGCACAGACAGCTCCAGAATATAAACACTGATACATCTGGGAATAATAAAATAACATCAAAACAAGTAGAGAATTCACAAACTTGGTAGGAAATTAATAGAACTATTGTGACAGCTTTTTTGATAGCTTGTCAAACAAAGTGTTTCTGATTTTCTTATCATTGATGGAGTATCTTTGAGTTTGTGGACATGGCTACAGCACTCAAGTCTGGTATCAGTTTCAATAAGGGTTGCAACTAACAATTATTTTCATTGTCTAAGAAGCTGCAGATTATTTTTTTGGTTAATCAACTGATTGTCTTGATTGATTGGTTGGAGCTTCTATGCACTTGGTCTTGACTGTCGCTAAATTGCTTGGACTCGTCTCTTGACTTGACTCAAGTGTTCTTGACTACTTCTTGACTTCGGCCCTGTTGTAAAAATAAAGCACCATGTGGGCTTTTTTTTTTTTTTTTTTACAATTTCTTAACATTTTAGACTAAACAATTAATCCAAGAAAAGGTCATCACATGACATTATCATTAATTACAATATATTCTTATAGCTGAATTACTTTCACATCCAAACAATAGCAAGTAAAAGTTATGTCTGTTGACATCTACATTCTGCACATAAGTTTGAGAGTCAAACAACAAGCAATCTGGTATCTCAGAGACAGAGGAGGGAGATATACTAACCTCTCCGCCCACACTGATCTGAAACACATCATAATGCGAAGCAGCTACGAGATTTGGTGATGAGTAAAGGGGCACACCTTTGACTTCTACTGAAAAACAGCTTCACACCCCCTCTCTAGAGCTTTCCAAATGATACTGTACATGTAAAAAATCTCTCATTTAGGACTTCTGCAGTGTTTAACAAGATAAATTTAAGACTTTTTAGGACCATTTTAATACTATATGTGATGACATTTAATGCTCGTTTCATGGTGAAACCAGTGGGAAAAGTGAAGCCTACAATTGTTTATTAAGTGCAGTGCCTGTCTACAATGGGCAAGAAAAACTATTCAAGGCCTTTGCGAGTCAAAGTCAAGACTTTTAAAACCTTCTAAGGCCCTTTTTCAAGACCTGCAGATGCCCTGCTGTTTGAAGCAGCTAAGGCTGACAGTAGGTAGGCACAGTAAGAAGTAAATTCAATGAACTAATTCCTGAATACTTTGTATGCACTGAATGATCATGCGTATGAAGACGTAAGAACTTAACACTTCCTCTTGTGGGTTAACCAAAGCAGCAGCGGCAGCAGCAGTTCAGAAAGCATGTAGAGTGTAATTTCTATGACAGCTTCTTCTGGCAACCACAGAAACACATTCACAACTCAACATCGCTATGAGATGGGGAGAGATCATCACGTCGTGCCTGTCTACTGTTCACCCCGTAACAGCTTGTTACTAGACTCCACTGCCACTGTGACATCTTCGTCCTGCTGCTGAATATCAAATAGGCCAACTTGAAATTGAGCGGCGCTGAGACAGAAAATGAAGACAAGACATCTGACTTGCTCATTTTCTGACGTGTAGGGGAGGCAGCAGCCTGGAGGTCAGAGGTTAAAGAGACAGGCTTGTGACTAGTTGTGAAAAGTGTGGACGAGGAGTGAGTGAGACGGACTCCTTTTCTTGAGCAAGGTTGACTCATCCTCAAGCAACAAACTGGTTTAGAGCTAAATAATTAGCTGATTAATTGATAAGTCAATCACCAAATAATTAATCTGCAATTTTCTTTTTCTTGTTTTATCTTAAAACAAACACACAGGTTGTAATTTGGCAGTTTAATAAGCAGAAATGATCAAACAAATCAGCAACTATTTCAATAAATATTTACTTGTTTGTCAGTTTTCAAGCAAAAATGTGACATTTTTGATGCTTCTAGCTTTACAAATATGAGATTTTGCTGCTTTTCTTGATCAAAAATGCTAGAAAATTGAGTATCTTTGGGTTTTGGACAGTTACAGAAGAAGCAATATGAAAATGTCACATGATATACATTTTAAATTATTCTCATATGTTTTACAAATCAAACAATTGATCAAGTAATGAATAAATTAAACTGATAATGAAAGAAATCATTTAGCAGACCTAAAAGTAACTCTTGCTGGCTCAGAGTAAAAGATATTGCACAGGTTACCTCTGAATTAAGTCTGAAAGATGTCTGAAAATAGCAAAAACCAACTATGACAATTTTCCAAAGTTCAAAGAGATGTTGGTAACGCTTATTTTACAAGTTCATAGGTTCCCATTTATTTCAAAATAATCACGTAGGAGGTTTCCTGGAAAGAACCATGTAGTGTGATACCTATTATAGGTAAAACAGAGTGGTACATTGTTTGAGATGATTCCAATTATTCCTAACTGCTTAACGGCAAAACCTTAAGACTTTTAATCAGAAGGACAGCTTAAGTTGCACATGTAAGACATGAAATATGTCTACAAACATAAAATGCAGAATAAATGAAGAATACATTTTCAATTAATAAAAGAACAAGCAAAATAAATATTCACTGGGATTAAAATTTAGCATTTTTTTATGGTAATTAATCTCAATGATAAACTCAACACGATTAATTAAACTACATTTTTTTTTTTTAAATTCAGAACTTTGTCTCCTTTTCCTGTAATTTGCGTCAAATTATCTGGTTCTTTCCAGGAAAGTTTCAAGAAATTAATAGGAAACAGCAGGCTTATAAGGTAAAGCCAAGCTGTCTTCAAACTTAAGTAATTATTCAGCCTATAATATGTGTGAAAAATGCCTGTGACAAGTTCCCAGAGCTCATGCTGATGTCTTTGTTGCTCGTTTTGTCTGACAAAATCCAAAATCCAAATTAATTCAATATACATTGATATGCACACAAAGAAAAGTAAATCCTTATATTTGAGAAGCTGGAACCAGCACAATACTTACTTGATAAATGACTTCAATGGTTGATCGATTATAAAAATAGTTTGGGCTTTAATTCAACATCAACAGCACTGCATGTACAGTACCTGGGATACTGGGATGCTCTATTTAAACTTGCCTGCTCAAAGAGAAAACATTCCCTGGAGACGTAAAGGTAAATAAAACTGTCAACGTTCAGAAGAGTCCCTGATCAAAAAGCTCCAAAAACAGGGACGGGTCTCATGACAAACCACGGAGAGACATGCTGACGTTTAACTGCGGCCTTCAACGTTTGCCAGCTCTGAGGGACCCATTTATCGAGTGCCAAAACGCGTCATGACCATTTCAAACTGAAGCAGAACCACATGTCGAACATTCAAGTTTTGGTGTGGTATTGGGTGTGAATTGCCATCACGCATTAAGACACTTTTTTTGGTGGGGGGAGTTTCATGATGGCACATGTCTCCCAGTACATTTAAGAGCCACTGTGAAGGTGGGATATTGGGCACAGATCTCCGTCTTCCTTTTTCCTGGCTCGGGAACTTAAGTTACCAAGAATGGAATCACTTTAAAGTTCAACCCATGTCCCCTCCAGCAAGAAAAAGCGGGAAGAAAACGGTTAAGTGACAGCGAGGAGTGGGAGGTTTGAGTGTTGGAGTTTCCACCATGTGAGGAGCTGAAGCCTGGTAGAGAGCGAGCTGGAGAGGAACTCAAAATGAGAGCAACAGAGAGAGAAGAGAGAGGGCCTGTAGGCACTGAACAGCGTCACTCAGTTTCTCCATTTCCCATCAGCCCTCCCGCCGCCTCAACCCGCGTATAACCCCCCCCAACCCCTCATGCTCTCCATCCCCCGCTCCCAGCGCCGGCCAATCGGCTGTCTCCGGCGCCTATGATGTCACAGTGCAGTCGAATTTAGTGCAAGCCAATCGAGGCATGTTACTGAGCCCCAAAAGAGAGAGTCTGCTGGGCTGATTCAAACCAGGCCAGAGAGAGAGGGAGAGAGAGAGACAGACAGTCGGAGAGACGCAATGATGAGAGAGGGGAAAACATGAGATAACTGATGGAGTCTGGGTATGGACAGAAAGAGAGACTGGAGGCTATCAGATAAGTGCACAGCCCAATAGAGATGGGAGCGTGCAAACACTTCAAATAAGGGTAAAAATGAAACGAAAGAATAAGAAAGGTATATTAATTAACACTGAAGTGGAGGACTGATTGGAAAATCATACCAACCAGAAAATTAGTCTGCAACTTTTTGCAATTTTTTCAAAAGAAAGTCCAGAACATTTGCTTTTAATATGAGATAATTTGCTGCTTGTCTTTGTCATACATGAATGTAAACTGACTATTTTCAGGCTTCTAAAAACTAGTAATTTGAATACACCATTTTGGGGACTTTTCACAATTTTCTGACATTTTTCAGACAAAATTATAAAGGGAAACAATCTGTGATTGCAGCCCTGCTGCCATGGTACATACTCATACCCTAATTATGGATTCCTATCTTAACTACTTAGCTTATCAGTAAAACTGACCTGATTCATACATTAATTAGTTTGTTGTGATGTTATCTGTGTTGACTTCCCAATTTAGGGTAATCTGAGATGTCATCAGTTCATAAAATGTTTAAAAATGATCAACATTACAGAGTGCGCTTTCAAAAACCAAACTAGCATTTTGCCAGAGTATTTATATTCAGCACAGAAAACAGTACATGACACCTGTGCCTACCAGTACCCGATGTACAAACAACAGCAGAGGCTGTTAAGACAAACATCTTTGTATGGCCCAGCATGAAAACTCTGTCTCTGGCAAAACTTGAAAGTCGTTTAAAGATTCATTTAAAGTCTGGTCTGAATGATTCACTGCCTGACAGACTGTGGTTTAACATGTTTAATATGTTGTCATAGCTGATACTGATATTTCCATTTTTCTACTGCATCTCAATGCAGTGGCTTCTAACCTTGTGGTCAGCCATCCCCTAACGAGTCACGGGATACAAAAATGCTTATTTTTTTCTTACTCCTCTCAAAGTTCAGCTTTTTTGTGAAATGTTGACGAGTTCTCTTCATGACTCTAAAAAATGGTTTGAGAAAGGAGCATCACTTTCATAGCTCATATACATATATAACCTGTGATAACGGGTTTGGAGCAGGTACAACAAACCAAAATGCTTGGGAAAATGTGCATTAGTGTACTATACTGTATCTTACATAGTGTATTAGATTTGTTTTATGATTAATCAATCAGTCAATCAAAGGAAAATAGACTGGCAACTACCTTGATAAGTGATTAATCACTTTAGTCATTGTTTTTACTGCTGATTTCTGTTTGTAGCTTCTCCTCTGTGAGGATTTGCTGCTCCTCTCTGTTTTACATCTTTGTAAACTGAACATTTTTGGGCTTTAAACTGTTGCTAGAACAAAAAGACATTTCAAGACGTCATCTTGGGCTCTGGGGAAGATGTGATGGATTTTTCACTGTTTTCTGACATTTTATTGACAAAATAACTAACTGAGAAAATGACTAGAAGAGCTAGAACTTGATAAAGAAAATCGTTTTCAGTTGCAGCCATGCAGTATATCCTCAAGAAGCAGCTCTGCTACAGCATCTGTCAACATTTGTTGATCACCTGATAGAGAATCAACAGTTTCTGCTGCTGGCTTCATTAAAGCAGTTTTACCCACCTTTGCTGCCAAACCACACAGTGCTAGAGACATGTAGCATCCCTAACAGAATCAAACTAAGAATGTAAGTACTAAGAATGGGTATGGTTTGAAATGGTTCCCTACAGCTGCCACTATAATACCTGACTTTGTTACTAGTACAAAAATAGTTTTAGGTTGCCTCATTTTGTTGATATAAGCATTTTTTGTTACCAAAAAAACCTCACCAAATAAAGCCAAACCTTCCAAATGCATCAGCGTTTACAGTCATCTTGATACAAAAAAAGAACTTTGCCTAAATAAAATACTGTATTACACTACAAAATTAAGATTCATATCAGAATTTTCAGTGGCAATTTTATACATGTGACATTTTTTTTAATACACAGACAATAATTTGAGATTCAAAAACTATCAAAGCTTGTTATGCAGCTTTAGTGAGTACAGAGGTGGTGTCTATAAACAGTGTACTGTATATGACAGTAATGAAGAGGGCTGGGCTAGAGAGAAGAGGGGAGGGAGACAGAGAGGCAGGAAATGGAGAACGTGAACATCCGCCTACGCTTGTCCACGCGCACAAGACCTTGACAGCCCACACCCCATCCAATGCTTACTCACACACTCACACACTCTCACATGAGAGGTGTGTCTGTCATCATGAGCAGCAAGGAGGAGATTATGGCTCAGATGGATGTTCCTATGGTAATGGCAGGTGATTTCAACTTACATTCACTGATCAAACGCAGAAACAGCTGCTCACATCTGTTCAGGGTAAGACTGAAGCATTTCTCTATCTAACCTTCCAATTCCACTTGTCATTCCTGCACAAAGAAAGTGAACATCTACTGCGGCACCAGAATGTAAAACATAAAAAACGCCTTTTTCATAAATGTCAGTTTGCTCTGTTTAACGTTCTGTTTAATGACGTTTAAGCAGCGAGGGATTTGTGCTAATAAAAAGTAGCAGCAACTTAATTCCCATCACACATCTGTCTTGCAACTTGCGCTGCAGCAACCACTGCTGCCTGTTCTTGTTTAAATGTGATTAATCAGCAAACGTGTGTTGTTTTTACACAAAACTCCTCTCTAAAAGTGACTATTTTAGAGCAATTTAGACCAATTCCAAATAACTGTGGTCCTACACAAGATGCCACAAGGCAGCTAGCTCATAGCAAATTCCATTTTATTGTGATGGATGTATGTGCACTGTGCAGTTTGGTGATGATAGGGACACTTTGTTGAATTAATCTAATAGCTGTCATGTACCCGTTCAACTGGCTGTCCTGTATTTGGCAGCGTGGCAGCGAAACAAGCCTCAGATCTTCACTCTGCGAGTACACCCACCAGACCTGCGAGAGAGGCGACTGCCAGCGTGGGCAATTAACACCAGCCACCAGCCAAACAAAGTGTGGGCACTGTCAAAGTTTGTAAGTTAGTCAGTTTGTAGATTAGTAAACACTGCAACACCTTTAAGCCGGTTCTGAATCATAACTGGCAGCGTGGAGAAAATCCTCGCCAGGAACCGGCCAAAAGAAATGTGGGCACTGACACCAAAGTTTGTCTCTTTTCGAGTTAGTAAACACTACAATACATTTAGCACATTCTACACAAGAGCTTTCACACCAAAACAGCCTCAGTACAAGTTTTCATTTAAAGGACAGGTGCACAAATTTTCAAGTCAAACTTAAAAAGTGCTTGCTGTAATCATTCCTCCTGCCTTTACGGACTATTGAGAGATCCTTTCCTTATGTGCTTTCAGTGTAAATGATGGGGAACACAAGTACATTAGCAAATCCATCTGAAGCTTATAACAAGCTATAACAGTCTCTTTAAAGTAGATCTTCCAAGTTATAGTCTTTCTTAGAAAATTCCCTCCACCGTCCTCCATTGCAGCTTCACTGGGGAAATAAAAGCCATTGGTACAGCTGAGGTGCCAATGCAGAGGGCTCTAGCAAAAAAAAAAAAAAAAAAAAAAAAAAAAAAAAAACACACACACACACACACACACACACACACACACACACACACACACACACACACACACACACACACAGGGTCGTCCAGCAAAAAGCAACGCAACACAATGTCATCCAACAAAGCGCTGCATTTACTAACCAAATACATGCAAGGTAAGTTATGGTCACCATGTTCCTCCTGATCATCGATACAAAGCATGTACAATAAAAACAACTGCCACCATAAAAACTTTACAGTACAGTTTGTAAAATTCTGTCTCACCATACTACAAAACTCTATGCAGTGTTTTGGCATCTGAGAAGCCATCTGAGAATTCACAGATCTGTTGCTCAAACTGGACCTCCTGGATCATATTTCACATCTCACAGGTACCTGAAGCAACACGCCCCCACCAGCTCAGCCCCCTGCGTTGTTTTAACACGGGCTGACTTCGAGTCTCAATGCCTGCTGAAGCCTGATCATAGCTTTGGATAAACTTAAAAATACATATCTGCACGAACAACAACTGCAAATTGGAAGTGAATTGGGGAGAGATTGTTTAATGGCCAGTCTGAACAGGAGGAATAATTACAGCGAGCAAAACCTGTTTCAATGCTCATATGGAGATCAGACTATTCAACTATTGTGAGATCTTTAATCTTAAAACTATTTCCTTTCACATTGTCTCAGGAGAGAGTCATTTTGACCGGGCAATAAATCTGCAGCAAATCTTGGTCGTACTGTACAGGTTTAGTCTTTTAAACTTCTGCTGCCTGTTCACAGAAACTCTCAGCTAGTTCCTCTTCCCTTCCCACCACTAAGATCTTAAGACTTATGGTTTAGTCCATACTTAGTCACCAATACTTTCCTGTGAATGGGATAAAGTAGGAGGAAGAAGCGCTGCAGGCACCGGAAGAGTGGCTTGTGGCCTGCACGGTAAAAACAAAGACATCAAGGCCTACAAAGCCAGCTTTTGTCCAGGGTTCATTCACAAGGGAAGTCATTGCTTTTCCAAGATGATCCTGCATTGTCTTGCAAAGTAGCAGCCATCTTTCCAAGGGTTCTGCTTTGTTCTGATGGTGGGCTGAATTGGTCTCGAGAGAAGATTCAGTCAATTATGAGGCTTATTTTTGGCCTAACTTGTGCTTGTTTTTGATCTAAATTATTAGTGTGACTGTGGAAAGACAAATTAATAGTAGGTTTATTCAGTAATTTTATTTTCATGCTTTGTTTTTTCTCAGATTAGTTTAGGTTATTACACAATGAGGCCTGTTTGTAATGTTTCAATTTTGCCTTCCAAGGGCAAACAATAACTTGGATGATGATCGTGATCAAAAAGAACTATGTTAATGTCTTTAATTAATTATTTTGATTAATTAGGTTTCATTTCACACTGCAGGGTGTTGCAGTATTGTGGTCAGCATGCACCATCTTAAAGCTCCAAGGCAGGAAAATAGAATAAATCACTCATTGTTACTGTTCTGCAAGCAAGTAAGTTTTCTACAGACAAGACAAACAAGCTAAGCTGGTTGGTATCTCAGTATAAGAGGCTGACAGAGTAAAGGGACATAACAAATTCAGCAACATTTGGCTGGTGAAGCGTTAACTTCCTGCCCTGCTCTGAACATAATCCTGTTCTCACTAAGGTAGGCCTTGTTTTATTTGACTAAATAAGAGGGCTGTGACGTTCACTACAGGCTATTTTTGATGCAGGTACAGAGCCAAGGAGAGTCACAGCATTCCTACTTCACTAGACAATTGTCAGTCATCGCATGTAAATATATCTTTGAAACATAATCAATCACTCTCACATTCCCTCCCTCTCACTTTTACATACATACGCTTGGGTACAGTTCAACAGGAGCTGAAGGCTACCGACTGAGATCATAAAAAAGGAACGTGAATGAAAGAAATCAGGCTGATAAAAAACAGACTGACCAGCGCACATGAAAAAATAAACTAGCTGCTGAATGGCTACACCTGTCATACACAGTATGCCTGTCAGGGGACACTTAATATAGCCTTTCTGACACTTTTTGGCGGTGAACATTTTAGCAGTATCCCAACAAAACCTCATGTTGAGTGAAAATTCTGCAGCATCTATGTTTTAGCGTTGGGAACCTGAGACTTTCCCAGTTCTTCTTTATTTCTAATATTCACTAATCCAGGGAAACCAACCCCCCACACCTCCACCCCCAAAATTAGCCCCTACATCATTTAATCTCAGTTATAGCTGCAGTAACTTAAATGTACTATTTTTACACTGTACCTACAGGATGTGAATCAGAACAACATAGGCAGAAAATGAGTGGGAGGGGAAAACAGGAATCTTAATTAGGTTTTAACTGGAGTTGCTTACACAAATCTTGGTTAAAGATGTGGAAGGATACATGCATTGCTTAAATTTTTTTATTCCAATGCTCCCCTTCTCAGCTCATTGAGGTAAGAAGTAACCTTTAACTTTTTCATCCCTGGACTTTCTCTGCAAAAGCATCCACTCTTTTCTGCTTCCCTGCAAGTCTTAGGGGTTTCTGAAGGTTTATAAGTGAAATACTAATAATGTTACTTATTATTATGAAAGAGTAGCCCGGGCAATAGTTGAATGGCACGCAAAACTTTTTAGGATATGTTCGCATTAGTTACCTTAAATTCACAGAAACACAATGCACGTTACTTTAGATGCATCTTTACATTGAAGTAGTTGTTTTTGTTTATGCTAAGTTACGAAAAATACACAAAAGAAACGAGGGGAAACCGGGAACAGTTCGGTAAGCGAACCACTACTCTTCATCACCATCCTCCTCTTCACACAGTCACCATCATCATCTGTGAAGCACAAGGCTGTTTAGCTTTAGGGAAATAAAAGAAGGGAAGGAAAAGACGGACCACGCTCTGTAAATACATAAAAGACCCGCGGCGAACCATGGCGAGTCCGCCATAAAACAAAATACGGGAAGCTCCTAAAATGTTGTCCCCCCGCACCACCTTACCTCCAACCCGGTACATGTTCGCTGCCATGACTGCCCCCGGTCCCTGGCTTCCTCTCCAGGTAGAGGGGTGGCTCTCTTCTCTCGCTCGCTGCCGGAGCTGTGTTAGCACTGCCGCCGCTGTGTGTTGGAAAATGGTGGATTGATCAATACGAAACAGACTAGCCGAGAGACCTTAAAGAGACAGTACACTTTATGGCTTCACCCTGAAATTTGGCGGCAGTATTTAAAAACTGAAGTCGTTAATTCAGCTAATTTAACCAAATTAGCAGAATTAAATTAATGGTTAACGGTAATAACCGTTAACTGATAACTAGCGTTTTCAAAATCTAACGACGCTATTGTTTGCTGCTACTGGCACGTCAGAAGTCAACCGTTATGCCATTAACTTTCTCAGTTAACATTACCTAGTTAGTTAACTAGTTGTTTTTTCTCGTGTAATAGCTGGTTCAAATGACAAATGAAGAAAAATAGGGCCCCCATAGAAGGTAAATCCAACTATGTTAAAAGTAACTAAGTATAATTTTCAGGTACTTGCACTTTACTTGAGTATCTCCATTTAATACTACCTTATACTACAGCATTACCACAATTCAGAGGCAAATATTGCATTTGTTACTTAATTACATTTAAGCTGCAGTTTGATCTTGAACATATAATCAACTTTTCAAGTACAATGCATTATTATAGATTTAAAGGTCCTGGATACCCACACAAGTGTTGTCAGTTATTTGGCTGATTTATTATTATTCTTTATTATCACTTTGTACTCAAGTAGAATTTTGAATGCACGACTTGTACTTGTAACTGAGTATTTTACATTGTGGTATTGCTACTTGTAGTATTTAACATCAAGTTAAATCTCATTGCTCTGGTTTGAACACTAAGACTATTGTTATATTTTAAGGTGACCTTTTAAGAACTGGCTAATGAAATTATTGAAGTAAGAAGGTTAACACTGATGTATTAAACTAGCAGCATCTATGTGGGACTGTCTCAACCACTGCATCTCCCACAACAACAGAGACATACCGTTGTCCCAAAGATAATTTATATAAATCAGTTGGAACTTGACGTACTAGAAAATTAAGCATCCCTGTCTTATCTTTAAAGCCAACGATGTGATCCTAAATCCCTCAGCTCAGTGGTGTCAGTTGAGGTCTGTAGATAAGAGCTATGGGCAGGGTCCCATGGGGTTAAGTTGCAAAGAGGAATAGGCTTAGTTAAATTTAATTAATGAATACAAGAATGATCCCTCACCATGGTGGCAGTAACCAGATAAATCAAAACTATAACGTCATGTTAGGGCACCTTGTCTGATCATTAGGGTGTTTGGGTAGAACATAACTGATACTAAATGTATTAATTCATTAGTTAATTGTTTTATATCAGTCATATTTACACTTTGTCTCGGTATATAGTATCTAATCCACCAACATTATCTTACACAGTGTGCAGTGAGGGCAGAAATGCACAGCAACTGATGGTATATTACAGGATTCACATGATTCTTGCAGCATGATGGAAAGGTTTAGGACAATCAAGCTTATTACAGCTACCTACTTAGTTAATTGTATGAAACTGAATGCATGTGGGCAAAGAGAAAGCGGGCAGGATTTTGTAGTTTGGCATAATCCAGCATAGAAAAATTGGATATTTTGTACTGCAACAAAGACCAGCAGCACAATTTCCCTCTTTAGCACCTACCACATATACATATTTCTCTAATTATTCATATTATAATCAAAACATAATTGCTTCCAAAAATAAAAAAATAAAAAAGCATAAAAGTACAGCTTTTGATCTCAGTAAAGCAGAAGGTATCTAATCACTGAGATATAGAATGACAAGAGAGGACATAAATAGTATGGTCTTCCAGTGATACTTGTTTGATTAGCTCAGTTTTCACTGTGGAAATACAGTAAGAGGACTGTAGGGCCTCGATGCTGAAGGAATGCTGTGGTGAAGGCTACATCTGATCTATACCATATGGAAGCCTCAATTACTGTGGCCTAACACAGGGGACTACAGTCTGCAGTCACATGACCATTATAAGCCAATCGTGTTAACTTACAGTACGCACTCCTGCTCAAGTGTGCAGTCTCAATGTTGGAACTGTGCTGCATTGGAGGGATCCTGTATTGTGTCTCAGGGCTCTTCTGTGGAAAAGAACAAGAGACAAATAGTGTGTGTGTGTGTGTGTGTGTGTGTGTGTGTGTGTGTGTGTGTGTGAACGTGTTTGTGGGTTAGCACAACCATTTAGGCTAAAATATAGTGAATTTGAGAATGTTTTTCAATGATAATGTGCATAGTGGGAACAAATCTAAAAGGGTTTTTGACATGGGCTATAATTTTGTGTTAAAGAAAATGAATGAGTATTACTACTACCCAGTGGGTATTTTTTCATATTGTATATTTATTGCTCAATATACAGCATGCTGCTCACTGCTATGTGCAACATAAAGTGCATTTTTGTATAAAATACAGCCATTATCTGACTGAAAAGTGCTGCCTTTTGTTTAGAACATTGTTCACTGTTGTGCACTTTATTTCATATGATTACATTGCTAATTGACTTTCATTTTCCTACAATACTGTACAGTAAAAATGTACAGTACATCACAAGAAATGTGTGTTATCTATCACACAACAGCTGACACAACTGAGCTGTCTTTTAAGCTGTTGTAATGTTCTCCAATAATCTGGGAGCAAACCTGTGCCAATACATAATGTGGCCTTAATTAAAGGAAAATAGGTGGTCAACAATGTAGCCTTGTCTTTGGGAACTGTGACCACTTTCATTAGGACTGTTTGTTTACTTGGCTGCTTGCTGCTGTGCAGATGTTCTTTTTGAATTAACTTACTCCTCTGCCAGATGTTGCTGCAGTCAGGAAGACAGGCAGGCAAGCATGCAGGCAGAACTCTACACAGCGCAGCACAGTGCAGGTGTTCTCCCTGATGACTCTCAGTCTATGTGGAGATGGATTGGTTCAAGACACAGAGTGTCTGCAGAAACTCCCCGCGGTATGGTTGCAGTCCTGGAAGATGACCTCCGATGGCCTCTCTTTCTGTCGCCTACTTTTTCTTCCTCTCTCATCCTCTTTTCTTTCCTCCACTCCTCCATGTAGCAGATAAATGCACAAGAGAGACAAAGACACAGAGGAAATCAATTAGGCCCTGTTTCCTGGCACAAACCATTCCATATCTTTGATTGTGGTTCCTCATTTGTTCTCTCACTGGGGGTTGTGCTTGGATCTGAAGACACTATGGGAGGTACAGCAATAAACGGACTACTGTTCAAGTGCTCTCTCCTCTGCACCTAACAGTTAAGATGTGCATGAGTGTATTTCTCTATCAACAATGGAAAACACTGGTTTTACCCAATTATCTTTATTTAAAAAAACAATACCTGACAGTGTTCTGTCAGTGTTCTTCAGATGCTGGAGCACTAAAAACAGGTGATGCTACACCCCATAAAGTCACTGTCAGCCAGGTTCGTGACAGTGAGGTTTCAAGCTGCACCACAGCCATGCACCTCCTACTTTGACTCATGCTGTAGGTATGAAGCATGGTAAATATTACTCATACGCACACTGCGAAGTGCTGAGCTGCAGTATAGGCTACCAACAGTGATCCAAAGAGACCCCAGAGATTTGGTGAATGCATGCATAAAACTGCTCATCTCTGCTTCCACCTGGAAAGGCACTTCCACCACTGCAGTTCCATGTGAGAAAAGTATCCAAGAATGGTGTCACACAAATGTAATTTTTTGATTGTCTGGCTTGATTGCAATACGAGTCCTGAAGGTGACAGTTCTCTGTTAAAGGCTTCAGTAGTGACTGGCCATTTTTTTCACTGCTCTCAACACTTTGCCATGAAGCAGCGCTGCCTCCATTAATTGGGAATTTCTGCTGTAGGGGATCTGTCAGACAGATTTTGCAGCTAAAAATATCAGTAACTGAAGAGATACAGTCCTTTCGCAGGCAATCTTGCCAAGGACATACAGCTTGTAATTGTGTACATCTAACAACAGGGGGAGCTATTGTCTTGCTTTTGACAAAATGAGCAGTTGTCACAAAGGGACAGATGCTTTAAGGCCATGCACAGCTGGATATACTCTTTCTTTATCTTTAGCTTTTGTGAAACACACATTTAAGCTCCAAAATCATTAACGGAACATCAGGGTAACCTAATGCCAAGTAAAAACAAGATGGTCTAAGGTGCTGTTACCTCAGTCCACCAGCAGGGGTCATCACTCATACAGCCTTTTCTATTGTCCTCAGTTGCTCCCTGAGAGGCAGCATGCAGTGTGAGAAAAAAAGGCCAGTGTTGCAGCCATCCCTAACAGCGGAAATAACACTTCAGTGAGTTATTATGAATTCTGGGACGACGCCAATGAGTAGCACCAGGGCTGATTGTAGATCTCAAGCATAACATAAATCAAACTTTGTCATTGTGTCCTCATTATTGTCTCTCTGGTAGAGTGCTAGGGAGCTGATTTACAGTGTGTGTTGCTTCTGGAGGATGTCTTTCAGTCTGTCATCTGTTACTGCAGAAATGGCTCAGATGGAGACATTCAGCTTTACTTTGAAAGCCTCTCAAGAAAACTTGGCCCCAATCCAAAGGGATTAGCCATATCGCACTTGTGGGTTATTGATCCTGTGACCTTCACAGAATATAAAAGGAATGACTGTGGATGCAGACAGAGGAATATGTGGCACCGGAAAAGACGCCCTTGGTTGGTAGGTCTCAGGCCCCACCTTGCAAGGGAATCCTGCCCGCTGAATGTTCATCCTTCACCACAGGATCATGTGCCAAAGTGCCAAAAGCCTTCGGACGAGAGCAACACATTTTTTTGGTGAAACAGCTGGTGATCCTCCAAATGTGTCTCCATCTTCAGAGAGAGGCGCTGGCAGTTGGTGAGAGGACAGTGTTGTGTGGAGGGGAAAACCCACAACAGTCAGACATGAAAAAGGAATCACTGGAATGGCAAATGGCTTCAAAAAGTCATGTATTGAATTTCAATCTCTTTCCCGCAAGAATGCTTGTCATTTTACAGGTCGAGACCATCAAGCTAGAGCTGCACCAGCTGATGTCAAGAACAAAGATTCAGCAAATTCTTACATACAGTATGTATTTATATCTAACCACCTAGAAGTAACAGTCGGGACAGACAAAATTCCACTACAGGACACTCTGCACACCAGAGAAATAATATAATAAGGGGAATAAATCATCTTTGTTTGAGAGTAGGTAGATAAAAATGAATGAAATTTTAGTTTGATAAATACAGACCCTGGTCTCTCTTGAACTTTCACAGTACCTGATTAGAGCCTATAATATGACAAACCTTCAGGCAGTTACTGTATATTGGATGAACTCAGTACAGTTGTTTGCACTTCTAGTTGTTATGTCAGTTTAAACAATGCTGGACAGACATGCACAGTGCAGATAACTGCTTGGTATTGTCTAAACAAAAAAAATCAATCTTTATCTTTATCTATATTTTTCTTACTTTGAGTTGCAACAATTAGTTGATTTTTTTAAACACACAGTCCTATGATTACAAACCAAATATTTTTAAGTTTTGGACTGCACGTCAGACAAAACATTTTAAGACATTAACTTTGACTCTGGGAAACTACGATAGACATTTACACTTATTTTAACATTTATTTATTTAACATTATAAGACAAAACCATTAATTGAGAAAATACTCTGCAGGTTAATCTGCAATGAAAATAATCACCAGTTGCAGCCCTACTTTTACTTTGTCAAGACTTCATAGATTATATGATAACTCTGAGGCAGTGTGTTTTTTGGCAGGGATTGGGTGGGTGGGAACTTGGGGATTTAAAATTATATGTAAATATTCCAAAAACCCTTGTTTTTCCCTTGTCTCGCTAGCCTGATAGTATTAGTCCTGTACACTGGCATTTCTTCAGTGGACCCCATGATGGCATCAGAGGTCATTACAACAAGATCTGTATCATCCCTAGAAAGCCTCTTCAGAGGGATCAATAACCATATGATGTACAAAGTACTTTATGAGGTGAGTGCTTATGCTTGGGAGATTGACACTTCCTGTACTCCCACCATTGACTGAAGGAAAAATCTGTTACACACATTGGATATGCTTGATGTACCTTTCATTACACAACGGCGCCTTTTGCTTCACACTGAGTGATATCAATGAGAGGAGAGAGGCATCGCCCATCTCTTTTATCCCGCAGAGAACAGGGGGATAAATTAAAGGCTTGTCACTTAAAGACCCTTCCTAACACCTGAAACAGGATGGGGACCTGATAGAGCACGCTTTGTTTTCTACTGCAGCACCACCTATGTTGAGAGGGGCCTAATTATACACCACAAGAGCTCAACTCAGAGTACACAGCAGGTTTCTTTGCATCAAGTGGAACAAAATGTTTTATAGTCAAGTTTGACTTGGAACAAAGCTGCGTAGGGCAGTTACATCTAAAATGTCCCTGGCCGTGTGGACGAAACAGACAGGCTTTGTTTAATGCTGAGGTAAAGGAAATTTTCCAGTGCTGAGGTTTTTGGGCTCAAAAGAGGCCAAGCAGGCAGGACCCTGTCACAGTGACTGATATTGTTTGTGGACAGACTTGAATGGGAGTGCCTGACAGATAAAAGACAAGACATCTCTCTAGGAGGTTTCCAGCAAGTATCATTTCAAATACTTCTGACTTCAAGTGTTCATAATAACTTGGAAACACTAATGCTGGGAAAAAAATGATGAAATTGTTGTCATTACTAAGAATATATATATTTTTTCTCTTGAATTACCAGTGTATTGGAAATTGGTGCCAAAACAAGTATTTTTGCATGAGTAGCTGTAGTTATTTTCCTAATAAGTACTTTATTTTGAAACTAAACTTTCCAAAATTCTGGATGAAATTAAAAGAATACAATTCAATCTCATCTAATTCTTGTCAAGAAAGTGAATAAAATGTGTGTAAAACTCTTACACTTTATACATACATGCTACATGACTGATAGCTGACCAGTCATGTAGCCATATTGAATGACTGCGCTGCTGTCGAGCAAAGCTCACACAGCACAATTAACCACTGATATACAGTATCTGCTGAGTAAGACGGGGCCTTTAGAACACACTGATCATTAATCAGTTACACTTAAGCGACATGCTGCTGCACAAACAGAAAAGTCTTAATTAGTCAGACACAAAACTGACCACACCAGGATCTTTGGTGCCATTTAACAAAGACCAGGAGTGCAGAGAGCAAAAATGTACCAGGGTCTTTAAATAGCTTCGTAGCAGTGGTTCAGTCATCTTCAAATCACCCTCAAGTGGGTATTTTAACTATTAATTATCCCCCTAATGATACTATTATCATTAGTGCAAACGTGAGGGCTTGCAGGCTCTTTGTATTTACAGTCTAACTCTTAGAGAGATTCCCTTGGAAATAACAGGGAGTTGTGTCAGAGGGAGGATCACAGGACATCTAGATAACAAGATCAAAAAACTCATGCCAGCTGCCTCTACCACACCCTCCCTCCACTGGGGCCCTCACTGGGATTCTATATGGGCGCCGCACCTCTATTACACCCCTTTTCTTGGAACAGCTACAGCACATGTGCTCCCCAAACAACTTGCTGTAAACAAACAGGGGGCAGAAAATGAAATGACAGATTTATTGAAAATATACAGGATGCACCAGCTAAAAATAGGCTTTTAGATTAGGCAAGGGAGCAGTGAAAGTGCATGTAGTGGAACCAGTGACCAGTAAAGTCACTTGCCAAGTAAAACAATACACCCACATCACTAAAAATGGCATTCAGTGGAATCTAAACCCCTCACAGTCCCAGTGGGGGTAAAATACTTCAAAATTGACTGTCCAGGGCTCAAAGCAAACACAGGGGCACTCTCCCATCTGCACTTAGAAACAGTGCAATGGAGCCACAAACAGACTCTTGTTTTGTCTGTACATAAAAGCTGCCCGAGGGCTGGGTCAAGAGGCCTGCTGTGTACATCTGTGAGGGGACAGGGCGGAGAAGATTACTGAGGCTGTGGCTAAGGTTTGGCTGGATGTGGTGTGCAGACCTGAGCAGGGACTTTAACAAACAACAGCCCCCGTTTACTCAGATAGCAAATGAATATCAGGATAATTCATGTCAAAGCTGCTTCCTACGCATCATTTGTAATGAATGGTCTACAGCTGGTGTGGCTGCAGGATGACCTTAAGAACCCATGGAAACTGTATTTAAAAAATTACTCTGAGAGGTTCTAGCACACCATAACTTTGGCTGGATGACCCACCTGGAAAAGTGGGATAATGCAAAAATAGCATGAAATTAAAAGAACAGTTTGGTGTATTGGGTGTATTAGGTCCTCTGTCAAAATCTAGTTTTAAAACTTCTAATTTTTCAGTTTATATTGTGGTCACATGGTGCATATTATATAAAATCATATCATATAAAAAACCTTTTGGCCATGACCAATATATTCACAAACAATTCATACCAATTACTATCAATGTGATAAACAAGCACTTGTGCATATTTCCAAACCATTCTTAATTCTATGTGTAAATAAATATGTATATATATATTCGATACTATGTGTATACTGTATTTTTGCTACATGTAAGCAATTTGATAAAACTCAACTTAAAACAAATAAATACAACCTAAAAATAGGTCTTAAAACTGCAATTTCAGACCCTCTTCAAGACTGGAGTCACAGGATGGAGGATGGAGGATGTAGCATAGCTGATGCTGCACTTCAGTGGTGCAACCAACTGACAAGTAGTAAACCTGGGGCTTTTGTGGCCCCTGGGAGTCTGGATCAATGTTGACTGAAACACTGTGACTAAATAAACTGAGTAAAAATGATCAGAAGTGTGCAGAGATACTGGTTTACGTTTGATTAATCATTAAAAGCAGAAAAGATTACAGCTTCTTTTTATAAGTGCGTCTTACTTCCAGCAGACAAGGTCTATCACATTATTAGGCACAGAGAAAGAGGGCAGATAAATCAGTCCCTCAGTCTTATCCAAAAGATACAGTATCTGTCCATTAAAATCTCACAGACAACTCAGTCTACTAGAGCCTGTCTGTCACCCAACATATAGCTTATCATCTGCTGAGAATATTTAATCTTGCCCGTCTCCAAGCAGAGCTAAACATAGACTTCTGTTTCTAAAATAATCGCCACTCTTGAGTGTGTGTGTGTGTGTGTGTGTGCTTCAATAATTAATTCAGGCTCTTTTTTTCTCTCTCTCTTTCTCTCTCTTAGTCAAAGACACGCACATGTTCAGCCAACAGACCACGTGTTGTCCGTACAAACAGTATGTTCTTACATTTCCAGAAATTCCACAGCTGTCTGAGGTCTTTTAAATGATGTGCTTGTACGCCTTAAATAGAGGTCTCAGAACCCCTCAATCTGACCTAAATCATCTAGTTGCCTCTCTCTTGCACTTGTGCCCGTTTGCTGAAAGACACAGCCCGCTGTGGTCTTGGGCTGGGCTCGGGTCAGGCCGTCGTGTGTATGTACGTCCTTTGAGCAAACGACATCTCACGTGGCTCATGTGGATTATGCTGCATTTACATATGTGAATGTGTGAGTCTGTGTATAAGGGGGGTGGGCTGGGATGAAGAGGGAGGAAAAAGGAAGGAACTGAAGGTAGAGACAGTGGATTGTCACTGTCTGGGTCCAAAGGAGGCTCTGGCACCTGTTTGGCCTTGGGCACAGAGGGCTTATATAATGTGTGTTGGGGTGAGTGGTGTTTAGGACAGGTGTGCAGCTAGAGCCCATAAACACATCTCTGCTGCTGGCCGGGTCACAGCTCGGGCTTGGTGATTTTGCATGGGGGCAAATAGTTGAGATTTCACTTTTGAGTGCATTTTAAAATCTGCATTTCTACTTTCACTTTTAGAGACGGATCAAAAAAATTCAGGCAACAGAGGCTGAGATATCCTGTACCCAGCATGGGTCAAGCTCCAAAAACATTGGATCCTACAATTCCCATAATGCCTTATTTCAGTAGGATTTTTCATTAGACCCTTACTACCTAGGAAACGCTCACAAATTTCAAGGTCCACACCCCTAGGCTTTCTTTTTATCCAAGACATTTTCTCAGATTTTGATCTCCCAGAGCCACAGAGGACATTATAAAACTGTCTTTACTGAAGTGTCCCTTTAAGAATACATTTTGATAAAGAAAAGATCAGGATGTGTTACATTGTCATGTACTTTTTCCACCCTTGTTTGCTTTATCCTAAGACTATAAAAGAACTAACATGCTTTTAAGCCCCCAGGACCACCTCCTGCTCCCTCTACCCTTTTTCTGTCTATTCCTGTCTTTCCCCCCATGGGGCTGGATGCTTGATCTGCTCTGGAGAAAAAGCGTAGGTCTGAACCAACCACCAGATCAGACACAAGTTAAAAGTAAAACTAGTGGCCTGGATATGTCCACTTAAGCCTCCCTGGGTTTACTCGCTCCTCAGAAACGTCAATTCACACTGCCTTGGAGAGGAAGCCTGTCAGGGGCATCTCCTCCCTCACTGATCATTCAGTTTTGCTCCATATATTTTCAACCTTGAAATGTCTGAAATTAGTTATTAACTCTATTATTCGAGTGAAGGTTTGCTGAGTGTATGCTCTATTTTTCAGGCTCACATAAATGTTTTATACGACAGAAAGTGGGAATAGTATACCCTTCCTTTCATCTTTATCGGATGTATTCAATGATCCGAGGAATTTCAGACAGCATTGGCTCTTCAGTTTCAATCTCCTACCTCCTCTTTGTCTCCGTTCCGCTCCATAGTATATTTGACCTCCTCTCCTCTCAGCAAGGTTTGAGTGTGAATGTGCACCACAGCTGAACTGGCAATAAACCTGCAACCACAGCAAACAACTGGAAGTGAACGGTAATGAACTCGTGTCCTCTGTGAAATGCACCATGAGTGCTGCAGCAGGAAGACTCTCTAACTGTACACCAGGTGGGAAACATCTCTGTGGGTTCTATAACTAAGGCTGGATTGCCAACTAGCCACAGCTGTTGATGGGGGGCCCAAAAAACTATATTATTTGGGTTTATATAATTTTATTAATTGCAAATTTGTCCAAAATTTGACAAGTCCTCCATCCTCCATCCTGTCACCACGGTCTTGCAGAATGACTCTGCATCAAAATCTAGCTTAAAGACAGACATTGTTGTAGTTTATATTGAGTTTGAAGTTGTATTTTATCAAACTGCTTCCATTTTCTGTTTGTCAAATAATTAACACACAGATAACCTCAAGCAGAGCAGTATTATTCCATTATAGGAGGAGTGTAAGGCTGCAAACAACTTTAATTTCAATATCAATACATCTGACGGTTATTTTCTTTAATAACTGACTGCCTGGCCTCTGAAGCCCAAGTGAACACATCAAGATTGCTTTTCTTTTCTGAGCACCAGTCAAAAACAGTTTACTATTATGGAAAATTATTCAACTAGCAAATATTCACATTTAGGAAGCTATTACCAGTGCAATTGTGACAAAAATGACTTAAAACAATTCATCAGTAATCTGTATTGTTGCCAATAGAGGCCAAACAACAGATTTGCCATGATTAGAACTAACCACAGACTCTGCCCAATGTACAGTTTTTCCACCCTTACGAGGCCGTTGAGTCTCCAGACTGACCGTTAAGATTGGGTCCTTTTCAAAACAATGAACTCAGAGATAAGAAGGAACCGGTTACAGGCATGCTGACGGGTACTAATCAGCCGGGACACAGATGTGGGAAATACCAGAGTGTCTGTTCCTGGACCAGGACCTGCACTATGTCACCAGGCAGACAGACCAGACAGCACTGATGTGTGAAAGAGATGAACTCAGTCACTTTCAAGAGGCCAAAGCGGAAAGAGACGGACAGTGCTGGAAGCACTGACAATCTCCTGTCAATGAGTTTTTTAATTAGTTATCATAAATGAATCCAACAAATACATGTCATCCTGAATTGTGAGAAATTCACAAGTCGTTTTTCTGCTCTGCCTGTCTCCCTCAGTAGGCCTGAATTGTCATGAAGCCAGCAGCCCTCCTTAAGGGAAAGCTGATCCACCCGAGCCACGTTTCAGCGTCTTCCTTTGCCTAACAAATTCCTACGAGTCACTCACTCTGAAAGGGTGCATTGTGATTCAACCAAACACTGCCCACTCCTCTTGTGGGGAAGGGGAAAAGGGAAATGGGAGTGCAAGTGCCCCTGTGGACTGCTCCACCACTTGCCCATTAGCTTTCCCGCCTGGCCTGGGCAGAGGCTGGCCATAGAAAAAGAAATGCTGCCTTCAAGCACTGCTTGTGACTTAGAAGTTAGGAAACAGAAGAACCTGGAAAAACTAAATATTCTCAAGGCCAAGGTATGTTTGAAAGAAATAATGGACTTGAAGATGGGAGAGGTTTGTGGTCATAGAAAATGAAAAATCACATAAAAATCTAGAAAAGGGTATAACAGTGTACACATATGGACGGTACCTCCTCAAAAGCATTCATGACAGTGTGCTTGGTTGTTTAAGACATTATTAAATGATGTGACAAGCAGTTTGTTTTAAACATAATGAATGAAGTTGTATCTTTAAAGTTCTTTAGCAATGAATATAATTTGTCCCACATATTAAAATGAAAACAAAATGCGCCACGTGACTCTTGATACAAAAAGCTGCCGCCAAAAGATTCTGAAAAAACAGATTTAGTTTGAGAGTTTTAGCATTTTGCTCATCATCAGATAAAACAGCAATCTAGGTAAAGACCTTTAGCTAGCTACATACTTTACTAAAAGGCTAGCTTGAGGTAAGGTAACTTGAAGTTTGTTGGCTAGCAGTTTGAAGAACAGTTACAATGACGATGTTCAAGGAAGGGAGAATGAGGAGAGAACGCGGTTAACTGAAATTCAAACATTAAAAGAGCGAAACAGAGTCAAATGAAAGAGAATCAAACAGTTATTATGTTTTACCAGTTTGCTGTCTCTCCATTTAGCTGCTCAGTTGCTAGATTTCCCACAACACTTGAAGTAGACATGAGGAGGCATGGCAGTCGGGGGCGGGGCTATGCTAATGAGTAACCGTTGACTGAATAGATGCTCCCAGCCTCTGAAAGCGGAGCGGGAGACACTTGCTTTGGGAGACAGGAACCAGAGGACGGAGAGAGAGAGAGAGTGGACGCCGCTCCGGACAGACAAAACAGATCACTTTCACTCGACCCATAACATCACCAACATGGCTTCAAAGTGTCCAAAGTGTGACAAGACGGTGTATTTCGGTAAGTGATGCCTGCTTTATTCGGTCCTGGCTGTTGAAATTACTTTTGGCTCGTGATGGTGACCCCGCTCGTTAGCCAAAAGATAGTCCTGACAGGGAATCGATCTTTTTGGGGCAACCTGATTTGCATGTTTTTGTAATTCTATAGGTCTTTAATTTACAAATGCCATGAGTAGTGTTTCTATTTGTATATAAAGCAGCCAATACCCATTCATTGAAAAGCTATACGTTTCACACAACTGGAATTAAGGTATGTCGAGTTACAGAATTTAAGTGAACTAAAAATGCCTACTTTTCAAATGAAGTTTTGAATGTATGCGTATACTTTTGCTACTCATGTTTTGAACAATATCTCAGTAGAGTACAGTTGGATATTAAGATATTTTTGTGCTTTATGTTTGACAGTAGCCTAATATTGGATCCATAAAGCTCAATATTGCTTTAGGCTGTTTGTCCATTAGTGGGGAAAATGCAAAACATTCCTACATTTTCCAGATGAGTTTCTCACATAAGTTCACAGCATTTCTCAGATTTGTTATTTGTTTAGGGGAGAGAGTTGCTGCTGCAGTGTAAATTATTAACAGAGACAAACTGTGGGAGAACCAAAAGCTGGAGAGGCAAAGGAATCAATGTAAACAGAAGCCACATGAGCAAATGTTTAAACAAATTAACACCTTTTTAAAAACCTGTGTCTAATGTGAGAGAAAACATGCCCTCTCTGCACTGTCTTCACAAAACTGGATGAATGATTTATCTTATTTTGACACTGATCTGTGTGCCGTTTTTTTAATTTGTTGTGTTTGGTAAACATCCAAGCCTGGCAGTTGGCTTTGGAGGGCTGCTAATGGAAGCCACTGCCAAGAGTGCAGAAATGCCATATGCTGAGATTGCCCACTCACATAGGAGCACGGCAACATCATGCTGTGTCAGTGGGATGAAAACCTGTAAACAAGCATCTTTTGCATCCTTGTAAACAAAGGTGGGAAACCAGAACACCCACTTAGGGCAAAGAGCTTTGACTCACATGTAGTCATAATGAGGAAGATAGCATCTTCTATAACAGATGTTTACAGTGAAGGAAATATACACAGACGAGAGCAAAGCAGAAGATTAAAGGAGCTAAAGGATTGTGATAGTAAACAAAAATTTACATTGCTTGCCTTTGAATCTGAAGGCTGCACATGATTATGCACTCTGCTCAGTTTATTTTTAGGGGAACATGGTGCTTGTCCTGTTGAACCTTGGGTAATCCTGTGTTTATGTTTGGCCACATGCTGGGAACAAAAAAAAAAAATCGGTCCTCGGTGCTGATCTTTTCTTCACTTCAGAGCACACATCAGAGCTGTCACGGGGGTCAAAATCAATTATGTGAGTGGATGGAAGTCCTCTTACGTAACGGCGAGCGGCAGCAGCGAACATCACAGCTGCTGCTCATCCTATGGTGTCCCGAGAGCCACTGGCATGGAATAATATCTGCACAAATAAGATTTATTTCTCCCTAATACAGATTGTATGCATGTCTGAGTATTCATTTGTGCTGTAGCCTTAATTCGCTGCAGCGAGTGAGTCACAGCTCCACGGTGATGTATGTTTTTTTTTTTTTATGTAACATACTGAGGATCCAGTCTTGTGGAGTTATTTTTGGTTGGGGTGTGTCTTGTTGGGTGGAGAGCGCCTGAGGCTGAGTCGACTGTTAAGATGATGATGATGATGATGATGAACTGCTATTGGAAGGCGGCATGGGTGGAACTGGCTGTGCACGTCAAACCAGAGAGGATGGAGAAAGTAAAGGGAGGTGTTAATGACAAAATTAAACTTTCAGGCATTGCTAAAGAAGCTGGGAAACCTATGACAAGACATGGGAGAGGTCAGGGAGGGAGAAGAGTTCGGCCTGTGTGCTGCTGCTGCTGCCCACAGCCTGAAGCATCAACATGATGTCAGTGATGAATTTCAGATATTGTAGAATGAGCTCAGCAGCTCCACCTACACACAACCTTCCACTCAGCCATTCAACTCTCCAGAGATGCAAGAAATCCAGTGTTGAGGTGAAATTTCAAGTCTCTAGAACAGTAAAAGTGAGAAAACAGGCATGAATTACCCTCCCTCTGATCTACACTAGGACATGTGTTATTGATAGAGAAAATTGTCTATTTCCCGTCCCATTTTTCCTCCTTGCGGTGGAGGTTCGTGGCGTGCTATATAGAGTGGTGATTGGCCCACCCTGCAGTTACCCACCTGGCCATCCAGCTGGTGTTGCCCAATATTGGATTTTGCAGGCAAAGGCGTTCAACACTTGACTCTCCTCTTCTTTACTTCTTTGAAAAAACGTCATCAAATGGCGAGCGGGGAGCCACAGTCTGGGATGGAAATTCTTTTGGTTTCATTATTTTCCGTTACTTTAACAGGCAGCTGTTTTATAGCAGTGACGGTTCAATTTCATCGCCACTAAAAGGCCAATGTTGACTGTTGCTGCCGTTTTCTCGGACTTTGAAGTGTCTCAAGTGTTGTGAAGATATTTTCAGAGACCCAAGTTTAAAAAAAAAAAGGAAACCTTTCGCTTGTTGCCGGTGTTGCGAACATCTTAATTGCAGGGTTGAATTCAAATTCCCAGCGTCCACATTGTGGCTTCGCATCTGCTTAGTTCCTGCGGTACAGAGATGCTTATAATACACTGGGGAGTATTGGGCTGACATGTGACCAGGCCTAGTGGAAATACATTGTTAGCGTGTGAGAGAGTCACAACACAGCATGGTGCACTAAATCTCCCCAACTCCAGATCCAAATTCAGCTGAGCGATCCAACTCTTGTGCATGACAAATGAGAGCAATGCATCTTTGTGCAGCTAAGTGAATAAATGAGAACTTAATGGGAACTAATGGTGCTCTGCTGTGACTGAGTTTCTCTTTCATTCACTGATTCTGTTCACTCTGGCTCTCTTTCCTCGTCTTCTTCAGTCACTTGGTGTTGCCTCAGGCCCTAAATTCCTCTTCCCCTGATGTTGTTTTTTGATGGCTCGCCTTTATTTAAACGGAGACTCTCAAAGTGCCTCATGCATTATAATGAGAAACTACATCTCTATTCACACAAGGCTCTTTCTGTCTCTGTGCACGTTTGTCGTTCCAGCCGGACAGAATACCTTGGTCCTCTCAGCCCGACGATACAGAACGCTGCACTGCTTCCCACACACCTCTTTTTTTATCCCCCGCTTTTACCCCAAACATCTACACAATAGCCTTTTTTTCTTTCCCCTCTCTTCTGTCACCGCTAGAGTACCCTGTTTTCCACTTGGTTGCCCAGTAGGGCTGTGTGAATGTGCCTTGTCAGTTATGTAACATCATTTCTTGAGTCGTTGCCTCCTGTTCGGTGCCATTGCATAACCTGCCAGCTACTGTGTGCCAGTCAATGAGGGTCCTTCTTCTCTGCCTTTTTGAGGCACAAATATGATCCCTTAATGGAGATGGCATTAAGCTTGGTGCTGAAAGTCAGACTGCGCCACCCCCACCATCCCCCAGCACAGGTGAAACCATTTCACCTTACAGTGATACAACCTGTTATATAACAGCACAGAGGAACAAAGTTAGTTGTGTGAACCTCATCCAAATGATTTACACTTTGAAGTCATAACCCTCAACATTTTCATTATTAAAACACACATTTTTAATATTGTGTTATTATGTGTGGCTGGCTCTTTCAGAAATAGCAGTTAGCTTCTGTACACAGCAAGCCAGACCTGCTTCCAATAAAGGCTGAATATTGGCCTCTAAACTTAATATTAGAGGTGTCTTGGATAAAACATCATAAATTCAATGATAGAGAGATTATAAATCAGAAAAAGATGAGACGGGGTTAGACCAAAGGTTTTGTATGACAAAAAAAGGAAACTAGATTCACAAAACTATAGACTAGCACATAATGGTAAATTGCAGTTGCCTAGGATTCTAGAGACTTACTTTCACAATATTATCCTTCTGTAATATTTTATGCAGTGCTTGAAATTCTTGAGCTCCAGTAGAGTTACACAACTAAACAAAGTTAATTTATAGTCAGTGTAAATTTAGACGTTTACAAATTGTGGCAAAGATGGGCCCATGCAAGTTGAAAATGCTTTAATTTAAGCGTAAAATTAGCACTTAACATCCATAAACACCTGGAGATAGGAAGGATGAAGACAAACTGGTGGAAAATTGTGAATTGAAGCAGATAATTACAGATGAAGGTATTTAATTTTTGCTCAAATTTTGAATAGAACAGGCCTCACCCTCGCATAGGGGGGTGCAGAAAACCAAAGCCAGTAAATGCATGCGTTTCACATGATGTGGCAGACAACGTTAGAGTTCATTAGTTCAGTATTAGTGTTCATTCTCACCATCTTAGACCATGTCATCTTTAGTCTTCCTCCTCTTTATTAAAACAATGTGACAGCACATGGTTTATTTGGGTGAGCTGTAAACAAGTTTATCATCTTTTGTTGTGTTTCTGACAGTAGCCGCTTAAAGGCGCTCAAAGTAGGCGTCATTTTGATGTAACTCTGGGAATAGTATTGTTTAAAATCACATACTAATATCACCACAGGTGTTGCCAAATCAACAGGACTGAAATCTTAAGAATTATAACTTCATCTCTTAAACTTTGAAGTTCCTTTTCTTCAACAATCTCAAAGAGAACTACTCCACTGCACCATGCTCTCATGTAGACACAGTCAATTTTATTATACCGTTTTACAAGACTCAGATGATTTCACTCAATGGAATTTAAGCACAGCTACATTTTATGCCTCTGTCATATGATGTCTACCCCTCAAGGGCTGATTATCCAATTACCGTAGGCTTGATCTGAAGGTGCAGGTCGACTGATATGGGCCTGCCTCCTCTTTTGAAGACATGGTCCGCTACTCTGTAAGCAAGTCATGCACACTCGATCTTTTTGAAGTCCCTGTAGCTGGGACACAGTGTCCTGACTGGATAGAGAAGAGATGTGGTGTGGAGTAAGTAGGCTCAGGGGTTCAGGGCGGGGGGGGGGGGGGGCTCAAGCGAACAAGTCATTGGGGCAGGGACTGTGGAGTAGCATTTTGCCTGAGGCTTCTCTGACCAGCGCAGACAGGATGCGAGTTAACTGCAGCCCATTTACGTCAGCCAGCAGGATTCACAAGGTCGGCCTCTTTTATACACAAGGGGGGAGGTGGTGAGGGGAGAGAGAAAGGGAGAAAGCCTGGGGAGGAAACCTCGCCTTGGCTGAGGCGACAGACGACCTCCAGAGCGAAGTTTTGCCACAGGGTTGCATCAGCCACGGGGAGAGACAGATCCAAATCCATGTTTCCTAGAGGCTCTTTAGCATTGGCCTCCACCCTGCACAGTCAGAGTGAGCACCACAGGAAACTGCACGCACATGTTGACCCTGAACAAATCGATTCTAATGTTCCACAACATACTACCACGGGGGTCAACCTACTTTTAGTTTACACAGAGCAAGCAGAGGATCATCAAGTTTTTAAAACCTTTTCAACTGTCTAATAAGTACTTAAGTGATTTCCAACATTTTATAGGCAAAAATGTCATCAGTTCATTAAGAAAATACTTGATAGTTGCAGCTAACGTCATTTATGACACAAAAATGTTTTTACTGTTGGCTTTACGATCTCTCATATATCATTATGTTCAGTTAATTGATCATTTTGTCTATGAAATGTCAGAAAAATGTCAACTTTAATTTCCAAGAACCTAAGGTGACATCTTCAAATGTCTTTTTGTCTGACCAGCAGTCCAAAACCCAGAGATATTGAGTTTCTAATGATATGTGAGAGGAAACGGCTCAAATCCTGACATTTAAGAAACTGGAACCAGTGAATGTCTGGCATTGTTGCTGATAAATTCGCTAAAAGAATTATTCGATTAACAAAAATAGCTGGCATTTCCCTTGTTGTTGATCAACTAATCCACTCATCTTCGCAGCTGTAAAGAGAACACCATGTGCTCTGAAGAAAAGTTGTCATTTATCTTTATTTTTGTGGCATTTCAAAGACTACTATCAGCAGATTAATCAAAGAAATACTCAATAGCTTGGCAATGAAAATAAGCATTTGTTTATACTTTTAGCCTAGTTTAGCCTTACGTTTTTGCCCTCTAAATGCCTCATCACTTTGGCAATGCCTCTTAGACGTGAAACTCAAAATGGTCAGGATGTTGACATGAAAGAGACAAATAAATACATAAATCTGCTCGCCAAACCATCACTAATTAAATGTCATGATCATGTGAGCTGAGCAGATATTGACCCACCATTAACGCTCAACAAAACATGCTCTTGTAGGTTTGGTATGTGATATACCCCAGGTGAGAATTCCTTCACAATAACTTCCCTTTGTGAGGTCGAATGCCCCTGTGTGCCCCAATGAATGGCCATTGTCTTTAAGTTAAGCAAAAGGTCACAAATCCTTGAGGGTGTTTGTGCTCCAGAGAGCAGAATAGTGAGAGGATGCAGAGAAGGAAACACAGCCTGTTTGTTTTTTCCTTTCTTACATTTCTCTTGAGATATGAACCGGGTTTGTACCTCCCATGTTTGACTCCTGCTTTGCCTCCAGTCACTCAGTCAGCGAGTGAGTGAGTCAGGTGTATGGAGTTTATTAGGACGTGCAATCATCACACGACTGTGACGAAAGCCAAAAAAGCAAAAACACCCGCATGGACGCAGCTGTCACTGATGGACGAAGGGGAATGAGAAAGAGGAGGCAGTGAGTGTGTGTGTGTGTGTTTATAAGTGTGTTTTGGACGGGTTTATTGCAGGAAAGGCTGAACAGATGGGTCCACATTACCAGAGGGTGCCACAGAACAGAATCCAGCCAAGCGAGACTTAGAAATATTTACAATAACACTGGTTACATCATGAACATGAAGACATGAAGAGACTCAAGCGTAATTTGCCGCAAAAATATTATCACAAGCCAGTGATTTAATGCCTGTTTAAAATACACTGAGTCAACGTCAGCCTTGACTGTGACAAACTGATTGAGAATATAGTTATAAATTGTACATTTTTACATATCAGCGAGTCCTTTGATGATTATATTTACCCTCATGCTTGATTAAAAAGTGTTGCGTCTGCGTTTCGCTTCTGTCAAAGCTGTTAAACATCCAGAAACAGGAGCCTTTACAGTTGTTGATCTTGTTGTAGACTCGAGCTGTCGAGTTGTTGTCGTCCCCTTTGTCAAACACATTAGACCCCCCACCACTACCACCACCTCCTGTTGCACCCTGATCAAATTATTGAGTGATAAGAGAGAGCACCCATATAAGATTTCAGAGCCTAACCCCTGCCCTGCTCCCCTCCTGCCACATTGCATTCTGGGCTTTCAACTGTGTAAATGTTGTATTAGCGCTTGTTTATCTGTTATGACTGCGAATTAAGACAGGGAACAAATTTCCTCCTGACCTGGGGTGAAACTCGGTGCCATCGTCAGCTCTGGTGTTCAGCTGCCACGGCACTGTCACTGCTGACAATTAAGCCACCGTAATTAAGCCATTTGGAGAAAATGGGCCGATAATGTTTTCCCTCTGAAGACCCCTCGTTAAAGGTCTGTTGCTTAATGTTGTGTCCAATTACAGTGTGTTTGAAGATCATTTGCTGCAGGGCCCGCTCCCTTTACAGGCCATGGGACTCCGTCTGAGCGTAATTGGTTTCACTCTTAATACGATCTGAAGTGTAAGTGCATCATGTAACAGAACAAACAAAATAAATCGAATCATAGCCTGCTTGGAAGTTCTCTGATGTCCCTGCGTCTTGGTGAGCAGAACGGATTCTCTTACCCGCTGTAATATCACATGAGTAATTTGTTTTCAGGGATGCTGGATCTATCTGATGTCGAATTGCTGTTTTTTTCTCTTTGCATTAGATGTCTTATGACTCCAATTTCCCAGGGAAAAAAAGTTAGCCTCAATTAATGACTTCTCTTCATGAGAGACCACGGCTTCCCTATTGAATGCTAATTCTTTGGCTCCACATAAATCTCACTCTTATGGATTCGTATCATGGATAATATGTCACTGGAGCAGTAAATAAAATATGACTAAGTGCTCTCTAATCACTTATAGTCTATTACAGATGTTCAAAGCACTGTATATTTTAATATTTGCAGCTTTGTAATAAATTATAGCTGTGTAAACGTCTAAATGTCTTTTACCATATGAAATCTGAACCATAAGCCAATCTCAATTTCCATGTTCTTTCCAGTTTGTCACGCTAAATCGCTCACTTATGTTTGGGGTTTTCAGTGACACAAAGTTCTGTGTTTACACAAGATGTTGCCCCTTAATTTCATGCCCGTGTAAAGCTCGCAGTAATGCTAACGTAATGCCATGTTCGCTGGGCGTCACTTGAGCCTATTTGGTAATTTCCTGGCTCCAGATCAACTTAACTATGCTGAAGCGGGTGGAGTGCCACCGCTGACGTTGTGTTTATGCACATCGGGACTTTTCTACATGATATTGCACTTCTGCTGCCACTCGCTCAGATCACATCTTATTACAGACTCATGCAGAAATTCACGCACACAGAGACTCTTCACAATCACAGGAGCACTTTCAAGTATGCTCAGTTTTGCCTCCTTCAGTTTGATTAATGCTCGTAACATCAGTGAAACCAAGCGGTTGTAAACATTGAGGCCAAATCAGTGAGAAGAGGAGTCAGCAGCAGGCTGTCTCAGTGATTTAAAGCATATTGACAATGCAATCAGAGAAGTCGACCGCAGACTGAAGAGCTTAGACCAGGAATTTACAAATGAAGTTAAGCAGCTTACAGTGGTGCAGGTATCATATGGTTATGGCGACGACCTCTGACCATGACTCTGTTTCATTTTGTCTTGGAGCTCAGTGTTCCTGCAGTAGCATCATCTGTCTGTCAAATACTTCACATGAATAATAACTGTACTTCACATGGGCTTTGTTTCAGTGTGCCCATCTCTGCTATTAAACACTAAATATAGACGGTTAATTGCAAAAACAGACTTGATTTTCAGGTGAGATTTTCTAAAGCTCTGCACCAGTTATTTTCTAAAGCAGGTCATCTGTTTACATGAAGTCACGGGGGGTGGGGGTGGGGGGGGGGGGTCCTTTGTTGTTCGCTTTTGAGTGAGGCAAATCGCAGGCTGTCATGAGAGAACACAGCCCGGCTAAAAGGATTTGGCACATCCTCATCGATGTTGACAGTGTAAATGTGAATTTCCGCAGAGACTTCTCCTGTGAACGGGAGCTTGTTTGTTTACACAAGTGGGCGCATTTACCCTCACGTTGTTGTAACGAGGTAAAGGGAGACACGGTGGCATTTCAGTCGCTTCATTTGTGCCCACACGTGTACTATTTTGGGACACAGAGAGAGCCGTCTGTCTGTCAGTCCACTGGTGCAGTCATTACATAATTCTTATTATTTAATTTAGATTTTTCTGTCTTTTTTATGTGTGTGTGTGTCTGTGTAAAATGTCAACACAGACGCATATTTTCTGGATTTATTTCAGTAGTCGGGGCTATATGAAGGATAATAAGGATAGAGCCTGGATGAAAGCTGCGGGTATAAACATCTGGGCCAGATGCAGATCCCCTCCACCTCCCCCACTCTATAACTCCCACAGCACATAATGCAGATAGACAGGCTCACCCCTCTTACAATAACAAATGCCCTTTAAAACAGGGAGCTGTTAAACAGTGGACTTTGTTACTACACACACAGACGCGGTCGTATACAGAGGAATGAGGCTCTGACGTCTGTTTCTAGTCATACGCTGACTTCTCAAATCTGTCTGGAGGTGTGTCAACGTCCGTGACGAATACACACACACACACACTGAACACGCATCATCGAGGACACACTGGCAGGGCTCCTGTAGTCCATTAATGCAGCCTATTTTTAACACTAGAGGTGTCAGGAGGTATATGGTTATCCTCAGATTTAGGAGGAAATAAATCACACTCACACTCAGCAGGTGACAGGTTAAGCCTCTGCTGGTTCCATTCACACTGATTTAAACATCATCTGGAGGTGTTTAAGGTTTGTGACTACTCTCTAATTAAAGGCTAATTTTACACAAGAAAATTTAACTACACTCATAGCAGAAAATGCATGGTGAATGAGATTTGCAGTTGTGTCAGTGTCAGTTGAAGTTGAAGCACCGAAAGGGTTTGAAGGGTCTGTTGAGTCCACAGGAGTCATAGCATGAACAGCAGCATCAGTAGCTCCCAGTCCTCCGTCTGCATCTACGCAGGATGCGTTCAGGCTCAGTATTGATTGTAGGTCACCCACATTTTGGCAGTACCCAGTACCCAAGTCACAGTCAGGTTTAGGTTTATTGTCATGTTCACATGTCCCTGTCGTTTCAGTAGAGAGTAAGCATTTCCTTTTAACTCCAGTGGTGTCTGGAGGTTTTTGCGGCCATCCTGTGATTCAAGAGCAGATTATTGATCTACAGAATGATTTATTAAGGGCTTTTTACTCTGAATAACATTATCTTTAAGAGTGATTTTACATTTCCAGCAGTGTCTTCTGGCCAAGTCAGCATTCCTCCGCTATCAAGTCTTGATGTGAGGCCCCCAACTGTCCACCCTTCACCCTGCACTCAGTCCTCTCCATGGTCTTGTTGTCGGCCATTTGTGTCAATGTTTAAAGTTCGTCTTCCAGTTTTGTTTTTCTTATTTTTTCTTGTGTTTTTGGACAAAATAGTTCAGAAACAGAGAACCTTGATGTCTCTTGATGTCTGATTTAATTTGCCTCCTGACATGACGCTGACGCAGGAATTTGACATGACTTTAACGTTATGGTACATGTGGGAAACCGAGGAAGAACAGGGGGAAGCAATCATCTGTATGTCTGCATACATGTTGTACGTGTGTGCGTATATTTGTGTGTTTTTGACTGAGGGTATGTAGGAAACCAACTCCAGTATCCGGCTATTTGTGCCCTGCCTTGATAAGAGAAGGTGTTTCCTCTGCTGCCGGCATGACTCCTTAGGGCCCATTGTGTGAAAGCAGCAGAGATTTATTATTGGAAAGGGTATAATTAGGGCCCTTTTGCTTGTCTGGAGGGGCGGTCGGTTTGTGAGACTGGAGAGAAAAAAGGGGACGGAAATGGGGTCGAGGGGCTGTCTGCAGAGGAAGGGGGGTGTACTGTAAACTGGGGGATGGGTGTGTGTATGTTTGGAGGGGTAACACAAAGGGTCTGGGTTAGATGTGGACACCCCCCGCTGCTCCAGCTGGCCTGGGACTCACGCCACTGTCTTTCTATCCCGCAATGACATCATGACAGCATCCTGTGTGGTACACAGGCATTCCCAGTATCCCCACCCCCTCCCCCCTCTAGAAAACAATCACTCAGCTGGCACAATGACAGGATTTCAATCGGGGCACAGCAGCCCAGAGATACAGTGCACAAGCTAATCATTATTGCAGAGAGTGAAGCAATGAGGGGACGTCATCCCACTCTGCGATTACTGATAGAACGGCACATTATAACACATACAAAGCCCAGCACAAGTGATAGAGAGAACAAAAGCTGCTGTTCCGAGTAATGTATATAAATGCCGCTTTATGTGAATGTTTGCACTCAACCCCTATTCTTCTGTCTCTCTTTTGTCTTTCATCTACAGCTGAAAAGGTGTCATCACTGGGGAAAGACTGGCACAAATTGTGTCTCAAGTGCGACCGCTGCAACAAGCTCCTTAATGCTGGAGGCCACGCTGAGGTCAGTACCACACCACTATTAACAGTACAATAGTATCCTTTCAACACTGAAATTACACACAGGTGACGCTAATCTCTAGTTCTGCAACAAACCATCTTTTCATCATCAAGAAATCCTCCATGTTTTCAGCTAATCAATGCCTGTTCGTTCTGTTAAGTGTCAATTGATGATTTAAGGACACATCAAAGTTAGTTTACAGGAGTTGCATAGTACTTCTGCACTTCTGTGAAAAAAGTTGAATCCAGAAAAAATCTGTAGTCCACTAATTTCTGCTTAAGGCTAGAGACTCAAGGCTACGTTAGCCGCTACCAGAATAACACACCAAAACTCCAAAGGAGCTGCCGGCAGTCAAGTTGCATTGTGCATAACGTAGGCACCAGACTATAACAAGAAAGAAGAGTGTGTGAAATAAAAACCATTAAAGCTTTAAACACAGGCTTTTTCACTGAAGGCATTCAGTGTAATTAAAGGGTGAAATAAAAGGGAAAAACCACAAAATGTGGCTTTTAACTCTGCAACTAATGCAGTGATATGACTCTTTCTAGCCAGTATAGCTGTGTGTATGCAGACTTTACATCTGACATAACTAATAAGACGTCACTAACATTGCCTGAGGGAGAAGTTCACTTGCCATTGTGGCCATTCATGCTAACAATACATGCACTCAGTAGTGCTAAAAAATGGCCACCAAATGACTTCTGTTATGCTCTTCTGAATTGACCTTTCCTGTTTTATTTGAGCTTTATTTGAGGTAGTTGTTTTTTTTTTTTCTCAGTACTGTAATGTCAGTCACACAGGGTCAAAGGTCAACAAAGTCTGTGCCTTAGCTCATTGACTATTGCTGTGAAATCTAACAAAGGGGAGGCCAGTTCTGCCTGGTTATGTATTGACTTATTGACAGACTTTATCTACATTGAATCATCAGTGAAACAGTTCAACAGATGTTGTTGTGGCTTCTCAGAGCCTTGAGAAAAAAAACATTAACAAAGTTCCAGTTCCAGTGTTTTAACCTTTAGAAAATGATAGTTTAATATATAATGATAGTGTGTAAGTTCTTATTAAAAATCCATATCCGTAATTACATGTCAGGGAGGAAACACAGTATTACAGTTTTCAAATGTAAGCATTTTTCAGCGGGTTATTTCTTTTCACAGACTGTGCGCATTCTGCACAGGAAATTGCTGAGTGCATGTCCTTTTTCCTGCCTGGTTGCATCTGTCAATATGGTTTGTCCCTGTGGGAAATTTAACCCCCTTAGCGCTACAGGATGAGTTGTTTTCAGATCCTTTTTCCCTCTGTCTGTTACATAATCAAACTGCAGTATCATGTCTCAACTTAGATTCCCCCGACTGTGACCCCAGAACGAACCACTGCTCACTATCTGGCACTGCCACCCTGGGGATTTTCTTATCATGCCCCTTTTTTTTTGCCTTCCGTGACCCAGCCAATGATTCAATTCTCACCCTCTCTCTTTCTCTCTCTCTGTACATCGCTCAAACACTTTTCTGAGTCTCCCGCCTCTTTTCTCTGTGCGAGAAGGATGTGATCTCAGCCTCTTTGTACACAAAAGCAATTTCCCTGCAGACCCCAAAGGATGCTGCTCCTGCTGTTTAATCTCTGCATGATTACAGTAATGTAGTCACACAATCTCTCTGAAGCCCGTGCTCTCTCAACACCACCACCCCCACCCCATGCACGCTCTCTCCATGGACAGCATCCAAATCCCGCCCTGGGCTGCAGCACCGTGCCACAAGCCTGACTTTAGTAGGAAAAACTCAGTGCTCGATCATCGTCATGGAAACAGAGTGAGGCTGAGAGATGGTGCATATTAAAAATAAATAAATAAAAAGGCATGTAAAGCAGCTGTGCGGCTGTCTGGGAGGCTGTTTGATGTCATCTCAGGCCTGGTATGCAGGAGGTTATGAACCTCAGAGCAGCAATGGCTGCTTGAGGGGGCGGGGTGAAGCCCAGTGTGGCCTGTCGTCTGAGGGCTAAAGGAGGGCAGCAGCCTCCTGAGGCTGGTGGCAGAGAGCCAGGCTGGAAAAGACAAGGTGACAAGTCTCCACTGATGATCTTAAATGATCATGGCTTTATTAGCCCTTAGCACCTGATTAGCACAACTTGGATTAAAAAAAATGCATACCTTCTTCTCTGAGTCAAAACTAGAACATCTGTGGTACCATAATTAAAGCCTAATCTATTCCTAAAATAACCAACAGCTATGGCATGTTGCCATAAATCTGTAAATAAAGGAAGTGAAAAGCAGAATAAAAAGAGCCAGGGCCAAGACAACTGGGCCAAATTCATCTCCACTGTTTTATAAACCTATACACACATTGTTTACTCAACCAGAGTGTTGTTCTAAACTTTTCTAACATTAATAGCAGTGCGTCAGAGCTTCTCCTGCTCAACTATTATAGGTTCTGCTAGCCAGTTAGCTGAACCAACCATCTCCCTCCCCGGCCTTCATGCTCCCGTTGGCCAGAAAAGTATGAAGAAAAATAAAAGTATGAAACATCCTATCTGGAATTTCAAACAATAGCGTTGGTGCACAGATGTAAAATGTGAGCTGTCAGAAAGAGGAGATCAAACTAATCAGATCAACTTTGGAAGAGACAACCACAGGAGATAACTGATCTGAAGTGCTTAGAATAAAAACGTACTACACATCAGTGAAGTTTTGAGCCAAACAGGACAAAGTGCTGTCATCGCGGAGTTGGTTCACAGTCGGTGCAGCCAGAGAAAAGCAACTGCAGGCGTAGTGACTTTGCGCAGCGCCAGTGAAAGTCAGACAAAATTTCTAACTGGCATGCATTGTTTTAAACCCAGCATGCATCACGTCAAGTCAGCGCTGTGAAGCCCCTCATAAAGTCGAACGCACCTAAAGACATAGCACCTGAAAGGTGAGATTTATGCTTTATCTGAAGTGTTTTCAAACTGTATTATTCAGTTTTATGAGGCGCAAGTAAATCCTGCTTTGTCAAAAGGAAATCCTAAAACATTTACAGCACCACAGACACGCTAAATGGTGACATCTCTGAAAATCCGAACCTAGTCCTAAAATAACTAACAGCTAAGACATGAAGTGACTTTGCCCTTAGTCTGTAAATAGGAAGTAGGAAGTGAAAAGCAGAACAAAAACAGACAGTTAATTCAAAGTTAATCCAATTTCAGTCTGGTCTTGAATTCAAGCAAAAGCAGTGAGTAGAGGCTGTAGCCAATGAGGCACAGAGGATGAGGAAGGAGATGGAGACAGCGCATTTCAGTATCAGGATGTAGGAAGTTAACTGCTGGGAAGAGAGTGGGCTGTGCGGCAGCGATGGATAATCCATTTTTAGGGTCTCTCTGCCTCTTGATGTTTCACAGCCAGAGCCACAGAGATACTGTACAGCAGGATGTTAACAGACCACTCAGTTCAGTCAGTACAATGAGGCCCCTGTGTTGTCCTGTCCTGAGAAAGTCATCAGTGCTTAGTCACAGCTTGGCATGTGCAGCCAAACCTTCACGGATCTCATAAATGTCAAACAGGATGTGTGAAAGGAGTATGTGGCTGCTTTAACAGTAGCTGATCCTGTCACGGTTAATGCATTATTAAAGGTGAGCGAACAATCCTTTTTATCGCTGCACCAGTCCTCTGAGTAAAAAGGGAGCTCATGTGGCCAAAGAAGAAGTGTCCCTTTTCCAACTCTCCTCACCACCCCGGGGCCTGGCGTCTTGCCTATTGCATTTGCTTGGTTCTTCTCATGTATGGGCATCGGGCTCTGGACCAGTGGCCACCCTGGCCCTCAGCCCTGATCCCTTACCCAAGCTGGTCACATGCTCCACCTGCAATGACTGCCACATTCCCAGCATGCACTACCAAGCAGGCCATCTTTTTCCTCTTCCAAGTGGCAGGTGGTCATGTAGGTAGCACTGAAGTGTGGCGATGAATCAACACAGACCTGCTTCTTGGATACAGCCGCTGTTGCTATTATGTGTTGAAACAACCTGTGACAGTGACATCATCATTAAGCAGCCGTGAGCTGGAAAAAATAACACTTGTTTCCCTTTTTGGACACATTTTCTCCATCTCCTCTTCTTTCCACAAAAGAAAGGTCAAAACCAAAATATATGACGAAAAATATGACTTCTCATGGATGTCAGGCTTCAGTTTCCTCATCTGCGTCATCAGGGGTTTTTTTAATCCTTCCAGATCTTTTGAGTGTTTTATCTGTACATCATGATGTTTTTTCTGTCTCTCGCAGCACGATGGAAGGCCCTACTGTCACAAACCGTGCTATGCTGCCCTCTTTGGGCCGAAAGGTGAAGTACATGTCATTTTATTCAACAACTACTACCTCACATCTGTCACGTGTCAGGTTAAGGACTAAAAATGACTTGTGCATCAGTAGATAAATGTTCAGTTTATTCATCCTTAACAACATGAAAGTTACGGTGCTCCCATCCTAATCAACCAACTCTGATAAAAGCAGGTTAAGATTAAATAGATGAAACTCACAGTTTACGTCCTCCTCACATAAACAAATGCTGAAATAAATACATAGAGAAACAAATATTGTATTAAATAAAAAAGAACGAACATAAATTAAAGCTGAGATTAATATATAAATAAATAAATTATAAAATGAATGTTAACTAAGCAGATTTATTTAAAGACAATTTTCTACATTTCTTCATTTATTTTATTTGTGCCTGCATATTAATTGACTTGATATATTAACTTGATATATAATATTTTGTATTTATTTCAATATTTATTAATGTATTCAGCAGTTTATTCAGTTAACAAGTAGGAGGTGCAGATTTGGACAGTTCAAAACTGATTATTTTTTTATTTTTTTCCTGAATCCTGTCTTTCATCTTATTTTAGGTGTGAACATTGGTGGAGCAGGCTCATATGTATATGACACTCCAGCTAACAACAACCCGACTAGTGTGGATTCAGCCCCTAAACCTGAGGAGAAGCGAGTGTACGCACCGAAGGCAGCATCGAAAGGTAAATGAGGAAAAGTCTGCATGTATTCACACTGTATGTACATTGCGGCTCTATCAGCAAGCATTGATGTGAAAAAGCTGCTCAATGTTTTTTCCCCTTAAAGATTTGGGTGATTTCAAGAAGCTGTAGGGTCAGAAGGAAAGCTGCTGCTGACTCAATGATAAGAACACCGATGCACAGAGTCTCTCAGGACTGGGGGGGGATTTTTTTTTTTAGACGTGTCAGATAGGGATTTTACCCATGACACACACCCTGTCAGCAGCAACAAAATCAATTTAATATTGTTCTTGCTGTGTAGTTTTCAGTTTATTTTCCACCTATTTGGTTGTTTAAATCAGAGGCTATACACATATGTAATTTTTACCTCTCTGGAGCTAAATTCTCTCTCTCTTACAAGATGATGTTATTCAAAAGGATAGTAGAGACATTAATAAATGTTTTAAGTAATTTAGTGTAAATACAACAACATAAGTGTAAGTGTATTTTAGTGTATGTACATTACAAAGTCTTGGCCCTTTGGCGCCACCTGCAGCTTCCAGCGCAGCACTGCATGTAATCAAACATCCATTGGCTGCCATGATTGGCTCCTGTAAGACAGAGTGAGACAAGTGTTTTAACTTGGCAACCAGAATATCAAAATTGGCAACATGAGTGTTTTTTTACTCAGTAATTCCCTCTTGAAACATATAAAAACTGTTTAGTACCTGGCTCAATTTTATTTTTTATTCTTCTACATTACTAGTACACTGGATTTCACACCTAACTGGAAAGATTAGTGGTCATTTATGTAAGCGCTTTCTTTTCTCCAGCTTTTCCACTATTGTAATGTGTGTGTCTGTGTGTGTCTGTGTTTGTAATGTGTTGGCAGCTGGCAGCATCACCACCTTTTCTGGAGAGGCCAACCTTTGTCCCCGCTGCAACAAGAAGGTGTATTTTGGTAAGTACTTCGACACTTCCAGGAAACGGGGGGTGGTGAGGAAAAAGGTTGCAGTAATAGGTGTGAATCTGCAAAGTGGTTGCCATGGTGTCTCACGGGTGTGTGTATGTACATGTGTGTGTGTGTGTGTGTGTGTGCGTTTGTCACAATAGCTGAGAAGGTGACATCACTGGGCAAGGACTGGCATCGACCCTGTCTGCGCTGTGAGAGGTGCAGCAAGACTCTGTCTGCTGGCAGCCACGCAGAGGTGAGAAAAGACGAATATATGAGGAGGGAAAAAAGACAGAGAGGTGAAAAGTTGGAAATACTGAAAAAAAGAAAGGAGAAAAATGTGCAGGAGAAAAAAACAGAAGGAATGAATGGAAAGATTAAAAAAAGACAAAAGAATCGCTGACTCAGTGGCCACTTTATTAGGTACACCTGTACAATCTAAGCACTGCATTAAGTCTGTTTTTAAATGATGATATAATGATCATATGTTTTAGCATTGAGGTCATAGTTAATGAGAACATATGTTTAAGTTCTCTTAAAATCAAGTCATGAAAAAAAAAGAAGACCCCCAAACAAGGGGATAATAAAAAAACTGGGTCCGAATGGGGAAATCAGCGCTGAATTAATTTCATTAAAAAAATATGATATACAGTCTGCAAACTTTACCTTTAAACTTTAATCTCTAACCCTTTTACAGAGTTATCGATTATTTCATTGACCATCATGTAGTCACTGTAATAACTGTATTTTTGGGACAGGAAAATACAGCTTGTTATTGTGTTAATGTTTCCTTCTTTCATTCCAGCATGACGGCCAGCCCTACTGCCACAAACCCTGCTACGCTGTTCTCTTCGGGCCCAAAGGTAACCGCTAGGGGGCGCTGTCAACCCATCAATTGTCAGCTACACTTGAAACAGAATGTCGTTATGTCCGAGCACTTGATCCGAGCCGCACACGTTGCACATGGCTTCTTAAGCCGTTACAGGACGTGTTTCTCTGCCTTTCCTGCTCATGTTGCACCTTCTCTTGCCCTCTCAGTCTCTTAAACCCACTGCTGTCCCTGTGGTTTTTCCAGGCGTGAACACTGGTGGTGTGGGCAGCTACATCTATGACAAGGAGCCCAGTGCAGTGACCCAGCCTTGAACCTTGTCCCCTTCTCAGCCTCATCCCTCTTCTCTACACAACACTGACCATCAACCACAGTATTATTTGTTGCCTTTTTGTTCCTCCCTCTCTTCCCCACCTGTGCGTTCACCCCCACCCACACCCCAGCTCCCAGCTGCCCCCGGATCAGGTGATTCAATGGTTACAAATGCTGCCTAGACGTATGATATATATATTTGCTCTAGGAGATCCCTCAGCACAACCACATCCAGCATTCCCACACGACTGACTCACTATTCATGAAATAATTTAAATCATGTTTACACGTTTATAAATGTATGTCAACACTTTAAATGTCACTACAGCAAAACATTATGGTCTTATATTTCAATTTTGCACCAAGAGAATAGTGTGAGGATGTACTGACATGACATGATGTATGTTAGAGTGATGGAAAGTGAATCTCAGGTGTGGAGAGGTGGACTGTGCTGGCAGCCAGAGGAATTCCACCTCGGAGGCTCCTGCACGCACAGATGGTGCTCAGGAGGAACACGTTGCCAATAAAAAAGAATAATAAATAAATCTGTATTTTACAAATGCCATATTTACAGTTTGGCTGCCTGACAACATTCCTTATGTGAAAAAAAGTGAGATTTTGTCCAAGCATATTGTATAAAGGTGGGCAAGTGGATTTCAGAGGCGACTGTTACATGATTTTCAACACATCCATGAGACTGTAGTAAGACTTTGTACTTTTGAGCGTATATTAATAACCAGTTTTGCAGCAGAATCTGGATTATATAAAATATGTCGTGCTAATAAATAACACGAGTATTTTGTCCCAGTTGTTTTATATAACACTATTTTTAAAACGAGGCACGTGGGTGAAGTTTTGGGAAGGTCGGGCTGTGATTTGCTAGGGCGAGAAACATGTATTTATTACTGAAATCATGTCCTTGAAATTTCATTAGCTGTTGTACTACTACTACTACCCTTTATGGGACTGATTATGAAGGAGGTAAAATGAGGCGATGTAAGCTGTATAATTCTCTACGATCAAGATTTTCATTGTTATTTTCAAAATAAATAACCCTGCTATTATTTTCCAAGAGATGATGATGCGCTATTTGAAGTATTATATATATATTTTTTGCCATTAGCAGAAACAGTAGCTTAGAGCTTGTAGAAACAGAGACGAGACACTGCAGACAAGTCATTCTGTAAGAATGTGCATTCTAGTATTATTGTACGACTGTTACCGCGTTTGTCCATTACCTGTTCTACATGGTAGGGCTTTGTTAGACACTGCAGGGCTCACGGTTTGTGGACCTGAAATGCTGCACTTCAGCCCTGATGCATTCATCTTTTCGATCCCTCGAATAAAATATTTCAGAAACTCTTCATCTGTGTTACTATGATAATCGTTTTGACAGATTATGAACTCCTTTCTGATGATGAATTGCAATAAACAAACATCACGTGGTGTGAGTTTGTGGTTTGTTGTCTGTTTATTTGCTCTCACTGCATACATCTCTTTCTATAAGCAGTGATCCTGCATTCACTCTCTGTCTGATCTATATGTACATACACTACAAGTTTGTTTAAAGCAGTTACAGCAGGGGAAATGATTGTCACTCCCCTTGTACAAATCTATGAAGCTGTGAATGTAAACGTCATTACGAAAGCAGAGCGAGCTTGCTCATTGAGCTTCCCCTGAATGAATCACTGGGTTAAGTAAACTCATTCATCTCAGGTCAGTCCTAACTGCCAGAACTGTAACACAGCCTGGTTTGTGATGTTGATGGAAAAAACACTATATATATATATATGTGCGTTCTTCAGTCATTTACTCAGGGATAAACTGCTGCTTCATAGCTGAATTTATTTGTTATAGTTGACAGATTCAGTGAGAGAAATACATGTATGTAATCCCATGTAATAGTCCCACATTAGCTACTGCTTTTCTTGGTAACGCTTCATTCTGCAGGTCCGGTAATTTATTGATACTTACAAATGACATTTTCCAGAGACAAAAATATAATTTGGTTTTGATTATCAAGGGAAATTAACATGATTCAGTGATAAATACTGACTTATTTATGAGTTTTTAAGAAAAACACTTAAGGAACAACATAAATCTGTTCATATATGCTTATAAATGCCAACTTAAAGTTAATTTCCAGAGGACTACACAGAATTGCAATATTTACACAAATATGTTAATATTCATTTATCATTGGAAACGTGGTAAAAAACTGGTACTTCATATTGATCGAATTTTGTATACTCCAACTACTTTGGAAGAAAAATAGTTAATCTTCTCATGTTCAGCTGCACACTGACCCAAAAACTGTCGGTCTTACACCAGCAGTTAATGAGAATAAAGTTACTGGAAGTGTATCTTCATGTTCCTTGTAAACATAGTAGAAAATTATGTATTCATTCAAGAACTTCCCTATATCTTTTCTAGGAAGGTGTTTGTAAAGTGTAATCCTTTCCTACTTATAAGCTTTTAATATAGATAGTTTTTGAGATAACTGGACTATAAATATTTAGATTATTTTACAGCACTGGATTATATGTTCCTGTTATTTTGTCCACCCCTTGCAAACACCTCACACCCTGCAGAGAGGGTAAAACAAAGTTAACTTGCTTTGTCTGCCGTTGAAAGTGATTCTCTGTCACCATCTAGAAATGACTGGAGGCTGTCAGCTCCACTGTCACTAAGGCAACACACAGCTCACTGTTTCTCACTTTACATACATATCCAAACATGATGACTGATAGGCGGAAGAATGGCTTCGCCCTGCTGAATGGTTTCAGTCTTACATCACTTTTTAACAAGTTTCACTCCACTACAGGTATGGGAACATTGCAGCTGCACATGCACACACATACACGCACACACAAACACACATACACACACACTCATTCATTCAGGCTGCAGGGTTGCACACTGTCATCATTTTAGTCATGAAATCAAAATATGAACTACCACATTTCCCACATTTGGTCACTTCCAATAACACCATGGAAATGTCTTTGTACCATTGTACTGGGCCGCTCCCGGGAAACTGCACTGTATGTGTTTGCATGGATACCAAACAGATGTCAGTATATGGCGCCGCCTACATGTGAACTCTTTATTGTTTTCAGATCACTGACGACAGACCCACACACACCTCGAACTGACTGTGGCCTCATGATGGAGACGGCCAAATGAAACCATCTGTTGCAGATAAAATTAGACACACAGGACTTAACGGAGAATACAGTTTGTCACCACCTTTAGGGATGTAACGGGCCCCAGGATTAGAGAGTTCACAGCTTCAGTCAGGTTCACATAGTTCCTCGTTTCTATACTGATTGTGGAAAGACCGTCTTCTATATTGTTTAAGTTATTTTCATCCTTTGCCAGTTTTAGATCTACTGTATTTAGGGCTGAAAATAATGATTGTTTTCATTATTGATCCATCTGCTGCGTGTTTCCTGTAGATCCAAAATGTCTATCCAAGTTTCCCAGAGTCTTAGGTGACTACAAATGTCTGATTTTGTCTGACAAGCAGTCAAAAACACAAAGACAATTCAAACACTGAGGAAACTAGCAATGCTAGCATTTGAGTAGCTAGAACCAGAGAATTTTGGTGTTTTCTTTCTTTATAAAAAACTCAAAATGATTAATTGATTATCAGGATTGCTGCAGATTAATTTCCTGTTGACTGACTAATCAATTATTCAAACTGTACTTGTACACAGCTTTGGGCCAGCTGCCGGTTGAGCTGCCCACCCATAGATGTATTATAAGACCAAATTTCCAGCATGTCTGATCCCTGAGGTAGTAAACAGCTGCTAAATATTAGCATATTGTCATTATGAGCATGTTAGCGTGTTAAGACTAGCATGATAACAGATGTTTTATTGTGCAAAACCTGATGAAAAAAATCTAAGAAGGCGAAATCTGTCTTTGGTTGAACTGCTCCCAAGTACAGAGTAGACATTGTTGCATAAAGGGCTAGTGTCTGCAGCATGTTTTAGCTTCTCAGATAGACCAGAGTTAGAGCGGAACCTAGCAAAACACAGCGAGTTTGAGCTTCAGTCACTCAGCAGATTAAGTGATTCTGCATCAGTGGTGTCAGGTATAGGAATCTGCTCTTTATGTAATATTTTTCATAACTGTTTTTCCAATGAGGCGATATCAATTCCTCTCTGTCTCTCTCTTTTCCTTTGGCCCATTTCCTCCTCATTGAGGGGAGAGACTTTGTCTCACATCATAAAACAATATTTCCACCATCTACGGTTATTCCCTAAATAGATGTTACATACTGACGCTGTGAACGTTCCATGGACTCAACCCATCTAACAGATGTCCGAATGCTTCGGTAAAGTGACCAAAACGGCAGCATTGGAAGAGAGGGGGTGTGGGGCTCATTTTAACGGAACCAGGACAAGTCTCTAGGGATGTTTTTGTCACTTTCCCTGGCAGTCTAATCCTGCAGCAGCAGCTTCCCATGACCTAAAGTGGTTTGCTTTCATGTGTGGCTTTTTTGTGAAGATATGAAATGCTGAGGTAGCGTTAAAACTACCAAGGAACATTTATGGGTTTCTTTGTCAGCGGTGAGGTGCTACTATAAAGCCTCTGAAACATTTCAAAGCTTAAGTATATCTCTATATATCCCTAAATATGCAGCAATTAAAGTTAGAATTTTATTCAAAGCATCTTTTAGGCCACAAGAGTCCAAGATACACTGGTATCCAGTAGAAGTAAAACAATATTCATCATTATACTCCCAAAACATCAGGCTGCAGGCTACATAAAGTTGTTCAATTTTACTATAAAGAAATAAGAAATAACACAGAAACAATGCAAGTGTTTTAATCAAAATGTGAAATACTATCAGGACCACAGGCATCAGAATTCAAGAGTAATGTCTACAGGCTAACCAGCGAACAAGTGTCAAGTCTGTCTGATTCTGGTACATGGACAAATGTGGTGCGCCTCAAAGTCTCTTCAGCATTCATCAGCATATGGGATATAGTCTGATAGGTACAGGAAGCTGCTTAAACAAGATAAACTTTATTCAAGTGAGTTCTAACACTATTTAAGGACTTTACAGTGCCAATATGTGGATCTTTCCTGGAGGCAGTAGGTACCACGGCAGACCTTGTGCGTATCAAACTTGCAAAAAGTCTCAGAGGAGAAGATTTGTTTGTTCACTTTCAGCAAGCATACATCATAATTTCAACTTAGATGTTGACATAAATGCTACTTACAAGTCTGAAATTCATCATTAGGATAACTGAAGTGGCACAAATGCAGCATCACATACAAAACCTCAGGACTGTATGGTGTGATCAGTGACCGACAGTAGCCTGGCAACATGAGCAAAACCACCCTGACTGGTGCATAGACATAATATGACATCATCTTATTTAAAAATGTACAGTCCTGCCCATTTTAAATTACTTAAAGCAGTTCAGACAAAACACAGACAGACGGAGCTCTGAATGGAAAGCACCGAAACTGTTCCAACGTTAGAGGGAAATAATGTATTCATGTGAGATCCCATCTCTTATAGCAAGGAGCTGATACTTCCTCTATCAGCAATCTATAAACCTAACTCTTAGACATCAGGTGTCAGTCCAACCATGATGCTATAAAGCAGCTGTAGAGAGCTCTCTGTACTCTGGATCTGGCCCATGTTAGATTAACTTTCAGCCCGGGGCAGGTGGGTGACAGACTGCCGAGGGAATCACTGCTTTGTTTCCCCAGTCAGTTCAGCAGGCTGAATGAATTATTGAGGCGCCTTTTGGTAATTAGACTTCAGAACGCTTAATGATCTGCAGTGATTATATAGACTAGATAATCATAAGAAAATTTGCATTGGAGTTATGGTTATGATTTTTCCAATAGCGCTCGACCCAGCCAAGAGTCTAATTCAGCAAAGTATCTGATGGGAGGTGCCCACTTAATAACACAAGTCACACATGTGCCTGGTTTTTGCATAAGGACTCAATCTGGTTTAACAGTACAGTTACATCAGATCCTGCGCATTAGTAAAAGGCGTCAGGGGCTTTATAAGCATTGTCCTCCTCGTCACAGTGACAATGCCATCTGTATCCACATCCTTCCACCGTCCCCGACGGTTCTCAAAGCCACATCGTCACACGGCAGAAACATACCTTTTTTTTCTTTTCTTTTTTTAAACTTTTATCTGTACAGAGAGTGTGTGATATTATCAGAGAGAAGCAGATGTGAGAGTTTAATCACAGCACAGCCAGTCAGCCTCTCCCTCCCTCTGGTTCATAACATCCTCCCTGTGGCTGCGACAGCCTGAACACAGCCAGATGGACCTGCATTTAAAATGTGATGAGGACATAATGTTGCAGCAATTTCAAAAAAATAAAAAATAAATTAAAAAATGCAGAAAAGTTGAACCCCACAACCTCCTTGCTACCCCAACGGCCCAAACTCTCTCTCCCTCTCTCTCTAGCTACCCCACAAAATGAAAAATCGCTCAGCACAGGTGGGCCGTCTGTTGTTTCAGATCGACAAGAGCACCAGCAGCAGAGGAGAGACATGAAACCATGGCAAGCTGCCACTGTCCAGGCCTGGAGCCAGGACCTTCCACCCCTCCCTCTTGTCTCCTACGCTCTGAATCCTCTGTATCCCTCTCTCCCACTGCTCCCTCAGGGCCTGCCCAGCCCACAACGGAGGGATTTTTATCATGCTTTTGGTGAAAGAGAGCTCTACTTTGCGCAGATATCGGTAACTCAAAAGAGACCAGCTGCCTTTCCAGGTTATCTCATACCTCACAGTATCTGTGATGCAACATGGCAGGGGTAATTGGACGCTAGTGGCAAAAGACAATAGGGATATGCTTTGTTTTGGCTTGGGCCCAGTTGAGGTAGCCAAAACATATCATAGTGAGTTAACAAGGTATACAAAGACAGGCCCTTTGGTGGCAAATCCAAGAGCAACAGTGAGGCTTTCTGCTGTCATTCATCTGGTCACTTGAAACGGATCTGGTCTTCAGGGAAGAAAAGGGGCTGATAAAACTAAAGGAGAGATTATAAAAACATCAGAAAAAGAGCTTGTCCTGATATCAGAAGGATGCTTTTGAAGCTCTGGCTGAAGCTACATCAGCCATTCCTCGCCTGCAGCTGATGTAACACCCTCCTATTGACCTTCCTGTCTGCAGTATCTGCAGCAGAGAGAAGCTCTAAAGTCATGTGAACTGGCTGTTCTCGCTTCTGAAAATGTGATTTTGTGTGTTTACTGATGTCAGATCGGTTACATAATCCTCGGCCACACCCTTCAGACAGGCAGGAAGCAGCTGTTAAACTGATCACATGGAACAGTGGGTTCCTCATCATCACAACATTGCAAGTCTTCCTTTCCTTCTTTTCTCACACTTTCCTGTTTTTCTGCAGGTTTGCCCCCATGCATACTTAAATCACAACGCATAGCTACCAGGATTCATAGGAGGGCTATTCAACATCAAGGCCAAAGATGAAGATGAATGGTGGTAAGAATAAAAGATCTCAGAATTAATATGGAAAATTTAGTGGCCTATGTTGCCATGTTTTTAAAAGGAAAGTTGGCAGTCCATTCCGCCTTTAATATTTTTTTCTAATTCTGTAAAACCAGTTGGAAAGCTGAGACGGTGCTGAAGCGGAGGAGAGACAGGACAGAAAGTTCTGGTGGGATTCAGTCCCGGGGTTGTAGGTGGGCTGCTGCACTCAAATTCCAAATGTTCATTGAAAAGAAAAAGAGAAGAGGCTGAGCAATGAGGGGGGAATACTTCTGACTGAAATGTTTTAGTTAAGGGGGCCTTTCAAATTAAGGACCTGGGCCTGGATCCGAGAACACATGACCCCAAAGTCCAGTTCATTTGATCGATGAACACTGTGTACCAGCCTACTTGAGAAGGTGGTCATGTAGGGGTCATGTGTACTCGAGTGCAGTTCGAATCAGGTGTGAAGAGTAATGTACCAAATCACAGATGTGGACTGCTGTTTAGACATAACTATTCAACACACCGATATAATCACGTGAGCTGCACGGCCATCGCTGATAAAGTATGAAGGTAGGGAAGAAATATAAATAATAGCAGGCATAGTGCAGAGGTTGACTCCATTTTATGGGCTTGGGATCTTGCATACAACATATGTTGCCTAGCCAACGATGCAAGTGTGGTCTTCTTCTTATGTTTATCGGTGAATTACAAACCAGTTAGGAGCATGCCTCCACCGACAGTATCGGAGTGTACACAAGTGTACTCTTGTGTACTCAGCGGAGGAGTGGGGACAATCATACAAAGGGACAGTATGAAGCAATCATACTGTCATAAGATGAAAAACACATCTCACTGCTTTCATCAAGACAACTGTGTTGAGCAACAAAGCTCTAAAAATCCACCAAACACTACCTGCTCAGAACCAGGCTGCAGAAAAAGTCAACTAACTGCTGGACAGAATTTAGCAGCTGAAGAGCAAGATATTTCCATCAGGAGCTGATGGAGACCAAACCTGAGCTAAATGGAGCGTGAATATTAGACTAGAACAAGTGGACACAAACAACTTCACATTAATGCTAATGTTGCACCAAATATGTTAGATAAGTAAATCAGACGGCTTAAAATGTGATAATATAATCAGTGTCCAGAGCCAAAAAAGAAAAAAAAGAAAAAGAAAGAATGTTGCTTTGTTCCAGCCGTTCACAAATGTGTCAACACTGTTTAATCAAATACTCAACACGTGAATATGATGTGAGGGCAATATGTTTGACTCCTGACCCACAGCAGTTTATATGAAACAGAAGACGACTTTTAAACCGTCCATTCTGTGAGAGAGAAGGCCATTAAGTAATCCCGACATATGCATGATTGAATGTCTGTGAATGCAGCAGCATTCATGAGTAACTCCACCTAATTCTTATCTTTAATTGAGCTCAGATATAAAAACAATGACCTAATACTAGGCCTGGAGCCACTGTGCACACAAATATGCTTAGAAAATGATTATCAGCTGCAGCAGAGGGACAAGAGGGCAAACATTTAGCTGTTAACGTGTTGAATTTACTTCTAGTCTTTCTATTAGCCTGAAGTCTTTCTGTACGTCATATTTTTAGTTTACATGTCCTTCATCCATACAGTAGGACTCCTGCATGTCAGTTTGTATGCATCCAAGGCCGCACCCACTGAGGTCACAGCAGGCCTCCCTTATTGTGGAGTATCCGGTAAAATTGGTAGAGTCTCTGCATACAATGGACCCAGTGTGCACGCTGCCAGAGCGAGATGGAAAACAAACGAGGAGGGGCGCTGAGCTAAATCGCCGTGACGAGTTTGTAGTCACTCATGGAGGAGGACGAGCGATGACTGGAATGTCAATGAGAGGAGATGATAGGTAGGAAAACAATGACAGAGAGGACAAGAGAGAGAAAAAAAAAAACAAGGGTTGACAAGCGCTCAGGCTTGAGTCACATCTCTTCTTGACACAGGAGTGGTAGTGTTCTTAAAGTCAAACCAAAATCAAAATCAATATCTTCAATATCTTCCTGCCATGATGTTATGTTAGAGAACATTAGACACTAAAAATAGCTCATAATATCCCTACAGTCAACCAGCTTGGAAAGTGGAAGTTGTTTATTTAATATTTCAGTTTTTTAGTGGCCTGAATGAACAACAACATTTCCCATAAGTCTTTCCTAGACCCCAAATGTTTATGGACTAAAGATCACAGGTCAAAAATAGAGACAAGTTTGAGCTTGGTTTTGTCTAAGTACTGTAAATATTGATGGGAGCTGTCCTGCCCTATTTTTCTGTGCACACAAATAGAGCATTCAACTAAAAAAAGTCACAAAAGTTTGGATTCCTAACAACACCAGCTGTAGTGGATTCTGATTTGCCTTAGAAAATGGAAAGTAAAGCCCAGGAACACACCTCTATTTCTTCAGAAAGACTGATGAAAGAAAGTCTGAATGAGAGATTGTATCAACTCGCAGACGTTAGAGGAACAGAGGCTGGTGACCCCATGGCGCTCGATAGGAAATGCCACAGGACGATGTTTTCACAAATATGTCAACCATTATCCTAATCTGAAATCATGCTAATAGCTGCAGTATAATTTTAGATGTTGTTTCCTTGCACAAAAGTGTGGAAAATAAGATTTCAGTTTAACTTTAAAAGCAAGTTTCTTGATATTTTGCTTGTATTTTAATGAAAAAGTCTACTGTTTTACATCTGCACGCACGCTATGCCAGTCTTAACTCCAAATACAAGACACCAGATGGAACATAAACCAGAGCAAATCTCTAAAAAGTGAACTCTGACAGGATCTCTGTTGTGCACTCTTAGCCTGCAAAGACCCCAGCTGTCGTTCTGATATTATTTAACAGACGTCTTCAGTGGTCACAGAGTGTTCCCACATAATGAAAGCCCACCACAGGGACCCTCTAGAGACCATCACTTGGGAAAACATTTTTTCTGCATTTGCCTTTTATTTGCCTGGCGAGGGAATCGAAGGCCTGTTTGTGTTATGGGGAGGCGGTAGCCAAGGAGACCGGAGTTTCTCAGACGACCAGCATTCCAGGTTATTTCTAACATCTCTCACTTTTTGTATGATTTGTAGAGCCTCTTTAATGTTAAAGCATATCTTTGAGCGGATATTATAATTTTAAAATACCCAACATAAATGCATCACACTCCAGATCCAGAACATGTCTGAAGATTCATACCTCTTATGGAAATAACACATTATTAGTGCTTGATTATTCACTGGTCTGTGGTTGGACGAGCTTGGTAGCATTTCCAGAAATGTGGCTCAGAAATCCCCCTGCCACAAGAACCTTTATTTGATTTGGTCCAAGAAGAAATTTATCAAGGAAAACCACAAGATTTTTACGGTTGACATCCAACAGGAAAGAAAGTGGTGGTTTGCCCCTAAAAAACTACACTCTGCAGTGTTTAGGAGAGGGTGTGTGATGAGCATGGCTGATCAGTTCTCTTAGAAATATCATGTTATGTTTTCGTGTTTTATATGCTGTTTTACTGTGTGTCGTAGCTGGGAAGCATTTTCAAGTCTCCAGCCTTTGGATTTCTCCACATGCTCCAGTGTGGGGCTGTAGTAAAACAGTAAATAAAATTTGATATATATTGAGAAACCAAAAGGAAGGAATAATCTTACTTATTACTAGGACTAAGTAGCTCCACTCTACAGTGCACAACCAATGCTTTTTCCTTATTTCTGTGTCTTCTACATGGACCAATAACTAATGGGTTGTTGACCGCACAGTGTAATGGCAATAGAATAATGACACCACCTGTGTCTACTTTCACTACACAATTCTCTCTGCCACCGAGTACCAAATCTCCCGGGAAAACGAGGGTTTCATTTATGGCTCAAAGAAAGTGCATCTGCCATTGTTGAACCAAAACAGGAAGAGGAAAGATGCTTTTGTTTTCCCTGGTAGCTGGTAGCTTTGCTAATGTAATGGAAAAGACGGACAGTGGAACATCTGGAGTAACTGTAGAAACCCCAGTCGGCAAAAGACAAAGTCAGAGAAGCTAAAGAGACCAAAGAGGGAGAGTGACAGAAAACAAGAGTGAACCTTAGGCATTCACTCGATGGCGAGAGCTCCAGGGCGTGAGAGGGTTCAAAACCACTCTACTATCATGGGTTTGGGATCTGAAAGCAATCCAGTGTTTGCAACAGTGGCACCAACAGTAACACCTCTCGGAAACACTAGGGGGACAAAGTTAAAAAGTTGTCTGTTCTCACTTGTAAAAAGAATTAGCTGGACACAAAAGGTCAGCTGGAGACCAACTTATGCAGCTGCAATATTTCCGTTAGAATCTTGGTTAAGTCTTCCTCGGCTTAAATCAAAGTGTTTTTGAAAAATAAATACAAAGAAAATAAATAAATCTGTCGCCATTATCATTGTAAACTGAATGTGTACTGTACGAGAATGAAAAGTAGGATGCATGGATGAATCATTACAACCAAGTCTTATTTTTGAGGAAACTCTGGACAGGAGTAACATCTCTCTTCCTCAACAATAATCAACAATGTGCCCTTAAGCAAGGCATTGTGTCACTGGTCCCTCCAGTGTAGCGGCTGTCATAGAAAACAGAAAAGACAAAAAGAGCTCCCAGATGTAAATGTGTATGATTATGTTATGAATAAAAAAGGAGCACACACCCACACACACACCGTCAGACTTTCCTGGACAATTAAAGGTCAAAAAACACACCACAGTGGATCCATATGAATGTTAAACTTTGTCAGAATCCATTAACATCTACACCCACTTCAAAACACATCTCGGGTGTCTGCTGCTCTGCTCAATGCAACATCCAGATCCCTCGTTGAGATACAGCTCACACTGGAGGCTCGCTGAAGCTGCCAGAAGTGGACCACATCACACACGGCAATTACGAAAACTGCAGCACCGGTTTGTAAACGGGGCTATCTTTATCCATATGGAGCTGAATGGAGCCGAGTCACAGGAGGGAACAGTTTTCTGGAGGTGAGCCTCGATGGTCTGCGTACCATCAGGCTAAAAGCTGCAGGTTCGGGCCTTGACGACAAAGTAAACAAACTCTGGGACAGTTTTTGTTGTAGAAATTTGAACATAAAACTATGATCCTTATGTGCATGTTTCCAGTTACTACATTAACTCATACAGTTTATATTACTCCACTGATTTACCAGTCATAAACAGGAGACCACAAAGGTGGCCACCTGCCATACTAAATCTGTAAACAGCAACAGCAGACAAAACACACAGAGTCAGGTTTCAAGTTTCCATGAATTCCTTAAAAATGTGTATTTCATTGAGACTATAGTTACATAAAGACCACCACATTAGGGGACACAGAGACAAATCTGAAGGTCATCTTCTTATATAATGCAAACTTAACCTTGCATTTGGGAAGCTGCGCACCCTAACACTTGCCAGCTGCCTACAGCATAATATTTCTCAGTTGCTCAACAAACTTTGTGGAAACACAGACAAACAGACATGCAGGGCGGGTGATTAATGTATCTCTCGCTCCAATCCGACATTCACTGGCATTCACAGATTCTGTCCAAAGGAAAGGCTGATTGGTTTTCCGGCAGCAGTGAGAGTTTTTTTCCCCTATTCACTCAGTGACTCTCCAGTTGCAGACAGCATACTGTACAGTGGTTATTTTTCAAATACCAGCATTTGGTCACTTTGCCCCACTAATATTCTAAAAATGATGTGGGAACGTGTGAGGGAGAGAAGATAATAAGCCTGTTAGATACATCAAACATGAGAATTTAGAAAATCTACTCAGCATTCCTTCATGCTGAATTTTGATTGTTTAAGCACCATTAATGGCTTTAATAATGACTGTTTCTAGCTGGTCCATTAGGTTGTGAATACATTCATGCTGCGTCAATTTTGTTCTGCTTAGAAGAGTCACACCACAAAGATTCATGACCTTGACTTTATCTAGATTAAAAATATGAATATTCCCTGTGCTGTAAACTGTATTTCTGTGACATTATGAAGTTAATAAACCATACAATTGTAACTTTTTTACCATCCAATTTCCCTCAGCTATTGATTGACCATGAAGTGAGCCTGGCTTAAAATGACAGTCTCTGGTCACTGTTCCCGCTGCCTCTCTCTTAAACATGACTTACAAGGAGAAGGAGAGCACAGGCATGTAATTTTTGTGCACTTTGTGAATCATTAGTGCGGTGATTGATCTGAAGTGGGATTTATGTGGCATTTACGGGATAAAAATGTAACCAAAAGTAAAGCACTTGGTCGATGATTGCTCACAGCGATTTAAGTGCAGTTTAAGCTTAGACTGAAACCAACCGTGACACTTTTAAAAGAATAAGAAAGAAAGAAAGAAAGAAAGAAAACCACCCTATGTTGAAAATTGCCTGTTAGGAGGGGTGGATAGATTTGTTTCTGAAACGATTAATTTCTCCAGTCGTCATCTGCTCCTGAATAATTCACTAGACATTTTTGGAAACTTTTTTATTTTCTTAAACTCGGGGACAAATCTAACTGAGTTAAAACCTACAAAGGCTGGACAAACCACACATAAAAAGATGGTTTCCCTTTCACCAGCTTGCACAGATTTTAGTATTCAACAGCCAGGAAGGAGCATAAACGTCCCGACTGAGTAAATACAGATGACACATGGAACAACCGCTCATTAACGGCTGGAGTTCTGACAGTAAACAACCCCACAAACTCCTGTGAGAACTGTTGGGTGTCCTTGTACCAAAACAAACATGGACAACAACCGGCAGAAAGTTTTGCAGAAAGCCAAATGTTTGACGTCAGGTCCAGACTAGCCATTGTTCCACCAGCTTCTGTAACGCAGTGCAATCTCTCATTCAGCACTTCTGTCATTTGTCTCTTTCAAACACAGCAGCACAGGTACATTTCTCATAATTTGATTCTAACTTTTGCTTAGAACTCTAATATTTTAACTTTTTCTCTAACTTTTTTTCTTTTTCCTGCTGCGATTACTGACATGGCTGAACTCACCATGACTCCTCAGCTCCCTCCTCTTCTGTCTGTATGGGAAATTGTCTTCGTGACAGGCCGCTAAAAAGCATAAATATTAAATAAACAATGTTATTAGATTTTTTTTTTTTTTTTTTGGAAACCAACCATCTTTATCTAAACATATGCAGGGAGTCACATGTCATACTGTTGAGTAAGACCCCTTTCTAGCTGATTTTAGTTTTACTACTACAATCCTACAATATGAGCAGTTGACACCTTCACGTCACATGCCAGGTCCTCATGATTGAGGCTTCTTACCGTACATTCTGCAGCACAGATAGAATTAATACTTAAAAAAACATGAAGCTAAAATATTTCAAGCTTAAATTAAACCACAGCTCACCTCATCTGTCCAGCAACACCATGTTTCCTCATCCCTGTTGCAGACTGTACTAATTAGCAGAGCACTTGCAGGTGAGGTGCCGAGGCCGGAGAAGAAGAAGGGGCAGGGCTGTGTCAGCAGCATGGTTGTGTTCAGGAGCCTTCAGTCCAGGCATATCAAATAATTTCCCCAAAAACTGTTCCTTTAAAGGCAGAGAGCCAGCACAGCGATGATCTTTCACAGTTGACAGAAAACATTGCTGACATGGGTTTTTTATTTAAACCTGCAACAAAACTCTGAAGACAGCAGCCGTTTAAACAGAAGCCTGATGTTCTCTTGTAAATATTATTAAGAGATTTTGGTTTCCATGGCAGAAACATGCACAAAATCTGACTTTTCTACACAGATTCTTGTCCTGAAGTCCAACCTCGAAGGCCAATTTGGCGCCGTAACAGATCTTGCACGTAGAAATTGTCGCCAAGTGTTGCACAAGCAGGATTTATGAGCCATCTTTTGTCCAAGTCAAGCCTAGTGAAGCAGTGGCCATCTACCGTAAACTTTAAAAAGGCCAAGAAATAGAAAAGAAAGTAGCTGTAGCTGCTCAGTGGGAAATACTTTTAGACTTGTGATTACTCTGACTGCGTGCCAAGTCTACAACGAGGTGAGACAGGACCCACTGAGTTCCTAAAACTGACAAATGAGTCCTGATCTAGCAACTGCAAAATCTCACATTTGAGTTAATGTGTCGCCATTTATGTTCCAAAAAATATAAAAACCTCTCTGTACACCTTCTCTTACCTTTAATGGGCCCAGTGGTGCTGAAATAAAGCAGCGTGAGTTGGCATCACAGCCAAATTTAGGCTCTAATGAGCAGAAATTTACCTTGACACGTTCAGAGTTTTGGAGGTACCAGAGGGGAAGTCACGAACAACTAAGAGACTGTCAACAGGTGCTAAATTATAGGGCCGTGGTCAGGAGATATTTGACACCTTTCAGTGAAAAGTGGTTTGATCTACGATGAGGATGGAGGTTTTTTGTGAGGAAGGCTGCTGTGGTTTCAGTGAACGGGAAGACGCCTTTAGGACTGCAGAGGAGAGAAGCTTGATTTACTGACTGTAGGCAGTAGAAGCTGTGGAGGCCAGCGAACAAAGACGGTATTGTGTCTTTTGATCACTTATTGAGATGGAGAGGGGAAACTATTCAAAGCCTCACAAAGTGTAAATATTTAACCAGTCAGTGTTGGACATATTTCTGCTGTCGATTCTCTTATTCATTCATGTATGTGGAAAAGTAGGAAGACGAAACAACTACAAGCAACTTTAAACTGAATTAACTGATTTTTTTGTTACACATGGGCACTGCAACAAACTCTAAACATTTTACTGACATTTTGTCAGTGAACCTGAACAATTAATCCAGTAGACACTAAAAAACATTAGCATTGGTTTGAAGCTGTGGTTCTGGACACCTAGTAAATGCAAGCTCACTTTTCACTCTCATTTTAGCTCCACTTTTGATCTCCATCGCCTATTGAGGGAAATATTTGGCTGCTTAATGCTCTTCTATGTTCAATTGCTAGTTGGTGACTTTGTTTTTTTGCTGTTTTGCAGGTTGTGTATGATGGTTTTTCTGAAACTGATGCTATGAGAGCAAGAGTGAATCAAAACTGTAAAGTTGCTGGAAAGAAAACCAAGACAATGAACTGAAAGGTGCTAAAATGCTGCATTGAGCTCAAGGTACCCTTAAAGTTGAGTGATAATTCTTTATGGGGTCATCAAGATGAATAATGCCTTCCACATTACACTTTGTCATTAGACCCATTGTTAATATAAACAATATAAACAAAAAATACATATTATTTATGATTGAGAAATCACACAAAACATAAAAGGAGACAGGCACATTGAGAAAGCAGTTTGCAGAATTCAGCGGGAAACACTTAGAATTCATGCTGCGAAAACAAGAATACCACTAAAAGCCATTAAAATATTTGGGTCTTAATCAGCCTCAACTGATCTTTGCTGTGCTTTAATTCAGAATAATATCCCACCTTCAGTCCCTGCGCTGTTTCATATAAAGCCATTGTCTGATTGTGGAAAATTGGAGTCATGCTCTTTAGAATAAAACACCCCATAATTTGATCCAGCACGCCTTTCTGCTGGTTACTACTCAGCTAATGAGTTCCAGCAAAGCGGCTTTTGACAGTGAATATGAGGCGATATTGTAAAACTGTGGCTCTAAAATGTGAAAAGAAACAGGTTTGGAGTTGCTGTTGCTGAAATACCTCAGGCTGAGTGACGAGCAGATGACACGTCACAGCGCCGTCACCGGTGAGGCATCAAAACTACCCCCCCTTGTCAGGATGTTGACAAGGAACATGAAAGGCACCTTACCACCAGACACTTTATGTCAACAAGCAAAATATCAGACTGTGTGAGAGAGACGTGAACACAGACCTGCTGCTGCTGTAATCCAGAAAACAGACTTGCATAGTTAAGAGTGAAATATGAAGTATCTCTCTCAGTCAGAAAGAAAAAAAGATGTGATGCAGGTTACAGCACAATGAATAGGCAACAAATCTTAAAGCAGAGAATGGGGCTCGGGGGGAAACAGTGAGGCTAAATACTGCAGCGACAAAACCAGATGTTGATGATATACAAGCACTCCTGGGTAAAATTTATTATCTGTTGTATCCAAGCAGAAGGCTACTTGTTTTATTTGAGCACGCATCCAACTTTTAATTCCTTGACTTATGACAGATAATATTTCCTGAATTTGGTGTTCATAAATACTGTGTTCAGTCCCGTCCCTTTCCAGTTGCACTTGAAATTCTAAGGACTCATCATTTTTAACAAACCTTAATTTCAGATTTCAGACAGAGGTTGACAAGAGCTGGCTTGAGAAATGTTGCTCAGCAACATTACATTTGTTGTTTTAACATCTGTAGCTAGCTAACAAATGAAGCTAACGTTTGCTCCATGAGCTTGCTGAAAACACAGTGTTCAGTTGATTTCTTTTTACATCTCAAGCTGAATTGTTTTAAAGCAAGAATTCTGTGAAAGATGTATGAAATATGCACTTGATGGCAACATATTAAAGCCTCCACTTATTATAAGAAGTTATAATTGATTAAAAAAGAGAGGGTTGTGGGTAAAAAAAATCTGCTCCTTGTTCTTTACATCACAAGTAAGTAAGTGATGAGTAGCCTAAGTGACTTGAGAGAGAATTTTTTGTCATGTCTTTAAAAGGAAATGATCACATAGCATCCTCAGAAACATGCAGACTCTTCATTTCCTGTTATTGAGGAACTCACTGTTGCTATAGCAGCACAACACAAAGACACAACCTCCCTAACAAACAACTACAGTTGCCAAGGAAATTGCAGCTTACCACAGTGTTTATTTGTTTGACCTTTCTTTTCCGACTAAATACTTGAGCCTCTGCCAGGTCCCAGCGTTAAATGGGCCTTAATGACAATGGTTTACCGTAGCACAGTGGGTTTAAATGACTGTTTTGAATTCAAACAATCTAACTGGTTTTCATGAGATGCTTTTTTTTAATCAGAAATGTCTGCCGCCATGTTTTTCTCTTGATGATACCCAATTCTGGCTTTCCTCCCCTGACATTTCCCATGAACATTCAAATGTTTGATGCTTGACCTGCACTTACCCCAGCCTGCAGTGTTTGTACATGCATCTGTGTAAGTGTGTGTCTGTGTGTCTGTGAGTACATGAGGGTATTTGTTTTGTTTGAGGGGCCATAACTGAAAGGCATTCAAGTCAAACATGGTTTGAACTTGTCTGCCATCTCTGACTTCTTGCACAGAGGCGGTGGAATATTTAGGTGACACTTAGCAACCATGGGAATAAAACAATAAGTCTGCAAAAAAAATCATTAGTAATTTTCTTCACCAGCGTATTATTGAAATTTTTGCATGGGAGTAGTGGAGCAAGAAGGAGCAGCCACAGTGAGCTGTTAGATGAAGAGCTGTCGGTCACAGGCTCCATACCAACTCCTCAGTAAGGTAACAAACTTCACTTCATCCCACAGTTTTTTGGAAACCAGCTCACACAGTGTACTGCATGAAATCACATTACGGTTGCAATAGTTAACAGCTGACTTCTCTATTAAAAAAACATGAGTTTGTTTGGCTGCACTGTAAACAGATACACTAGCTTCTCAAAGAGCGGTTGCTGTAATTAAACCACACTGTTGTCATTACAGTGATCAAAGCTAGTGCCAGATCAACAAGAACTGAATCTGAAAGCATTAATGTCAACAGTAAGACAAGATGTAAAAGAAACACAATATGAAAAGACATGTGAAAAGTAAAATGAAAAAAGGAGATTAAAAAAATGAGATATGAAGAAGAGTCTGAATTTAATTTTAGAAAAGGCAATTGCAAAAAGAAAAATGTGAAGTTGGAGCAGAGCCAGAAACCAGACTGGTCCCTGATGATCTAAGAGGTCTGGATCATTCAACTAAGCAGCAGACCACAAAGGTATTTAAACCATCCAGTGTTTAATTAAGCAGCAGCAGTAATTTAAATGTAGCTCTTTGACACACAGGAAACCAGTGCAAAGATCTGAGAGATGGACTGCAACACTCTTGCAGCAGTGTTCAAAGTAAGCTGCAGCTTTTCAGCCAGAACTGTAGAGACATTATTACAATAGTTAAAATGGCAGAAAGCACTGCTCCAACAGAGCTGAGCAGCAGGAGATTGTGCAGCATGTCAACAAGCTGGAAAGCTCAGAAAATCTTCTCTCCAGTCATCATGACACCAGGATTCACTTGCTTAGTATGTTCAAACAAGCTAAGTATAACTCAGCAGAGGGTGAACAACATGATGAAAGAGAGAGGTCGCGTACGAGATGATGTGATGCAAGATAAATGACTCCACAAATATGTCAGTAAATTGAGTGATGGTGACGTTCAGGGCAACTGAGGAAAACCTTGATAAAAGGGTACGGTGTTGTGGTGTAGACTTCATCAATATTACATATGTCGGTTTGTAATGGGTCTGTCATGTCCTCTGTGTACAGCACCTTAGTAGGGATCATCAAGTCTCTCTGGGAAAGTGTTTTCTCTGTTTACAAAAGTACCATTATTCAGTTGCCTACAGCGCAGGACCAATCAAGACTTTTACCTCTGATGTGGAGATAAATCCTCAATCCAGAGACCATTAATCGCCCCCCAGCAACCACAGCAAACCACAGATGCTCCAGTGTTTCCCTGTTTGGCTCAGATCACTGGAGGAGTATGAGGTAATGGGAGCATCAAAGGCGAGCAGAGATAAAGAGTGCAGACATTGACCCTGGAAAAACCCTGGGTGTCTGAGGGAGAAAAGAGAGAGATAGCATGTGAATTGATGTGACCCCAGTGGAAGAAGTCCTCAAATCTTTCAGCAAAAGGATTCCACTGTTACTTTTATCTGTATTAAATGACAAGTAAACAATTAGATAAAAGCAAGAATCAGAAGGAAAATGTCGAAAGTATCCAAAGTAAAACAAATGATTGTGAGGAGGAACAGAGTTTAGTTTCACTGTAAAAACTTTGCGTTCCTAGTTTTAGTCATGTTCATGCTTTCACATCAGTTAATGAAATCCAGGGGGTAAAGGAGGACAGAGGGAAGAAAAAAAGGAAAGACGACTATTGGCAACTGACAAAGCAATTTCACCTCACGGTCCATTTAGTAGCTGCTCTAGAGCTTTTAATGCTATCTCTGCTATCCTTTTATGGATTTCTTGTCTACGCTGACCAAAAAGTGAAAACTTCAACTTTATAGTTTGTTTAAGAAAAATACACCTTAAAAAGTGTATGATTTACCCCTGAAATTTAGTGGAGCAAGAATTGAAATCATCCATAAATGGAAAAGTAGACATGGTTCATAAATTGACTGTCACAGCTCAGGTAAAAGAGGGAGCTTTTTTTTAGGCTTGACAGGCATAAGTAGGCAAAGACAAAGGAGGTGAAGTCAGGGTGTAGGCAGGACTTGTAACAGAAGAGGCAGATAATCCAGGTAAAAAGCCAAATCTAAACACTGGCAGCTGGAAAGCTATGGTGTGGATTGATCTGGCAGAGAGTGAGAAAGGTGAACAGGTGGGCGGGGAAGAGTCAGACGGCTGCAAGTCAGGAGGAGGGGACACTGGTTCTGAAATGATAGCAGAGTCCTTGCAAATGCAGGCAGAGAATGAATGAATAAACTGTGACACTGATATTTTATCAAACCCCTGAGGGAAATTTCTGAATATTAAATTCATTTGCTAGTACAGTGGGCTTGTTGCTAGTCGCTGCAGCTGGAAACATGGTTATTGAGAGCAGTGAGAATGAAACAGAACAGTTAAGTTGCAGACTTGCTTCATAGAGCTGAGAGAATCTGCAGAGTTCATCACTTCAAACAATGGTTCTTTGCATTTTGTAATCATGTGAGCCATTACTAACATACAGGTATTAATTACAGCCACTTTAAGCACAGTATTTGAGAAAAATGTACTTGGTTATTCTCAGTGTCGCTGTATAACCATCTGCTGCAGACATCACAGCCTTTGAATTTACATTCCTCTATGTGCTTTGTATCTGAATGTACAGTATATGCATGCATACTCTCCAAAAATATTAAATTGAAGTATCCAAGCGTGTGAAACTGCAGCACTTCCCTGAATGACTCAGCATGTCCTTCAGTGAACGGACACTGTGTCCTCCTCCAACAGGCTGTGGTGCTTCCTGGCCTCATGTTCTTCCCAGCCTCATCTTCTCCTCCTCTGGGTCTCCATCTAATAGATCTGGCAGAGTGACGGGCGACACGCCTGCCACGGTTTGTTTTACCCCACTCCCTGATTTCCCTAAAACGGATCGTGTTTGCTTGTGTTGTGCTCTGCTGCGTGGACCCTGATCCATCACTGTGTGTAATTACAGTGCTGCTCCTATAAATTCAACAAAAACCCCAGAAAATATTGCTGCAGTTAAAACAAGCAGAGCGTAGGGGTTATTTTCAGATCCATGACAGGAAATTTGGACTCATGTTGCAGCTCTGCAAGTAATTTTGGACTTTTCTTCCATTAATCTTACAGCAAATTGAGAAGCCTGTGTAATTTTCTTTTTAATTCCCTGATTAATGCACATGAAATTTAAACATCAAGTTAAATGATGAAGCACTTTCACAGAGGGCAGAGTACCCTGCAGCAAACATGGATGTAGCAGGGCTGTGACTTCATGCCTCAGAATGCCTCAAAAGTAAAACCTTCTTCATTTGACAGTAGCTCACAGTAGCTCCTCTGTGTTTGGTGACTTTAAGCCAAGGGTGTCAGGCCTGTTTGGATCATATGAATTCATTGGTCAAAATGTCACCCGCACAGTCTCTGTGTGTTTGAATGATATGAATGGAACATAAAATAGTATTGTGGCCATTCTCCCAGAGGAAAACATGACAGAATTTTTCAGTCCAAATATCAGATGCCAAATCCAACCAATGTTTTCAGTCGTAAAATTAATAAAGTTTGACTGACTGCTTTACGAGATTTGAATGTGCAGCTCTGTAGGTGAGTTTTCCAAGTTTGTATTCTGATGGTTTTGAAGCTGAAAGGAAATGCAAAACTCTATGCATGCATTTTTGAGATAACCAAATTTTTCCTCAAATGTTGTGTCTGATGGTGATTAGAGCAGACACTGAACCAAAAACAGTAAAGTTATGGTGCAGAAAACCAAAACAATAATCTGCGGGAAAGAAAGGGGACATTATCAGCCTTTCACATGACATACACATCATGTGATCCATTGTTGATATAACATATCTGATTATAGCCACTTTAAACTGTTAACTGTTATTTTCTAAGTGGTGTTCCAGCCCCTTTCCACACTGCCTGGAATATAATTCTACTGAAAAAAGCCTGAATTCTCTTTATTTATTGGCCAAACATGAGTGAAATTGAACTATTCTAGAGTTTAAACACACCAAAATCAGCCTATAAAATGTTTAATTGTAGAATGTAAACTCAGTAAAACCCTTAAATTCCAAGAATAATACCAAAGACGTAACCTCAGTGTCCTCAAAGAAGCCACAGCCACAGTTTAGGGCTCTAAATACTGTAAAACCTTAAATTGAAGCTTCCATCTGCCTGTGTGTCTCAACAAGTGTCCCGATGCTGTGCATGTCTGTGGACTGCTCACCCTCTGCATGTTAATGTCTTCATGTGGTAGCAGTTTGTCTGTATTCACTGTACTTGATTAGTGATGTAGAACATGAAAGCTCTGTGTTAGTCTTGTCTAATTTGAGGGAGGAGGTCTGATCGCAGAGAATTGTAATTACAAGGCAGCAACAGAGACGCACAAGGGGTGCATCAATCTCAGAGGCTGGACGAGAGCCTGGTCGACCCCGGAGGGCAGAGCGCACACCCTGCTGAGGCGTGACCCTCAGCTACCTGGGTGGCTAGGAGAGATTAGCTCTCTGATTAATCTGCAGGGGGGGGGCTTCTGCCTGGCATCCCAGATTTAATGGAAACCACCCCATGAAGAAAATTACAAGGCGAACCTCTCATTCCATGGACATCTATGGAGATTCCCCCCCAGTCTCCAAAACCTGCAGGTAAATCTGTCACTGTAAACCAGAGCTGAAAAGGAGTTGATGATATATCATTATGCTGAATCTTGGTCATTTCTCCCACAAGATGCCAGCACAATATTTCCAGTACTGAGGACTGGATCAGTCCTCTGATCTAGCATGGCTAATAAGGACTTAAAACCAAGTTAGAGTTTTCTCTTAGTCTCTCTTTGCTTGGGCATGTTAGCCTCTGCTGTTAACTAACATTTCTTCTTCCATATAAGACACTGTTCGCTGATGCCAGGAAAGTCAGCAGTTTCCTGCCTGGCACCAGGTGTTATGTGGAAATGGGGTAAATTGCAGGTGTTTATAGTGATTTCACCTTTGTCCAACCTCAGTCAAAGGTTAACAGAGACTAGAAAAAATGTCATCTATCAAAATGTCATCTTGATTAGCAGTCATCCAAGGGGAAAAAAAAAGTACCAACTGTCTGTGTTGAAGCCACCCTGACAGCATCAGTTTTGTTTGGTTGCCATGGCGATTTCATGAGAAGGACTCTCACAGGGTTTGATATCTTTTACAAATCACCCAGCTATAGCAGAAATCAGACATAAGCACACTTAATTCTGAAGGTGTGTCTGTACATGCAGCATGCAAAGACAAAATAAACATAAAATAACAAACATACACAGAAATACATGCATGTGACTTTTCCCAACCATAGATCAGGAGATCGGGGTCAAAATGCACTGCAGCTGGGTGTGTTCTGTCTGTGTTGTAATCATTGCACTCAGGGCTATCTGAGCTCAAAGAGACACTTGAGATTGTCATCATCATCATCGTCATCATCATGGTGCAATCACGTACCAACCTGCAACACTCAGCTGTGCAGCTACATGTCTGCTGCATTTTGTCCAACACCACCTGCACCTGCCGGAAGATAAAAAAATATTATATATAAAATATTTTGTCATAGTATTTTCTTATACAATTCTATTGTCAGTGTTTAGGTTGGTTTGGTCAAGTTTGTATTTTTCCCACTGGGAGTTGCAGAGAGTGGACATTTTAACCATTTATCTATCACTTTTAGCTATAACTGTTTAAACCAGCTCTTCAGGGTTCAAGGTTCAAGGGAGAATTTATTGTCATTGTCTCCATACACAACCTACTCAGTGCACAGTGGAATGAAATAAAAGATATAACTTAAAAATGAAAACAAACAAAAAGTATTTGTGGCTAACTACTGCAACCATTTGTGTGTTACTTTTAGCTATTTCAACCATTTTCCATTATCTTTTTGCTATTTCACAATTTATAATTACTTTCTAACAAATTCAACCACTTTCCCATTATTTTTTTAGCTCTTTAAACCATTTATCCACTGCTTATTTAAAGCATTTATGAATTACTTAGTTGTTTCAACAAGTCTTAGCTTTCTCCTTCAAGCTAGCTATTTACTGTTTATCAGATATTTAACTGATCTAAATTGTTACTTTTATCTTACTTTATTTATCTATCTTATCTTATTTAAGCAATTAAGTCATCACTTAACTATCATGTACACCATTTATCCTGTACTTTATTACTTTATTATTTATATTTATGCTTTATTATCACATATTAGCTAACTAAGCAAGCTATTTATACCTTAAGCTAGCTATTTCAGCTGTTTAACATTACTTTTGGCCATTTAAACTGTTTGTACTTTCCTTGACTGCTAATTCATGACTTGTAATTAAGTGAACCTGCCTGAGTATCACTTCTTTCAACATCAAAAAGTACTATAAATATACATTATAGTTACAACTGTAGAGCACCTGCACAGCTGACTCCATAGAGCAAAACAAAGGTGTGTGTGTTTGTCTAAAGTCACTGCTCATTCTATTGCTTCACCTTGGATTATTAATCAGGGTGGATAATCTTGCCATTAAGCAGTGAGTGTACAGGTGGAGTCACATATCAGTAGATTATGATAGCAGGGACAGTCCCTTTACTCACGCTATGTCACACCACTAAGTTCTAAGTATTATTTGTGCATTTGATTTAAGTTTAAAATTCAAGCCCAAAGAGTTGTGCGACCCACAACAAACCCATCATCTACGTTACAAAAAGTCAAATAATGACCATTTATGACCCCGTGATCATGATCAGAACACACTTCTGCAGCAGCTCTGTCTCTGAGGTGTAAAATAACATTATCAAAGGGAAATTGGGCACGAACAGAAGAACAAAAGAAATGCTTTTGCACAGAGCGTTAATAATTCATTGTTTGTTCCACAAAGACCTTCTGCAGAATTACTTAGTAGCCTATAGAATGAACTGCATCCCACTGATTACCTGACATTTATCAGGTCCAGGTGCTGTCATGCAGATTCAAACACGACTTAAAAATGCCAAAAATTATTGGATTTCTTATTTTATAGCGCAGTAGCTTTACATTTAAATCAGATTTGTGGGAACAGATTTGCTCATCTTGTACCTACCAGTAGCCTAATTCTTTGCTTTTTCTTTTTCTGATTTTGATTTCTACACGTACACTCTCACACAGTCTCAACACAAGCCTCTCCCCCTGTTAGAAAAAAAACAGAAAAGTTTCAGTTGAACTATTTCTTCGGCGCTATAAATACAGGACGGAGCGCACATCTGCACTTCAGAGCGAGGCGTGGTCAGAGCTGACAGCAGGTAGACCAGTCAGTGCAGCTACAGTCACACTTCATCTGCAGGATACTCTACTTTATCTCCGGCACATCAACACTAGATCCGACAAAATGCCAAAGTGTCCAAAGTGCCAGAAGGAAGTTTACTTCGGTAAGATTGACGTTTTTTTTTTTTTTGTTTTGTTTTTTAACTTGCTGAGATATGATCGTACTTTGCAAGAGATCGTTTCCTGGTTAATGAAACCAGCGGGTTTTCTTTACAAATGAGGAAACAGGAAACTGTATTTAACCAACAGAGTGACAAGGAGTCAAGCACATGACTCCGAGCAGGCATTTCATGTTAAAAATGTAAAAAATGTACTGTTACAAATTGAAGTACATGCAAAATTGTACTAAAGTACAAGTGCACGTTATCAGCAAAACATACATAAAGTATAAAAAGTAAACGAACTGACAGAATGGCTCCTGCCAGTTTTACACCATTACACCTTGTCATTGTTACTAGTGCAGAAATCCTGTAATACTTTTATTATTTATTTTTGATTTACTGTATGTTCTTGGGTAGATTTGTCTATAACAACACATAAAAGTGAATGTAGAGCAGCAAAAAGCATGACTTACCTCTGAAATGCAGTGAAAATAGAAATACTTAAGTACAGCGCTGAAGTACTTGAGTAAATGTACTCAGTTACTTTCCACCACTGAGAATAATGAAACTAGAGTCATATGACACTGACAGGAGCCATTGCACAGTCAGTACTTTAACTTTTGATAAGTAAAGTACATTTAGCCGATTACACCTCTAAGTAAAATTTGAATGCAGGACTTTCACTTGTAACAGAGTACTTTAACATTGTGGCACTGCTACTTTTACTTTAACAAATGACCTGCTTTTTCCACCACTGACTATGCATTCACGTGTAAGCTGTACTTTTATGTTGTGGTACTTGAGGTGGAGCTACTTTTATCAGCTCTACGTACTTTGGGGTACTAGTATCATCTATACTGCATCTCAAAAATGTTGTGTAGAAATAGAAAGCAAAAGAAAAAGGAAATGCTCAAGTAAGTACAGTACTTAATAAATGTACCTCTCATCTGTGGAGTTTTATCGCTATTTTATTTGCTCACTTACTGCAGCATCTCAGCTGTTTGCATATACGTTTTGTATCTTCCTCTATTTAGCGGATTAATGCCTGCTAGCCTCAAAGGTTCACTGCACTCTGAGAGCTTTCTTGTTATCAAGTTACTTAAGAGTTTAAGTTCTGCGCTCCCTGCAGGAATTGACTTGTCTTTCTTGACTGATGAGCCAAGTGAATAATGACTGGAAGGAGCAGAGGAGGCAGGTTTCTTCTGTGCTGAAATCTTGCGATCCAGTAGGTCTGTCTCATGAGGATAGCATCAAAGTGGGGGAGACCAATTACTCCTTCCAGGGAGGAAAGGGACAGCTCCAGTTTATTTGCGTCTAAATCCTTTTACCACATTGTTCCCCGCTCAGTAGTGCAACAGAGTAAATCTTCTCCAAAGAGAGATTTGCAGAGGCCGAGGCCAATACAAAACACAAGGACAAGCCTTTGGACTGTCAGTCAAACGAATTGATCATGAGACGTGGGAGCCATCCTTTCCATTCTCCCTTTTCATGGATAAATCTTCTCCTGGCCAAAACAAGCAAAGAGATTTGTTTTGGCCAGAATAAGCCAACCAATCTTTTTTTCCATGCAGGAGAGGAGAAAAATGCTAAAAATATAGTCGAGGGAAGAGTAGTCTGAAACAAACCGCTGTGTTCTTTTTGTGGATATACAGTTTTGTTGTTGAACTGTCTGCATCAGTTTCCCACCAAACCTCCTGTTTCTAAAACTTGCTCAGTGTATCAGCCTGTGATCGTCACACCTCACTGCTCCACTCCCCTCATCCTCCCCTCTCTCTTTTGTTGCTCACCCGTCTTAATGTTACTTAAATCTCAGATGGAAAGAATCAGGCTACTACTGCTTCACTGAATTGTGGATGGGGGCATCTGGTCCAGTTCCAAAAAAGCAGAAAGGGGGGGGGGGGGGGACGGGACTCTGCTCTTGCTGGAAAATTTGCAGACACTCATATAATGATCAGTAATGTCTTTGATATTGTAAAACCTCTAGTTCATTAACCTTAAAAGAAAAAGATCAATGTCTCACTCGTATCTGTCTGATTAAAACTTGAGGCCATAGTTAGCAACCGCTTTGCTTAACAAAGAGTAAAGACTGGACACAGAAGGAGAAGTAGCTTGGATCTCCCCAGTCTGCCCACTGGCACCTCTAATTTAACAGTCTCCTGACTCTGAGCAAGGAAACAAAGGAGCAATAATGTTGGACTAGTCCTTTAATATCTAAAACCCTGAAGGTCATCACTCCTTATTTAGTTGATGTAGAGAGTGTTACTGTATTTAAGGTCGTTCACATAACTCTAAATGCTTGAGACTGCATTCCTTGTCATTTTTTTCAGCTTGACAAAGCATTATACAATCTCTCCTGAATCTTTTTTGGGATGGAATGAAGCGAATATTTGAAGTCCCCCGCCCCCCGCTATAGTGTATTTTTCCATTCAGACTTGTGTGTGTTTGTGTACACTGGACTGCCTCCATGGAGCTCCTGTCAGTGTGAGTTGATGCAGAGAGCAGATTGGATTATTCTCCCGTCTGTCACACCCCATTTCTTGTCATATTATCAGGTAAAATAAATAACCCATGCACACAAGTGTAAGCCCTATCAGATGCATATACAATCAAGAGGAAAGACAACATTCATGGGTGCCACTGCGACTGATCGTGATGGACCCTGAGCTCTGCTTTAACTGAGAGATTCCTCTCCATTACTGCTTGGACAGGCACTGTTTGCTTAGTCCACTGGTTTGTTATTTGTAGTTAAGTACAGTAATTAGTTTGGGTCAGACTTGCGTTCCAAGCCCCACCACATTTCGCTGAAATGTTTTCATGGAGCTGGCCTGAGAGGCTGACCCCACCCTGGAGCACTTTCCCTGTTTCCGCTGTCTGTTGCATAATCTCATGCCACATCAGGCTATTTTTAGAGAGGAAGTATGTCATATCCTAATGTTGTGGGAAGGTTTTGAGGCTTGTGGCATCACCTGAACCCCGAGTTATTTACATACATCCTTCTTCACTCCCTTTTATGTCTCTTTTATGTAAAATCTGCTTGTTACTCGTTCTATGCTCCTTAGTTACGACATGGGTTGGTCAAGATTGTGTCAGATCACCTCAACGCCTCTACATTTTCAACATATCCTGTGCTTAGTCTCACAGGTCACCCTCTCTGACCTAAGCAGCTTTTTCTCTCTGTGCATGCAGATTCTTACTCTCCCTCGTAATTGTGAGTCTCAAAAGTCGTCTAAAACCTTGTCCATCTCCTCCAATAAAAATTCAGGTTCTTCCCTTTTTTTTACAGCCCTCCTGATGGGTGTTTACCCCAGATCAGCCCTGCAGATAAAGACAGTCTTTTATCAGAGTTTATGAGGCCCATGAAGGACAGATTCATCAGGGACACTCAGTCCTCGTTTTCCCCTCAGGCACCACACCCAAACAATGTTCTCAGACTTATCTGCAAAGACTATCTTGTTGGTCTAAAACTGATATTGAGCCAAAATTCACAGCACCATGAGCTCATACTGGTCTGAGATTCATTAACTGATCAGCAGACCACGTGTTGACCCTGTGACACCTCCATCTCCTCTACAGACGACAGTAGCTCTCTTTGTGATGGAAGTTTGAGGATGTGATTATTCATTTTTTGATGTGTTTGGCAGCTGAGAGGGTGACGTCGCTGGGTAAGGACTGGCACAGGCCCTGTCTGAAGTGTGAGAAGTGCAACAAGACGCTGTCACCAGGCTCACACGCAGAGGTGAGAAATTTGAATCACATGACACCAACAGTATATCCTGAAAGTTTTGATCTACATACACAGGGTTTTATAAAGTCTGAGACCAATATTGAATCTGCAGCCACATTTTAAGTATTCAGGTTCATTTTTCATTCATTTTAAATAACAAAAGTAAGAAATAACTTAAGAACTAAAACTCACAATGAAATTCATAGTTGTTACTGACAACACAATATCACCACAAATGTGTAAAACATTACTAAACAATTTATTAACCATTAATAAGGCCATTAATTAGAGATTATGAAACCTTTATAAATGATGGCTTATCATAAAGTGGTATGATGTATTTTATATATAGTGATTTAATTAAATTGATACCTAAATATTTTGTAAATTTTCAATGTTTACCTTCAAAAAGATAGTGAATGTCCTTTTATATAACATGAACAGTTAGCACTTGTTTTGACATTTCTTTTATTACCAAGTGTAAATTCAACTCTGCCTATTACAGCATGAAGGAAAACCATACTGTAACAACCCCTGCTATGGTGCACTGTTTGGACCTAAAGGTAAGCATGTCACCTTTTTTTTCTCAACATAATGAATGAGCTCAATCTGGCCTCCTGTAATCACAACATCTACACTTTGAAATACAATAAAAAATAAAAAAGCCAGGGCATGTCAGAGTGACCCTGGCAGCCATGACGGCTCAGTAATGTTTTGTAAGCGATAGTGCTGAGGCTGTAAATGGCCCTATCAAAGCACACGCTGTCACCTAACAGGATAACACTCTATGAAACAGCTGTTATGTAACTGGCTCTTTAAACTCTAGAGGAAAACAGGTGGAATTTGGTGCCAATTCTTGATGTAAATGTTAATCCTTCTTTGTCTCTTTCCTCCAAGGATTTGGGCGTGGTGGAACCGAGAGCCACTCATATAAATAGACAGGTATTGTGCATGCATGTATCATTCATTCATTCATCAGCTCATTTGCTTACCATTCTTCCTGTCATACATTTTCATGACATTTGTCAGGACAAACACAGACCTTAACCATAAGCAAATATATTCTTGTACTTTGCACTGTCTGACGTGTGTTTCCTCTGCTTCGTCGTCAGGTTCAGGTTTCGCAGTAAAAAAAAAAAAAATGTTGCTTGGAAACTAGATGGAAGAAACCAGCATGCTCGGGACAACTCCCAATAAAAACCAGCAAACAAACTGTGCTCTGATTCAGAAGATGCATTTTGAGTGCGTGTGTTTTTATTACATGTTTTTTTTTTTTTTTTTTTTGATCTCTTGTTTTCTGAAGGTGATTGTGTATTCCCATGATGCAGCAATGAAGTGGTTGTGGACATTCTGATTAAACACTTTTTAAAATTTGTGTTGTCTTTTTTTTTTTTAATCTCCCTGCAGTGTCTCTCTATGGGAAAACAAACTTAAATTAGAGCTCTTCCTTTAGCTGACCACATTCAAGTCATTTACCAGTGTGCTTTGTCACTCTGTGTAATTGAATTAAAGGTTTCCTAATCTGTTTAAACCCATAACACATGGGAATGTTTAGCATTTTGTCAGCTCAAATAAACACACATACAAATGTCCTGTTTCTACTCAGTTTTTAGACTCCTGAATCCTTGAGCTTCACGTTATATAGTAACTTCATCTTTTATACTTTAAATTAAATAAGTTTAAATGCTCTCAGTAGTGATGATCTACAGAGTGGTTGGTTGCAACTTCTCAGCATAAAGAGAAAACTGTATTTATATAATCACCATTGTGTATTTTTTGCTGTTTTCTATCACACATTCATACCTGGGGTAACTGGGATTTAGTATCTTGCCCAAGGACGCCATCAACCTTCAACCTCCTGGTTAGTGGGTGACCCACTCTACCTCCTCAGCCACAGCTCCAACAACAAACCTATTCGAAAAGGATAACACAATAAAGTGAGAACTTTTATTTCCAGCATGTTCCCAAGTTGCTCAAATACAGACATAAAACATGTGAACAATGGAGCTCATCAGTGCAAATTCAAACCAAAAATAAATCACATTAGTACATCTAAATACAGCAACAACAGATGAATTGCGAAAATACATTTTCAAAAAAAAAAAAAATCTGTCAACTTACCCAATAAATAAGCCTGGACTTCTGGGAGTCTTTCCTGTTTTTGTCAGTTTCAAATATATTGACATCACCTCCATCTGCTGAGGAGGACTGTGTGATACTGTTGTAAGCTCCAGAACAGCTACTAAATGGATCTTGTGCTGAGATTGTTTTGTCAACAACTGAATCAGTTTTCTTTCTCAATTTAAGTTACGTTTCATTTGATGGATGCTGTTATTTAAAACATCTTACAGAGTGAATATATTCTAACAATGCACAGGTTTAGAGGATTTAAAACCTGAACCTGGCTCATGCTAGTGCATTGTGGGTGGCAGCTGGAGCAGCTGAGGCCAGCCTGAGTCTTTGCAGATCCAACAGATGCTTCCTCTCTGGTTCTTTTCGACCCCAATGCCAAACTTTTTTAATTTTTTTTGCTCTGCTCGGCCGCCCTCGCTGTCCATGAATCACGTAGCAGCCGCCGTCCTCCACCATGCCTCTGCCGTCGCAGCCTGACAGTTGCTATGCCAACAGACACAAACAAGCCCCAACAGACAGCCAGTGTGCCCTGTCCCGTCTGGCTGTCACCCCTTTTCCTCTGCAACAAAGACGCTCACTGTCACAGGGAAAATCTCAACCAAGGCCACAGACACTGAGGCAGCTGATGAAAACATGCAGAGGATGTTTGGCAGTGAAGCATTTTTCAGCTTCTTCTAAAACGTGGCCGTGAAATGCAAAAGAAAAAACAACTTGTTCATACATTTGGTGTTGTCAGAGAGGTGGGTGGCTTCAGTCTACACATGTTCAATATTTGCTGTAATATGTTTTAGACATTTAATAATTAGTTCATATCATTTATGTGGTGATGTTAGTCCATCCACCACTTAGACCCAGACTGAAAAATCTCAACAATTATTGGTCAAATTGCCAAGAAATTCCCTACAGACAGTTTTTGGTTCACACAGGAACAATCACAGTTACTTTTTCTCTAGCACCACCACAAGGTTCACGTTTGTGTTTTTAGAGGAAATGTCTCAACAACTATTGGATGGATTACTGTGAAATTTTATCTTCAACATCCACATCCCTCAGATTTTTGCATTAATTTTGGTGATCTCCTGACTTTTCATCTATCACCATTATCAGGTTAAAATTGTATCCTATCCACTATACACGCAAAATACGTCCATCATAGTTAACAGTGTACATGTTCAGAAGTGTCTACATACATCCTGCTTTAGGACTGAAATAAAGATCAATCAAACTCAATTCAAATACAGAGATAACAACTTCTACAACAGTTTTGTGATTTAAAATGAAGAGAGTTTGAATAAACAAGACAAAATTGAAGGCCAACCCCAGTATTTGCTCCATCTGTTCTTAATCACAGAGTCTGTTGTGGTGGACATGAAAACAATTAACAAAGATATAAGTTGGCATAAAAAATCTGATTTAGCCTAATTTCTGCATGAGATAAGGCTAAGAATAAATGGATTTCTAAGGGAGTTGTTGATGCTCCCTGTGTCTGAATATTCAGTGTTTTGACACGGTCTAGTGGAGTGTGTTTAGATCACTCCTCTGATAATTATAGTTCTCATTTTGGTATGCAAACATCTCTCTCTCACTCAGCTTTTTGCACAGGAAATACCACATCTTTGTAGTCATGGTGATGCGTCCAGATGTTTGTGTGAAACCTGCAGCAGTTGTCAACTTTACAGCTTGATGGTCGACCTGATAAGACATTCCGGTATTTAAAATGTGACCGACCAGCGGTATTAGGTAAAATACAACACATACGCTCAGTGAAGAAGTGGCAGAGTTCAAATATATTTCTGGCTCCAAACAGTCTCGCAGCACATAGTTGATTCACAATGTTGCAGTCTAATGTATGTAACTGAGGGTAATTTCCTGACATGATCATAATGAAAGCATCATGCAGGCAGTAAGCGTATTTATAAAGCACTTATGTTGACTTACACTGCACTTAAAGTGAAGTGTTACCAGTTTTTTTTCCTGTCAAGCAGGAGGAGAGGGAAGCCGGAGTAATTTGCCAATGAAGACCTGCTGTGTCAGCGTGAATCAGAGGCCCTCAGTCATGAAGCTGTAAAATTAGACCCATAAACCTATTAAGGGCTGGAAAATAAGTGTAGTAGTGTCTCATGGCTTTCATAACTCATGCATATATGAAGATCTGGGTTGGCACGATTCCTCAAGTCAGCTTAATAAATAAATTAATTCTCTAAATATAGTCTCATGGACAGTAAGGGTGTGGCTGTTAGGTTGTAAATAATCCAGATTAGTTGACATTATAGGAGGGCAGAGCCAAATAACACACATCTACAACTGTGAGGGGAGACATAATACATTTCAAAATCTATTTTTGTCCCTTTGATAAAAAATAAAGGAAATTAAATCCAACAGAAAATAATAAATAATTAATAAATTTTCTCTTTTTAAAGCTCCTACTACATGTATAGGGTTTGAAACTTTCTGGTTTTGGTGTCCCCTAGTGGTGGTATGAAAAAAGACACTGGAAAGCAATGGACACTGCATCACCTCCCACTCCTCACTGTGATGAATAGGCTGGAGAACAATACATATGGCCCTGTTGTCCTGAACTGGATCCAAACTCCCAGCACAAATACATGTGACCAAGCCAAATATGATGACCACCAGCTGTGGCTTTGTACAATGTCGAATAGAGGCTATACTATTGTTTTTAGGAAGAAACAGAACCAGGAAATGGAGGTGCGGTGAGCGCCAGCTATGCCCAATCACATTAGCTCCTTTCATTCCCCTTTTAAAGCAGCAGAGTGATGAAAAGGACCAGGAGGAAAGGATCTCATGGACCTCATAAACCAGAACTTATGCTATCAGAATAATGTTACAGATGCTACAATCACATAAATACTCTACAAATAAAGACTTAAAATGAGTATGGTTACTTTTTCTAACATTGAAATCAAAGGAACAAGAAGTGAACAGAAGCACAAGTGTGCTGGGGTAAAACCTGAAGCACAAGTGAGCAAAAACAACACAGGACACACAACTGTGTACAAATCTGCATGTCGGAGATCAGGCACACTAAAACGTGACTAAAGGTCTACAGCAAAGCTAGCTGCTCTGTGAGGCTTTACTTTGGCACAACTATCCTGATCACAATGACAATGTTAATGCTCAAATACCACTACTAATACTACTACTAATAATAGATGAAGGTATCATGTCCACAGTGTTCATTAGCACTAAACACAAAGCACATCTGAGACTGATGGACATTATTATGTTATTAGTTTTGTAGGTCTTTCGACACAAACCAACGTGTATATATACTTTGGACATGGCCATGGTGCTAGATGAAAAATCAGAGGATCACTTGTCTTTAGGATTCATCATCTGGGGAACATGAATGTCTGCACAAATTTACATGGCAATATATTTACTTGTTGTAAAGATATTTCAGGACCAAACTGAAGTGATGGACCGAACAAGCCTCTGACAGACTGACATCCCTAAAACTAAGCTGCTACCATGGCTAAAAAGGAAAACATGTAAGGGTATAGTAAGTCATTTGCTGTTGTGTCTTGTTTTTATTAGTGTAATAAATTATTTTAGATTTATTCAACTCATAAACTCACTGTAGGATAGGAGTATGATGCAGAGGAGGAAGTATTCAATCAATTACTTAAGTTAAAGTAGTAATAACGTACTGTAAAATGACATAGCTATATTAGCATTAACGGCTGTTTGCTTACCAGTCTAGAAGAAACGGTTTCAGTTCATCAGTTCATCAAACTTCTCTCCTTTATTTGCCAAGAGCTGTCTTCAGCGGTGGCTGGCAACGCCAATGTTAACTCTTGTTTTCTTCTGTTTCTATCACTGCTTTTCTCTGCCACGAACATTGTTTCTTGCCGGAGGAGAGTAGCGGTTGTTGTTGTAGTGGTAACGGTCGCTTAACAAGAGCTTCCGCCATGTTTCGTTCACTGTTCCATTAATTGAACAGCTATCCTTAAATTCTTAGAAGTCACTTCTTCGTCCTCTATATTAAACTAGGGGCAGACTGGACGCTGCAATGACTCACTATCGCCCCCTGAGTTACAAAGTGGTATTACAACACGAGATGGACTATCTAGTTAGTATGCTAGCTTCAGTAAAATCAGTAAATATCTCTGTAACATAGAATCAAAAAATGTTTTACACTAAAATACTTACATATAGCTATTTTAAATACACTTTTCCACTTATATTTTATCTCTCCCTGTACATGAGATGTTGCAGTTGTGAGGCGGCAGATTCATTAAGTCTTGTAAAAGAGGATCTGTAGACCCCTTAAAACCTCAGTGAGGAAGATTACCACAGCATGTCCAGTCTTCCTGCTTTTTTTAATAACAGGATATTTCTCATGTTCCTCTCAGTAAAAACGACAAGTGAGAGAACACAATACAACTGGAGAAGAGGAAGAGTATTTCATATCCTTGAGTAAACTGTATCAGATGTGTGAAGCCATGAAAGTCATAAAAAATCAGGCCCACCAGTTTTAATATGGACACACACATGCCTCAGCTATTATTACTCTGAACATCTGTCTTTCCTACAAAGGTCGGACTTTTCAAAGTAGACCACTGAAAAATTATTAAGTGCGTTTGAGAAAATAATCTTTAGATTTTGCACATGTGGTCCACACAGAGTTTCCATTCTGCTGTTTGAGCCCCTGAACGTGTTAGTGTGATTTCAGGGCGTAAAAGAGAGATGAAAAACATGAAATCAACCTTGTACTTTTCACTCACTTTAAGAAACAGTCCTTATCATAGTTTAAAAATACTTAGTAATGACAAGATACGATTTTCACTGACTTTCTTCTAATTGACTGATTTTTTTTTTTTTTTTTTTTGCTTTGATGGTGGTAATCCAGCCAAAGCATGCAATTTTCCACAAGGTTGTTGGAGTGTTACATCAAAATACATAATTACTTCCATGCTTTTACAGGATACTGCAAAAATGTCTGAAACTGAGGTACTGTTATTGTATAAATCATGGGAAAAAATTACAAAAAAGACAAGTGATCCCTGTTAAATGCTCCTAAAGCGGCCACAGTATTAAACTGAGGGGTCACAAGATGATTAATAGTGATTTTTTCAATAGAAAATTATATTAAATTTTATGTAAAGGTCAACTAACAATGGAGAAAAACTGCTGAGGTTTTTCTCAGACTTTGCGGTATCACATCATCATCACTGTCCCCGCTCAGACCGAATAAAGTGCAGTGTGTGAAATGAATAAAATATGGCTTGTGCAACCTCTTGTCTTAAGAAATGGTAACTCAGGGAGTGACTGCAGCTCCATGAAACATCCCCCCAGTGTCCTATTGGAGTCTGGCTGAACATTTCAATCCAGAGGCTCCAGCAGAGTTTCATTTGTGGTGGATGACCATCCAGGCATCAGAGGGATGAGAACCGTGGTGGTTACTAAACAGAATCTGGTCCTCGTTTCTGTAATTGAATATGCATGGCTGTCTCAGATACTCCCTCAGTGCACAATCCCTCCCTCTGTCACTCCTTGATCCCTTTCCTTCCACCTCTTTCTTCTCTCCCTTCCTTTACCTGCTGCCTCCCTTGTTTTTGTCTTTCCACCCTCCATAAATCCCCCTTATCCTCCTTCCCTCCTTACATTACCCCCTGCCTCCTTCTACCCTCCCTCCCATCTCATTTGCCAGGGTTGTTCTGCAGTTGATTAGGGCTGCTGGATGTATCTGTTTCCACCGCAGCGCCTCGTCTCAGCAGATGTGTATAAATAGGCCCTCTGGCGTTGTAATTGCTAATAAGGATCCAGTGTGTGTGTGCAGAAAAAGAGGAGTTGCTGCCATGAACATTTGTATGGCAGCCAGCTCCCTGTAAACACACACAGAGAGGGGGATTCATCAGCAACTCCAAGCCCAGGAGGAAGCCTCTCTGCTGGGGCAGATAATGAGGTGGCCAGGCCTCTGAGCCTTGGCCTGGATTTCCGGGAAAAAAAGAAAACATTTTGGTGCATCAATCATGTTTTTTCCCCTGTTTGAGCCAAATGCTAAAAGTCTGGCAAACATGCTTCTCTTCTAATTAGGCTCCTAACAGCTTCAATAACAAGAGCCTCCCTATTAGACTGCAATTAAACAGTGGACACCAACATTAGCTCAGTCTGTTTCACACACTTTGCACCCTCCTCCCTCTGTGTCTATAAGAACTTGTATAATTGCGGTTGGACCTGGCGCTGTAACAAATGTAAATCATTGGTTGGCTGGTTCACTCTGTTAATTCTGCTCTAAATAATGATTTTAAATCAGTGGCTGCAGAGGTATGGTTCATTATTTTGTGACATTTTATAGACTAAATGTTAAAGCAGTTAACGGAAAAGAGTCTTTAGCTGCAGCCTTACTGTAGCTGGAAATGTCTTACAGATTTTAGCTGCAGTATCTCAAAGAAATATCACACTGCTTAGGCAGATCCATCCAGACCTCCACAGGATTTTGGCCTCCTGTTGGGTTCAGCTCTGATGGCCAGGCACATACAGTATTATATTAGGCCTGAACATAATGATGGAGATGATGAGTGATTGAGAGTAAGGCTAAAAAAATCCCTTCATTCATTTCCTCTCTCTAACTCCCACACACACACACGGGGAGAGCACCTGGCCACTCTTTCGACACATTGTTGTCAGAACCTCAAGTGGAATCGCAGACAGTTTGATTGTGCGAGGGACATGATAAATAACCTGCGGTTTCTCTGTCCCTGTGTGATGGATGCCCTGTTGTACCAGCGTACATATAAGTTATCATTAAGTAGGAGGAATTTCCCAGAAGTGTGTTTTTAAATGTAAAAGACGAGCGTAATTTTTCAAAGTCAAACGACACTGAGAGATGGATGATTTCGTGCAATTTTGTGATTCAGTGTTTCCCCCACTGAAATCTTCTAAAGCCTCACTCTGATCTCTAATTTTCTCCAGCTGTAAGATAGTCAGATAAAGTTGTGTTCTTGCACTCAGGATTCCTTTTCCTCCCTTTCTCGGCTCCCATCCCTCCTTTGTCTTCCTCTTCCTCCTCCTCCTCCTTCTCCTCCCACGGCTTGGAACAGACAAAAAGAGTACACAAGGACACATCTGAGCCGCATGCTGTTCTTGTTTGCCTTTCCCAGATTGCCCTGCTGCTCGCCCTGGTGCTAGTGGGAGTTGGCAGTTCCCCTCATCATTTTATCTTCAGTGTCAGATCCTAACCATCCTACACAGTCATATACGCTAAAACGTGGCTGCTACACAGGCCCTCTTTACATTTTCCACTCTGAAGCTGCTGTTTCTTACTTTAGAAAAGAAGCAATGAACTAATTAATCTCATGAATGTGTTGTTTGCAATGTAGAGCTTAAATTAACATTACATTACATTAAGGTACACTATCATTAGCTAAAGTAACAGGTCTCCCTGATGAGAGGAGACTTTATTCGTTCTGAGATTTTTGACTAATCCAGATATCTAGTGAATGTTTTATGCTACAGACATGCTCTGTGTATTGATATTATATTTTCTTTACAGGTATACAACATTTATATACCATAATATGGCAATAATGTAACTTCACATTCAGTCCAGTCACCTGTGTTTAAATGCTCAACTCAGCATGTAAAACAAGAACTACAGTTTGCTCTGAATTATATGTTTGGACAGCAGAATGGTAACATGATATGATTACATATCTACATGGTGCAACTCCACTGAAAGTCAAGAAATTATTGGGTCAGTTCTACAGTATATGCACCTAATGGAGAACTTCTTTTGGGAAAAAAGATCAAATTTATGATGTTTCAACCAGGCAATGTGAGATGCTTTTATCTCTTGCAGCTCAATGTAATCCAATTTAACTGGTCTTAATAACTCTAACACCGTTTATCTATACACCAGTTCCTTTATCTATTGTGTATTCTCTATCTATAGAAATTTTCTGTCTTTATCTTTATTATTTTATTGTTATTGTGTATAATTATGGCACTGTCTTGAGCCTCATCCTAAGCATTTACAGATGACACATTATTCTGCACAAATGACAAATAAAGCTTAACTTGAACTTGTATTTAAAGATAAAATCTTGCCTAGAACAGCCTCAATCATTTGGATGAGGATAAAGGATCACAACATGGACAGAAAAACTAAAATGATCTGGCTGGCAGAACAGTGGCACAACAGAAATTTTGATTATTGTGTGTAATTCTGAATAAAATCAGTGAAATTAAAGGGGACATAACACTCACTAAGTATTCAAAGGATACTGAAAATGCATGGAACTACAACTATAACCCAAAACTAGCTACTTAAAATGACAGTAGGGATAAAAAAAAATACAGTAACAAGGAGACTCACAGTAACCTGTACAGACTGTAAGGCCCTCTGATAATCTTGTGATTTTGTGTTGTATGAAATCATTTGGCTTTTGACACCTTTAACCCATCAAACCACGAAGTCAGTGCAGAAATTAGTTCAGGTCTCCACCAAACAAACCACAACTGAATATGAAGCTGTCAGAGCTATCATACATTCATACAGCACATAGCAGCTTTGCTCTCAGCTGGTGTTACAACAGCACCCTCCTCTGTTCTTTGTAGGTACTATAGAGCATAAACAGCTGTAACAATACTGCCCCCTTGTGCAACTTAACCAAGCTCTGCTCTCAAATGATATTAACACCACCACCATCAATCATTCTGTATGGTGTTGGATCACAGAAAGGAAGGAACTGAGACATTCAAAAGCTTGCTGAATATTTTAAAACTTTAATATACAGTGCTTCATGAATCATTACTGAAAACACAGGTGGTAAAAATCAAATCGAAACAAATAAGTTACACTGTAGTAAAAAGCACTTGAGATTCCTTTCCGTTTTCATCATTAGTGTGAACCCCATATGAAAATAGCATAGAAAGTATGCAAACATAGATTTTCATTCATATATATTTTCTAATCTTTAGCTAAATAAACCTTTTTACCCCCAAAATTCCCTTAACCGACTGGATGAAATGAGGAAAGTTTACAGCCATGTTTGTGCCATGGCCTCAATTTCATCCATAATCCTTTGTTTTTTTTTAAAACAGCTTGAAAACCTTTTTCATGACAACTTTCCCCCCGTGAGAACCTCAAGACAAGCCCAAATAAAAAGGAAATATAAATTAACATACCAAACATGTGAACAGTCTGCAAAACTTGTTTTTTTTCCCATTAACTGGCATACAGTTAAACATTTGACCTCAAAGCACTCACACACACACACACACACACACACACACACACACACACACACACACACACTTTTAACAGTATGCCCACTCACCAAAACACACACAGTCACGCAAACACACACACACGCACACACACAAACAGTCTGTGCATAGACCCAGGTTTAACTTGTGGAGTAACTGGTAACTGGAGCCGTTTCTCCCCCAACTCCCCACTGTGGTTTGTCCTTTAAAGGAAAATAACCCTTTAACCCATTTGTTGCTATGGCAACAGGAGCTGGCTCCGGGCCGAAGGGCTTAACGTAGAGATATGTAGACAGAGATAGATCAAAACATGCCGTTTCCATAGTCCAATTCAGTGCCTGCTATCAGCAACAAGGTAAACAGAGAAAAGGCAACCATAGATACACATCATGGGGTTAGACTGATGCAAAATATTGATCTGGATATTGGCCTTTAGTAACAGCAAAGACATTCTGATGTTATAAATTCTTTCCTAACCACCACCATACTTTGGCAGACTGTCAAATCTACATTTAAATGTTACTATATTTGCACGTTTTTTCATTAAATTATTCAATAGTTTCCCTTTATGCATACGTTAACTGTGTCGTGCTGCCCTTCCCACAAAGTCAAAGTTTCAACGGAGTGTTTTAGTGTCACAAACTAAATTCAGCTTCAGACACTCAGTCCATGCAAAAAAGATAAACAATATTGTTAATCGTTCTGGCATAAAAAGGATTTGATTTAGAAACAGTGGCTTTTATTGTGAAAATATGCATCTGATAATGGCATTAAGATTCCTCTGTAAAAATCCAGTGATATCTGAGTTAAGTATGGTTTGCAAAAAAGAATTTTCTTTCTCTTAAAGCCTGTTTGTTATAGTAAATACAAAATCAAGTAAAAAAGTAAGCAACCAGGAAAATTCTGGCATCAGAAGGTCCTGTAGAAACCTGCAAAATCTGAGTTCAAGTTAAGCAGTTTGCAGTTAAGAGGGCTGTTGCTTTTCTTACTGCCTTTAAGTCATTATTTTTGTCAGTAACTTATTTGCTATCAGCAACAGTTTGTGGGAACCGTCAAAAGTAAACAGTGGCTGACATGCTGGGATAGGGAGCGCATATGTAAATATTGTGTCAGCATTCAAAATCTCTGGTCTAGAAATGCAAAATCTGGGCTATGTATGGTGTACAGTAAAGTTTCTATTAGTGCCTGTTTTTATCAGTAATTTTTGACTATTATTAACAGTCTGTTAATCGGTAGAAAGCACATGGTATAGATGTTGATATGTGGTTCAAAAAGCAAAGACCATGTCAGTCTAAAAGAAAAATAGGAGAAAATGTGTGCTCAAAACTTCATGTAAAAACTTGTAAAAACTTGGTTTGCAGTGAACAGTGTTCCTGCAGTAAGTTATTCAGGGTAGTGACCATGTCATAAACGTGGCTATCTATTTCCAAAATATGTGTCTTGAATTAGTTTGTGCTGTTTGTTGTCTTTCCCGCTTTGTTATGTGTATCTATAGAGACCTGCAGAGTCAGTGCCTCATATCAGTTACAGGGTTGACAGCGAGGCATCCAGAGCAGCCGGGGCGTAAGCATGACACAGAGAGGGAGGGGTGAGGGAGAGGGAGGAGGGCAGGACAGGGGGGAGGCTTGGACACTCTGGTAACAGGGGGTCAACTATTGCACATACGTTTCTGCCTTTTTCTTCATGTCTGGCTTCCAAAAAAAATAAAAATAAAAAAAATCTCACAGTTATAAACAGGCAGCAAGTAGCATTATTTTTGTTTTTTGTTTAAATAAAAAAAAAGAAAGAAAAAAAAAAAGAGGCTACGGACAAGTACAGAAAAGCGCTCAATTAAATTGCAGCCAAACCAGGATATAATAATATTAATAATATTAATAATCATCAACAAGAATATTCACAAAAACAACAATAACCATATATAGCTACACAGGCAGAAAAAGTAACGTTTACCTGTATATATATATTTATATAAAAAAAACAACAACAGTGTAAAATTGATTGTCATTTCAAGATAAAAAGCATCAAAACATCCAAGGCATCAACAGTGAGGAACAAACTGTGAACTGTAAAAAGTGACAAGGGCTGAAGGGAGGGGGGATTCACAGAACTAAAGCCCAAATGAACAACGCTCACAGAGAGAGGGAATCCATTTGGTGCACATCATGCGTCTGAGAAAGCTTTTGGCAGCCTCGAGTGCAGAAGAGCGGCGAAAACAGAGGCAACAGTTTACACATGCCATCCATCCATCTGTCCTTCTCGGGGCAGAAAAACTTACAGCGCGACCCTGTCCGTTTGTTCGCCTCGCCGCCCCCCAGCTGTCAGATTTCATAACTCCCATCGTCAAAACTTCATCCGATGCTGGGCAGTTGGGATGCAGCTTAAGAGCAAGCGCGTGCTGTGGCTCATTGAGACAGAGAGAGAGAGAGAGAGAGAGAGAGAGAGAGAAAGAAAGAAAAGGGGTCCAACAAGTTCCACGCCTGACAAAACGAAGCAGGGCGAGACTCAAAGTGCTGAGGAAGGCCGCGGCCTGGCGTGGAGAGCGGGACAGCGCCGAGAGGAGCGGCATGGCTTTGATTTTGACCGAGCCCTGTGACCAAGAGAGGTAACTCCTGAAAAGCTTTTCAAGCAGAGTAAAGGGGCGTTGGTGAGTTAACACACACACACACACACACACACACACACACACACACACACACATACATACACACACACAAACACACACACACTCAGTCCACACATTCACACTTAAAACACATACACGGGAGTAAATCTGTCCCTGAATGTGCCAAGCAACGGAAGTCTTCTTGTTCCACAAAATGTACAGCGAGTTCACAGGAGGGATTCTTCTTCTTCGTTTTAAAAACTCTTCCTCCTCCTGTCCCAGAGAACAAGCCACCCTATATAGTCAAAAGCGTGTGGCCTTCCTCTCACTGCCAGTCCTCGTCGTCCTCATCCTCCCTGTCTGAGGAGTCATCGTTGGTGCTGTCCCCGCCCCCCTGTCGTGTCCCGTTCTGCTGCCGAGCGGCCAGGATGGCGGCGGCCTCGGCTGCTGCTTTCGCTGCCGCTCGTTCCTCAGCCTCTTTCTGACGCAGCGCTGCGGCCTTCTTCTCCTGCTCGGCGTGGCTCTTCATGTGGGCGCTGCGGCTCTTCACCTTGTAGAAAATCCTGCAGGGAGAGGACGGAAGTTGTCACAGATTATTACTAAGAACAAAAGCAAAGGCACTACGGGGTAAAATCTTAATCATTATTAATGATGGATGTAGTCTGGTCTTGTGGTAATTAAGACCACATTCAAGGCATTAGGACACCCTGGAAATAAAAAACCCTCACTCATTTAAATGAGGTGAAGGAGCAGAGGTGCCACTGCAGAGACCTCAGGGGAAACTTTTGCCACATCGTAGTGCAACATCACGCAGCAACATGCTGCAGTGGCTGCAAGCACACATTCCTTACAGACACTGTTTACCTCATAATCATCAATCATCAAAAGATACATTGTAAAATTCAAATTCACATTCAAAGTCAAATTCAAATTACTTTCTTGCCATGTCAACACATCTGCGTCAGTGCAGCACTTACAACAGACAAAACAGGAACATTCGCACACAAGTAGATAAAATATACATAAGCTGTGTTCATAAAACAGATATATATAATGTAATAACACTGCAAAGAGCTAATGTTCATATTTTAACAGACACTCCATTTGTTTAATCTTCAGACACATGACAAACAAACAGCCATATGCCAGTGCCATGGTATCTACCCAGATTTGTAAAATCCTTTTTCGTGTTGTATATTGTTCAACACTATAGTATCGTAGTTACTCTCTTTGTCTCTCCTATACACATTGTGGTCAAGGTTCAGTATGAAGCATGGAAATAAGGGCTGGATGTTGACAGTCTCCTGGGCCGAATCACTCTGCAACAAGAGATTTACAACAAAGCGCCAGGGCTGCAAAAAACAATTATTTTCCTTCTTGATTAATCAGTTTTTCTCCTTAATTGCCTTAATTGTTTTCAAGATGATATAGTCAGATAGCTTATTTTGCCTGAGCAACAGTATAAAATACGAAGACATTCGATTTACAATTATACAAATTGGAATAAAACTGGAAATACTTACATTTAAGAGAGTGGTACCAGAAAATTTTGGCCATTTTTGCTTGAAAAGTGACTCAAACAATAATAAAAATTGATAGTAAAATTGACTGAGCACCGGGCTGATCAATTTAGTTCTACAGTAAATATGGCAGCATGTGACACAGCAGTGGGTCTGTAGTTACATAAAATGGGCATGTGTACCAGGACAAACTTTTCCATACTTATGCAACATATAAAAATCTATCAATGTCTGTTAATGACTAATAAACCTAGTTGGATTTCCTTTCTGTAACATAAACCATCAGACTCTGTGGTGGTGGATACTCTATAATGAGCACACTTTGAGCAGGTTGAGTATTTAAAGAGAGAGAGTAGATCTTGTCATGTCACCGGGTAGAGTTGCATTGATGAGAGGCGCGATGTGCTGTATCTACTCTGTGTGTTTCAGTTGCTAGGACACGGTTGGCAATAACAGCCCCGGTGTTGCCAGAGGACGAGCTGTTATTTAATCAGAGCATGACAGGATGGTTTGATTCTTTCAAAGACACCATGAGACACTTGCCTCTGTTTACCGATACATATTCCAAGTGGGCAATAGCAGCAGCAATATTTCCTGCAGAAACTCTGCATTTTCTATCTGGCTAGTTCAGTCTAAGACATGCTTATGTAACTCAAGTGACTGACTGCTGCTGTCAGCTTTGCATAAGTAAACAGAGCCATACCAACGTCTCCAGCACAACAGCACAGACAGTCATTGATGTGACATTTCTCATCACTGACCTGCCGCATTTCTTGCAGGGGAACTCTCCCTCCTGACCGGCCGAGCCTTTGTTGCCTGTCGAAGGGCTCGTTCGGCGCGCGTTGCCATCGTAGCGTGATTTGGAGCTGGGAGGTGGTGGATGAGGGGCGTGGATGACCCGGGACAGCGGCTGGTCCCTCCCCACGTCGTCCTGGCCTTTCATGATCAGGACGGTCCCCGGCTGCACACACACACACACACACACACACACACACACACACACACATAGAAGAGAGCGAGGTGTAGTTAACATGAAAGCTCCAATTTAACAAAGTAAATGAGAAGCAATTAGGGAGGAAAATAATGAGCCTGAACCTACTTTACAATCACTTTTTATGTCGGATAGTGTTACAATGGCATGCTAACGTGTGCCAGTAAACAAACATATGGATACACAGTTTAAGAAAACAGCACTACATGCAGCCTGGCACTTTTGTCAACAACTTATGTGTGTTGAATGGTGAAATGCAACCGAAATAACAAGGGTGAATGTTTCTTGTCGAGTCATTGTTTGCTGACAGACATAATGGAGTTACACAATCCAGAGAGGTTGACATCAGCCAAGTTATGTCCTCTAAACATCCAGCAGGGGGAAGCAAATCTAACGCCCATCCACTAGAACAAGTTGGGCAGAGTTCAACGGGACAAACAAGTGGAGACTGAAGAGACCAATGATCTACCTGGGATCTATCTGCCTACCTATCTTCTCCAGTACTGACCTAGTGCTGCAGCTTATCACGAATTTAGTTGTATTGTTCCATATATAAGACATTATTTTTTTCTCTAAATTAGGCTTCAAAAAGTATCAGATCTTCTTTGAAAATGTGTTCTGGCGCCTACAAAGTGTTTGGAAAGGCCAGTTAAAGCTGTGGGAGTGTTTTTCATAGCTTGTGAAACATGTTTTGCAGCCATGGAGGAAAACTAGTCAAAAAGCATCTTGTGACATCTTTACTGCAGAAACAGACCAGACCAACAGAACAGAACAAATAATCTGTCGAGCTGAGAATTACTGCCGTCGCTGAATGTCATGATGAGGAGCTCAGAAGACAAACAGTGTGGAAAAAAATGATAACATCCAGATGAACTCATTTCAATTGCTTCCAAGAGCCTGAAAGTGGGGTGTATGTGTGAGTAGAGCCCATTTTAGAAATGCAACCCACTGTCTGAGGACAGTTCAACATGAGACTGAAAGAATATCCAGAATTTGCCATCAAACAGGAATCAAACATGAGTCCTGAGTACGGTCATTTAATGCTTGTTCACTATTGAATATTACAGAACATTAACATTACTGTAAAGGATGACTATGTCTGAATGACAAAAAGCCATCATGTTAATAAGTAAATATGGAAATGTTGTGTGTTTCATGTTTGAAAAAGAGTTTGGTGACAGCTGAAGCTGTGCCTGAAAACTTGGACACACCACACATCACACTTTAATGGAAGTAATTCATGTTTCACTTCTACAAGAGAAAAGTCTTTAAGGATGAGTCAGACCATTTACACTATCAACATTTCAGGGAAGCTTTCCTAACAGGTCTGCTCTGAAAGTGTTTTGTATCTTTTTCCAAAAACAGCTGCTGGAAAACAGGGGAGTAGTTTTATATTTGAGCCAATACAGTAATAAGGACATCTCACTATGGATACAGTCAGCACAGACACTGATGTTACTCTAAAAACGGATGTCTCTTTCAATGACAATGGTTACAGACGGGAAATTGGGTAATGCTGGAAAGTATAAATCAATGATGTTATCATCACTTTCCCTAAACCTTTTGTATCTCATCTCTGTGGGCAAAGATTCATAATAAGAAACTTCATGGGAACAAATCTGTTCTTCAATTCATTCTTTTATCTACCTGTTAAATCTATTTATTCTTTGTTCAGTCATTTCCCATGCAGGACCAGTAATCAATTTTTCACACTCACGTTCTCAGTGGACTGCAGCGTGTGTGTCACCCTGGTGGGGCCGACATCCGGTTTCCTGTCAGCTGACCCTTCCCACTTCCTGCTGTCCTCCTCCCGCTGTGGCTCCAGTTTGTGAGAGCCCTGCCGGCCCAAGGAAGTCAAGAGTTTTAAGACACAAGCCTCTGGGAGAGAGACTTACAGCTAGATGCTTATTTATAAAACACTGCAGTCTGAGTGTTATACATGTTACCTTTCACACTGAACACTAGTTTTAAAGTATTTGTACTTATTTTTAATAATGTGCAGTAAATGCTGCGAGAGGACGGGGGGTTACTTGGTTAAGATGATAAGGAAGTTAAAAAAACTGATGTATGCATGTAGCTTGCACAGTTGCATCACAACCAGCAAAACTACACCTGCAATGTTCAGGGTGAGAAAATCTTGGCATCCATTGTTAATCAATAGTTATATCGTCTAAGATAATAAATGATGGGGTGAGCTGCAAACTTTCACACACGGTTTATTTGAAGACTAAGATAATCTAAGCTTTTATTTCTGAATCGACACTCTGCATCTAAATAAAACTCTACTGTTTTAATGTCTATTTATATTTCCCCCTGTGGTCAAATGTGGTCACATTCAATTCTGCTGATTTCTAACCAGATTAAATTGTGACTTGTTTCAGCTTTCAGTAAAATCATTTTAAAATCAATATTTTGTGTATTATGGTTGTTTCTGTGACAGAGATAATGTGTATAATAGTGTAATAGCTTTGTTCTGCTTCATGTCTCTGTAGCAGTGATCATCTTTAGGTCTATAAATCAGCAGCAAAACAGTACAGTACAGTTCCTGTAGTACTTTTTTTAAACATGACATTTAACTGACCTTGTGGTCCATCTCCTCCTCAGTGGTCCTGCTCTCCAAAGGCTCTGCCTCCCCGTACATCAGCGTCCCGTTGCGGCCGATCTTGACATGTTTTTTGTATGTGTAGTAAAACTCCACACACTGCGCCACCGTCTTAGTGGTCACCTATGAAACCACACACACACACGTGTGGTTAAAGAGTTACAAATATATAATATAAAATATAATACTGTATATTTGAGAAGTTGTAATCACAAAATGTTTGGCACTACTGCCACAAAAATGACCAGAGCAATTAATCGATCATCAAAATAGTTGTCAAATAGTTGACATTGATCAATTAATCTTTTAATTGTTTAGAAAAGCTCTAATTGCAATTTCCCCAAACATCAAAGGCCTAAAGCATATTCATAAATGGAATTCAAAAGCCTTTAATTTGGTGGTTTGACCAATAAACACTGTGAAACTCTAAAACTGGTGTAATTTGGTCTCAGCCTTGATCAGTGAAGTTGTTCAGACCAGAAAAGTTTTGCACTGCTGTGGAAAAACAATAACTGAGTGCAAATGATTAAATAAGGAGGAAACATTGTTCCAGAATGACTGTATTTCCTTTTTCTCTGCCCCGCCAAAAGGAGGAAAGGATATTATCATGTGCACAATGTTTATTTGGGGCTACTACGTGGCCTGAGTTGTGCCACGACAAGAACCAAGGGTTTTGATTTTGCTGCCCTTTTGTTTGAAACCACACACATACCTGTTTCTGCACCATAAAGAAGTCCTTCTTGTACGCAGTGATGCCTTTGTTGAACTGGCGTCTCTCAGCTGCTGTCCAGCTGTCTGATCCTGAGGGAGGGAGAGGAAGACGTTTCAACAGACATGAAGAGAGAGGGAGAGATGCTAGCGTGTTAGAGACCAGTTTAAAAACACTTAATCATGTAGTAAGTATCTTGTTTTATTCTGGGTGTGTGGAGACCCAGACAAGTTCAGTCCCACCCCCCACCCTTAAAACCACACACACACACATTCACTTGAATCACTTGATAAACAATGGCTCTCCTGTCTTCTGCTTGGGATTAACCACATGCTGTAAACCCCCCCTCCCCTCCCTATTCCCCTCCTTCCCTCATCACGTTGACCCTGACAATCCTCCACAGTCACCCACTACCCCCCAACACACTCTCGCTACTGCAGCTGCCATTGCTTAGAGGCAGGAGCTTAGAAAGTCCATCACTGTTTATTGCTTATAAGACAGAAGTGGGGGAGGGAAGATGCTCCACACATCCATTAGTCTGAACTAAGGCACAAATGTAAACACAAAATGCTCAAATACAAAATTTATATTGGTTGGAATTAGGATTTTTAATCAATTACGAGCATTTGTTTGCAATTTCTTTGTGCACCAGATGGGTGGGGTTTATTAGAGAAAAGATTAAAACATGAAAGAAAATCATGAAAATGACCGGAAAACGATTTTGTCAACTTTCTGTGACAGAACCATTTTGGAATTAACGATTACACACATTAACCATGAATCCACTACTATTTTCTTGATTAATCAGTTAATTGTTTGACTGACCATTACAGTTTCCTATAACCCAAGTTAATACTTTGTAATAGCTTGTTTTGTGCAATTGACAGTTTTAAACCTCCAATTTATTAATGTAATATCAGACTAGGAAAACCAGCAAATCCTCACAACTGAGAAGCTGGAATTTAAATTTAAAATAAAGGATTATGAATATTTTTATGTGACTTACCTGAGTAGTGGTAGTTTGACAGGTGATGAGACTTGGAGAAAATTGGATTCTTCAGCATCAGGAGCGACAGAGCAGCCTGCAAAAACAAAATGTTAACATTACTTGAAAGTGAGGAAACTTGGCACATCTGGCTACACAGCAGTGATTGTTATGAGCTTTTATACAGCAGGTCACTCCTGCCAAGCAAGCTGACTCTTGCTCCATTAGGTGCTCCACTTGTGCTTTATGAACCTGTAAAAACACACCAAGCCAAACAATGAATCTTACAGGTAACCAGGGAGTAGGATAACCATCGTTCTGGTTTTCCTGCAAGTATCAAGTACCTGAGTGCATCATAAGATGGCGATACGCTCTCTGGCACTGTCAGAAAAAGAATTAACTTTGTACTCTTTGAGAAGAAACCGTCTCCCTGTGCACAAATGCTGAAAGACAGCAGTTTGAGCCGGACCGCTGCAGAGAGTGGGCGCTTTGACAGTACACACACACACACACACACACACACACACACACACACACACACACACACACACACACACACACACACACACACACACAAACACACACACACACCCCTCCTCGTAGTTTCCTTGACAACGCTGGACCAGTACTGGTCGCTAGGGCCTGAAATCTCCAACAGTATAGTACCACAAAGCGCTCTGACAGCTCTTAAGTAGGCATCCAGTCAACTCCATCTTAAGTAATGGAAGTACTGTTTTAGGATTACTGTTAAGTCAATCTAAAGACAATGTATGCAGAATGTAAACATTTGTTTTCTCAGTGAAATTAAGTCTTCCTGTGTTGATTGGTGTCAAGTAACCCATTCCTATTTAGCTCCACTGTAAGTCTTGTCATCATGTCATTAACATGTGACTTTATTTTTTCAAACTACATATTTAGGTGCCACAGATATCATATATTAACATTAATATTATGTCATTTTTATTAAGTCATTTTTTAAGTCTACATGAGAAACATTTGACAGCTTCAGCTTCTAAAATGTGAGAGTTTGCTGCATTTGTTTTAAAATGTAAGTAAATTAAATATCTTTGGGTTTTGGACTGTTGGTGGGACAAAAAAAAAAGTTCTGGAGGCATCTCCAAGGGGTATAAAAAAGTGAAATTGTAATGGGTAGATTGATTTGTATTTGCAGCCAAATTACTCAAATTAACTTTGCAACATTTGATGATGATGCTAAGCCTTCATTTTTGTTGTGTTTTTCTGAATATTTTCGGGATTCATCTGTAACCAACCCTGTTGTTGTAACCCTCCCACTACTGACTTCTGTTTAATTCTCTGAAATACTGCCATATCTGACTGTATTGTTGTATTGTTGGCATTTCGATGGGGGTGATGTGACCGGGAAAGAGCCACTTGAAACGCTGCCTCGCTGCATTTAACTGTGACTACTATTTGGCCTCATTATCACAACCAGCACAGAGCATGCTGTTCCCTTTTTTTTTGTTAAATTTAATCAGTTGCATGGTGAGATTTATCATCATACTGCATTATTTGAGAAGGCCTAAATGGTTAAAAGCTGTTTTATACAGTGAGATCTGGTTGTTCTTGAAGGTTTACATCCTTGGATGTCTGCACTGCAAACTGAGCTAGCCCTGGTGATGCACTCTGATGTAATTAGTGGCCTGACAGTAATGCAATAGGTATGAGACACAGGATGCATCACTGCAACAGTAAAGGTGAGGCCTCAGTCTGACCAGTCGCAGTGACAATTAACACTATGAGTGATTGCAACATCAAACATTTATGACTTTTTCCTGACCTTCCTCAAGCAGGCATATAACTTAGGGGTTTTGTCTGGCAAGTTGATTTCAAGAACAGCCAAGAAATGTGTGTAAATGTGACAACATGCATGAAAACATAACACAGTACTGCTGTACATTTCACCTGGTATCCTGGAGGTAGAAATATTTCCCCTCATCGTGTTGAGTGAAACCGTGACCTTTGCTCTCTGCACTTGAGAATATCTCAGGACAAAACAAAGTGGAACATAGTTACACTAAACTGCCCTAATAAGGCCGCAACTGATAAATAGACTGATCCCTTGCTGTATAAAATGCAATGTATATGTGGATAAATACCTATCCATACCATATCACAGTTTCCTCAAGCCTAGGATGACCTCTTCAAATGTCTTGTTTTGTCTGATAATCAGCCCACAATTGAAAGATATTTAGTTTAGTATCACATGAGATAAAGAGAAGCAGCAAACACAAATCACAACTGAGATGCTTCAAACAGAATTTAGCACTTTTAATTAGTCTACATTTTAATCTACATATTTCAGCTCTACAGTCCACCCTATACCTCCATGACGGCATGTGCAGCTCTTCTGCTCTACACACAGTGGCGTCACTCTGCCCCTGGCTGAATAACTAAACCGTTTTACTATCTCAGTCATCTCAGGCCACCACAGAGTTTCAGTACGGAGCAAAGTGAAATTCTACAGATCAGTCACTTCCGTTCAGTAATGATTGAGAACTCAGATGGAAGGCATTTCACTACAGTCATTTACATGCAGACGAGAAACCAGGTTATTGGGAGACAGCAGGTTAAGGCAGGAAGTCGGAGTACACGTGCATGTGCACTGCATCAGCCTCATTACTTTAAACCTTGCATTTATATGCTGCTGGTCAGCGACTGGATCTTTCCTTTTCCACCTGTCATATTTTTGCATATTTCCAGTGTATTAGCGAGATAGTGAAGCAACACCTAGACCTGTTTTTGTCCTGGTTTGATTGAATTACTTTTGCGATACAGGGCCTTTGTCATGCACTTGCACAATGTACAAAACTCAGACAGAACAAAGTTTAAGACCAGGAAATCAAAACAGAAATCGAGCTGTGTTAATAGATTTATGTAATCGCTTAACATGATAATGAAAACCAGTTTTCTCATGTAAATGACACACAAGGTTGATAGAGAAAGCCAACAATAACCGGGTTAGACTGCAGTAATGGGCTTCTGTCCAGTTACAAAGTATAGTGATATATTCTATCAAGGCTTCAGTGTAAATAACTAATAGAATCAACAGCAGGTTTTGCTGTTTTTATGAGTCAAGTCAATCTTTCAGAGGCAAACAGGTCGGTGTGCATGTGTGGGTTAGAAGTAAACCTGAATAAATCTGAACACAGAGTCTGCTCAGGGCAGAGCACAGCAGCCCCCATTCATTTTTCCTTTTAATAATGTACTCGATCCCTACTCCGGCCGTTCAATAAGGATTGTTCTGTCACACTCACCATTATGTCCCCTTTGCATTCGTACAGACAATGGTGGGCTAATTCCTGGTTGGTGCCTCCTCCACACAAAACACTGGAGCAGGCTAGGTGCATGAGGTCTTCCACTGAAAGAGATGGAGATTGTTTGTGACAGGGAAAAACTACACTTTGTTATTATTGTGTGTACAGTGGTGGCCATATTTTGTAAGATTGTAAGGGAGAGAATGACTGTCGAATCCATTAAAATTATATTAAGCAGTATTAATTGTGCAGTTAAGTGTGTTTTTTTTAAAATAATGGATGACCAGCAATAGTCAGAGTCCAAAACAACTTTATCACTGTGACATTTATATACTCTATGATATATTTTACCATATTATATTATCATATACAGTGGTTAAAACTGCTTGCACATTCTCACCAAAAAATGAGAAATTAAGAAATAATTTGCTTGAGAGTCACACATTCCAACAGCTTGACTGCGAATTGTTGTAAACACTATCTCCAAAATGATAACAACAGAGTTACTTCTGTATTTTGCAAATAAGGAAATGATAGACTTTAGTCTGACTTGGAATAAAAACTGAAAGGTTTTAAGACAAAAAGAAACTGATAACTTACATACTAATTAATACTTATCATAAAATATGAATAAAAATTCTGAGGAACAAAGCCAGCTTTGCGGAAAATAATAATAAGCTGCTCTCTGTTTTCAAATCCGGCACAAAACATCATGTTCCAGTATCAGCGACCTGTCGGGCAAATTTCATGCTTCTGGTGTCAGATGATGTAACAATTGTGAAATAGTGTGTCAGGTACTTTTCTTACCTTTTTCGTGGAAGTCAGGTTTTTCCTCTAGCTCATTCATTGGAGCCCAGACCAGATCCGCGCCGTGGTGATCCAACTCGACAGCTGACCGCTGCCTCAGCTCTGGCACCTCCGCCTGGTACCGCGACCCAATATTTATCCGTCTGGGGACAGGACAACAGTGTGAATGACAAGGCTGGAGACGATTCAATTTGAATTTGATCAAAATTCATCAAGTGCCTCTACAGTTACGGGGCATTTTTTTCACTCTTAAATATTTCAGTCAAGCCATCATACAACATATCAATATCAAGTTTCTTTTAAGAGTAAAGCTCTTGTTTTATTTCTGAGATCATATTTTGATTTCGTAGCTTTTCTTTCTGCCATGATCTTTAAATAGCCACAGGGAGATTGTTGAGGCACTCAGGCTCTGGGTACTGCAATTCTTGCACTGTTTTGAATTCAGGGTTGTTACACAGCTCTCTTGTGCTCTCAGCATAATGAATAAAATGCAAATGCCTTTCAAAATTTGTATTTCAAACAGAACGCACTTCTTAAATTGACTGAACTGAAAGTAAATGGATCCTAATTCTGGTGTGGGACAAAGGTCGCAGCCAAGCAGGAAGAAAGACTCATAATTTGCCCAAACGCAAAGCAAGTGAAAGATACATTTCTCAAGGGAATGAAACCAGAGATCACAGGGATGTAGTTGTGAAAAATCATGCTGTGTTCACATAGACAACCTCGTTCAAGCATGTCTCCTTCCTCCCCTGCATTTCCAGTGGGCCTGCAGTATTTCCAGCTGAGTGAGTGTGTGTATTCTGGCAGCCTCCCCCAGGGAAGGTGGGCTGCTAAAAGTTGAACTGTGATGCCTCTTGTGTGTTCGGGAGTACACCAGACCCAGCTGAAACCATGATTTATGGCAAGCCTGACTGGCTCTTCCCTTACTAACTGCTGAGCAGCTGGCACCAGTCAGGCAACAGCTTGCACAATGCACCCCCATAAACTGCACTTCAGTGTCGACACTACAAAACTACAAAAAAGAATCTTTGACTGGTTTAAGGTTTTAAGGATAAAACACCTGGTATCAGTGTCCTTAAAAGCTCCCTTCTCTGCTGCTCTAATTTTCATAAACATCAACGATATCAATGGTTGTGTTTACATTCATGGAGTAACTTGGCTGTTGGCCATCTTGTACTGAAGGTCTTATTTGGTTAAAGTTGTTTACATGCTTTGTTGATTCTCTGTATTCGAGTACATCTGAGAATAAGTTTAAAGTTAAAATCCTTCAGATTTTCAGAAGTCATTTTTGATACTATCTGTGGGTGGTATTATTTCTGCAATAGACATTCAGTGTATTTACATTCATTATTACGTCTCTATGTAGAAGCTTTTATTATTAGTGGTGGAGTCTGCCACTCCAGCACTGGCTTCAGACTGCCTACCTAAGTACGATGGATTTACAGGAGGCGATGCAGGCATGTAATCCAGTGTAATTTTATCTCACTGATATCAGTTTCGCTGTTAATTTTCTTTACACTGCATCAGGGTTGTTTTAAATAGCTGCTAATATGCTAGTATAGTTTATAGATTAGCTCTGTTTGTTATCAGTTGAAAAGTGCATTTATAAAACACACTAAAGATATTTTTTTGCATGCAGGGTAAGGGTAATTTAAAAGATGCTACACAAAGACAAAAATTAATATTTAGAAAGTCTGCAAAAATGAACCACAATCATAGTGGACTCCAGAGGGTTAAAACAATGCAAGTTTGTTTTGCTGCACTGTAAACAGAAACACCAGTTCCTCTTCTGTTGAAATTTTGACAAAGTAGCTGCTCAACAAAAGCCACATATGGTATTTTGTTTAACTCCTATTTCCAGCCATACTGTAACATACACTGAAGGACACAGGCACAGGCCTTTCGTGTATTTAATGTCATTAGTTTTCAAAAAGCTTTAAGGCTTTCATTTGACATTTAATATGGACGTGTTATGACAGGATGCATTTTACTGAGAGAGACATTAGGCTGCGTAGTTAGATCAGAAGGTGAATGCTGCCACTAATGCTAGCTGTGGATGACAGGGCAAAAGATTCCAGTGGTAACAGTGGCGAAAGGGGAGGGCCACTTTATAGGATGGGTTTAGAATTTCAAGAAGTCTGTGCTCTCTTTCAAGACGTTTCATGATTCAGCCCAGTGTTATGGTTTAAATAATTGATTGCAGAACTACTACTCTAGCTATGATAATGCATGCTTTAGAGTACCCATGTAATTTCTCTGAAAATGACACACAACCCCCAAACCCACCCTTTCCATAATGGAAGATGATGATTTTGGGATGTGGAGAGGAAAATACTCACGGCTCGATGCTGACTGGAGTGGCCTCGCTCATAGCAGACAGAACTGGTGGTGTGATGTCGCAGCTGTCTAAAAGGGCAGCAGCACAAAATCCACTCAGTGACATTATCAAAAAGGTTTTGTCATAATCACAGGAGCTCTTGTTTTAAATAATCATACAGCAACTCTCATAATTCACTTACAAATCATACCTCACTGCCTTACTTCATGTTTGAATTGACAGAGCTAAGTTTAGGTGGGCTATTCAGTGAGGTCTTATGAACTTATCATTATTTTTTTACTTACTAGAACGCAACAGGCTGCGTGTGGCCGACTTGGGTGTAGCAGGGGGCGGCAGGCCCTGGCTGCCGGCTGCAGCGGCCGCAGCAGAAGACAGGAAAGTGGAGAAGTAGAGGCCGGAGCCTTCACGGACAGGGCTGAGGATCGGTGGAGGTGTGTAGGGGGGCATGGTGAGGGGGTTGTCAGCGAGGCGTACAGGGGAGCGCAAGTGGCTCTGGAAAGGCGTGATGCTGGAGTAGACAGGCGGAGCGATGAATAAGCCAGGTTTAGGTGGCGGGATGAAGAGAGGCTCAGGCCGGGGACGCCGTTTGGACTTTTTGCCGTCGTCGTCTTTCTCCCCCTCTGCGCCGCCATTCTGGTGATGGAAAATGATTTTAAGAGGTAAATTTAACACAAGAGTCTCTGTGATACATCATTTTTAATTTTATGTAAGAAAAGACACACAAAACTCTACTACAGTTATGAATGCTAACTCCACTTTTTGTATGTTCCAGAGAAATCCTAGAGAGAGAACAAGGCACCCAAGGCAAGGTACATAATGTACAGTATGGCAGTGCTAAACCCTGATAATCTGCTTGATCTGGGACAGGGCAACCAGTTCACCAAATCCCCCCACCCAGATGAAAAGAGAGAAAGGGAGAAAAGTGTGGACAACTAAAATGGGGGCAGGGGAGACGCTGAGCGTAGTGGGGGGAAGGGAGAGTGTGTTGGTGAGGCGATGTGGCATAAATGCAAGGATTTAATAGCTGGAGTTCAGACGGGCAGAAAACAGACTGAAGAAGACAGTGGGATACCAGACGACTACCCACAGTTCTTTGTCATTTCACTCTGATAAGTTGGTAAATAAGGTCTTAAAGTGTTTGAAAATGTACCAGACAAAAATGACTCAAGTGTGCTGACCTGCTCTGAACTCTCTGACAGAGAGTTCCTAAGTGAGCGTCTCCGGGTGACAATGACCGAGGGTTTGTGGTCTGCACGGCCAAGGTCCTGGGGGTTCGAAGGCCTGGGGGGCCAGCTGGAAGCCAGGGCTGCTTCATCTTTGTCGGGGGAAGAGGGTTCCTGCCTCCGGACTGGAACAGACACGGGGATGACGAGTGGCACAAGGTTGTCGTCGCGAGGCCGCTTGGCGTTCAGACCCTCTGATTCGGTGGGACTCCATGGTCTGTGGGGCTCCTAATGAAGATGGTGGATAAAAGTGGTACGGTGCTGTTTAGAAAGGGATTTCCCCTTCATATGAAACATCAAGAAGATAAATGCACTGCTGGCAGACTCCAATTTGTAGATGTTAAACAAAAACTGAGACATTAAGTCAATTAATCAATTACTCAATGCACAGAAAATGTATCAGTAGCATCTGAATGAGTAATGATTCATTTTTGAGGAAATAGTCCACAATTTCCAGCTCCTTAAATGAAAATATTTGCTGGTTTCTTGGGTTTTTATGCCTGCTAACCTGGCCTTGAGGAAAGCATATCATTATTTCTAATGTTTAGAAAGAATGATTCATCCAGAAAAACAGTCAGATTAATCAATAAAAAAGATAATTGTTAGTTGCAATGGTTAGTTCCTTGTGGAGGTAAAAAAAAACACTTAAGGGGGCGACTCCTCAAACTAGGTTACTGTCACAGTTGAAGACTGAACTTAAGCAAAAATCAAAGACAGTTTCATCTTGCTGCTGGCTTGCTATTGAGCCTTTAATGCAACAACTGAAACTGCAGCTCACAAGCTCATTGTAGGTGACACATTTTCAAATGCAGCAACTAATATAATCAACTTGTGTGGCTGATACACAGCACTAAGCAACAACTGTAAAACTTGTCACTCCCTAACAAACCACAGCACAATAAAACAATACAATTTACTTGGGTGGCTATTAATTTACTCAGGCAGGCTGCCGAATTATAATCAATACAATAAATTGGAAACGGTGAAACCTTGTTATTCACTGCACACAAGAACCCAGTAAAAAAAAATATATGTCAATATTCAAAATGGAGAGTTAACAAATAGGTCAACAGAACATTAAACATTCCTGAGATGTATTCCTACCGAAAACTGACTGTTGTGAAAGGCTCTTCAGAATAAAACAAAGGACAGAATTCAAAATATTACCATGTCTTGGCTTGATATTGCACTGCTAGGTGCAGCACTTGAGTGACAGACCTTACACGCATGTCAAAGAAACAGTCCCCGAAAGCATTCTTCACATTTTTTTCTCTGAGAAACCATAATGAGTGGGCCTGAGCTGCCTGTGTGCTTAGAGCAAACGATCAACTCTGGAGCAACTTCAAACCCTATCAAAACCACCACATCAGAGGGCAGCTGAAGACAGATGCATTCTGCCGCTACACGCCGCATCTTCATGGGCAGAGAGGCATGCAGCAGTGTGGCTACGCTGGATCTATGCTCATTATTGCTGGTGGAAAACTCCAGTCCCTACACCAGAGTGGTGGAGAGATATTCTGCTGAGCACTGCAGGCAGGGCAACCCTGCACCCCTCCCTATGTCAGAGGGAGGGGGCGGGAGGGGGGTAGGGCAGACGAGGCCAGGCTGGAGTTTCTCTCCTTTGATGGGATGGGGGGAGGTGTGCAGGCATGTAACCAAACACACTGTCTGTATGATCAGCTACCCGTGAGGCAAATCCAGGGCACAGCCATGCTGAACTACAGACATACTGACTCAGTGCTGTTTGGAAACAGGACTTGTTGCACAATCAAGACATTCAGCAGATAAACACAGATAAGTGTATGACTTCACATGGCACGGCTGGGGTAATTTAATAAGTAGTTCTGCGAGAGCTGAAAAGTCACATATGAAGCTGTTTGTGGTATGTAGGGTATATATTTACCCTGTGACAATATACACCATGTAAAGACTTTTTTAGCTACAGATTTTACCCACACAGCAGAGCAGCTCAGTTCTGTGGTGTACACTTCATTGGGCGTTGATTACACTCAGCATCTCTTCCAGCAACATGTTAATCACAAACAACACTACTTTTGGCAGAGTTTTCTTGGCAGTTGCATTAGGCGTTTGTTCCAGTTCCCGCTCTTGTTCTGGGAGCTAAAGTCCCACTGCAATTATACCCTGGGATAACACTAGAAAAATAGATTTCTAGCTCTCACCGAGATATTCGCAATTAAGGCTTCCAGCTTGCAGCGATGAGTTTAGATATAAACTGCCGTGCAGTGATCGGGATTGAGAACATTCAGTCCTTTTCTATTTAAGGTTATTTTCTGTGGTTCTTTTCCTTGAGAGGAAACAGCTGAAAAACAGATGAGTGAGCAAAAGAGCACTGAAAACAGAGAGACACAAAAAAGAAAAGACAAGGGAAAGAAAAGAGTAAAAAGAAAGCAAGATGAGGAAAGAAGAATGGCTGAACATTTTGATGGTCTCCAAATTACAATGAGCATTTACCTTGACAACATGTGGTAAAGACTCCATTTCCGAGGCCTTCTGAGCAAGGGTCTCCAGGTTGACCTCCTGGGACACCCTGCGTTTCCTGCGCGTGCTCTGGATGACGCCCGTTGGAGCCGCCTGGATGTCACGGGCCCCGTTCTGGGAGCCCTGTAGCCCCGGGGCTGCCTGATCCGTAGAGCCGGGGAGAAAAGGGTTGTCGGATGGTGCCCCCCCTTCCTTGGAGAGCCGTCGTGACCTGCGTAGCTGTGTTTGGGACTGGAGCTGTGTCTGGGGCTGTGACTGGGACAGGGGCTCAGCCTGGAGAGGGGGCTGCAGGGGATCTGACGACTGCTGGGGCTCTGGGGTGATGTCCTGGATGACTGGTTCCTGGATCTTTGGGGGAGCTGGAGCAGAGGACTCCTGGGAGTGTACCACCACAGGCTGTGGATGGGGGTGAGGGTGTGCATTTTGTGCACCAGGGTAATAGTCAAGCACATGAGGGTTTTGTTGTTGCAACTGCTGATGTTGCATTTGCTGCTGAATCTGGAGCTGTTGCTGCTGCTGCTGTTGTTGTATTTGCTGCTGCTGTTGTTGTTGTTGCTGTTGTTGTATCTTTTGTTGCTGCTGCTCATGCTGTATTTGTTGCTGTTGCTGTAGTTGCTGCTGTACATGCTGTTGATGCTGAATGATTTGTTGCTGCTGCATTTGTTGATGGTGCTGCTGCTGCTGAATTTGCTGCTGGATTATGTGATGTTGTTGCTGTTGCTGCCGTTGTATTTGCTCTTGCTTCTGCAGCTGCTGTAACTGGTGTGGGTGTTTTACCTGTGTTGAGTAGTTAGGTGGGTTAGGCAGGGTCGTTCTGTTGCCTTGAAAGGTCTGGTAGTAGGCTGGCAGGTGCTGCTTAGGCTGACCAAAGGCCAACTGGAAGGGCTGCAAAACTGAGCTTCCCCCCGAGTGGGATGTGCTATGCTGCTGGGTGTTCAGTGCCCCGGGTTTTAAGGTCTCCTGAAAGGCCTGGGACTGCTGCTGCTGCTGCTGCTGCTGCTGCTGCTGCTGCTCCCACTCCATGCCCCGAGCCTTAACTGCATCCCTGTAAGCCTCTACTGCAGGGTTGGCCCCTAGAGGCTGCTTGTCTGCAGCTCTGTTAGGGTGCTGTTGATGCGGCTGTAAGCCAGAAGTCTCATGCATCGACTTTACAAATGCATTCTGGGTCCGTGAGTCTGTTACGCTAACTCCTCCGATGTAATTCGTAAAGTTTTGTCCCCAGTTAGGCATGGGGGTCCAGGAGGCAGCTCTCTGCTGCTGGGACAGCGATGGCTGCTGCTGACTGGGCTCCTGGTGGGCCCACTTCATAGGTACAGTCTGCTGATAATGGCCCCTGCTCTGGTCACCCTTATCTGGGCTGAAGATGACAGAGTTGAGGTACATGTGAGGTCCCTCTGGATTGGAGGTCACGGTGCTTGCAGCCTCGCTCTGTCCGGGGTCTGAGGCAGTGCCACCTGGGACATAATAGGACCCTTCAGGGTGCTGAGAAGTCTCCTTCATTGCTACGCTTTGATCGTTGAAAAACGTGATGCGTTTGCCTGTTCTTTTGGCACTGGGTTTCTGCTGGGCTGGCACACTCATGACGGGCATGAATAAGCCTAGCCAGGTAAATATTTTCAACCAAACTGACTGCTAATGCTCCACCGGGTCACTTTGAATATATCAATCCAAAAATTAAAGGGTACCCACGATAAAATAAAATAGAGCTGTAAAGCTACATTGACATCAGAGTGACCATGAGCCAGGTCAACCAAGATAATCTTCTCTTGCCCTCTGAAGTTCTTTGTGACCCATTCAGAGGTCGCTGGCCTGGGGTGAGTAGATCTGAAGAAGTCTGCGTGTTCTTCTCATTCACAGGCAACACCCTGTATAGAGAAAATGAGAGAGAGGTCAAGCATTGAGCCATCAGACTAAAGGGGTCCCCACAGGGGGCTCTCATTATCATCCCTGCCTCAGCCGTGTAAAAACCTGCTGTTTGCTTTTTCAACAATAGACCTCCACTGAAAGGTATCGGGTGTGAGAATAGAGGAGGGGAGGGGGAGGTCTAAACTGTGTCATTATTCGCTAAGCTCACATGACACATGGATAAGGTCCTGGATGCAGGCGAACACGTATCCTAAACGATCTGCATATACGATTCCTTAGGAAGATAGTTCATAGAAATACTTAAATCAATAGTTCCTGGAAATGTCATTACAGGATATTATTGCACCATGTTTAATGATGGGTCAAGACATCAGTACTGAAGCACAAACACACAATGAAAAAACACTTCGAGGCTCACTTGCAACTGTATCACCTTTGTCAAAACCTGACCTGTGACAGAAAGGAAGCTCTCTTTCCCGCCAAACGACCCGAACAGACGGCAAGTTAAACGTGACTGAAACCACTCTTTACAACTTTGTGACTCATCAGAGGTGTAAAAAAAGGGAACCTGTACCCTTTGAACCGTAGCTGCACACTCAAAAATGGAAGGCTACTGAAAGTGAGCAAAATGAGTCATGATGAAAAGATCTAAGTGAGGAAAAAAAGCCTAAATGGTCTTGAAGGCTTTGATAGCTTGTAGAGAGATCTTGACAATTGCCATGGTAACCCGTTATAATTATCAAAAATATTACTTGATGGCCAGGTTTTGGAGCAGATTTTGACACGGTGCAGTCTGCCAAATCTGAAGATGCACACACAGATCGCGACTGTTTCTGTTAAAAATTTTCAATCCTTGCTCCATCTGTGTAAAATAAAAATCTTGTGCTTGCTCTTGTGCAGCAGTCAACAACCTGAACAGAAAACCATTAAGACTTTTTTTTATTGCTGGGAGACGATCAAAGCACTCGCCTGCTGCAGGACTCATGTTACACAAAACAATTTGTCAAGATGATTACATAAATTAATACTAGAATCTCTATAACATGGACTTGGCAACGTCCATCTCTGACAACCTAGGAAGTGACTGACAATTGTCACCCTTTACTCTGGTGGCCTAGTAAAACACAAGCTTCTTAAAATAGACAGCTGCAGCTGTTCAGATCCTGCACTGGCTCAGGGGCACCACTGACTGGGGAAACTGAATGGCCATGCTGTGTGGGGCTAACAAACTGTGCGTGTGTGTGCACCAGCAATGCCATGTGATGTTAAATATCCCTACTGACCTGTTGTCATATCCTATGAAACATCCTCTATGAGAAGGTGCACGTAAACAGAGCACGTTTTTTTTTTTCCTGCAGAGTGACCCTGCTCTGGAGCAAAACACATGAAGTGCTGATTACAGGGCTGTGAGAGCAGTCTCTGTGCGTTTAGCAAGCGCGCACTCCATCTGAGGTGAGGGATCATCGTGACGCATCACAAGTGCAACCTTACACAAGCCTGGGGTTTAGCCCAATAAACAAACCAACGCGTTAAATTGGCTTAAAATAAATGTCAAGCACCATTAGCCGCCCTAATCCATCGCCGTTTCCTAATTTAAATCAGCCCCGTGTGGCACATCAGGCCGAAACACACGCGGCCTGCGCTGTGCAAGAGACGATCAAATAGAGAAAGATAGAGGAAAAACATGCTGAGTCCTTCCACGACAGTACTTCTTCCTGGACCCCCCTCCGCTCCCCTCCCTCCCTCCCTCCACATCACTTTCTGTGGCCAGCAAGCTCAGCGCTATTTACGAGAAACCCTTTGTTGCAGGGAACGGATTATCCAGCCACTAATGCCGTGTCCCGTTGCAACAAACCGAGGCGACAATGCAGGCGATATGATAAAAGTGTGTCTGCGCGGGCGATAAACAAACGCCACGGAAACAACAAGGTAAATACGTCACATGTCTCCTCTGTGCACCCTCGGTGCTGTCAATACAGCTCCGGCTGAGACATTGAAAACATCCCTCGGACGAGCGATGAGCCTCCCTCATGGAGGTTCGACCAACAGCCCCGTGCGCGCCCAGTCCGTCTCGGGCAGGGAGGGAGGGGGAGTTGGGGGTAAACAAAACTTTAGTCAGTAAGCTGCGGCCACAATAACATGCACTGTCGACCACCAGCAGCACAACAACAACAACGCCACAGTCATCGACAACCGCGTCTCCAAGCCTCGTCTGCCCCGATACTTACTGTGTTTTGTCATGAAAGCTGCTACTCGCGGCAGCTCAGCCCGCAGGATCGCACACTCGCAGCTCTGCGCGGCCAGCAGCGGCAGCAGGCCCGCACAATACCGACCCGCGATGATGACTGCATACATCCCCAAGGTTGACTCATGCTATGCTGCTGACCTCACTCACTGGTACTTTTTTTTACTCCTCCTTCTCACCCCCCTTCCTCGCTACCAAAGTCAAGAGGAAAAGGGGGTCGACGTCGGTGCGTAAACACAATCCTCTACCGGTTAGAAAGCGCTAATCTGCACGAACGCGGGCGCAATGCCGCCACTGTCTGTTGCACATTATTGCACTAGGATTGCACAGGAGGAAAAAACTCACACTGGCAATGCGGCCTTTTTGCTGTACAGCTACTCTCCGTGTCTCTGCTTGTCTTGTGATTCCCCCCTCCTTTCCACCTCCACCGCCACAAGCTCACTGGCCACACCCACTTCCATGCCCATATAAGGTCTTCCTCTGACATGCAAGGCGCTGTAATTTACGGAGCAAGATCCCTCTCAGTCCATGCGGGAAATTCCAACACACATGGGAGGACCGCGGGGATGGAGGGGAAGGGCACACCCGGTTACACACTCCGGTTTACATTCACTTTCCTTTCAGATTCACACTTCTTACACCCCCACCCCACCCCCTTCTTTTTTAATGAGGAAATTCCTCTATTAATACATGAATGGTGTTTGCACAACACACCAAACAGGGTTTTATTCATAGAAGCTGCAGAAAAAGGCTTGTTAGGGTGTGGGGGGAAAAATGTGAAAATATATATTTGTTTATATGAAGGCTGCTGCTGTTCATATTTTCAGCATGAATTCAGTGTTTCCAAATAACTGTCTAAAACAGTACAATATGATACATCTGATTTGATTTAAAATGTTTACTTTTTCAGTCTTAGCAGCAGCCCAAATACATAAAAGTATTAGTATAGTAACAGAGAAAGGGAAGACTCTCAGCCTTTGTTTGGTATTTTTACTTAATAATAATAATACACAGAATACATCTGGCCTGCAGCGAACAATTACCTTAATTACTCTGCTATTTTCTCCATTTATCATGGAATTTATAAAAGGTCAGAAAATATGAAAATAGCACAAATGTCCGTCACAATTTCCCACAGCCCACTGTAAAATCTCCAAATGTCTTGTTTTGATCAAGTGATATTCTTCAATTTCAAAGATGCTCAATTTAAAATGAGAAAATAACAGAGAAAAGAAGCAAATCCTCACATTAACCCCCATAATTTTGCTTGAAAAATGCTTAAAAGAATTATGAAAAATAAGTGCACTGTTAAATCACAAGTAAAAGACATAAAGTCTCATACATGGTAGTTAGAAACAGTATTATCTTAGCATTTAACTGGCCAAACTGACATTTTTCAGAGTAGATATTTTGACATCCTATGGCAGGAAATGACAGGTTTAACAAATACTATCCATAATAGCTGTATCTGATTCAGGTGTACCACATGTGTGTGGTACCAGCGTGTTGAGAAAGCCGGCTTAATATGACGCCCAATAGAGTAGTCATTAATGTCATTAGTTGCTCCTGTGCTTTTTCCTGCTATGACAAGTCAAACAGTCGGCCATGTTAAGGCCTCTGTCAAGAAAAAAAGAAAAGTTTAGCCAACCTTTGTTGGAACAGACAGCCACATGCGATGCCGTTATAATCAGTGTCAGTTGTTCAGGATCAGTTTGTACTTGTGTTCATATGAAATAATACTTTGTGAATGCTTAACCATGCCCAGATGTTGCAAGGTGATCTGTGGCCTGCTCTGTGATGTAATGTCAAACAAATAAAACGATAGCCTAGATAAAAACTGACCCTGAACATCATCATGGAGCAGACAACCACCTGTATAAAGCAGTCTTGACATAATTATATGATTAGTTAATTTGTCAACTGATCAAAAATAACTCAGTATAATTATTTAATCTAGTGCTGAAACAATAAGTCGATTTCAGTCCAAAAAAAATCACTGTACATGGAGGTGTTCCTCACTACACTGCATGGTATTGTGCATGCTGGCTCACTAATGGCTTACTGGGACTCTTGAATGGAACTGATCCGTTGTTATTAGTAGTACCTGTGCTTTTCCTACTATGACAAGTCAAAATGTCTGCTGTCAAAAAGGCCTATTGTGATAGGAAGTGAAACTACCTAACTATTAGTAATTGATGATGCAATATCATGTCACTGGACGTGACCAAGCATGTGCCAGACAGACTGTGCCAGGCTGTAGTCTCTCTCCCGGCCTCTCTCTCTTCTCTCTGACCCTTAAAATAACGTGCGAAGCCTGAAAACATTCACAGATGCAGTTGACAAGAAGTCGAGTCAGACTGACATGGCTGCCTCATCTGATGACATTGTTGCTGCACCGGGAATTGTGGTGTGAGCGTGTTTTTGTCTGTGTGTGTGTGTGTGTGTCAAACAGCCTTTTTTTTTACTGGGTTTTCAAAGAAGATACAAGTAGTTCTACAACAGCTAGTCGATTTATCATCTTGTCAGTTGACAGAAAATGAATGGGAAACTAATAAACAAACATTTTATGGCAACAGCTCCCATATTGTGAAGATTTGATGCTTTTCTCTGTTTAAGATAATTGAAATTTAAATATTTTGGGTTTTTTCTGTTTGTCAGACAAATATGAGCACAATGACTAGGGTTCTTGGAAGTTGTGACAGGCCTTATCTTCTATTTTCTGAATTGAGAAATTAATTGGCAGATAATGAAAATAATTGATAGCTGCAGCCCCAGTACACCAATATCCTCTATTCGCCCCACTCATACTGGAATGCATTTTACAAATCTTCTGAAGCATTTTAGACAATGTTAAAGGAAAATGTCACCATCACTGTTGAGACATTTTTGCAGTAAAGAAACACTCAACCTGAACTGATGCTGCTGTATATGTTATATCATACACAATTACTCATATCTGCTATAAAAAAAATCACAGTATAATACAAACTATAGCTGCAGGTGATATACAGTGGTGGAAGAAGAATTCAGACGTTGTATTTAAGTAAAAGCAGCAAGTCCTTCATTAAAAACCTTACTTACAAATTACATATTTGTGGTATAAATGTGAAAGTAGACATTATGTTCATATGTGATACTACTGGATTCTTCTTATTATTAATGCATTATCATGCTAGCAATATTTAAATATTGTAGAGCTATTTTTACCCATGTTATATAGTTCCCGTGTGGCTTAATTTACTACATATCAGTCCCTGTTATGTTTCAATAGGTCATTATAGGTCTCTAACATCCTCATCTTCAAAGTAATTACAGGTGTCAGATAAATGTGGTGAAGTAAAGAGAACAATATTTCCCTCTGAAATGTAGTGGAGTACAGATAGAACAATAAAGCATCAGAAAACTACAATACTCAGGTAAAGTACAGCACCTGTGTACGCTTACTTCATTACTTTCCACCACCGGTGGCATGCTATGACTGCTCTCTCTCCTCTGGGACTTTGGGGGATTTTTGACATTTCGTTGTGTGACTGTGCGGGACGGTGGTCAGGTGAAGCTAGCTACATTCACCACGGCTACTTGCAACACAATAATCTGGCTCATTACTGTGCATTACCCCATATATGCAACCATTAACAAAACACCTAGCATGAGTTGGCATGCATAAGCGAATAGCCTTGCAGTACTTACATTAAACTCTGTCCCTCCATGGCACACAAGCCTTCATTTCCCTGTTTTCTGGCGGTGTTCCTGCTGCAGCTAAAGTTGACGATAAGCTAGTGCAACGGCAGAAAGTCACTAATGAAACTCAATAAACTTTGTATTTTGTCAAATTCCTCCACAAGGCGTAACTTCCCAGTTCCACTTTAAAACACTTTAAGCTAGCACCAATCGATACTGCACCGCGCGTTAATAAGCTCTGACGAGAAACAACGGACCGATTGCATTGCCAGCGTCGACAATAATGGCAGCTGTTGTTAAATTCACAGCTGAATATGCTCAATAGCTGCAGTGTTGATGAACTGGAATAATAAAAATCGGTTGCCGAGGGCGCGTACCGTTTCTGATTTACAGTGGCTGCCTTAACGGCTCAACGGTACCTTGGAAAAGATCATCTATGACTCACTGGCAAGATAGTGACCACCCTGTACACCGGAACTTTGGGGAAATAATGTCGCACTTTGGTATACCTACCTCACATTCGTATTTGGAGACAATGGGCGTCAAACTGGGCCCTCGCCAGCTGAATGTTTCATTACATGTTTTAACAATAAATACGGAATCAAATATGGGATAGTAACTGATTCCTGGATAAAAAAAAAAAAGATCAGCCCAACTGCCTACTGGGAGTTAAACGAAGACGGAAATTGCTAACAGGGAAGCCTCTTGCTTTGTACAAATGCGACATTCAGTCAATGGAGTTTCTGCACCAGTTTGCTAATGTAAACACAGTTTTGGAGGACGGTCTGTAAGTAGTTAGTCAGTTTAGCGTCATGCTATTCATGTAATAACATAGCTACACTTTTTAACACTTTGGCGCATAAAAACCTGGCGGTTTTTGCAAGGTCTGGTTATCACAACAAGTATCTCTTTGACTTCAAGGCTACTTTTCGAGAATGCAGGTGCAGAGAGTCGTTCTCAGCTCAAGACCAGGTCGGCAACTTAGCATAGTGTTCATTTTTTCATCACAGAAGATGACCCATTTTCTTGTCTCCTGTGCTGCAGCATTACTGCATCCGCGTGGCTAACGTTTACTACTCAAACTAATTTACATTTAGGTAAAAACGGGGCGCCAGCTCCCGAAAATTTCCGTCTGGAGGAGACCACTTTAGCACCTGACCTGAGAGATGGGGAGGCCCTTGTTCGGACGCTTTGCCTTTCAGTCGACCCTTACATGGTATTGATACAGTCAAGATGGACAAAATAGATGACTACTTGTGTCTTCTTATGTATATTTAGATTTGGACTGTCTAAACAATAGGTTTCAATTCATGTTGTGCATTTAAAGTTTTTGTCCAGTGACATCAGCCACTTGTTATCACTGCAGTTAGACAAACAAAGTTACATCATACAGTCAACTAGTCCACCTGTGTTATCTATAACAAGGATATGGCAGCCAGTGTCAAAGAGTCAACCATAAATCCACAGGAAAAGCTTCCTCATCTCCTCAACTGTTTATCTCTTCATCTTTGCCTCACAGAGATGCAGAATGAACGATGACACCGGTGCTGATTACCTGACTCCATGGCAGCTGTCGGAGTGTGTTGATGGTGGAGGTGTGGGTGTTGTCGAGTCCAGCCGCTGCAGCACTTGCGCTGAGGGAGATGTGGTCACTTCATTCAACTGGCCTTGGCAGACCCATGCTGTTATGAAAGGAAGTGGTTTACAGAAGGTGTGGCATATTATCCCCAGTGACAGATAGACTGGGTCATAATTTCCTCTTGCAAAGAGGAGAAAGACTTTGTGCTTCGTGTGACAAATTAGAGTGTGTTATTCAAGGTTTAAGGGTTTGATTTCGACTTGGTCTGTCCGTGCAACAAAAATCATGCACAGACTGAATATGACCTCTCTGTTGCAGCTTGATCCACAGCTGGTTGATGGGCACTTGTCCTACTTTTTGGGTGCAGTTGGCATAACAGGCCTCACTGCACTTCTGGGTGTAAGAGAGAAGGGTCACGTGACCAAAGGGGCCAATCAGACCATGGTGGTGAGTGGAGCGGCTGGGGCCTGTGGCTCCATTGCTGGACAGGTAAATAAATACAGTAAACATGTAACACTGATTATCTTCTCATGGACTTACAACATAATATATGAAAATGTAAGTAAACAACGTGTGTGGATTGATCTGTGTAGAGGATTGAATGTGAGAAAGAGTAAGGAAAGATGGTTGGTGGGGGCTCTTGCTGTGTTTATCAAAAAATATACACAGGGAAGTAGATTTAATCTAGCTAACCACAGATAGACAAGATAAACACAGTTTAGTTTGCAGAAAAGTGAGCACCTGATTTTATCATTGCACCCTGTTTTTCTTTTTCAGATTGGCAGGCTGGACGGTTGTGTGAGGGTTGTTGGGATCTGTGGATCTGATGAAAAGTGCAGAGCTTTAGTGGAAGAGCTGGGCTTCTCTGCCGCCATCAACTATCGCCAAGAGGATGTACCAACAAGGCTCAAGGAGTGCTGCCCTGAAGGTGTAGATGTTTATTTTGACAACGTGGGAGGTGCCATCAGTGATACTGTAATAGCGCAGGTACTGCTCATGTTGTGTCTATGTTTGCACAGCATAATCCAGTGGATGTATTTCTTTCATTTGTTGTTTATTTGGCTGGAAAGTGTGTGAATTCTGAAGGTGTTAGTTTGATTTTCTTCTCCTAATTGTGTGTCCAACATTTTCAAAATTAATAAAGATGGCAGTGGATTCTGCGAAAAGTGAATATTGTGTGTTTTATAATATCAGTCTGACACATTGACCTCCTTTACCTCCAGATGAACAACAGCGGCCATGTGATTTTGTGTGGGCAGATCTCTCAGTACAACAAGGATGTGCCGTATCCGCCGCCTTTAAGTGAGAAGACACAGAAAACCCTGCAAAAAAAGAACATCACCAGAGAACGATTTATGGTGCTGAACTACATGAACAAAGCAGAAGCTGCCCTCTTTGAGCTCAGTCAATATGTTAAATCAGGTCAAATCAAGGTAAGGAGGAAATGGTGATAATATGTGGTTGGCTGTTTGGCTGTCCTTGTTTGTTTGCAAGATGCTGCATGCTTCTTCCCCCGTCTGTCTTTCCGCATCATTTTGTTGCTGTTGTTCTTTTGCAGGTGCTGGAAACTGTGGTGAATGGTATTGAAAATATGGGAGGTATATGAGTTTTAATTCTGGCATTTTCCCCTATTTTATGACTCTTTTCTGTCTTTATTTTGACCTGACAGGAGTTAAATATTTTTCTCATTCTCTTGCAGATGCATTTTGCTCTATGATGAAAGGGGGAAACATTGGCAAGCAAATTATAAAGATATCAGAGTGAAGAAAATTACCTTAGTTTCCAGTAGCAACTGCTCTCACCAGACACCTTGGGAAATTAACCCACAGTTGCCTTTTTTATCACTGCTATTAACACTAAGTTAATGAACTCAATAAAATATTGTATTGATTTGCTGATGCTAGTTTATTACAATTATGAAACACAAATAAAAAATCACACAATTGTGTTCATGAGAAAAATAAAATGAATGAAAGTCTTGAATTTTATTATGTATTGATTCAGTTTTCTGAAAATTGGTGTGTGGTGCGTAAACTTGGAGTAGAATATTGCAGTAAGTATTGCCTTATGATATTAACCAATGTGTTACACATTTTAAATTGCAATTATTTGTCATAGTTTTAAAATGATCCAGTGTTGAAATGTCATTGCTTACACCGTACGAGTGCCATAAGACAGCAGATGTGTTCTTTTGTGGAGCACAGAAAATGAAAACAAGTCAAATATAAAAGTTGACCACAAGGTAAAATAAGGAACATTAGTGGAGCAGTTGAGAAAAGTGTGTAGCATACAAAGCACCAGCCTTCTTAGTTTGCTACCTAGCTTCAGCATATAATTAAAGAAGCCCTTGCATGTAATGTTAATCAATATATTTTACTGTAATACTGCTGTAGCTTTACTGTGTTAACACATTTAACTGTTGCTGAAGTGGCCTACAAGCAAACAGTTAGCTTGCTTGCACAAATTCACAGCCTTCTCAAACACCATGCTAATAGCATGATCCTTGTCACACAGAGTTAAAGATTTTTAAGTAGCATAAGCTAGCTAACATTTTTTTGCTTGTGCTTGCCAGCGAAAGCATGTTAGCAACATACAAAAAGTTTAAACAGTGATGTACAGCAACTACATATCACACCGATCTAAATGGAAACAAGCCTTTGGACTTTATTGTGTCATCATCAATGTCTCCTTTCTTATAATGAAATGTTTTTGAGTAGCATTCAGTAACTAATTTTGTTTGAATTAGCTTGCCAGCTTAAGTACTTTAGCTGCAAGGAGTATGAGGTAATAATAATAATGTTATACACATTTCATTTCAACTAACTGTATATTTATTGGTGTATCAGTTAGCTTTTTGACTTTATTGCATTTTGTCCATGTTGGGGTTCCATACCTTTTGTTCACTCCTGTACAAAACTATGTAACAATAACCTGAAAACAAACACAAAGTATATGATTTACTATAATGAACATTTTTATTCCACAGCACTATAAACCATTAATAAAATAAAATTGTGGTTGGCTCTAAGTTCAGTTGTCACGAGAAAAATATGTGGCAGGTGTAAAATCATCATCATCTTCATTCATATGCTTAAGTATCTGAACATAGGAAGGGATACAGAATAAATAAAGTGGACACCACATCAGACGTGGTGGTGATGGAGTTGATGTCAGTCTTTCTTGTGAATAGTCAGTTTGATGTTACAATACAGAACAATCACAACCAGATTTGAAGTAAATCATAATCAGTGAATGTCAATAAACTATGGAACTTTTGGTGATTTTCTTCTGCAAAAAGTCCCATGCATAATTTGGAAGTGGAAGTGAAATGCAGCACAGTCATCAATCATTACCCTCTAAATCCATTCAATGCTGCCTCCTTGTGGACAGATTACAGAACTTGTGAGAGGTACTGAGCATTGATGGAGAAGAACTCTCCAACAACCAAAGTCCATAAATTTCAAATATCAGTCTTTATGCTGGAATTATACACTTGGTAGTGCTCCCATATAAATGGAAAAGACTTGTCTATGCAGAGAGGAAAAAAGTTATTAAACCATTGCCAGCACAAATGTACATATTATAATTTTCTCAGTGTCTAGCGGTCTTATAACAGCACTGAGCAATTATTCTGCACCGGGTATGGTTTGAAAGAAAAAAAAAAAGGATCTAACGGTGCAGGAACATTGCTTCTATTAAAAGACTTGATAAATGTGGTCTTCACTCTATTTATGCACTTTTTTAGATCAGTTTGTTCTTGTGGAATCCAGGCACCTGCTACTACTGGCTAGAAAGGACTGAATTAGAGTGCAACGGACACAGTTTACCGCTCCCACACCTTCACAAAAAAGGATTAACATTCTAGACAACATAGACAAACATGTTTTTCACACACAAAGCTGTCAGATAAACTTCCAACACAAGGAATGCTCTTATACCGTCCTAACCACGCTCACCACGAGGGAGCAGAAGAATGCCCATTTCCAGTGTAGTTTTATAACAAGAGGGAAAAGTAAAGAAATCACACAATACAATCAGAATGAATAAATAAAAACAGCATAGTACTGGCTCATCTCATTTCATCACATCTATAACACATTCATTTAGATTTTTTTTTTTTAGCCACCACACGTCTGGATTTTTTAACACTTTTTTTTTTTTTTTTTTAGTTCACTGAGCTACTAATGGTGTATAAAAACATTGTCCTGAAATACTACTGGGACCAGCCTATTGTTCAAGTGCTCACATTCCTGAGAAACAAACAGCTGCTTTCTGTAGTCACGTTTGAAGGAGCATGAAGTTTCAGGCCGGCCTCTCTGTGTTTTGGTGAAAAGTGGCATTGGAGTTTTTTGATATGAATATTCCAATACGAATATTTAGTTGGTTTTTTTTTTTTAGTGGCAGTTGTGTGCAATGGAATTAATTCGATTTAAAAAACACTTTCAATCATTAACTAGTTATACACATATCAATTACAGTGCTTGGTTGATTCACAATTTCCTTCCTTTGATTTCCTGTAATTATGTGTAGAAGAAACTTGAAAATATGATCGTCTAGGCTGCATTACCATCTCCACCAGAGTAAATACCACCTTCTGTCAGCAATGGGAAGTTAGGAAAAGCTTGCATTATATAAAATGAGGCGTACACCTTTTATTATCCACATGATTTGTGTGTCGGAAGGTAAACTCGAGGATTGGTTTGGCACGTCCAGCCTTCATTAGTGAATGAAAATTGTTTTCAGAGGGAAGAATAAAAGGTGAAATCTTTCTTATTCATCCTTTGGCAGTGGTGAAGTGGCATTCGGCCAAGGCAACACTTCCAAAAAAGTGCTAAAGCTCAAGTAGATGAGTCAGCTTAAACCACAGCAGAATACAGTTCTGATACAGTATACTGTCAACTACAGCATACGTTTGGACTAGTCCTCTCATAGCTCGAATAGGCAATTAGACCCTTAATGTATCCAAGGTGTTTTTGTTTTTTTAACACTGTACACATTGCTATGAATATGGCCAGAGATGTGCTCACCGGTGCTTTACAATAACATGCATATTAAGGAAACAATACTATCTAGAAACAGGATAGTGAGTGATGTACTGTGAAGTGGCTGTGGAAGGAGAGAAAGAAAGGAGGGGGCTGCTGTGTGGGGAAAATTGAGGCTTTCAGGGTAGATAGAGACAGCAAAATATATCTGTGAGTCAGGCTCAGGGGGAAAATCGTGGTGGTACAGTGCAATTACTGTCAAGAGGGAGAAACGCTCTTGCTGTTTTCACGAATGAGAGGGGCGGGGCCAGTCCAGGCGCGGTAGACCAATAGCAGACTCAGGCCTAACGCCCACGTGCGGACAGGAGACAGGAAAAAGGCCATGTGGCCGTAGGTCTCCAAAAGAAAGTAGCAGGAGTGCGCCTGCCAGGTGAGCAGCAGCAGCATGAAGAGGTGAACCGCCAGAGTCCGCCAGCGGCAGCCCGGCCGCAGGAAGTGGGATCGGAAGGTGTTGCCGCGGCAACGGTGGTGGAGGCTCCAGCAGAGGTAAGATGTGAGGGGCATGTTGAAGAACAGCAGCTGGAAATTAGTTCAGGTAAATGTGATTAGTGTAGCTCTCAGTCCTTAAAATAAGATGAGGCCTTGACAGAATAGCTGTGGATGGTTTCAACAAATATATTAATACAGCAGGGTGACAACATACTAACGTATAGTTAAAAAGGGTTACAGAACATGTTAAGTATAAATTTAATAATGGAAGTATTAGGCAGAGGTTGACAGTGATCCCTTAAAGAAATATCTACATTGTGACCCCTCATCACAGGCTAGAGTAGACATAAGCTCTACTCTAGCCTGTCTTCTTTCTTTGTCAGATAGTTTATTTTGAAGGATTTTTATAGCTTGGTTGAAGCTTGGTTAAATATTGTTTTGTCCACATTGTTTTATTTTAGCACCTCTGAGAGGACCTGGCACTCAGGGTAGGAACCACTGGTTTAAGGTACAGATGTAGTGAAGAAGGAAAACAGCACTAGTAGATTCAGTGGAACCTATTAATAAAAGAAGTAACTAAAAATCTGGATTACTATGTCATCTGCCACAAAAAAAACCAAATAAAGTTAAATTTGTCAATTATGCAGAAATTAGCAATTGGGAAAAAAGGCACATGAAGACATGTAAAGTTGGCAGCTGCAGTTGAATATATGACTTTTGTATAGACATCACTGAGATGAGAGCAGATTAGGGCTGCATTTAACATTTCTTTGTCATTTCCAGAATATCTGCTTATTATTTTCTCAGTTAATATTTTGGTCTATAAAATGCCCATAACACTTTCCTAAAGCCCAAGGTGTTGTCTTTAAATTACTTGTTTTGTCCAATTAGCAGCTCAAAACCCAGAGATTTATTAAAGTAGTTGCTGATTTTCTGTCAGCAAAATAACCCTTCATCTCTGAGGTAGCTGTGTTAAAATCAAAGTAATTTTCTTACTTGAACAACTCCAACAACATAAGTGAGACTGCCCTCCAGGAAGTGTCCATCGATGAAAACCCCGAAGGCGAAGCAGGCACCACTATGGCCATCTATCAATTCTCCTATGAACCATGGACCTGTGGGCAGAGATATGGAAACAGCACAGGCTATTATGACCATGCATGCATTATGAATATGCACAGGATTACAGGAAAGGCAAACCAGCATTTTTTATGACAACCACTAAGATTTATACTATGTAGCAGATTAGTGACCTACCTAAGGCTGTGCACAGGTTGAACAGCAGCAGAGAGTAGTAGAAAGTGTCCATTTTACTGACCAGATGGAGTGACATACACGCTTGAGATGTCAGTCCTGTACAGACAAAAATGCATGATTGTACACACTGTTAAAAAATTGCTTTTAAATGCCAGTGCATATGATAAGAAATTATTAGCACTGGTTTATTGTGCACCTCGTCTCTGTCCACAGAGGCTCTGTAGACTAATATCAGTGTAATTGCACTTCAGTTGCCAGCACTTCATATTACATTATGATGATGTATTAATTTGGAGGGTGTTTTGTGACAGCTCACCTCTGCCAGAAGGGACACGCAGGAACCTAAAGGCCAGCAGCACACCGACATTCAGCAGCATCATGAAAATGAAGGCCACTCGGCCCAGGATGTAGTGGTCTGTGAGGAGGATGAAGGACTGCACAAAACCAAAGCTGGGAGTCAGGTCATCCTCCAGAGTAAAGTGCTGCTCCCGGACTGTCGACCGGCCCGCCGAGTCCTGGCTCACAGGGCACACAAAAAGACGAGAGAGAAACAAGACATCAATATTAAGACGTGTTTCAAAGCCGCGATGCCCAGTCAGCAGAGCTACCACAGCTACAACTGAATCATAATTCAACTCAGGCAAAAAACACTTCCAAACTTAATCAAGACCTATGAAATATTTACAAGTCTCAGAGCACTTTTCACTTAAAGCGGAGGATAAATGAATACAGTGCTGACCTCCACTTTAACTCTGATTGTGTGCAGTCCAGTGAGGTAGAGAGATGGATCCCATAGCAGAACATACAGAGGACCTCCAGCAGAGTGGCCTTTCCCCAGAGGTTCCCCATCTATGCTCACATGCACGGCTGTGATTGGAGCCTCTGAGAAGGCCAAGATCCTGTTGAGAACCAAGACAATGAAGGTTTTAATACTGAAAATGAATTAAAGGTGCTGTCACTGTAAAAATTATTTAATGTGCATACAGATTTTCATCATAATAAATGAAACCGCAGACATTTAAAGGATACATATCCCCCCAAGATGTTTACATACGACTTGTAAAAGACTGTTGGATCCAGATATAATTAACTGTACAACCTAAACACACACACACACACACACACACACACAGAACAGACACCTAATGTGCGTTGATCTACGTATCCGACTCAGTGGTTCCACTCCTGGATGCAGGTACTGTGCGTCCTTGGGGTTGGTGATGAGCACTGCAGGCCACTGCTCAAACCTCAGGTCAGAGAAGCTCAGCAGGTCATGGTCAAAAGCCAGAACTCTGTACCTGGAGACAGGTGTGAGAAGAATGTACTGAACAGCTGCATATGTTTCTATATGAGGAGAAAGGAAATGACAAACACTAGCAAGATGGAAATATTTTTTGATTTTTTTGTTGTGTCATATTGTGTACCTGCGGTTGTCCATCCAGTCACCCAGCTCCAGCTCCAGGGTGCCCTGGGGGTGTCGGCTGTGGAGGACAGGCATCAGGCCGCCCAGTGTGTGCAGGTGGCCACAGAGATAGGCAACTGCAGATCTAAACACAACAAGTCCAAGTGTAAAAACTATAATATCATCATAATATGCTTGAAAGTATTTCAAATATTGCTTTCTAAGTTAGGGTGATAAAGGTATAGCTAAGTTGAATGTTTGCACAATGACTGGGTGGAAAATGTTTTATTTCTCCACCCATTCTCTATAACTGGTTTAACACTCAGGCTTTTCTTACCTCATCATGTCCCTGACTCCTGGAGAAGGGGAGACGACAGTGGAGGTGGTGTAGTGGCCAAACCAGATTGACTGGTTGCTTTTCAGACTCTCAACTCTGAACGTGTCCAGCAAGTCCATTTGAGTCTGTTGTAAATTGAGAAAAGAACCAATTGTTGCATTACATTCAGCATCTACTGTGTGCACATCCTTTGTTTATTCTGTTTAAGATAGATAACTGTGATTGTGAGCTGCAGCTTTCCTTTCAGGAAATTTACAATTACAGCACTGTTTACAGCACTGTGTGTACTAGTAGTCCTGTAACATTAATCTGATATTCTGATGACCTGCTTTTATAACCTTGAATATATGTATGTACTACTTTGATATCTACTTGATATTTGATACTGGGGCGGCTGTGGCTCAGGAGGTAGACTGGGTCGCCCACTAATTGGAAGGTCAGCATTTCGATCCCCGGCTTCTCCAGTCTGTGCTGAAGTATCCTTGTGCAAGAAAGAGCCCTACGTTGCCCCTGATGCATGTATCATCGGTATGTGAATGGGTGTGAATGTGTTAGAGCGCTTTGTGCATAGAGCAAGCGCTGTATGAATGTGTGTGTGAATGTGACACGTAGTATAAAGTGCTTTGAGTGGTCAATACGACTAGAAAAGTGCTATATAAGTACAAGTCCATTTATCATATCTACACTCTATTTTTGTGTTTGCTCCTATTAAGTGTGAGTTTGTGTGGTTATGAACAGGATGTTGGCCTATTTGTAGCGGTGGTGTAAGGTTTCAGTGTATGTTTTATTGTTTCCTTTGCCTGCCCAGGGACTGCAGATGGAAATTAGCTAGCAGCTAAATGGTACAAAGCATCTTTCGTGATTAATGTATTTTGTTCATGGTCCCTGATATAAATAATTTAATAAACAATCACCTATATGTGCTAGTACAACCTTCTATTTGCCTTTTCAGTGACCACATTTCACTCCAGATGAAGATGGAATTAACTCATTAAACTTTCCACTAACACTTAATGAATTTGAGAACCAATATTTGCTGTATTTTTAATGAAATTCATTGAATGTTTATTTTCAGGTCACAGGCATACCTGGTTGAGAATACCAAAGAAATTGTATGGCCTCTTGGGTCCTGGAGTCAGAGTGGCATCCGCGCAGACAAAGGAGTAGTTGCCAAAGGGAGTTTTGTGAACATAGTGGAAAGAGCCGACTTTCTGATTAGCCGAGTATTTCCTAGAGGAAAATTGAAAAAAGCCAACGTGAGCAACAAGATACTGTACAGTAGACTGGGGATGGAGCCAGCAGCACCAACCCTAGCGCAGCCCTGAGATAATTGAATGCATTTTAAATAAATAAATTAGGCCTGCGTAGGAGACAGACTTTGTCTTGCAGAGGATGACCACAACATTAAGAATATTAGGGAGATAAAAGATCAATCAGCAACAGAAGGAGCAACGCCACATCAAACATAATTTGTGTCAAAAGACAAGAGAGTCAGTCTGTTCATGTGGATTCTGCTTCTATTTCAGTCCTCAAGAAGCTCACACAGATTGGAATATTGTCAATAAATAGGTCTGCAACTACTCATGTTACGGAGGCATTGCAGTCACAACATTCTCTGATTGAGTTCACACTTCGCTCGCTACTATAAGACATGCAGGAGGGAGCTCTGACTGGATGTAAATCTGGCATTTACTGTAGTGCTGGCTCTTTCATACTGACCGGTAATAATTGTTGACGCTGTCCAATGAAATAATGTTGAAGGCATCTGTGAGAAGAAATGAGACGATGGTGAGATTTTGGAGCTTATGAAACGTCACAATGAGCAGAATGTCTAATGAGCAAATTCCCCACAGGATGATGCATATTTAATCGAAGCATCAGATTTCTTCATCACTCAGGAAGATATCAAACAAAATCTGTTGCTGTCATAGAATCTACAAACTGATAAAATAACAGGACACACATCAACAATTGCGATCAATAACAGAGGAATAGCTGTCAGACAAACTGCAGATCCAATAACTAGCTTTCTTTTTTTTTTTTGGACAGTTAGAGAAAGGATATCTTGTTTCACATCTAATAGCCTGTGATCCAGTAATAGAGAAGAAAGCAGTGAAGAGGAGGAGGATAGGGTGACTTCCTGTGTGATGCTAAAATGGATTCTTCAGAAATTCTTAATAGCACACTACCCATTGCAGAATACTTCATTTGTACTGGTGAGTAATGAGAGGATGTTAAGATGACAAAGTGCTGCAGTTACTCACCATGATTTCCACGGATGTCTATCCACCGGGTGCGCTCCATCACGCGCGACCTCTTCAGGATGTTGTGGTAGGCCTGCCACTCCACCTCATGCTGGAGGGAACCCACTTTGCTCTCTGTTTTAGCATCTGTCAGATCCCCTGCGAAGCAGAGAAGGAAAGTGTGAGACACTTGCAAGGATGCATATGAGGGCACTGAAGTCCTAAGTCATTTCTTCGGACTGCACTGACCAAAGGGCCACACCCAATATGTCTCATCACAATACAAAGATTTTCCAAGTACCTTGAACTAGTGAAAGGAGGGGGAATTACTGTACCTGTTGCAAGCACAAGAGCTGGCTTGATCACTTCAATGGTGTCAGTGCAGAACTTTTCAAAATCAGGAATGCGTCTTGGGTCATGAAATCGGCTAATGTGAATGTCAGACACCTTGAACCAGACATACAAACCAAAATCAGGGATAAGGAAAAGATTAAAACTGGCCTTTTTCCAGGATAGTGTGTAACGCCCCTATTTTTAAACACAACAGTACGAGAGTTGTAAAACACAAAAGGTGTAAAGTCTGACTACAACTTACTGTGTTGCTGCTGAACCACCTATTTACCTGACAATGACACACTTCTGTGGTCAGTGACCCCTTTCAGTCAATCATTCAGAGAGTTCAACCACCATGGCTAGCTCTCAATGACAACACTGCAAAGCCAAAGCTACATATTCTACTCATGTTAAATGCCAGACTGTGTAATTAAAAGGAGATATTGGTTGAGGTTAAACAGCTTGTTGTAAATGGCTTACAAGACCAAACAAAGCTAGCCAGCAGGTCAGAATAATAGCCCACCTGTACAAACCAGAATATATTGTTCAACTCGCCGCTGGGAAATGGTGGAGAACTCCCCTTAGATTCATCTCTATCACCGGCAGCCGGGTGCTGAACGCTCCGTTTCGGGTGCCAAGCCGTGTCATAGCTGTCCAGCACCCAGGAGGTGATGCACGCCAGGGCCAGTCCGAGGATTACCAGTGCACCGAACAGCTTCAGCATCCTCCTGTAGTGGCAAGAGAGGGGGCTAGCTGCCGCCGTCTGTCCCGGACAGAAAAAAGCTAGCTACTGGTGGAAATAGCTAAGGGCACGAATCACACTAACATTGACTACACATAGAGTGGACCATTCAACTACATGGCTAAGAGCTAAGACTCAGACCGTTTCTGTCGCTGCCATCGCGGCCACAGGAGATGCATGGAGGTGCGGTGTTCATTCACAGGTCCGTTCAGTGGCTGCCTTCAGAGGCGGAGGAGGCAGCTCGGCAGGTTAGCTTCGCAGCAGCTAGCTACCTACCAGCTACCAAAAGCACACACCGACCGGTTGGAAGGGGAAACGTCACCTGTCGGATGAAAGAAGAGTGTGTGAAGAAAGACCTCTCACTCTGACATTGTTTTCCGTGCACCGCAGTCGACCGCAAACACACCGCATCTGACATCGCGAGAAGTTTCGAGAATAACCAGAATCAGAATCAGCTTTATTTGCCAAGCACGCACAACTGGCAGTTGACACCCAGATAAAACTAATGCGGCATAGCACGGAAGTCCTGTGACTGATATTACCTCCATGAAGGTTTTGGATTTAGGATGGATAGTTTAAAATAGAATTAATAGTGCAGTAACTGTAATAAACTGTAATCTTGTAGATTCTCTCCAGATGGTGCTATAGAGCAATAGTTATGTAGACGGCTTACAATATCTTACAGCTTTCAGTGACAAAAAAAATGTACATCTCTTTGAATTACTTGACATTTTTGGCTGTATTTTCCGAACATGGAGGTTTTCAACACATTCAGCCACTTAATATACTTAATAATAAATTGATTTTATATATGAGGAGTAAACGACTTCGAAGTTTAAATTTTAAGTTTAATCTTTCAACTTAACACTCAAGTACTTAGCTTTTTCATTGTGCAATTTGTAGGATATATTACAATAGTTGACATGTTACAGCTCAAAAAACAAACGCTGATTTGGTGATTGTATGCACTATGCAGCCAGTGTAGCCAGATGGGTTACTTAAAAGTTTATTTGTGCAGGTTATAATATAGACTACATCTGGTGCAATTAGGGAGGATTCCACCAATGAAATGTTAGGTTGTGTTTGGAGACAGGGACAAGTGCATGCAGTTAATCTAATAATAACATTATTATTGTAGTTCCAGCAGTTGCAGTTGCTGGACGTGTTCTTCAGATTGGTCTAGTCTATCTCAATTAAATCTGGCAACGGTGTATGCTGCGCGCACCCGCTGACAAACCGCGAACGAGCTTTTTAAGACCATGGAGCGCGCGCCCGAGCTGTTGCGAGGGGCGATCGGATCGGGCCCGCGCGCGCAGGAAGGCTGTGCAGATCATCACAGAGTCGTCACGTCACGGATCCGCAGCGACCGACAGAGATGCTGAGGTGACAGGCAGAAGGAGAAAAGGGACGATCACACTCAGACATATTTTCCCCCTCCCACTGTTTTATTTCTAACCACCGACAGCGACCGCCTCCGACCGCCGCTTCCTATGGATGGTTCTCTCGCTATGGGATTCCGCTCCGTGTCGTCCCCGTCGCCTCCAAACGTAGAGGATTTTTTGTAACCACACCCGGCTCTTCTTAGGATCAGGCATTGGCGAGCAAAAGACCCGAGGTAAGGATCCAGAAACGGGAGGCCGTGTCCCTGCTCGGCCCCTCCGGTTTACCACCCTAAACAACCTCCCTCCCCTCCCATTTCTTTGTCGCTTGCAGCTTCATGCGTTGCATTGAGTTTGTTATCCTGCGTGTTGTCAGAGCCTCACAGTATAACCTCCTCCACGCTAGGCAAGCAGGACGAGCTCGCGTGGCCTGTGGACGGCTAGTGTGCGTGGACGCGCCTGAGTAAATCTGCTGTGGCAACCAACTCGCTATGCAACAGCTCTCCACAGCAAAGCCAGTCAGTCCACTGCAGGGAGGATAGGTGGGGGGGGATACGTTTAATTTTTTGCTGCAGCTTGCTATCTGTCTCATCCCATTGAAAACAACCTAGCATAGAGGTATTTGTGTTTCTTTTTTTTTGCACTAATTGCTCCTAAAATGTAAGAATTTGACAGACTGTTCATTGAAAGTAGTACCTGCTCTTCAGGTGCATGAATCTTTAGCTTTAGTGGAGCTTTTCTGCCACACAAACACACACTCCCAGGTCTTATCCTTCCACTGTTTCTCCAGTCTGGATCAGCTGCATCCATGCTGTGTGACTTGAAAGGAACCAGACCGTGGAGGGCCTCCCCATACTGGCTCGTCTCCAGTCGTCAGACCAGACACTAATATCTTCCAGCAGCAGAAGGCCAACAAGTCTCCCCATCCTGCTATTGAACCAGGCCTCGCTGTGTCCAGGAAAAATAAGCAGATGTTACATTTTCAGTCTGGTTTTTTCCTCACTTGAGCCATGTGTTATTGCACACGCATGCATAGATGGCTTTTAGAGTCAGAGCTGATTTGGTTTTTTGTCAATATTTACAGTCCACTTCCATGAGAGGAGTAAGAGGGATCCTCTGTGGTGGTGGTGGTGGTGGTGGGGGGGGCTCTTAACTGATTCATTTCATGATGCTTTTACGTGGCTGTAAACTTGCAGCTTCCAGCAGACCAAAAGGGCAGAGAGGCGACGACGAGCTGCAGCAGTCAGCAAACCAAAATGGCTCTGCACCATCGTCACCATGGAGATGCCGGGGTCAGAAAGCGTGATTCATGATGAGATGGGAGCTGGGCTGTCATAGATTGGTTTAATTTGTGGGTGTGTTTGTTTTTTCTCCTTCCCTTCATTGATGGTGATTCGTATCAGAGGAGGAGGAGGAGGAGGAGGAAGGGCAGAGCCGTGCCTCCCTGTGAGGTGTGAGATTAGTCACAGTGTGAGGCAGGCTTGTGTGTGCATAGGTGTGTGTGACATGTGTACGAGCTTGTGTCTGAGTATGTGTGTGTGTGTTGGAGAAGTGGCGTGCAAAGTGAATGGTAGGCAGTGGCCCAGCATCTTTCCTGATGTTCTGACCCCCTCAGAACACCAGGAAAGATGTGTTTTGGGGAAGCTCAGACTCTTTCACCTAAAAGTATAGATTAGATCAGGTGATGCACACCTGCCCAAACATCCACCCTTTCCTCTTTACCTTCCAGTTTTCTGTGAGAAGCAGCAGTCTCTCCCTCATTGAACATTGAACAGATTACTTACTCATCCCACTGTGCTCAGAGAGGACGTGTCTCGCACATGATGGCTCAAATGTGACGGAAAAGTGTTTTTTCTCAGAGGAAAACACCAGAACAATGTGTGACCTTGAAGTTCTGACCTCACAGCTGAGGTTATTTAATCACATCGTTCACAGCGAGTTGCTCATCCCTGGAGGTTGAAAAGCGTTTTGTACAGCATGTTTCCTCAGTGGTTTTGATGGCGTGCTCCTTGTTTTTGCGTCTTCTCCAGTTAGCATAATATCAAGAATTCATCTGATGTTTTCAAAAGACAGCTCTGACTCTGTTGCAGACCCTCTGATGCAACACTTTTTTTAGTGCCTGATATTGACACAAATGAGACGTGTAGGCTCAGCTTTGGCCTGTATGGTTTTATAGAGAGGTGCCGGCACAAAGGTTAAAAGCTTGGTTAAGTTTAACCTCTGTTCCTCCTGTTTCCTCACAGTTTGTGTTTCTGTCTTGAACTAAGCTGTAAACAAAGATGCAAATGCGTAACTTTCCCAGGATTTTTAGCCATGTTAGCAGCATGGCTCTGGTGATGGCTGTATTTGGTCCAGACTGAAATATCTCTACAACTATTTGATGGATTGCTGTGACATTTTGTACAGACATTCACCGTCCCCAGAGGATGACTTTGCTGATCTCCTGACTTTTCATGTTGCACCACCATCAGGTCAAAATTGTAATTTGCTCTCTACTTTGATTTATAGACCAAATCCCTGCAAAACTAATAACATTCACATCAGCTTCTACTGTACTTAAACATTATACTCAAATCAGTTGGTGTTAGCATGTAGCTCGAAGCACCACTGTGCCTAAATAGCCAAACAGAGTTGCTAGCCTGGCTGTAGACTGTTAGTCTTGTTCATTTTTAAGCATACAGCACTGTCTTCATTATGCTATACCAGTTAATGAAACACTTAATGCAGTCCTTAAGTCCTTCAGAAATAAATCCAGACATTAGAACAGTAATAATAATCAACAGTAGATTGAATACAGTTCAGAGTCTATTACAGTAACAGTATGTCTTTTAAATAAAGATTTATTATCCTTAAACATCACATCGAGTGGTGTCATCTGTGTGTTGGAGCAGTTCAGCCGCACCAAGGCCACCTCACTCCTGAGTCTCACCCTGGGTCACATTTCATGTTCGTCATTACTCTGTTATCTAGTCTAACCACGCTTTGCCCTCTTCCATCTCCCAACCTCATCCCGGTACATGATGGGATTGATTGCCTCCTTGATGTCGGGATCATGCCCTGTAACCAAATAACGTTTTGAAGGCTTGTTGCATAACCGTAGATGCCTGCACGCCGTGTGCAGAATGATGAATTAAAGTCAGGCTTTGCTTTGAGTGTCTGAAGCCAGACTAAAGGAAGGGTCAACAGAACATTAATCATCAACAGATTTGATAATGAATGAATTGTTTAAGCCAAAAAATGCTTCTCAAATTGGCTATTTACAAGTTTACAAGTTAGTCCCTAGTAGTCAACTGAATATCTTTGGGTTTTGACAGTTGTTCGGACAAATTGAACAAAAAGAATATGTTAGCTTGAGCTCTGGGAAATTATGATGGGCATTTTCCCTTTGTGGACATTATTTAGAGCAAACATTTGATTGCATACTCAAAATAATAATCAGCAAGATGACTTGATGATAGAAATAATGATTAGTTGCAGCCCTAAACTACAGACCTGATGCTTCTTAGAAAATGTGTAACCAACATGTTATTAAATTATTATTACTGTAAGTAATAATAATTTGATAACATGTTATTACTGCAAGTAATAATAATTTATCATTACTAAACAGAAAGGATAAAAACAAAAGCCAGATTTCACAGACTCTGGCGATCCAAGAGTCATTTTAAGTAATAGTTTATAAGTGATCTATAGAGCATCACAAAATGATTTATTAATCTATAATTAAGTCATTAGTTTGTAAGCCAACTTATAAATCTTTTATATGAGGGGAGCAATTTATCTTTAGGCATCAATACATCAGAAAGTGGCTCAGGATTGTATTTGTCTAAGAACCATTTACATCTGTGAATATTAACAATATTCCGATGTAGCTTTACAAAAAAGATCATATTATGATTATATGGACTTATTGTGATACATAATACTGTTAAGAATACAAGTTTTTGCAGTTTAATGTGATGAACATCAGTGTATTAAAAAAAACTTCTGGTACAGTAGGTGAAAATAATGCTTTTATGTATTTTTTCTGCCATATTATACAACCAGAGCTGAAGACTGAGTCATTCTAATGCAAAATTAGGCAGATTAAACAGTCTCATTATATCTGATGAGACCTGCTCCATGGCTGTCATACACAGAAGATAAATGGCTGGGGAAAATGATACTAAGATGAAGCCTTTGGTAATTTAATATGCAGGACTTTTGCCTGCGAGTTGGTGGTGCATGTTTGTCTAGAAAGACAGCTGCTGGCAGCAGGTGTGGCAGCTGCGGCAATGGTCAAGTATCAGAGAGCTCCAGACATTAAGCCAGGGGTTTAACTATGTCTCTCAACTGGGGAGACGTTCAAACTCTCACATGTAGTTCAACCAGCCCTAAAAAAAAATTAAACCAGGTCTTCAGTATATTCGACAGTATGAAACCTCCTTGTTCAACACCCAAGAACAGTCTGTAACAGTTCTTTGTCTTGGACTTCTGTAGGGTTCTCCATCAAGGCCCAAATGCCCGGCCCAGTCTGAGGCTGCTGGTCGAGGGGGGAAGCAGTGAGGACAGCATCCCTGGTCCACAGGCGGGATGAGCGGGGGAGCAGAGCAAGCTGACATCCTAAGCGTGCTCTCCCTGGTCAAGGAACGATGGAAAGTGGTAAGTGACGTGTCATTCGACGACAATAGGCAGCGTGTTTGTGTCGAGCCCCGTCCCTGCCTGTCCCCAGCTCACCCTCAGTCCCGCAAACAACAACTCTTTGTTCATCAAACAATGCTCTCCCCTGCCTATGAGTCCCTCTCTTTTCCACTAAAGTATCTCACCTGTGGCTTGGACAGTTTGGGGTCGTGTCTCTCTGCCCAGGTACTGCTGCTGCAGTGTGGGGAGATCTAAAAATAGCCCGTATAGCTATTTGTGGCAGTGCAGTGTGCTATAGGCAGCAGAGTTCCCCGAGGGCCCATGTCTCTCTCTGCTTTGCCAGCCTGGGTGCCATGTGAGGCTGTTATTCGTAACTGGCAGCCTGGCACTACTTCCTGTCTTCTGAGGAGCCGAGTTACATAAGAATGCTGCAGCTAATCCCACGACTTGAGCTCCTAGTGCGACACAAGACTCAGTGTGTGCGCATGGAGGACAGTGAAGGACACGTGGGAGCTTAGGGGAAATTAAAGCTTTAGTAGTACTGAGTGGTGAGAGTGAGTAGGTAGAACTGATGGGGGAAATTTGAAAGAGTGAGATAAATACTGACCTTGTAATGCTATATTACAGAATATAATGCACTCCTATAGAAAGTAAAAAACATTCAAAACTGCCTCCACATCAGAATGCTCCAAGCCTATTAGTTTAAATAGAGCTTCCTGTCTACAAACCTTTTCTATCACATTAGTCCTATACATTATGTCTAAACAGTAAATTGTAATACATCAGTTTAACCTTATTTTCTGCAATACAGGATCATTGGCTCTTTGCAATGATTTGGACCAAATGATTACAAGGGTTGGTTGCACTGTTGAGCTGACAGAAAGCTCTGAAGCTAGGATGACACCATGTTTTTAAGGTTTTAAGTAACATGATGAGCGTTACCACACGCTTAATGACAGCATGTTGTCATTGTGGTCTTGTTTCAGCTGTTTACTTGACACTACAGTGCATTGAACCTGAATTACTTTTTTTTTTAATAGGTTGTTCTTTTTTGAGATGTTTCACTGTTCATATAGGTGTTACTTTTAACAGTTCTAGCTGCCTGTTTTAGCATCCTGTGGCACAGTGTAGCGTGGTTACAGAGCATGAATAAATATTCATAGGCACAGTACGGAAGTCAATATCACATTGATATCACATGATGTTTCAGTGGCGTTATCTCCCTCATGCCTACACCACCATGGCGGTGCTTTAATAAAAGGAGTCTGAGTGCTTTTACTGTATATTGCTCTGGCTATCAAACCTCATTAAAACAATATTGCAAAGACAAGGGAGAAAATACATTTTTGTGTGTATGTAACTGAAAGGCAGATCATTGTGGAAAGTAATTTTTTTTAATATGAGGTTTTTAAGCAGTGTTTTGTCATCTTGTTTCTAGGTGAAGAAGATTGGGGGTGGAGGGTTTGGCGAAATCTACGAGGCGGTGGACCTGCTGACACGGGTCAGCGTGGCGCTGAAGGTGGAGTCGGCCCAGCAGCCCAAACAGGTGCTCAAGATGGAGGTCGCCGTACTCAAGAAGCTCCAGGGTGAGTCGAAATGGATTCGGTGGATTTGATTTCATTTCTGGAATTGATTGATCCTCCCTGGCACGGTGACCTATTGAGCTGCCGCAGAAGAGGATACTCTGTGTATCATCAGGATTCTTGGCAGGAAAACATGTGAAACATTTCGTGTCAATAATTTCTCTTGGATTAATTAGAACAAAAAAATATGAGAAGATGACTAGTCAAGGAAGTGGTGTGATTGTAGAAAATTCAGGGATAGCTGGTGTGCATCGATAAACAGGGTAGGATAATCTCTCTCTCTGAGACCAGATATAAATCATCTGACTCATCTGAAAACACAATTTGGCCCAGGGTTCAGCTCAGTTTGCTTTGGTGTCTGCGGTGCAAAACACACCGTCATGCAGCAGCATATAAATCACCCTGTGTTTATCTTGTGTTGTAATGGAGGCTTACATCTTGGTAGTTTTAATGTAAAAGTCTCAGATGACGGTAACAGAGATGACAGAGTGCTCATACGAGAGGAAGTGTGTATTTGTGTGCTCGGACACTCCCTATCTCTCACAGCGGATGAACAGGATCAACACAAGAGTGCTCCTTCGGGGTCTGGGGGGTTGTATGGTTTTACTTCTTTCTCTCTTTTTTTATTTATTTTTTACCGTGTCTTTTCCCTGCCCTTTTCCTTCCTGCCTTTTAACCGCCGTGCCTTTTTTCTTTCTCCCCTCTGAGGAGAAAATCAATGGGCTGGGATCATATTTGCTGTCTTAATGGCTGCAGCCTGGGGCATCTTGGTTCTGTTGCTTCCTAAAGGAACCAGCATGTAACTTGAGATGGACTGAACTCCAGTGCCCCCCACCCCCCAAACATTGGTGACCTGCCCAGCTGTAAAGAGTAAATATCGACCCACAGCCTCATAACACGACTAATGGGTCATATCGAACTAATAATAGCTTGTTTTGTTTTCAATTTGGATCCTTTCATTGAATTATCTTGATTTATTGTGTAAGAAACCGGTGAAACTAGGCATTCTAAAACGCTGTGTTTTTAACATGGAGGTTTTGTTTGTGTAACTGTTTGCATTCACTGTGTGCTCAAGGGCTTTGGGGTGTGGTCGCAGTCAAGCTGCCAGTGCAGCAATGTCCTTTGAGAATGTCCAGAGCATGAACACATACACACACACACTCACTCACACATATACATGCACAAACACACAAGGCATTCATGCATATGTGTAGACACAACATCACACGCCATAGCCTATAAATCAGCAGGGTGGTTGTACAGGGAAGCTGGTGATGGGAGGGCTGAGAGCTGTGGTGCGTGGAGAGGGAAGGGCAGCGAAATATGAACACACATCATCATGATTCACGCAGCAGCCTTCATCTTACGAGCAAATGATGCAGCTGATGTCAAGTGACTCTGAAATAACCTCATCCTCTCTCATGAAAGTGCTCTGAAACTCTCCTTTCCTCTTTTGTTCCCAAGGTAAAGACCACGTCTGTCGCTTTGTGGGATGTGGCCGCAACGACCGCTTTAACTACGTGGTGATGGAGCTTCAGGTTGGTCTCAGTGCAGAAGATTTAACGGCTCATAAGCACTCGTTTTTAGCTGATTTTCCAAGCTCAGTGTGACACATCAAACTTCTGCTGAAACAATTAGTGGAATAATAGATTAGCCAAAAATAGACAAACTAATCACTGAAATCAGCCATCAAGCAAAAATGCCAAGAATTTGCTGATGCCGGCCTCTCGAATTAAGATTAGCTACTTTTCTCTTTTTTATGTGATTGGAAATGGAATATTTTTGAGTTTTAGACTGTTGATTATAAAAAAAATATAATAAGTTTCTGACATTTTATAAACTAAATGATTAACCACCAAAATAATCAGCACAAGGCAAGTTTATCTGTACTGTGACCTTCAATAGCCATTCAATCACAGTGCTTTACATGAGACATTAAAGACAATGAGATAATATTGATATACATATGTAAATAGGATTTTAAAACAATAGTATAGAAAATACAAAATTATGTATTATTAGATTATTATGTGATTTAAAAGACACATAGTCTTGCAACAGATTAAAGTGAGAGCGTGCAATTAAAACAAAATAATAATATATTCTTTCTGTTACAAATGAAAAGCTCAGTTCTTAAACAACTAAATTCATTTTTGATCAGTTTGATACATTCAAGGGTTTTACTGGTATAGTCCAGCTTGCTCTTGTATGACCCATAGCTAGCTTATGGTGGCTAATTTTAGCTAATATTAGCAAACTGTAGATAGATACTGCTCTGTGATGAGTCAGTTTGCTGCTGTCTTGACTCTTCTGTTGTTGTTTTGCTGTTAAACTATATTATAGTATTTCCAGTTATGCTGTAATTGTCACTTTAGCGCAGTCCTTCGTCAAACCATCTTGAGTCACTGCTCTGAACTTGACTTGACTTTGAACTGTGGACAGAGAGACCACATGCCTGTCTCTTATGTTACTCTTGTGTAGGAGTTGGTTTCAAGAAACCAAGCCATGTTAATGTTAAATAAATTACTGCTGCATGTGAATAATTCAGCCACTAACATGCATACATTTCAGTAACCCAGATTTATGGGTACATGATCACTACATATTTGAGCTGGTTCACTAGTAAGTCTCCAAGTGTATGAAACAGACCGTAGAGCAGAGCATCAGGCAGAAACAAAATATTTATAGCAACTATACTCTCAGTGTAGAGATTCAGGCAGCACCACTGCAGGCTGTTCACATACTGTGTCACCTGCTGTGAACTACAGAAGCATCAGATTAGTTTCAGTTATTGCGTCCAGCACATGAGGCTGGAATACCCGAGTCATCTACACAAATTCACAAACACACTCTGTGCATTTGACGATACACGAGGCTTAATGTGTTGTGAAAGTGTGGTCTGGTTGTAATTTACACAACCATACCCACAGGAATGGTACTTTTACGTGTACTGCACTGACTCCCAGCCGCACCATATGTTTAATTATATGGTCAGTGCAGCTATATTTGTATTTTTTCTTACTGTTGGCTCACTTTCTGTCCACTCAGAACATTTGGCTGTCACAACTGTCAAACATTTCAGCCAGTAAAACCTTTATTTGGTGATTTTATTTGTGTTTTATATAGATATGTTTCTACATTTTCTGTATTGCTATAAAAACAAAATCACATTGTTGAAGTAGAGGTACTGCTCCGGCCTTTGGAGCTAACAGATCTTGTACGTGGTCTCTCAGGGTCGTAACCTGGCTGACCTGAGGAGGAGTATGACCCGGGGCACATTCAGCATCAGCACCACCCTGCGTCTCGGCCGCCAGATCCTGGAAGCCATAGAGAGCATCCACTCTGTCGGCTTCCTGCATCGTGACATCAAACCGGTGAGTCACAGGACGCTGGCTGCAGCAGGGGATATTTTCTGCTTGGTTCTTATTTCATTATCTAGCACTTATGTTTCTTCAATATATTCCAGGCACTGGGGAATATTTTTTATTTCTATTGTCTGGATAGTGTTTCTGACCCTTGCACTTTTTTATTATTGGCTGCCAGCATTGTTGCTGATTCAGTGTTTTGCTTTTTTGACTGTTGCACTTACAGTAACTTGGCTCAGTATGAGTGTTGGCTAATGCCCAAAATAAATGTAAATACCATCTGTCTTCAGAGCCATTGTATTAAATTATATTACATCATAGGAGCATAGACATTACATTCATGACATCTTCTAACCTTTGCCCCCCCCCGCCTCTGTCTTTTTCAGTCCAATTTTGCCATGGGTCGCTTCCCCAGTACCTGTCGTACCTGCTACATGTTGGACTTTGGTTTAGCTCGCCAGTTCACCAACTCTTGCCAGGAGGTCCGACCAGTAAGTGCTCTCCTTCTGTTACAGATTATATACTGAGTTTAAAGATGCACTTCAATCAAATCAATATTTCAACATCAACAAAGGATCAAATTATTGTGTATAAAATGAAATAAGTAACTTGTGGTAATGAGAGCACAGAAAGATCTTTTATGTTTCTTTCAGCTTACTGTTTTGTTTTTGTGGTCCGCAATTTTTCTACTTTGGTTCACTCATTTTCATCCTCCTAAATATTTACTATATCCTGCCTGCCCACCATGCAATGACAGTGGTTAGTGACTAGCTGGTGAACATAATGGAGCATTTAGAAGCTAAAGAGCTAGATCTTCTTGAGGTATTGGTAAACCCAATTAGAGCTAAAGAGAAAGTGAATTCTTTATTGAGCAGACTCCAAATGAATGCTAATTCTGCTCCGTGTTTGCTGGATGTGTAAATAAATAATTGTTTGTTGTAACACATTTTACAAGATGGTAACATGGCAAAGTAGTGTTTACAGCTTGTTGCACTGCCCTTAAGTATCCAAAAAAATCAATTCATGTAGGTTTAACATGATGTAAAAAGGATCTAATCAGTCAGGGTTAGGGTTAAAAATTAGGTTAAAAAAAGTGAAATTCTACACATTTTTGGATTTAAGCATACACGTTAAATTATGTCTATGTTAGCATTTGATGACCGTGTCTGTCTGTGTTTGTCAGCCCCGTCCAGTGGCAGGGTTCAGAGGAACAGTCCGCTATGCATCGGTCAACGCACACAAGAACAAGGTCAGTATCTGTCTACCCTGTGCTAGAGCTCTCGTATAATCTGTGATGCTGTCGCACACATGCCTATTTATGTCTTATACCCCACAACTTTATAATTTGCCATGGATTATTGATTCATTTTAACTCAAACTTGGTGTAATTCTGCAGGAGATGGGTCGTCATGATGATCTGTGGTCCCTCTTCTACATGCTGGTGGAGTTTCTGGTTGGTCAGTTGCCATGGCGGAAGATCAAGGACAAAGTAAGGATAACTAATAATTGCTGTATTTCCTTGAAATAAACAGCCCTGTCTGGGTATCTAGCTTTGAGTGATGAGATGTGACAGGTATGTGTGTGTGTGTTCACTCAATTCCCAGGAACACGTGGGGAAGCTGAAGGAGACTTACGACCATCACCTGATGCTCAAACATCTGCCGGCAGAGTTCGGTGTGTTTTTGGAACACATCTCCAGCCTGGACTACTTCACAAAACCTGACTACCAGGTGATACAGGGGACTGATTTGGGTTTCATAAAGAGTGAGGGTTTTCTCACTACAAAGAAGTGCTAGTTCCAGTAAGCGATAACATATTGCTATATTTGCCCTGTTAAAAAAAACAAGACAAAGTGTGCAGTACATGACCTAGAAAGGTCTGCTCAAGTTGATAGACCCAAGAGAGCACCCCAAAATGTGCCTGACCTGAAGAACCACAAGTGTTAAAAACCCATTTTCTGTAGATCTCTGTGGAATTGTCCTGAATTTAAAAAAAAAATCACAAAAAGAATAATCATGTTTTGTTGTTTTGTTACAGCTGCTGATGTCAGTATTTGACAACAGTATGAAAACCTACAATGTTGTGGAGAATGACCCCTATGACTGGGAGAGAACTGGCACAGACGGCACCTTGACAATCAGTGCCAGTGCCACAACGGCACAACATCACACCCGCCTCACCCCGGCACATCTGGGGTATGTCTGCTTGAAATAATCAAATTTTAGTTGGGTTGATTCAGGAGTAACTTTAACATGTTATATATTTTCTAAATTAAATTACCTAACCCCAGCTGTGCTTGAAATTGCACCCTGGCCTCTGGGTGGTTACCTGTACTCATTTTTATAGTCTCAAATATGAAATAATAAATTTTTTGTTGTCACAGCATGGCGAATGCCTCCCTGATACCTGGCGACCTGATGAGGGAAAACACAGATGAGGTTTTGCAGGATGAGCAGCTCAGTGACGTGGAGAACAACCCCGCTCCTGAGCGCCTGACTGGCTCTCCCCTCCACCCGCACCGCAACCAGGAGGCTGATGTCTGGGAGGAGCTGGACCGCAACCGTAACCGCATCAGGACGGCAGTCTGGAAGGTAGACTACATTTGAACACTCAACTACAGTTTCTGTACATGTAATGATGGAGGAATCAATACTTAAGGTGAACGTTAACTATTTCTTTGGTAAATAAAATACAAAAACTGACTGGTTCCCACAGACGGCGACGGAGGAGGAGCACAGCAACAACCAGGGCAACCAAGGACACCAGAGCCCCTACGCTGGACCAAGTCTGGGTTCACCAGTCAAACTACACTCTGAGGTGATGGCTTCAGACCGTGACGGCCCTCTGCTGAGGAAGCTCCGCAACATCCACAGCTTTGACCTGGAGAGGAGGCTTGGCCTGGAGTCTAAGCCCAGTCCAGAGCGCTTCCTGGAGGCCTGGTAGGTCTATTAAGTAACCGCTCCATTTTTTTCAAATTTTTCCTTAGGATAGAGTAGAGACTTGATTGTTTGCATCTGTCTTGTGTTTGTTCAGCCCAGTGAAGCAGCAGCCTGGCACCCCACACCAGGAGAAGGAGGCTAATGGAGCTGCAATCATCCCAGTGACTCAGGGTCAAACTGTTCCTGCCGGGGAGCGTCCAGATAGGGTCTGGCACTATGATGAGGAGTTCCTGTCTGGAGGTGGTTCTCCTAAGCCAGCATCCCCTGGATCTGTGGAGCAGGGAGAGGGGGCAGCCAGCAGCGGGGGCTTTGTGGCCCTAAATTTGAGCTCTGGGAGGCAGGACATTGACTCAAGGGAGTGGGTAATGGTGGAGCGGCCCAGCGGCTCCCCAGGAGCCAAGGCTACCACCAGCCCTTCAGAGGAGGATGAGGAGCCAGAGGTGCTCCAGCCAGGAGAGCAGTCTCCTGGATGGGAAAAGGGCAGCCCAAGCCCTATCTCTGGCAAAGCTAAACAGGAAAGCATGTCTTCCTCCAAGGGAAGTGCAAAAGTGGACAAGTTGGAACTTAGCGTGGGCCCTGTGGGGGCTCTGCCTCCCGTCACTCCAACCAGCCCAGCTGAAGCTCTGGCTGAGGGAGTTCTCACTCAGGTAAGGCCTCTCATTTGACAGCCGTCTCACAACATGGCATACATGATACTGACTGTAGTCAGCGTTTTACAAAGTTAAAAAGCTGCACAGAGTCAGAGTTCTAGCTATAGAACTTTAATGCTAATATCATACAACAATCAGAGATCCACCAGCTGCATCTTGCTGTAGTTTGAAGCTAAATGTTACTGCTTTATGTTTGCTCGCTTCTTCACTTGTGTATATCTGTTACTAGAAGATATTTGTGACAACTGCAGAGCTTTGATCACATCACAGCATGAAGGAAGAGGAGAGATTATGGTTTTGAAATGCACTTTGATTTGCTTTAGCTATCATGCATAATTTTATCTTGTTTGCAGACATTTGCGATGTGTTTGGTTGGTTTTATTTACTTTACAAGTTAATTGATTTCTTTCCTAAATATACTTTGGTTTGCTCAGTTTAAATTACTTTTTTGCTCCTTTGCTATTCATAACCTTCCACCAGCCCAGTGAGTCCAATTCCAAAATCCTGCTCAGTCTACAAGTTCAACATAAACCGCTTTCATTCAAATTGCAGAGTTGCTTTTTTCACCACAAGAGGAATAACTGTCCCCTCACTCTCTCCTACAACCAGAGCGTCTACCTACAAGTTGAATATGTACTCTGCCTTCCTAAGAACTTCTCTCCTCACCTCCCTCTTCCTTCCTTGGCCTAAAATCATCCTCAGAATTATCTTTATGATCCTCTCGTCGATTTATCTGTCAACAAAACAACAGTTCTGCGTCGTGTTACCGACCAGTGAAACCTGGTTATCCTGCCTCACAGCACCCCCACCGTACTTCCTCCATCTTCTCACTCCCTCACCGATCTCACAACCCCTCCTCTCTCCACTTCCCACTTCTCCCCCCCCTCTCTTAGCTCCCCACCTCTCCTCCGTCCCTGCCTGAGGAGGTCGCGGTCCGGACATCCAGCCCCATCCCTCTGCGCTCTCCCAGCCCTCACACCCTCCTGACCACCTTGTCGGACCCGCTGCACCAGCGCCATCCGCCGGGCATGAGGCGCAGCCAGTCTGCTGACCAGCCGCAGCAGGAACGCCCCTCCTCCTCCTCCTCCTGCCATGCCTCCCTTCCACTACCACCAAACCCCACCCCCTGCACCCGCTCACCCAGTCGCAGGAAACTGCCGGCCATCCCGGCGGGTGCTGCCAACGCCAAGTTTCCCTCTGTCATACGCATCACACGTGCCCAGCTTCAGCAGGTGATGACCCCATCACGATCAAAACAGACCTCCATTCAGCCTCCTTTAGCAATACACCAGCTGTCAACATTGTTCTTTTCATTTTCTTTTTTTTTTTTTGTTTAAGTTGCTTGTTTTTGGGCTTCTTTGTTCCGTTGGCTTGCTTATTGTGTTGTTGTCAGGCAGTTCTCACCAGAGACCATGAAGGGCATTGTGCAGGCCAGACAGAGCATGGGTCATATGTGTCCTTGTGTCTGGACATGTGTTCTTGTGATCTGAATAGGGGTGTGTGTTTGTCTGATTGTGGCATGTGTGTTTGGAATGTCGAGTCATGACTACAGGTTGCATGATCTCTTTTGTTTCAGATCGTCTTTGTCCTCTCTATCTTTCTCTTCCTCTCTCTCTCCCTGTATTTGTTCCTCACCCTCTCTTCGCTGAAGCCCCCTGCGAAGTTGCGTGAACGTTTCCTGTCCTACTTGCCGGTTTAGTACTCACAGCTTGACTGACACTGCCATAGCACTTTGTGTGTTTCGGTCTGATAATGGTAGCTATGGTATTGCATGCTGTTGCCAAACTAATCACCATTTATTACGCCACATTATAAAATTCTTCTCTTTTCACACATCTGCATCAGGCTCTTGCTACAGAACTACAGCACAACTCGACATGTTGTAGTCTATCAGCAACAGGCCTTTGACAATTAGAATATTATTCCCAATTTTGGTGTGGTTTATTTTTTCAGTAACACCTGTGTGTATTTCTCCTCCCTCCCATGTCTTCACCTCCCCCTCCCCTCCAGTTGACAGCTCAGCGTCCCTCTGGGCTGTCCTCCCAGTCAGGATCAGACAGTGCTCCACAGTGCCTCCTGCTGGAGAGGCGTGGTGAAGCCGAAGCTGAGACTCAGCAGGTCCGGGAGCAAACAGTGGACATCACCTCCCCACAGGACCATGTGCCCACCCATCCGGGGACGCCCACAGACCCCCTGGCTGAGACGCTGGTCAACGGAGACAGCCACACCAAAGCTCAAAGCCCCGTGCCAAGCCGCGTGTCTTCCCCGCGCTCGCCACGCTCGCCTCCTCCGCGCTCACCCTCCTCTCCACGCTCCCCTCGCTCCCCCCACTCCCCCACTCCCCCCGCAGTCCTGTTTTTGCCAACGGCCACTTCTCCCCTCATGTTACTGGCCAAAGTGATTTAAGTAATGGCGCTTTCCCTAAGCTTAAAGACCCTGAAAACATTTCTGGCCCCACTCCCTGTGCCACAAAGCCTCAGCTAAGAGGGGAGGAGGGCGGAAAGGTGAACCAGGCTCAGACTAACGGCCCAGCCTCCTCCTCTCCGGCTGCCCCCCGTAAGGACCCCAGCCGCAGGCAAAGTCGCATCCCGGTCCTGGAGCCCTCCAGCCTTCTGGAGCTCCCGCCTCCTGGATCTGCCAAGGAGAAACTCCTGCAGAAGAAAGCCAACCACCAGGGCCCCGTCCCCTCCCCCACTGCCTCGCCGTCCCTCTCTGACAGGCGTGGCCCCGTGGTGGCCTCCCTCGCCAGGGATCCACTCTCCTCCAACTCTGACCGCTCCCAGGACGAGGACTCGCTCATGGGCTCTCGCTCTGACCGCCAGGGAGATGATGCCGCATCCCTCTCCTCCTCCTCCAGCCCCCTGTCCCGCAAGAGCAGGATCCCTCGCCCCGTTCATTCAGCCTCTTCCTCTGAGCAGCTGGCTGCCCAATTCCTGCCGCGCCCGCCCCCTGGAAAGCCACCTTGCCGCCCCACAGTGGAGGGCAGGTAATTTATCTGCATTCTAATCCAAATTCTCTTGTTCTCAAAGCATTTATAATGAACTGCATGAAAAAAAGACCATGAAGAGCTGATTAGCTTAGCTTAGCATAAAGACTGGAAGCAGGGGGAAAGTACTACCAGCATACAGATATGAGGGAGACTCGTTCTCTCCTAACTCTTTCCAAAAAATATAATTTATCACTGTCTTCCCGCTTTGCTTTGCAATATATGACTTGGCTGTTATTCATACACTGCTCTGCTTTCTGTACCCACTTAGGCTTAGACGTTACCGCATCCGAGCTGGCAGCACCAGTGACTCAGACCTCCTGACCTGCCTCGCTCAGCTGATGCATGGCTCTCGTGGCTCCCCACTCCACCACCGCTCCTCGGCCCAGCATGGGGGCTCCAGGATGGGCATCTGCAGCCTGACAAGCTCCCCGCACCACCACCGCAGCTCTAGCGCCTCGCCGCGCAGCTCCTCCTCCCTGCAGCGCTCCGTCAGCTCCTCGCCCTCCCGCCATGAGCACCGTGGCGGCGGGGGTGGGGGCTGCCTCGGCCGCAGCCGCTCGCCCCCTAGCTTCTCCGGCTCGCCCCCTCCCCGCCGCTTCTACCCCCACCACCAGGAGACTTGCTGTAGCCGCCAGGCACGCACGGGCCCCTTCCACCTGTCCAGGGGGAAGGGCTGCAGCCGAGAGGGCAAGTGCTCCAGCAAGCTGAGCAGATAGTTGCCCACAGGGTTGTGCTGCCGCAGCAGAGGATGGGAAGAGTCCAATTCTGATAGAGTAGACACCAGTCAGGACTAAAACCTGAGTCTTCCTCTATAATTAGAAAAAAAAAAAAAATCTTGTTTCCCTGTTTTTTGCTGTCAGTCTGAACCTTACAGTTGTCTTGCCGCTTCCCACTTTTCTCTTCACTTCTTGTATTTGCACACAGGGTTTGTCATTCATTTATGTGCCCGACTTCAAAGAGGTACTCCAACGATTTAGTATTGAATTTCCATCAAGTTTTTGGGCTCATGAGAGACAGAACAGTCAAAATCTGTGTAGCAGAGGCCAAGATGTCCTCACTTTTAGTCGGATAGGTTCCAGAAATGCTTCTTCTCACATCTCCCTGTCTCCTCAATATGAATAAATGTGCAAAATCGTTGGAGTGCCCCTGATCATTTATCAGGCAAACTATATTGACAGGGTCTGCGTGTCAGGGTCCTTATTTTATATTTGTTAAAACCTGGTAGAGCAAAACAGTGTAGCTTCAAAATTAACCCGTTCCTTCCCAATGCAGGACATTCTATAACACATAAGTCAGTAGTTAGTTAGTTGAGCCAGTGGGCACATAAATAAAACAGTTTTCTGCTTATTCCACTTTAAACCATCCTGCACCACAATATATAGTAACTTATTTATCCCCAGTATTAATGCACTTGGATTACACTGATGGAATGTCAGTGTAGCTGATCACAGCTTAATGAGATAGTGGCCTGGGTGCTGACTCAGTTATCTCCTCTGCGTTTGGAGATTGCAGGCAGGGTATAATATTTACTTTATGCTGTGTGTGAATGCATAAAGCCAGAATTTGTTGTACAGTTGTATTTATTGAGATATTTATTTTGATGCTTAGCGACACTTACGACTCCTACCCTCTTCTGTGTGATCGTGGACGTGTGGTTTTTGTGTCTCTCGGGTTAGTTTTAAATGTTTAATCGAGGGGTCCGCTCCGTAGTGACCCTTCATACAATCAATCATGTAAAGTGCGTGAGGACACACACCTTTTTGTGCCTACTGTGTTGCTAAGAGGGAATTCGAAGGGATTAGAATAGTGAAACTCCTTTTTTTTTTTTTTTAGATCTGAAGGCATTCATGGAACATGTGTTTCCAGTAGTAGTAGTTGTAGTAGCAGTAGTGAGCTTATACAACACAAAGGTACATTACTGATGAGTAATGTCTGGATGTGGATATTTGTCTCAGCATGTGCCTTGGCACTTTGGGCAGCTTGAGGATTCACTCTGGTGTGTCTGTAATTAGAAAAAAAACAAACAAACAAACAAAAGGAGCCAAAAACAGACTTGTGCCAGCCGTTATTAGACGACCCTTTTCACCAGTATTTATTTATATAGAAAAGGTAGCAACACAATTGTTTGTATATCAAACACAATTTGAGCAACGGTTTACTTGAGGACAGAGTAGCTATTATTTGTAACAAGTAAAGGAAATATTTCAAGCGACACCCGTTTTAGCTGTCCTGTATGTACCAGGTCAGTATTTGAGGTTAAACTTTTAACAAATGTGAATTTCAAACCTCAAACAACATTTTGTCAAATGTTACTGAAAATGGAGGCCATATGTACATACAGATTATTTCACACACCAAAATGATGAAGAATGTTTTTTTTTTTTTTTTGTTGCTCCTGTGCTGGAGAATGTCTTTTATATAATGACATACAGTATGTTTGTGCACATGGCAAAGGAATCAGAGTATTGTTTGTGTTTAATTTAGTTTAGGATTCCTCACTGAGACTCTCCTCCACAACCTCTTCCCACTCCTCTGCTTGTAAGATACTGTAAAATAACTCCAGCTTCCTTCCAGTGCTACTCTTGCATGCTCAACAGAGAAAAGACGGAAAAAAATAATCAGAATCAACTACTGAGTTAAAAAAAAAAAAGCTGCATACCACTACTCATTACAGGGCATTTATCTTGTGAAGATTTTAACCCGGCGGGACTTCATTACCTGTCGGACAAGCAAATTTAATTTCTGTGAATCTGTATATCTTCTCCGACTCATCTTAATATTCATTTTCCTTCTCCCACCTGATGTATGACACTAGTTTTCTGCACTTCCTGCACTGACTTGGGGTGATTGTGTTGCTGGATAATGATGTTTTTTTATCCATGCTTACCCAGCTTTGAACATGATGCACAAAGTAATTACCACAAAAAAATCTAAAAGGAGAATAGACTTTGCTGTGTTTTTAGCGTTTGTATTATAGGAAAAACACAGGACTTGAGAGATTAAATGCAGCCATAGCCTCTATAAGATTACAGCTGCACAAATGAACAAAGAGAAAAATCACATTGCCAAATATTTTGATAAATTTTGCAGATGTGGTTTGACTTGAGATGTGATGATAACCATGGGAGCGTATAGAGGGTGAATGGGCACATTGCTTTGTAGATGTAAAAACGTGCTTGTTTCGTTTGACTCATGCAGATGTTGCAGGTACCTACGCTAGCCTCACAGAGCAGCTACGATGACTCATCCTGAAGGCAGACAGCGTTCAGTCAGTCAGCCGCCTTAATGTCTCTTCTCTGCCCCCTCTGTGCATAGCGAGGGATGACTGAGCCTTGTCTGTGTTGGAGATCATTCCACTGTTAGGGCCGGGCCGAGCCGAGCCTTCCTGTCCCTTATCTCTCTTGTAATGGGCACGTGCTACCATGCCTGTCAGTGTGGTCAGTACGCCACCACTGAAATCAGTGCTGTCAGACTCTCGTTGCTTACAAAGCTGTGCTTCTGCCCGAGAGCTCCCCTGTGTTTATTTGTTCTGTGAGAGCACGTGGACCATTTATCGAACAACTGGTGATGAAAACATTTCAGGCTGCAGTATTCGAGGTGTGTCTGTCCGTGTGATGACTGTATGCTCTCAAACAGGGGCATGCAAATTTCTACGTGTCGCCAGCAATCAATCTTTGAATTCTCCCTCTTTCGACTCACAGATTTCAAGATATTTCAAGCTTTCAAAGTTCAGAACGCTGTTGTGCAGACTTTTAATATATACCTGTAAAATATTCAAATAATTATTTAAATAAAAAACATTATTGTAAAACCATAACTTATATGCTAACAAGCTTCAGTGAAAGGGAGGGACAGACACTAAAGAGTGCTGCTGGTTTTAAAAGATAATCAGATTTCTTCTCATGTTTTTTTATTTTATTATTATTATTGCACATAAGTGGTGTGTAGTTGTAGTACTAGTGTAACCTTCCAGATAAGATTTTCTTTGTCACTTTATGAAGTGGCATGTTGTTGGAAAGGTGTCATATTTATAGTAGCTTGGTGGTATTTGTGGGTTACAGATACCCACAGGCCAATGAGAACAAACCCAGCTGTTTTGTCTTATTTTGAAAGGTGAGACGGTAACTAATGAAAGCTTTGGTGTGCACTGGTACACTCCTCATGTCATAACATTGGATTACTTGTTGATAACTTATAAATACTTGACAGAAATTATTTATTGTGACATTTGCTAATTTGCCCATCCATCATTTTGACTTCAATTGTTGGGATTTTTTAATGGTTGATATTATTTTTTTTGTGTTGTAATGTATGTTATATTGGTTTTGAAATGTAACTGTACAGTCTCAAGGACAGAATGTAACAAGTGGGAGTTTTGCATTGTATATAACTGTAATTATTTATGTTTATTCTATCATTTGTATCATATCAATGCCTTGTACAGTGTTCCTTTTTTCTTTTTTGTTTTAAAATTATTTTGTATTTTATTTTTATAAACTGGTTATAAATAAAATACTCATTCCGCATGCAGACAGAATCTTGTGAATTGTTCCTGTTTTTAATCCTGGAGGATTTAGACACAGAAATTATAACAATCAGACATCACAGACTGAACTAAAGTGAGGGGGATTACATATCAGAAATACTGCAAAACATAAAATAAGAAACATTTGAGATGACATAAATTACAACAATTAAAAACCAAAGAGACAGAACATGTGTTTCAGAAGTTCACTGTTTTAAACCAATTCCTGTAATGAGATAATCCAAACCGTTTGGAGGGATTATAGTGAAAGTTAGGAGATGTTTTATTACTTAAATGTATAGTTTAAACTTTATTATTATGATATGCTTAAACATATCTCTTGCCAGGTCTTGTCCAGGACACTTTCATAAGCCCTTCCTCATGCTTTGAATTTATTGATTGATTTTGCCCAGTTCGATCTCTCTCAAGTTTTTCATTGTAGCAATGACTGCATTTTCTACCAAGACTGCAAAAATTAAACAACAAAAATTATTCATTTGATACATTTTTCTTTTTCAGTTAAAGCAATTTTCTTTCTTTCATTAAGCTTCACATTTAACATTCATGCAACTTGCCAATAAAAACGCTTCATTCTTCTCTTCAATCAACAGATTTACTGACAGAAGGCTAAAGGGGGAGGATAGGAAAAGACCAGTTATTAAGCTTCAGACTACAAAGTAATATTTTCACATATTCAAGAGGTAGAGGTCTTCCACTGGGAAAGAAAAACCTAAGCAGTGGCCCTCATATGAGTTAAATTTGAGGCTTTTCGTTTTCTCAAAGCTTCAGTCTCAGGGCCGTGCAGAGAGGACTGTCACCCTCCGCCGGCTGCACACGTGGTTGGCGTACGTCAGCTCGCAATACGTGCCCATGCCCCGCCCCCGTCCTCTCAGTCCTGCAGCCGCGCAGCGCCCTGACAGAATGGCGGCTCTTTTGGAATCACTGCTGTTGAAGAAAGTGGACGTTAATACGGTCGTAGACTGGCTGAAAAATCTCGAGGTAAGTCTGAGATAAATCGGAGCCGCTCGAGTGAGACATTTAATACGTGCTTGCTTTTTGTATTGCGTGTTTTATGAGATGACATCGCTCACAACTGAGTGTAAACAAAACTTTTAGCTGCTGAGCTAGCGAGCTAATGTAGCCTGGATGGTATGTACTCTAGTACAGACGAGCAGCGTCCAGGCAGTCAAGAGAAAATTTAGCGTTACAATACATCCTAATTTACAATTGTTGCTTGCTTGTTATTATTGCTGTATCCGAAGCGGGCAGTGCAGTTAGCAGATATTAGCCAGCGCATTGTTAGCAAGGTCAACTGGCTATTTTCTTCAGAAATGTCCTGAAGCTGTCCAGTAAACAGTTACTGACCTAGTTTCTCTCTGTCTTTGGTTCATCATAGTTTAAACACCTTTGATCATCTGAGCTATTTCAGCTTTTTAAATGCCTCATTTGCCACAATACATTTTCCAACAGTTATCCTTCTCTTATCTACAGGAGCACGACAAGCTGTCACTCAGCAAACCTGGGGTGACAGTTCACAAACAGGAATTTGTTCCTTTTCTTTTAAACTTCCTGAGAGATCAGAGCAGTCAAGCACTAACCCATGGCCCTGCCACACCGGCCAAGACCCCCAGCCGTCCCAGGCCTGCTGCACAGACCCAAGGCTTCACTGACAGGAGGGGCTGCAGGTCTGCTGGTGGTGCTGGTTCACGGAGTGCCAGCCGGATCCAGCTGTTTTCTCCGGCCACATCAGTTTCACCTGATACTGAGATGGATGCTGCTGGTCAGTCAGGATCCCACTGTCTGAGCCGGGGTCAGTGCCTTAAGCAGCCCTTCCTTTACAACAACCTGGAGCCCTGCCTCCAGGCCCTCAGGCTACGAGCGCCGGCCTGGCCAGAGGATCAGTCTGGGGGACTACATGGTTTCTCCACCGGACCTCCAGCACAGCCCCAACCTGCAGTCACAAAAGGGCCGCAGGAGGAGTGGTGCTGGCGGTGGTGGCATTGCTGTCGGGGGACAAGGAAGACATGGAGGAGGGCGTGGAGGACACCACAGTGATGAGAATGGACGATGGGACAGTGGGGGGAGGAGGTCAGGCAGAGGAGGAGGAGGAGGAGGAGGAGGGTACAGTAGGATAAGTGAGCAGGTTTCACCTCCATCTGTGGGTCAGCTCAACTTCAACAACTTGGAAGATTTTCCTCCTGTTGGTTCATCACCAGTTTCACCAGTGTGAGTTTGCACAATCCTGAGTTAAACAGAAGTCTGCACTGACTCCACCATTTATTTTCAGATTTGTCTCATATTTTACATTCTCCCTCAGGGCATCCAAACCATCTAGAAGAATAAACCCAACACCAGTCAGTGCAGAGCGGCCACACTCCAAACCAAAGACCTGCTTCACTTCCACTCCATTCAGGAAGCTCTCTAGCCCCCCATCAGGGGGAGAGGTGCTTCAGGGACCGATGACAGTGAAGCAGTCCTCTGAGCCTGCAGGAGGAAAGGGAACTACTTAAGAGGGAGAAGTAAGTTTACATGCAAAATGACTCAACTTATTGTGACACAAAAGTTGACTTTTTACTTTTTTGTGTAATGTAATGGAAGAAAGGGTGATGCTGATATGTCTGTTTATACTTTTGAGTTGAGTTCTAAAAGGATGTGCTGTTTTACATTCTGCATGATAAATGTGGCTGTGTCTTGCTGTATTTTGGAGTTGTAAAAATATATACTAAACTCTATAATAATTATTCTATACATTAATTATGTTATGTTATGTTAATTATTAGTTTTTATGATGCTTGTCTCACAGTTAGGAATTTCTTGTTTTTTAGAACCAAGCGTGCCCAGCAGGTCAGCTCTCCTCTGCCCTCCTCTCTGGATCCTTGCACCCCCACCAAGTCAGGGCTTAGGACTGGATCTAAAGTTACACCTGACCTGCAGACACCTTGTCCTGAAGCCATCCAAAGTCACCTTCTCCACGGAACTGGATCTCTTGGCAGAGCTGTACTGTACCTGCATTTCTGGTAAATGCCCACAAGGTGTTGCCGTTGCACTGATTAAAAGTAACTAGATGTGATAAAATTGAATGTTTATCACATCTTGATGCAACACCATATAAATACCTACCAACATTTTAAGAGGCTCTGAATCTATTAAATCTCTCTTAAAGGTCTAAAGACAATGAAAATGAGTGTGTTTGTGCTTTCATGTTTTGCAGAAAATCTCGTGCCAAACATTTTCCTGGAGCTTTTCTTTGTGATGCAGTTGCTAACGTCTCAGTCCCCTCACACTCATGATGATGACGAACAGGAAAGTTTGTGTGCTGTAAATTCAGGTGTGCAGTTAATTTTTATTTCACCTTCAAAATATTGTGTTTTTTCAACTTTTTAAAAATTTAAATTTAGCCACTTTTGTCACATTTTCAGATGTTCTGGAGAGATGTTATCTAAGACAAGTACACAACTGTGTGCATTTTGCAGTAAAGGTTCTGGAGAATCAGTTTCAGTGAGTTTGTTTATTTCTTGTGTTGCAGTTTTCCTCTGTTAACACTATTCACTTCCAGGAATATATCTGCTCATAGTATTTTCCCTAATTTGACATTAATAATGACATTGCTCCTCCAATCAATCTCTGAGTTTATTCATAAGCATCTTCTTTTGTCCTGTGTAAGGTTGGTCGCTCATCTCGACAAGTGTACATTGCGTCTACTGGCAGAGAATGAGAGGGTGGCATCTTTCTCTCCAGGTCTCAGGGATCGTCTTACTCAAGCCCAGGACAGAAGCACAGCCACGGTAAACACACTTGTACTTTATTGTACTGGTGTAAGCACTTTTAATCTCCTAGTGTTATTGATTAAATTCAAATATTGGTACCAATACTCTGTAATGCTTTTGAGACTGTTCCTGTTTTGTATTTATATCTTTTAATACATTGTTCTATTATTGTTATATATTGAACTTACAGTTAGTTTATGTTATTTGAATCCTTAATTGCTTCTTACTGAATATGTTAATAATTTGTCTCCAAAAGTTTCAGGCAACTTACAGCTCCTCTGTAATATTTGTTGGGTTGATTTTTTTGTGATCTTCCTTTTCTGCTCCAGCTTTCTCCCTCAGTTTCCACTTTCATCCACTCAGTCCCGTTCCGGCCTGCTACGGACAACAGGTCCAACTTTGGAAGTGATAAGGCCTTCCACACCTTTAAAAAACAGAGGTATATCACAGTTTCTTCTTGTGTCCAGTCAAAACTACTTTTATGACAGATGAAGTGTATAGCAGATGGGGTATAACCACTAGACTTGGATTTTTCATGGTTATAAATAGGCATAGTACAGGCTGAGCACTTTAGGTAACTGCTGAATTAAACTTCATCAGTTCCACTTTTGCATTTGATATTTTTGCCTTTCTCTCAGGGATATTTTTTATGAGGTGCTGCGGGAATGGGAGGACTTTCATATGGAACCAGGATGGAACTTTGATGCTGCGTTAGGGAGCAGGATAAGGCAAGTCCAGTAATTTTTTTTTCTTTATCTTATGGAACATGTGTAATTTAAAAATTGAAAACTGTTTCTGTCTAATCAATTTATTTAATCTACTTTTGCTCTGTGTATTTCATTATTCTGTCTTCTTTTTTAGAGGAATGATGAGTCAACTGACCTCTGCAGGAAACCATTCCCATTTTGCACGTCTGTTCCTGAAGCAGCTTGTTCAGGTAGACCGTTGCACCTCATCCACATACATAATGGATCTTAACTTGCAAAGTAATTTTATCATGGTAAATGTCTAAATTGAAAGCATAAACCCTGATAAAATAATACAGAGAACATCCCAGAACATCCCCCTTATTTTCCCTTCCTCTCAGCATACTGTACTTTTTCAAATGGAAGGTTACAAGTCCATATATATATTTTTTTCAGATGTGTAAAGGCCCCCGTGTGAACAGCTCCCCCGGGGATACCCCTGACACTGACCTGCTAGGTATGCTGGGAGCTGACAGCTTGGGGCGTCTGAAGCGCCTTGAAGAGCGTCTCATTCAGCCTCATGGAGTAGTCGGCCCCTGTCCTCCTCCATCCTTCCCTGGCCACCAGGAGTTCTTCAGAGACTTCCTGCAGACAGCTAGCTGGTGAGATAATACCTCCAATCAAATACCACTAGTTACACTGATCCTTATCATGAGAATATAAAATTGACGTAGGACAAATTGTGTTTAATTCAGAATTTAGGCTGTTGGTCAAACTGGTCACACTGCATGTCTGAGCAAGTCGGTGTCATTTTTGATTTTCCGTGACTGGTCCTTCTGTGATCTAATATGTGTCTTACATACTGTGTACCAGCTGCCAGCTGAACCAGCACCTGCAGGACAGCCTGTGTCAGCAGCTCCTGCAGCTGGATGAGGTGTCCATCCTGAGCCCCCCTGCTTCCATTGGTGAGGGAGAGGAGGAGGGAGATGGAGACATGGAGCATCAGGTATACTATCAGTCAAAGATATTACCGAAATGTCAGCATCACCAATTTTTGCTTCAAGTGCAAAAGATTTCAGCATTAACAATCTGTAAAATTACAACCATGCCAGATTTAGAAAAGACTGATCTGACTAACTGCTGTTAATCATAGATAAAACTTTTAATTTGTCCCCATCAGGATGAGAAGCAGCGGTTCACCTCAGTGCTACTCCTCGCTCGTCTTCTGGCTAAGTTTCTTGGATTTATTTCTTTTCTGCCTTACCAAACATCTGAGAGACCATCCAGAGAGATTCAGGAGACTGCTGTAGCCCTGCGCAGCAAGGTGAGAAAAAAATAATGAGGTCTGTTTCAAATAGAGCAAGTAAAAGGATTATTTTCCTCTAGGTGGGTTAGGAAACTGTAAAATCTTCCTCTTTTTAGTCCAGACTTGGCATATACTGCCAGGCTTTTCATTTCATTAAAAAAATCTTTTCCTCCCTCGGCGCTTGAGAGCGTTCCAGTGCTCGATGTGTGTGCTGTGCTGAGTAACAGTGTGAGAAGGAGGCGCACCATCCTTACTGTCCCCTGGCTTGTGGAGTTCCTCTCCATGTTGGACTTTATTCGGTCCTCTGCTGCTCAGCTACAGGACTGCGTTAGGCACACTGCTCCTCCTGTACAGGTCTGTCTCCATTTTTGAGTCATGCACACATGTACAACTCACACAGCTGTTGGAAAAATAATTAGTTAACAATCTGCAGCTTTGATCATGAAATCAGGTACATACAATCGCCACAGTGAGTGGAAAAATAATTTAAGATTAAGACAAAATCATGTTTTTAGTAATATGTTTCCATGCATATTCTTTGCTTTAATAGTGTTTTGGTGTTTTTTCACCTAGTAAATGTTAAGAAACAGAGAAAGAGAAATATTCCTTAAACAGACTCACATTGTATTACAACATCATATCTTAGTGATATTTTAGCAGACTGAATTTGGAAAAAAAAAGTTGAAATTATTTCTGAAACTGATAAAAAAATCCTAAATAAGTTTTTACTGACCCACAAACAGACACTTCCTTCTTTGTTTTTGCTGGTGTTTGACCTGTTGTTGGTCTTCTTGGAAAGACTGGCTAAATAGACTTGTGTGTGCTTGTAGGAGAATGCTGCTGGGCAGAAGTGGAGAAATGTGTTACCTGAACAAGCTCCTAATGGTGTCTGTATTAGGGTGGCTTTTCCAGGTGAGATACAACTTGTAGATATTTATCTAAGTCAAGTCAATTTTTATTTATATAGCACCAAATCACTTTAACATACGTTACATGTAATTAAACTGGCTGTGTTTAACTTGTGTAGATCCCAGTGATTCCTGAGGACATTTTCTTCACCAGTGAGTTCACTGAAGTGGCTAAGCTGGAGGACAGCAACACAAGTGGTGCAGGACTTGTAAGAAAAATATTCATTATAGCTGGTGTTTGTGCATAAAATGCCAACTGCTGGTTTTTCATTTATACTGAAGGTTCTCTTGTTATTTATCAGGACTGCATTCCCCTGGTGGGTCAGCAGCTTCTCTATACGTGTTGTCCATTTCTTGGTGAGTAAAAACTTGTTCATCTTTTTTATCACCGTAGCACATTTTACAATTTTTACTACTATATTTGTAGCAGTGCTGTTACAGTGTTCTCTGTAGAAGAGGTAAAATGCAGTTAATCATCCCATGCTCTTTGATGATGAACTGATTGATGTTCCTTTGCCTTACTTTATCTGCCCAGGTGAGTTTCGTAAGCTTCTAGCTGCCTTTGTGTCTGGAAGCACGGCCAAAAGTGGAGGAATTATCCGCAAGATCACTCCCACTTCTGCTGAGCTCAGGGATACGCCAGCTGCCAACAGGTCCCAGCAGAAACTACAGGTGGGTAGAGGGAGGAGAGGTTGTAAAAAGTAATTTGAAATGGCATCAATGAATTTACCTGTGTGTGTGAATATTTAAACCAATTTCTCAAATGTGACAGGTGGACCTGGAGCAAGCCTTCTTTCACAACCAGCCTCCGTCATTGCGCCGCACTGTGGAGTTTGTAGCTGAGAGAATTGGATCCAATGGCGTCAAGCATATGAAGTTAGTATCACAGAAAGGGGGGGGGGTTGTTTTCCAAGTCCTAAATTTCTAAATCATCTGTATCTTTCACAGTTTTTTTTTTTTTTTTTTTTTACGTTGATCAGGCTTCCACCAAGTGACTTCTTAGAATTGAAAAGGACTTTCAGAATAGTGGGTAATCAGCCTGCAACTGTGGTTGGTTGCCTACCTAAGAGGCTAGCGACTGTTCAACAGTCCAAATTTACCAGCACCTAAGTGGTGGCTGATAGGAATTCATGGCCCTGTGTTGATGTATTTTATAGATATGTGTATCAAAATTCCTATTTTCAGCATCACTAAAACAGAACTGTAGATTATGTTCAGTCTATGCATTTGTGTGCTCACATTTGTTTTCAACAGGGCCACATTAGTGAGTGAGTTGGTGGAGAGAGGAGAGAAGATGCTGAGAGATGGACTGGAGTTGCCAAACTCAAATCCTTCAAAACTGAATGACTCCATCTGTGCTCAGCTGTGTGATGCTGGATTGGAGGCCATGGCACGAGCCACGAGGTACAACAGTCGTTTTTACAAGCAGCAAGCAAAACTGTCTTTGTCCAAGTCCATAGATTTATGGACTTGAATAGCTATTAGAGAGATAGTTGTTTATTTTGAGGTAATTGAGTATTTCACTTCTGTGGGGTAATCTTTCCTTAATGGTAATCTCAGTTTTATGTGATTTGCAGATTTTGTTGTGAGAAGAGTCCTGAAGCCATAAGAATTCTGCTCCCTGAGGAGACCTCCTCTGCTGTAAGTCCTTTAAAAACCACCACACAAAATGATGATGTGATCTCATATCAAAAAACTATTCTCAAAGCCCCTCTAACAATATTAAGCTACAGAGTAAACCATGTCTTAAATTCAGATTTTTTTAATAGCAGGAAAAAACAGGAGAAACTTGAGGGTTATTCTCATGTTTCTGACTCACTGTCTCTCTCTAGGTTCTGACCACATCTGAAAATATCACCAAACGTCTTGCAACAGAAAAAGCCTGCAGCTGGCTCTCTGCCAACATTACAGGTAGCTAGTTTAAGTAGCGTATATGTGTGTCTGCATGTTTTTCACCTCGTAAATGCATATGATGTACATTTTGAATTGATTCCAGCTGATTGTTATTTGTTTTCAGGAATGTAGCTCATAACTTGAAGACACATATTGTAATGATCAGTGTGATGAATTATGTATGACAAGCGGCAATCCAATACCAGTGCTCCCTTTCCCCAAATTTGGTTTGGAGTCATTTTTATGTAAGGGAACACGAGGCGAGGGATTGCTGTGACCTGCCGGAACAATACTGACAAAGAATTTTGGAGGCCTATTGTAAAACTATGTAAGGATACGTGATATGTAGTGAAACATGTAAAAACACTGGTATGTTTCTTTGAAGAACTGAAACTTCAAGCTCTTGCCGTTGCTGGGGATCATGTTACAGAACATAATTTCCATTATCAATGGAAAAAGAAAGAAGCCAGTGCTGTCATTAAAGGTCCCCTGAGGACATCCATCTAAAATTTCTCTTTCCTTCTGTTCTCCCACCCTCAGCGCTCATAAGGCGCGAGTGGAAGACCAGATATGACCGTGTGATGAAGGCTCTAGGGTAGCCCTGTGGCTCCAGACGTGGGGGACACGGAGCGGGCTGCGGACGAGTTGGTCACCCAGGAGCAGTCGACTACTCCCAAGAGAAAACGAGGAAGTGAGAGAGTGATCTCCTGCCCTCCACACTGCAACCACAGTGCTTCACTGCCCTCAGACATCCTCATTGAGATGAAGGTATGCTGACTTAAGAGGTTGTTTTAGCATTTTATGGAGGTATGGGTAAGTGTTGTTATTTTTATTTATCAGTACTTCATTTGGTGGTACTCTGCAGCTGCTACAACCAAAAGGCAATTGCAAGGAATTCCCCTGTTTAAGTTCTTATTCTGCAAAAATAGACCATTTGATTAAAATGAGTTTTGACAGGTTAGTATTATGTGACCAGTTTGCTTCACCCAAATCTTGGGGAGGAAATCCAACCTTACTCCTCAAAGAAGTAAAAGTGAATCTGTTGACGTTTGACTTGAATATATATATTTTTAATACAGGAGTGGTTGAGCATCGCAGTAGGTCCCAGGACTGATGAGGAGCTGCCAACCAGCTCTCAGCTCATAACGCTGCTCCAGAGAGTGGGAGACACACTGGCCTGCAGAAAGGTACATGACACACAAGTGTAACAAAACAAAACTTGTGCAGGGTGTACTGATTTTTGCCAGAGCTTATCACACTCTGTTCTTCTTGTCTTCCCACTTAGTTTTCAACTGTGATGTCAGAGCAGATGCTTCTGAACTGTACTGTCCTACTAGCCTGCAAACTAGGTAAGAGTCCAGACACTAATGATGAAGTCCAGTTACAGGAAAACAATCTCTTTGTGACGTGTTAAACTTCATAAACAATCTTTAAATTGCCCTGTGCTGTTGAAATGGAAGCGACTTAGTCAGGCTCATGTCCTGTATTGTGTAACAGACTTGAGTGCCTTTTGTGTGTACCTGCTCAGTGTCTGCTGAGCTGCCGGTACAGTCTCTGTCAGGGTGCAGCGGAGGTGGAGAGGTTATTGTGGGTCCTGGTTCGGGGTCAGAGCCTCCTGTCAGATCAGTGCTGGAGCAGCTTGCTGAGCTGTGGGAGAGAGACTGCTGCTCCTCCGCCCCCCTCCACCTGCTGTTCACCCCGCTCACTGTCACTGCTGTGCTGAAGGCCAGCGACACTGAGGTATGTCAACTTCTGCTGATATTAAGTATGAATGATGCTACTACAGCTACCTCTGCCTTTATAGCTGTTTCTGTATCGGATATTCCCCTCCCCTTGTTTGTTTTACATTTTCTGGTTTAATTAGACAGCTGAAAAGAGTCCTGCTGAATGACTACTGATGCAGCAGCTCCAATATCTCACATTCTCTGCTGTTTTTGCTCAGCCCTGTCTAACCTGAATTCTCCAAAACAGATGTTTGGTGCCATTTTTTTGTTGAATTAAAGCTTTTTCTATGCCTGTGGTCTTAAATGTGTTTGTATCTTTCTAGTGGAACAACTACCTGTTCCTGGTTAGAAAGCTGGTTGACAGAGGAATCTTGGGCGAGGAAGAGGTCATATCTCATTGGAAGAAGCTAACAAACTTGGCCTTGCCAGCGGTGAGGGTTCACTGCTTTTGTCACGATGCATTTCTCAGGAAGTGTTTCTTTTACTTGCGATTTAACCTCTTTGACTATTTTCCACTCTTCCTTGCTCACTTTGCTCTCTCATTTCTGTCTCATTTCAGGAGCTGATAGAGAAATTTCAGCTGCAGTCACAGAGTATTAAACCCCCCTTGCCTCTGGCTGACTTACAAAGTCATATGGACATGCTGCAGGTCTCACATCAGACAGTAGAGGGCGCTACGTGACAACAATGATACTACCCAAGTGTCCCCACAGCATCTTTTGTGTGATCACCACTGTGTTTTAAGTCACATCTGTCAGTGTGTTGTTCAAGTGAGAGACAGTTCTGGGTGACCTCTTGTTGTTGACCATTTTTCTGCACAGCCCATCAGTGCTGTTTCACTGTAGGCCTCTGCACAGACTCTGTAAGCTTCAGACTTTTGTTCTTCACCTGTGAAGTGACAGCAACCTTTCATGAATCACTCTGCTATTTTGCTGGCAAGAACCAGAAAGTCCTGCCAGTCAGTGGCAGCAGCTAGGGACAGCACCATCTCTTACCTTAGATCATTGGAACCTTCCTGCAACTAAACATGATTATACCCGAAGAGAAATACTAGCACAAATCAAACATTTCAAACAGTCAAGAGCACAGTGAAGTATTAGCAAAGACAGCAGAAGGGAGCCCAGGTTGGGCATTGTGAGTTTTTGCAGCCAGGAATGTAAACTGAGTAACTCTCCTGTCACATAAACGTATTGGCTCAAATACAGATACTGAATATTCAATCAAATAATTTTGACACATGAAGTTCAACCAGATGCTCCAGGTTTATAAGACACTGCATTAGACAGTTTATAAAAATGGACTGAAAAATGTGATTTTTTGTTAGTTTTTAGACCCACCAGAGAAATTAAATGTCTTTATTTTAGTATAGCACTTTCACACACTGCCTTTGACCGCCACTACTAGTGAATTGCATGTTTATTTCATGAATGCAAGAATGCATTTGTGATTATTTTTGTTCATGTTGAATGAGCTCTGTATTCTCTGCTGCTTTTAAATTGAAATATTTTTATGTTGCCACAAAGTAAAAAATATGACAATAAAGATGTATTCTGGTTTAAGTGTTTGTTGTGTGTTGTTGTAAAATATACTTGACAGATAAATGAAGTACCTACAAGTACAAGTGCCTCAAAATTGTAAATAAGGACAGTACTTGAGTAAATGTAATTAGTTACTTTCCTACACTTGTTGTCTTCATTGTTAGAACTTATTTTACAGTTTCATATGGCTAGAAAAATCAAGGTTTCTTGATGGAATCAAGGTATGGTAAAGTAATAAGTCATACTTTTGACCTTTTACCTAAAAATATGTCTTTAGTATATCAAAATTGTGTCATTTTACCTCCTAATTTTGTCTTTTTATTTCATGATTTTGACAAAGCGAGTAAAAATTTTGACTTTTTATCTCCTAATATGGATTCAGTATGTCAAAATAAGATAAGATAATCTTTTATTAGCCCCACAATGGGGAAATGTACATTGTGGCAGCAGCATAAGTGATTGAAAAGATAGAAAAAGACATAAATACAAGTAAAAATCTTATGCTCATTGAAAGTTAAATGTTTGTTCACGTGAAAAGTATGAGAAAAAAGTTAAATTTTATCTCAAATTTCTGACATAGAATGATAAAATGTTGGCGTTTTAGTTCTTAATTTTGACTTTTCTCTCAAAATTGTGTCTTTTTATCATTTTTTTTTTTTTTTTTTTTTTTACTATGAAGATATCATTATCACGGCTAACTTTTCTTTCAATTATTATTTTTTCCTTTTTTTATCACTTAACATTTTAATCCTGGGGATTTAAATAATAACAGACATGCAAAAAAAGAGAGATTTGAATGTGGCTCAGTAGGAGGAGGGGTATCCAGCATCATCTCTCCTCCCTCTCTGTCCAGCAGGAAGTTCCAGTCTTCGGTTGAGAGTTTTGGAGGAGACGCGGCGGGCGGTTGCACCCACTCACAACCAGCCGGTGGAAGATGACTTGAGCAGCGGACGTCAGGGCAGTTTTACTCCCGCTCTAACTTTTGTCGGACTGATAGACAGAAAGACTCGACACGCTCACATGGGAAACGTTATTTTACAGCAGCTCCGAGTTAGCCAGCTGCTGAGTTGTGTGGAAAATCTCCGTTAAAGGCATCATGGCAAACGTTAAAGTTGCCATTCGGGTCCGTCCCCTCAACGAAAGGTAAGTTCTAATGTTAGCTAAGTTCCTTTGCTAGTTAACGTAACATTGATTAAACGGCTAAATAAATGTACAGTACCAGAGCTACTTGACTGCAGTTGCCTCCATTTCTAACTTCATGTCTAAACTGTTGTTGCCTGTGTTGCTAGCCATGGGAATTTGCTAGTAACACACAAAACATTATGCTTCTCAAATTGCATTTTGAATTAGCGCTGTTGTCCGTTTTGCTCTGCGATACAGAAACAGAAGTAAACAGAAGTAAACGCTAAGCTAGCAGGTTTAGCTGTTGGAAAAAAACAAAACTTTTGGTTGGAACAAGTGGTGCACACACATGGTGAATAATGACATCTGTGGCTGTCAGTAGTGTTGTCTGACCGGGCACATTGTGTGGTGCTGGGTAATGTACAAAAACTGGACCTAGGTAAGGCTTAAAGTGTCTGACTGCTGCCGGGTATCTCTACACAACAAGCATTAGGCTAATGGTTAATTGTGATGTATCCAGAACACCTGTATGACTGCAACCTGGGTGAATCAGTGCTGGTTAATGTTTTGAATGTGTTGAACTAATTCTGCGCATAAATAAAGGAAGAGCACTAAATATCACCAGTTACCAGAGCCTAAAGTTTCTTTCTTAAATCTCTGTACCCAAGAAGCCCTTAATATTAACATCCAATTTCCCAGTTATGTAGCTTTAGAATTGGAAAATCATCGGAGCTGATTAGTCGTTGGAGTCATTTGTCAGTCATAAATGCCAAACATTTGCAGGTCCTTGATTGAATGTGCAAATTTGCTACTTTAATCTCTCATATATGATAGTAAAATACATTTCTTTGGGTTTTGTATGGACAAAACAATTTGAAAATGTCACCTCAGGGCTCTGGAGAAAATGATGAATCAGTTAATCAGTATTGAAAATTATCATTAGTTGCAGCCATAGAAATCACATTATTCCATTTTGCCTCACAGTATCATTTATTCTGTATTTCAGTTTTTCAAGCCATATGATGACTGAAACTTCAGACTCCATGTTTATTAAGGCTCCATCAAATGGAGATATTGCTGTGCATTATTTTACACTAACTTTCCCTAAACTCAGCCTGACATCTTATGTCTTTGAGCTACAACACAGTTTGAAATAAACTCATATTTTTTCTGTTGATTGAATAATAATCTGTGTACAAAACATACTCACTTCTCATTTTTTTACTTTAAGCTGCTCCCTTCATTTAGTAAGAGGCATTTATGGGGGAGAAAAAAAAACTTTCCCTTTACTTTACAGTGCTGTGAAATCTGTTGGTGAAGTAGCAGAGTAACACAAGGATGTTGTAAAGTTGCTTTGCTTCAGTGGAGCACCCCTTTATATTAACCGGCAAATTGCTACAACATGTTGAATAACATGTCTTCAGGTTCTCGAGATATAGTGCTTATAAGTTCTATAGTTGTATGTTAAATTACATGGGAGTCTTTGCAGGATGTTTTGCAGGGGTGCTTAATCTAAAGGCCACTACAGTACCATAACAAAGCATGATTCAAGCCATGAAGGGCTTGACAATGATTCTTTCAAGCTGGTCTTCCTGGTACTTTGCATAACAAAAGGATTTCTTATACATGATGTGCACTGTCATGCAAATCTGTCCTTCCTGATTTCAGGCTCTGACACTCATACTGTCCTTTTTTTCTTTTCTATTTTTAAGTGGAGGATGTATTTCCTTACTTTATATATTTGAATAAGGGCCTGCTGTGTGACAGAGATAACATTAATACCAGCCTGGTCAACTACATTCCTCATTCAGTGGTGTATAGAAGTGTGTTGCTCTTTGTTTTAGTTGACTAATAGGATGCAGCATGCCCCCCCAGAGTGCAGGCAGCCTCTCACATGTGCAAGAAACATGTCTGCCCAATTGTGAAATTGCTCGTTGTAGGTTTGTATCAAAGCACGTTTTTTTTTTTTTATGAGGTTGACTATTTTCCATCCCCAACCTCCTCTCCTCCATGCTGGTTAGAGCCTGAGATTGAAGGTTGGTGGTTTTGGGTTGGGTCACCACTGCCGGGGTTGGCAAAATGAGTCCCACGTGGTGAAGCACGGTTGGGGGAGAGCTGATGATTACAACAGCCTCCTCGTTCTGCCCCTAACCCACCGCAGATACAGAGTGTTTGCACTATGGGCGGCGTTCGCCATCATTATCGCTCCTGGAGATCGAAATTCTCTCAGCTCTGTGTTGTGATTGCCTGTAGTTTCGCATGTGTTGCATCAGATGTGCTCGGTCCAGCTGCTGAAGCACGCACAGCTGAGTTGACCTTGTTTTACTCACACACACACACACACACACACCACCACACCCCACCACACCACCCACCACACACACACACACACACACACGTACACTGTACGAGGACTTTATATCTGGACACCCCTCTCAATTACATCAACAAGAGCAAAAGAGGATTTTAAACCAATTAGAAACAGACTGTAGAGTTATAATGCAAAGTGAAACCATTGTTAAATCTGTCCTGTTTGAAGTGGGAGACACTGATCAATACTGATAGTGTCCCTTAGATGCTCTCAGTTGGAGGCATGTGTGAATATTTTCTTCAATCCACAGGAGTTGACAGATTGTAAAACCAGTTACTCTCTTCTCATCCACAGGGAGGGTGTGGATGGAGGAAGGCTAGCTGTTCAGGTGGAGGATAAGTTTGTGAGGATCCGAAATGTGAAGGTGAGTATTTTCTGCACACAAAAATATTTAATCCTGAGTCTGTATTTGAGAGGTTTCTGGTGCATTGGGGAGTAGTAGCTTGTAGAGGGTATCTGAGACAGCAACAGGATGTTTACAACTTTGGCTCAGCCTTTTCCTGCTTGATGTCATTGTTGTTTATTATATTTGTCAAGCTCACACATACACACTGAGACACACACAGATTGTGAGACCATTGCTGTCAAACACATGTAGTCTTAGCACTCAGGAATCTGGTTCCAGGACTTATTAATAACAGTCTTTTTTGCCAGACAAGTGGAGTTTTCTGTGTTGTTTTACACTTTATGTTGACTACAAGGGAATTTTTTTGTTTTGGAAATTAGTTTATGTTTCAAGGAGGTTTTGCACATTTGGAAATAATTATTATTTGAGTTATAGTCATGTAAAATGATACTCTCGCCAAGTTACCAACCTGCTGTGTCAGATGGTTGGGTAGACTTGTGTGATTGGTGGAGCGCCATTGCCTGCAGACATTCTGGTGCTGTCTCTATAGTTTCACTGTGGAATATGTTACACACTGTTTTTCACTAATGTGAATAGTTTGCATTAGCTAATACTGAGATGAGAGAACTCTGCGTATTTGATGGGTACAGCTTATAAATAGCGTTTAATAAACCATTGAAGATCAGAAATAAAAACATGTCCATGTTAAGTGTTTACAAATTATGCAAACTTACAAAAGATAAAAAAAAAAAAAAACTAATTTCAAAACTCACATTTGGCTCTGGCCTTCCTACATGTGTATGATGTAGTTTGTACCAATGTTTATCACATTGGTACTTACAGTATTGCCCTTTTTTGGTTACATTTCAATGCAAACATATAGAGAGAAGTTGGGTGGGGGGAGGAGCAAATCTGTTACAAATGATGTGACAGAGACAAACCACATATGGCTTCCCTTTGCCATGGAAAAGGATCAAGACTCCAAGACTCGTGCAGCTCTCATGGGAATAATTATTTATGGAAAGTGGGACAGTTTTAGAGGATCTGAGACGGAAAAAAGCCTGGATTTTACAGGACAATAAATGTAACACACACAAACAGTTAATGATATGAGCTGTAAAGACCCACTGAATTTAATTAAACCTTGTGAAACAAGATGAAGATAAACTTATCTTTTACAAATAGTTAAGTTTGTTCCCTCTAACTCCGTTTGTCAGTGGTTGGAGCTCTGCTGGCGAGGAGATTTGCCTGTGGCCGGTGTTGCTCTTGGCTAATCTCTCACACTACAAGGCCATTGTTGAATTTCATAAAAGTGCAGAGGGGTTAAACAATCACTCTTTCAAGCGAGGAAATTGCTGAGCACAAATTGATACCCAGAGCTTAGTGTTGCCTAATGCTGCAGTCAGAGAAAGGAAAGATGATTTGCATAGATGATAAAGTCATCAATCAAGTACAACTATTGCCAGAAACCTCCTCTTGGCATGACTCTACCACTGAAGAGGTCCTCAGCAAGACATTTAACTCTTAACAGCTCCTGTGTTGCTGTTTTTGCAACTGATGCTGAACTCACCAAATGTAACCCTGATCTCATCTTGAAAATCTTCCTTGAAGTTTAATGGAGTTTGATAGAAAAACAAAATGACATATGTTAAACATTAATTGTAAATGTCAGGGTTTGGTTTTAGGCCTGCAACTAGCAATTATTTTCTCATCTGCCTTTTATTTCCTGATTAATCATTTTGTCTATAACTGGTCAATGGTCAACGGTCCTAAACTATCCAAACAATTTCCATCGAAATCCTCACAATCAATAGCTGAAAACAGCAAATGTTAGAGATAGATAATGTTAGAATGACTCGCAGAATAAAGTCTAAGAAAACACAAAAAAGTACTAAAACTTTGCTATGTTGCCATCTTGCTTGCATAGGTATACTGAATGGTCTCATGCTGATTTTATATCAATATGTTGCCAAGCTCAATCATCAATCATAGAGGTAGATATCATTTATAGATCAGCTACAGGTGCCACTTTCTCTGCTGACAATACCTCAATAGACTGAGATACCACTGAACTGAGATGGTTCTCTATGTTGAATGCAGTGATTTAGAAGAAATGCTTAGATGCTGGACTCTTTTCCCAGCATAGCTGTTGTGCCTGGACAAGTCCAAATGCTGCTGTGCTGTTTTTCCTCAGTTGAGGATTCACTCACAGTAAGCAGAAAGTGTTAATGCACCGAGGCAAATAAAGGACCAGAGGAGGAGTGAACGCACTGTTAATGAATGGAAACACCTCGCCTGCAGTTTTACACCCCAGCAGTCTCATAAACAAAAGCTGTAGTACCTGGGGTTTTGTAACTTCACTTTTCATGTTATTAAACGCATACACACATTTTTCCCATAAAGTGAGTGCCAGTGTGCAGTGTGGTACTGTGTTGGCTGTTAATTAAGTACTGTAAAACAAATATATTCTTGTTTGTATATCCCTGATGCAATATCACTGACCTTGCTGCTGTGTGATGATAACCATTAGTCAATTAAGTTCATGTGCTTTACTCTTCTGTTTTCCTCCCTGAAGCTGGATGGACGTGCCGACGGTGCTGTAGATTCCAGGGAGAAGCTTCTGGAGTTTTGTTTTGACTACTGCTACTGGTCGGTGGACCCTGCAGACCCTCACTATGCCTCACAGGAGGAGGTAATGACCTAACTCCCTAACTGTCTATGTTAACATCAACTACAATGTCTGCTTATTGAGCTTACCTTAATTTATTATTTTTTTTCTTACCTATGCTTACTAAACTATTACAGCTATTACAAATTTTCCCATAATTTTATACAGTACTCCAAATAATGACTCCAAAGTGTGATACAACATCTGAGTTTACATCCAGTATTTGACCTTTTAATCCTAAGTTTCTTTCATGTTTCTATGAATCAAACTTGTGGCTATCATACTGGAAATGAAGTGATTTGACAGATTCTCTCACGGATATACAGGACAGTTGATTCAGAGAGGAGAATCATAACAAAGAAGGCTGTCTTGCGGAAACACATCACCGTATTTTCTTCTAAATAGCAATTTCTTAATCCAAGTTTTGTCATGGAGTACTGGAATCTTGCAGTCAGTATTAAGAGAGTAAGTGAGATTAGTTTGTAATGGTACCTTTGTAATGGATGAATTTATCTGTTTTTGTTTTTTTTCTTGTTTCGGTGCCATGCTATATACCCTGCTGTGGGTGGAGACTGTGTGTGTGCTGATCCGAGCTTTGGCCACAAGTTGACACTGGGCAAACACAAGCTCTGTACCAAGAAAAGAGTCCAGAGGAAACACTGTCCTTGTAGACAAACCACAACACGAGGGGTGTGTGTCGTGTTCTTCTGTGTTTTTACACAGATGGCCACTCGGGGGATATGATATCAGCTCCATCTGTTACCCAGAAGTCTCTTTGCCTCAGACACAGCACGGCTAGCGTCAGCTTGCTTTTCATGTTGTAACTGTGATTGGCTGATTAGATATCTTTGTGTTGCTTTGATTGGAGGGTGTTTCTGGAACTTGAGAAGGGCTCCAGATGAAGAGGAAGTGGTGCCTGATTCCATTACAGGAAATTTCTCCAAAACCTATTCATATAAAGAGCTCTTTTTTTAGATAATTTGTCTTCTTATTAATTTGTGTTTCCATTGAGTTTTCATTGTTCACTTGGTCCACTCTTTCCTTTCCTTTGTCCACTGGGTCTCTCCTCTGCCACTCCCTCACTGCCTGTCTCTCCTCTTGTCAGAGCTGCCTTTGTATGTTTTTAAGAAAGACGGGGCTGTGATGACGGCCTACACACTGCAATGAGAAGCAGACAGCATAGCACTTCTTCCTCTCTCCTCTTTTTTTTTTCTCCCTTCTCTCTGGCTCCAGCTGTAGCTGCCTCTATCCTCAGCAGAATTGTGTCCAGTCACAGTGGCCTGGTTTCCACAAAACATTCCTCTGTTGACCCGGGGTGGGTGAAAGGACACCAGAGAAGGACAAGAGCCGCTGGATTTAAATCTGACCTCTTTTTCCAGCATGAGAATCGAAAGAATTGTCTCTTTAACAAAGAATCTGCTAAATGACCACGTCAGCCATTCACTGATCACATCACAGTTGAAAATATTTGAATTTAGCTCAAGGCAGTTATTTCTGTGGTGGATTTGAAGAGACAGTGTGTGTCTGACTGGATGCGTTTGTGTTGCAGGGGAGGAAGCCAGATTAATGGAGCACAGTGGCAGGTGGACTCATAATTTAAGAGCTACTCTAACCATTTTACCAGACAAATAACTTTCTAGAGCAGTGAAGAGCCTGTCTAAGCGGTCGGTTGAGTATGCAGATTTATTATTCACAACCAAAATACTTCAACAATGTTCTGTTGTGTTGCCTCATTTCACTTAGCAGCACTACATTTAGGTAATTGCTCTAAAGTGAGTATAGATTTTCCCCCTTCCCCCTTCTTATCAACTATCTAAGCACATATATATATTTACACATTTTCCAGCTTAATGAGTTGATGCAGTTGGTGCCAGCACCGGATTTTCTCATGGTTTCTACTTAAAAGATATATTTTAGCAAGCTTTACTTTTTCCAAAACAGGAAGAGGGACTTGCTCTGAATTCATCTTACACTTCAGTCCCCATGAGACTGAAACAAGGGGAAACTGGATCTTAACTCCGACGCTATCCAACCACACCCAGCACCCCTTAGAGACTGGCCTCCCAGCCCCCTGTACCTCCCTCCCCACTCCTGCTCTGTGCTGTCTACTGTACATGTCCATGCATCACTGATAGTTTACACCAGATACTTGTGTGTGTGGGGGGGGATGCTTCTCTCTTCTGTGCAGCAGAGGGAAGACAGAAATGTGGTATTTGAAACTATATGTTCGGACGCAGACGTGGTTGCATTCTTGTCGCTGAGGACTCCCCACAAAGAGAAAATCTTTTATTACATGGTGGGAGGCTTAGTTTTTAAATTGTATCTATTGGTGAAAAAGGTTTCTAGTAGGTGGTTAAGTAGAGAAGAAGAAAAAGGCTCTGCCAGGTGAGGAGAGGTAGGATTCTGGAGGCGAACCATAATCCATAATGGGAACCAGCTGTTGAGTTAATGCATGAGAGAGCTGGGACTATTTGTCTAAATGCTGCCTTTGTTTTGGGCCTAGATATTGAGCTAATAAATAGCTTTTCCACTGTTGAATAACATAAACCCCTGAGCTTGTTTATTGCTTCTGACAGTAAGAAACAGAAGAGTGGAAAGTAAAAGAAGCAGAGAATTTGAGTGATAGAGAGACAGGGAATGGCAAGAGAAACTGATTAGAGAAAGTGGGAAAGTGAATTCCTTTGGTAGACGAGGAGGAGGAGGGGGTGGAGGGGGACAGGAGGAGAAATGGGCAGGGGGGTCCTCTGTGCCTCTGCAGCCCCCAGCTCTCGCCTGCCAAACTCACATCTGCCTCACTAAGTAATATTTTGCAGTTAAATTTCAGTGCACAGACGTCACTGCTGAGGATTTGTCTCAGAGCACAATGCTGTTTTTTATGGTCAAATGGAGTTAGTTTGCTGGGGTTTTTCCCCTCTCCTCCTCCTCCTCCTCCTCCTCTTCTCCTATCTTTCTCTGCCTCTGTCAGTGCAGTGCGTGATTTGATTATGCTTGCAGGGTTTCTAGGTCTGTGTGTCAGTGGTGCAGACTGAGGGGAAGAATAGATTCTCTGTGTATGGGAAGAATTGTCCATACACACACGTGAGCATTTACTCCCCCTCGACAACACGTGGCCAGACTAAGAGCCAAAAGTCCAGTTCAGCCTGGTTCGAATTAACTGCAAATAGGACACCAAATGAGCCACATGCTGTCAACAAAGAAATATGAGATCTAGACCATATGGATACAGGAAAAGCACCTGTGATTTATGTAGAGACTTACTGCCTTTTATAGTGAAGGCAGAGGATGACTGGAGTTCTTACAAGAAAAACTTAACAGTGGTTAGATAAATGTGGATCATGAAAGATGCAGGTAATTTCTCACATGGCAGAGTGGCTGGATCTTCATTTTATTGACTGAAGATTCAAGTCAGGTAGAAATGTTAAATAGTCAGGTGTGCTGCAGTTTACAGTTGTGTCTAACTTTGACCTTGGTTGCGTGATCTTAGTATTTTAAAATTTCCCTTGCATCATTTTAAAATGTGTCTCCACAATGGATACCTTTGCTGGAGGCTGCAGCTTACAGTTATTTTCATGATCGGTCAGTCAGTTATTTTCTCAATTAACTTGTGAACAGATCATAGAAGAAATTGGTAGAAAATTAGACCGTGACCAAAGAGCAAATGATTAGGTTTTGCTGCAGCTCTGGAATCAGATGTATATCCTGGAGTTTTTTCAAGGATTTCTCAACTAATCCCTCATAACTGCTCATACTTTAAATAAATAAATAAGTCTGTCATGTTTTTCCCATCATTGTCCATTATGATTCATATCTAGAAGCTGTGTTTTGCAGCCATGGTCGATTTGTCGTATGTGCTCTCCTTCTCATCATCTGGCAGTGGAAACAGAACCATACTGAAACACAAAATAAGTGATCACAAATGGAGCCCTAAAGGACAGAAAGTCTTTGTTCAGTCCAATCTGTTATCATTGCAATATCCATCAACATCACATGTTTCTCCACATCTTTCAGCCCTAGTTTTATGGATCACAAATGGATGTGGGTTCTTAAATGAGACACTCAAATGATATCAAACATTGTAAGAACACTAGTGGCATTTTAAGCTGTAGTAATATTGCACCAGTTTATTCCCGAGTGAACAATCTATATTGTATCACTGAACCCTATGGATATTACACAAGGCTCCCATTAGTCTAAAGGCTGGAGAAGTATTTTCCAGCCTGCCATAAAGAGTGTAACATGCAGCTCTGCTCTACAATGTTATGCTTTGGCCTCTTTAACAAGGACTGGGGGGAGGAGCAGCAAATCCCCAAACCCTCTCCAGATATGGTTTTATTTATTTGTTTTAAGTCTGGCCTTTTCCCCAGTGTCAGTTGCAGCAAGAGCATGCAGTATGCTGAAAAGTGGAAAGAACTGCCGGAGTGCTCCTTGCCTTAGATTTTTTCATTTCCCTGTCCTCTGTTCCTCTTTTTCCCCCACTGTCCTTTGTTCCCATGTGAAGGGAGGTCTGAGTAATGAAGAGCAGGCTATCTATTTGGCCTGCACATCCCCGTCTCTCCCTCCCTTGCAGCCTCTCTGCCTTTCCATGCTAATTTGACCTACAAATTCTGTCCAAGTGTGACAAACGAGAGCACTGTTGAACTCCAGCCAAACAGCTTCCTCTCTGTGTCTTCTTACTGCTTGTGACTCTTTCTCCTCTGTGTCCTCCCTGTGGTCCTCTCTACACATTTCTCCCTCTTTTCGATTCTGATTCTCTAACTCTGATTCCTCACAGAAAGTCAGGACAAGGATCTCCAGTGACATTTTTTCCCTGTGTCTAAACAAAAGCATTTAGTTTTGCTCAGGGCCCAGCTGTTGTGTTTGTGTAACCCAGTTGGAAAGTGTGGGGCGGGAACTGAGTGACCCTCGCCTCTGCTGCAGCTGTCCACTCCTGGACAGGGAGAATAAGTGAGGGAAATTACTTTATATGAACTGATAGCAGTTACAGTCTTTGTTTGACTGGTTGGGAGAAAGTTGCATTTCCTTATATATTTTTTTTCACTTGTAGTCTTTGCATTGCGCCCAGAGACACTCTCCCAGTGAGAGCGGTTGAGGAGGGAAAATTAATCATGGTCCTCTTGGTTGCGTCAAACCTGGCAAAAGCAAAGAGAAGCTGAAGTTTTCAAATGTGGCAAAGCGCTTCACTCTTGGCTGGCCTTTTGCCATCACCCTTGACAACATTTCACACGCATTTACACACACACATGCGCACACTAGACATAAATACTTCTTCAGGGGTTTAGTGTAGAGCAGTCCACATAAAACCAGGCGAGCAATTGGCATCTTCCACAGCCAGTGATTACAGGACTTAACTCATTATAGAAGCATTACAGCATTACTTTTTCATTCCTGTCAGCCTGTCTTTATCACACTGTCTTTCTCTTTCACGATTGCCACCATTTCTCAACGTTTTTCACCCACTGCACTGCCTGCTTCCACTTTTTTTTCTGTGGCTCCCTCTTTGAAAAAACAAAAACAAAAACAGCGTTTCCCATGTTTCAAAACAAACGTACACCACTGTTTTTATCGTGGTCCAGATCTCTGGCATGAAACCCAGCTGGTTCCTTCAGGTGACCTCATTGTCATCTGGGAGTTCTGGTCCTACTTAGTTAGAGGCACGTGGTATTTTATCCTAGCTTTTAAGATCTGTTGCCAAAGTAGGTTTTACCCAAAGTAACATCTCTCTTAATGTCATTGCAGTTTGAAAATGGCTGTCATACATGTCATGTGGCAGTACTAATTTAAAGCTATGTCTAGTCTATCCTGCTCTCTCTTTCTGTCTCCTGACATTGCTTTGCTTTGAAATTTGATCTGTAATGTGGGCCTGGCGTGCATCCCTGCCTGACTGGATGTTAAAATTTGCAATGAGATACTTTTAATTATAATGGTACCATTTGACCTCCATTTAAAGTGACACCTGTTTTCTCTGAAGGCAGTTTCCCACCAACATTTTATCAAATAGTATATTTTGGAGAGATGAAGTAAAAGATTGGTAATCATGGATTAACTGTGCAAAAGGTCATCAACTGGCTATATATGTTATGCACCCTAGCCAAATGAGACCTTCCTTATCTGCACAATCTGGAGCCTTTTGCCACTGGTCCTAACCTCAAACCCTTGTTTTATTCTTCCTTCCTCACTCCCTGTTTTGACCCAATGAATCTGACCTGCATTTCCTGCACAAGAATGAAAACTATATTCTGCTTTTCCTCTTTCATTGTTAGATTGTTTGTACGTTTTTTTTCCTCAGAGAGGGAAGCAAACTCTGAAGCTTTTGTCCTTGTTGTGGATGCTGCTTCCTCTCAGTCGCTTAACCAGTCAGTGACACACACATGCATACACACACACGTGCAAGGGCCTGCTGATGAAAACAGCCTTCCTGTTAATGGAAGTGTTTAGTCTGTCCCCTGTGTATTGTGAGGTGAGCGACCAGCCTGCACGCTTGCTGTGGCTCTTGCCCGGTCACTTTATCTCTAGGCTGTTTTTTCTTTTTCTTTTTTTTCCTCCTGCTTCATTTCTGGAGTACATTTCCATTCCCAACCCGTCTCTTACCTCACCTGCTTTGTTAACCCAGAAATACCTCCCAGTGCTGCAGGGTGCTGCAGACTGTGAAAGTAGGTTGCGACAGAGAGGGCCATTGTGTCCATTTAAGCAGCCCGAGTACAATGACACAAATTACAATCTTCTGATTTAATTTGATGTGACATTGATGACAAACAACAGGGTTGTTTTGATATTGCCTGTCTAGACCAACTCGTACACACAATTTTAATTCTCATAAGAGGTTGAAATAGGTTTATTCCTCCTCGTGTAGTTTTGTTCAGAGGTCAGTCAAAGTGTTTTGCAGACTTTTGACAAAACAAAGCAACAAAGACATATCAGAAACTGAGAAAACAATAAGAAGAGTGTACAGAGATGAAGAGATAGTCAGGTTCAAAGAAGGAGCGGGTGGTTGAAGTGAAGTTCTTGCTCTTTGTGCTCAGCCTGGAGGGGACCCTCAGCCGTGCTGTAGCCCCCATGGAGTGAATTTAAGAGGGTCGGCTTTAACAAGAACTGTGTTGATTCTCTCTGCTTGAGGGAGGAGAGGGTGTCTGTGTCTGTTTTTTTGAATAGTGGGATGAGGACAAGACAGGGGAGGCGCTGCTCTTTGTCTTAATGTTTAAGCCTCCATTCAGCCAAGAAGCAGGGGGCAACCCTTGGTGGTCTGGACTCCAGTGGATTGCACACTTTGACATGTGTAGTCGTGATGCTATTGAGCAACAGTTACATAAGGTGCTCTCATTCTCAATTTATTTCCCGGTATTGACCGAAATAGTAGATTCAACTTTGGCTTATTTAGACTCACGTATAATGTATACAATATATGGTAAAATAGGCTTAAAATAGATTCCTGTGCACAGGAATAGTGATGTGTTAGATGTTTCAACCACAGTGCCTGTTTGGTGATTTATAAGGTCACTGAGTAAGACAGCCGTTGTGGCAGCACTTTTACTAGTTGCACGTGGCTGTTGTCTGCACATGGTTGGCTAGGCTACAGGGAAATACTTCAAAATGAAAAATGGTGTTCATTGGGGTTTGGCACTACAGCTACCACTTATTTTCTTTATGATTAATCTGTATAGTTCCGTTTTGATAAATAGTTTAGTCTGTAAACTGTCAGAAAACTGTTAAAAGAGATTAAATTTCTGATGGTATAAACCAGAAAAGCAGCAAATTATCATATTTGAGAGGCTGGAACCAGAGAATGTTGGTCATTTTTGCTCAATAAATGATTAATCTATTGTCAAATATATTGATTGACTGATTGTGGAGTAACAGATGAAGGGTATCGTGATTTTAAACATAGTTTTACTTCTGTGGCCTGTAATTGGACCAGAACTGAAATGATTAGTTGATAATTTGCATAGGTGATCAACAGAACCTTAATCATTCACTATTAATCATTGCTTCCAGCTTCTAAATTGTGAATATTTGCTGATTTTATGATAGTAAATTGAATATCTTTGGGTTTTGGACTTTGGATTGGACGATTGTGTGTGACTACTGGCTGGTTTTGCTTTTTCACTTGGTCATGGTGGTTGAATAAGATGTTAGTCTCTGTGTGAGCTTCACTCCACTGTGTCAGTGTTGAGCGTTTTACTTCTCTCAGAGAAAACTTGAGGCTGTTGAATATTAACACGCACAGATTCACACAGACTTAAGAACAACCAGATGAACCAGTGAATCCGTTCAGGCTGCTTTCACAGGGCCCGGGCCTTTCGCAAGAGCTTTCAACCACATCCAACCTAAACCTATTCCCACCGTTTTGTAAGCCTAGAGTGTACACAGGCTTAGCTCCAGGTTCTTGCTTCTCCTGACAGTGGTTGGTAGTCACACACACACACACACACACACACACACACACACACACACACACTCACACACACACTCACACTCATGGGAGGTATGTTGAAAATATCGCCGTGTTTGATCCTGGGAGATCACGGTAGCTTTGAGAGAATTCCTCCTCTCTCCTCTGTGTACTTACCCACCATCAGTCTCCGTGGTCCAGGTTTGAGCCCAGGGGCCAGAGGAGTGGACCCCCTTACTTGATCCCAGGGTGTGTTTTGGTTCTGGAGGAGAATTTGCTGTGTCTCAGGTCTGGTCTAGATCAGGTTGCTGCCCCCCAAGGCATGTATTGCCTTTGGACTGAGCTGTTGGGTTACTGATGAGGCCACATGTCCCCAGGAGCTGGTTCTGATAGAGTTACTTTTTGCTTATCAGTTATGAACACAGGAACGATAACAATAGAAAAGACTGATCATTTGTCCATTTGTTTTACTTCTAACCAGTAACACCTGCACACACAAAAGTACACTGCTGACTGTTGTTATACGTGATATCAGGTGGTAAACACCCATATTTCTCACCATGCACAATGTGTCATGTGCAGCAAAGTCAGGTGTTATCATGATACAATGCGTTTGACTTTGATACTAATCAAAAACAAATATCTCTGTAATACCGTGGAAAAAACGTTCAACCAATGCAGTCTCTCATTTACTAGTTAACGGTTTGTAAACTCATCAGTTTTGCCAACCAGTTTGAGTGGAGTCCAACTGGTTTCTAGGTGTGGTACACTGTTAGACGCTGGCGCCACATAGAGCTGAAACAACCAGGACAACAGAAAATAATCAGCAACTACTTTGATAATTGTTTCTTCTTTTAAGTAATTTTTTGAGCTGAAATATCAACCATACTCTCATTTCAGCCTTATGATTGTGAGGATTTGCTGCTTTGTCTTCATAGTATATGATAGTAAAATGAATATCTTAGTGTTTTAAACTGTTGTTTTGACAGAACAAGATTTTTGACCCTCTCATCCCACTGTGATGAGGAAACTGTAATAGGCATTTTCACTATTTAGTTATATTTTATGGACCACAATTAGTTGATTAATAGAGAAAATGATTGGTAGATTTGTCCAGAAGTCTGTTGTGAAGAATCAGATTGCATTTCTGTCTAGTCCATTTTTATTATTATTAAAAAAAAAAAGTGGTTGTGATTTGGCCTCATGCTAATAATCTCCAGACACTGGCTCTCAGATACAGAGACAGAGGGCAAGAAAACAAGAGGCCTCAGTTGATTGTTTTGAGAGGGACTCTCCCGGATTCCCCATATCACCACTGCGCTTTTAGGCAAGGTTTATTTTCCTGACCAAATCATTTTTCAAAGTATTTTACCCTCCCATTTATTTTTCTCACATACACATTCTGCAAAGTTGTTTACCTAGAGTATTAGCTGACCTCCCTGCTCCTTACCCAAACACCTCAGCAGGAAGCAACGCGAGTTCCCCACCAATGGCCTGGTGCCACAGCATTGTGATCATAAAACCTTGGTGAAAAACTACACTTGTGTAAAAACACAATGCGATTAAGATCAAGGACATTGGCTTACACTGTAAACACCTCATCAATCTACAAGTACATTTACTTCTTTTGGTCAAACAGTCTTTCAGTAGTACAGGAATCCTCCCTCTTATATAGAAGATATCCATTGTTGTATGTATATTTAGCACTCTGCTTAATCATCTAAACATTTTAAAACCACAGGGAGGAGAATCCAGGTGATGAGCTGCACCCAGTTATATATAGACATCTCTTAGTTGGTCTTTCTTTGTGTATTTGTGATTGAGGGTGTGTGTATTAATCTCTTCAGGTGTTCCAGGACCTGGGTGTGTTGGTGCTGTCCGGAGCTTCTGAGGGTTACAATGTGTGTCTGTTTGCTTACGGCCAAACAGGATCTGGAAAGACATACACCATGATGGGCACACCGGTGAGGACATGGGGTGGAGTGGGTGCCGGCATAACTGCATGGCTTTACATGTTATTTGAGGAGGAGTATACAAAGTACAAAGAAGTCAACGTACCTACACAAAGTACAAATTCAAACCATGCCTCACTGTAAATAGGAAAACACTCTTTAAGGAAAAGCATTCAGTTGTGACCCAAATTTACATGTCAGCTGTCAAGTTAATGCTACTTTACCCTCATTCTGTGTTTTGTTTTTGTTTTGTATGCTGTCAGGACTCCATTGGCTTGACCCCTCGCATCTGTCAGGTAAGTAAGTCGATTATGATTCCTGCAAGTGGCAACATAAACAAGATGAACACACTGATAATTCAGCTGCTTGTGTATCTGATGTTGTAGTGTGAAGTAAATTGCATTTCTCCTTTCCTGACAGGGTCTCTTTAGGTCTGAAGACACTTTTCCTGATGGACAAAATTCAAGCAGAGTTGAGATCAGGTACTTTTGTTATTGTGGGACTAGTTTTTCCTTTTGGGAGTAGTTTTTCCTTTTTGATCACTGCTGTTTGGTCTTTTGGTAACGTTAAAATTCAAATTAAAATTTTACATATTGTCAACTTTCCAATAAAAACTAAATGCCAGAAAGGTAAACTTAAACAAAGATGGGTAATTTGTAAGTTTTGATATCAGAATTTTTTGGCATGACTGTATGGGTTAAATGATTTACATCAAATGATCCAGTCCTGACATTATGTCCAAATGTCAGGACTGTGTCTTCATAGTAGGATGTCATCCCTCTGTCTCTGCAGCTTCCTGGAAATCTATAATGAGCGTGTGAGAGACTTGCTGCGAGGAGGAGAGCAGAAGAAGAGAGCCTCACTGAGAGTTAGAGAACATCCTGAGAAAGGACCATATGTACAAGGTGAGCACTTGGGACAGTTGTACCTCCACTTTGTAAAGTGTTAGTCAGCAAAGATATATTTATATATGTACACTTGTTCCCAAGGCTAAACTCAGTTTAGATTTGAGGGGCACCCTCTTAGAAAGGCTGATTCTTAGCCCTTGTACCTAAACCAAGTAATATAAAACTTTAATGTTGTTTCCTTCTATGCAAATTAAAAAACAATTAATGATCAAGAGATATGTACATGAAGACCATTAAATATATACACCAGCAGGCATGTACATGTACACCTACAGTGTGTATGCACATGCATATAGGAGAGGCAGAGCGTTAAGGCCTTGTATAAAGACCACTGCTACAAACCAAAAATCAAGTAAAACAGATTACATGAATTAGAATTCAAATTCAGTATTCAAACATAGTTCCAGGTGCAAACATGCTCACCACAAACTCATATCTCAGGCATACAGTAGCACTTCATATTTACATTTTTTTTTTTGCCTTATGTTTAGGTGCTGTCACAAACTATGAGCTCTAAGAAGTGTCCAATATCCAGTGATTTGTAAAATTTATCCAACCACTCAGCAGTGGACCATATAGTAAAAGAATCTGTCCAAAACACTCAATCGAGATGAGAGTGGATTCCAAAGTATAAATCCTCTGTCTCTACACTGTCATACACACTCAGACACATAATTTTGTCAAATTATGGATTTGGATGTGTAACATGGTCTACAGTATTTTGAGTAATGCTCTTGTCTTGTATGTTTAGTTTATAAGTCACTGTGGTGTGTGGTCAGTGGTGACATTTTGTTTCCTTGTTAAACCTCTGATCAGGTCCAGAATTGGCTGCCATGGCTTTAATCCAGACTCCTCTTTTAGCTTCTTTTACTTTCTCTTTTCTTCCTCTCCTTCCATCTCCTCATTTGCTCCTTCTTTTTCTTTCTCTCCTTCTCATCCGCCCGCCTCTCTGTGCTTAAAGTCCCACATCCACTCATTGTCTGTATCAGGAGAAATCCCAGATGACCAGAGGAAGTGAAGTCATTTCCATGTGGTTCCAGGGAGAACACTTCACCATACCCACAATGCACACTCCAAGTTTCTGCTTCTTCTCCATCAGCACTTATCCAGCCAAGAGAGTTTTATTGTCACTTTTACTTTTTTGAAATTATTCAGATATTTTCATTACTGGCTTGTGTGTTACTGACTTGCATCGTTATAGCACTAGGAGGCTCTGTGGTAATCAGAGAACATGTGTTTAACAGCCATTTAAGTTTATGTGATTCACGACTGGAAGTAGAGCACTGTCACAATTTTTTTGTTACTGAATGCTGTGGGAAAACATTACGAATCAAACAGGAGCACATATTGATGAGACATACTTCCTGTTTGTGTCTTTTTTCTATCTCTCTGGTTGTATAACTCCTCTGCCACTCTCACATATCTCTCTACAAAATCTTTAGAAAAAATAATGTATATAATGTATCTTTTTATTTATTTTTACTTAATTTACCAGTGTTATCATATTCCTTTAGCAGCTGTAAATAACCCTAACCTTAAAATGCAAGTCAGTGACTGTTCATTCTTTTCCATGTGGTTTTTTGGATGATCCTCTAAAATGATTTTTTTTTTTAAATTCCAAGCAATTGCAAAATGTGCACCATGATATCCAACAATAGACTTTCCAATAAATTATTTTTGTTTTTGCATTTAGGCCAATTAATCAACATTTTTTTCGGGTTAACATAAAACTCAGATTTTCACCATTTCGTTTCTCTGTCTGTTTCTCTCTCATCAGACCTGTCACAGCATGTGGTCACAGACTACAAGCAGGCCATGGAGCTTTTGGAAGAGGGCATTGCCAACCGAATCACAGCAGCAACCCACAACCACGATGCCAGCAGCAGGTCCCATGCCATCTTCACTATCCAGTACACACAGGTCATCATCTCTCTCAACATCCAGTCAACTTACCATACCTTACCATTATCTGTTAATAAATCAGTCTGGTAATGACTCTCTGTCAGATTGTTTTGCCAATAATTGCTCATTTGGTTCTGACATGCACTTAATATTATTAGTGTCTGTTTTAATGTGACATATTTATCATTATTAGCAGATTCTAGTCTGATTGCTCTTGTCTTTTCTCTGCAGGCAATCCTAGAAAATAACCTTCCTTCAGAAACTGTTAGCAAGATTAACCTGGTGGACTTGGCTGGGAGGTAAAACAAATCTTTTTCTTCTGTTTTTTTTGTCAACACCTTATTACTCAAAGTCATTGACAAAACTGCCCCCTAGTGGAGCTTCGCTACTACCCTGGGATTTTCTAAACTCAATTTCCCATTTTCTCTCCATCTACATTTGAAGCGATATGAACCTAATTTTGTGTTTGTTTGTTTTTTGACAGTGAGAGAGCAGACCCGCACTACTGCAGAGACAGACTGACGGAGGGCTCAAACATCAACAAGTCGCTGGTCACTTTGGGCATTGTCATTTCTGCCCTTGGTAAATGAAGATACGCTTAAAAGCTTTATTATTTCAGTTTGAGGCTCAAGTGATAGTGTCTAAGAATACTGTTCATTTTGAATAAAATCTAGCATGCATTTACACAAATTTCTACTTTTCCACCCATATTTCCTCTATCCTTTTCCCGTTCTTTCTCTGCACATCCCACATCCTTTGTACCCCTTTCCCCCACTGCCTCCACAGCCCAGAACTCCCAGATGTCCAGCAGCTGCCAGAGTATCAACAGCATGGCTTCAGAGGGTGACGGCAGCACAGTGGGAAGCCACAGCAGCTCCTTGTCTGGAGGAGGAGGAGGAAGGACGAGGCACTGCTTTATCCCCTACAGAGACTCAGTCCTAACCTGGCTGCTGAAAGACAGCCTGGGCGGCAACTCAAAGACCATTATGATTGCAAGTGAGTGTCACAGACTTCAGTATTATTGTTAAAGGGATATTCCAGAGATTTGAAGTTGTACTTCCATAAACTTCAATAAAGACCATAAAATATGCTCAGAAAGAGTTGAGATATCCTGACTTCTTTAGGAAAAAATTGGATCCCACATTTCCCCTAATGCAGCAGATAGTATAGTGACTGCAATGTATAAAATAGATGTGAGTGCCTTTTTAAAGAACTACGGTAGTGGCTTTGTGTGCTCATTAACTGTCGATTGATTATAATCAACTCTTCCTCTGTAATAGAGTTTCCAACAAGCACTTGAATATATCAACATTTTTCCACTTTTCTGTCCTTTTCCACAGCTTTAATCACAAATATATATTTACTTCGGTTTCCAAAGGGTCTAAATGGTCATTTGTTTTTTCTGAGGCGAGTCTGTGAGGTCATTTTTGCTCTGTCCTGGCATTAACTGAAGCTAACAGCTGCCTGGATGGTTATACCATTTACAGTAATGTGTCCAAAACCGATATTATGGTGTCTCTGTAGTCCGCACTTATTAAACTGACATTGTTGTTTCATTGGATGTGAGTGTTAATTGCTGTGCATTTGTCTTTTGTTTTTGTGTTGCAGCTGTCTCGCCCTCCGCTAACAGTTACAATGAGACCCTCAGCACGCTACGCTATGCTGCCCATGCCAGAAATATTGTCAACAAGCCCCGGGTTAATGAGGTCTGTGGCTATTTAGAGTCTGATGCCAAAATTTGGTTTGGTCCAAATGTTTTTAGTGGGTTAATGTGTGTGCTTTGATTTCCATGCAGGATGCCAATGTTCGGCTGATCAGGGAGCTGAGAGAGGAGATTGACAGACTGAAGAGCATGCTGCTCAGCTTTGAAATGGTATGGTGACCTTTATCATTAGAACATGGTGCTAACTCTCTCAGGGATACACCCCGCTGGGTTTACCCAAAAAAGCCTTCTTGGTACTGTAAGGCTTTGAATAAAAGAGATTCCCACATTACAAGTTTTTTGTACTAAATGCTTAATACAGTGCTTGGTGTCTTTGTGACATTTTTAATCCCCCAAGTTGTAAAGATTGAAGTGCAATGTATCGCGTGTGACATTTTCCCTTTGCACAGTATGTTGACTGATCATTTTTTTTACCCTTTTGACTGACAGCAGCGCAATCCCAGTCCATCCCTGAGTGATGAGAGGGATGGAAATCTCTCTGACATGGTGCTACAGAACGAACTAAAGGTAACACAGGGTCGACACAGATGGTTACATCTGCCTGACAGACACACAAGTCCCTGACACATTAAACCAATGTGCTTTTATATTCAGTTGAATGTTTTTCATCAGTTTGACAGATTCAGGGCACCATCTAATGAGTTGCATCAACCTTTAATTCTACATCATATATGTCGTGTGACCAAACAATTGTTGTGTTAAAATTACAGCTCTAGTCAAACTGTTTAGATTGCAAGACTTATGACAAAACACAGACAGAAATATGACATGTAGATTTATACCAAAAAGTGTATGCAAATTTTCCATTTACTATGATATACTATAAAGGATCAATCCACCTACATGATGAAAGAAGTTTCTCACTTACCTCTAGCCATTCAGACACGGGTTTTCCTTCCCCAGTTTTTGAGATATCTGCCCCTAAGACTTTTTTCTCCTGACACTATTAGGAACAATTTTCTTTCCTCACTTAAAATAGCAAACTCTTCAGATCAATGTCTGTGTATTGTGATGGGGCTGGGACATTATTTCCTGAGAGAAACAACAAACATTTCATTTACATTTACCTTAATTGTATTAGTGTTTTGTGGTAGAGGTCCCAGTGGTGTATGTTTCAAAAACCTCCCCATGATCTTTCCTCATTTTCTTCATCCGCGTCTCCTCCTCAGGTGGAGCAGCTGACGAAGGACTGGTCAGAGAGCTGGAGAGACAAGAAGGAACTGCTGGAGCAGTACAGTGTGGACATCAACAGGGAGCGGGCCGGCTTCCTCATCAACTCTCTCCAACCACACCTGGTTACGCTTGATAGAGACGTCCTCAGCACTGGGGTTGTCTTCTATCACCTCAGGGTATGACAATAGGAACGCCAGTAGATACACTGCATCCATGTTTGATGTGGTGTTACTAGTCCCTTTTAGTGAGGTGCTTTCTTTTTGCCATTTTATGGTGTTAGTGTGATTGGTCTCAGTATGAATTAATACACGGTTGAATATGTATATGAATATATGTTGGTTTTGGCAATAGAATTAGAAGTAGAATTGCTTTATAATATTAGTGTTGGTTGTATGAGATAGTGTGCTTTCGTTGTGTATCTCTTTTTCTGTTTCTTTTCATGCCCAGAGACTCCCATCACTCATTTGCACACATGCTGTTACACTAAAAATACACATTTGCACAAACAACATGATGCAAACTCTCACAAACTGATATTTTTTTCATTTGCTCTACTTTACCCAACTCTCAAGTTACTGTTTTTGTCAGCTGTCTGACTAAAACCATCTCTCTCTTTTTGTCTGCTAGATTCTTCCCCCTCCTCCTCCTGCTACTATTTCTCTCTGTTCTGCTAGAAAAACTCTTGAGAAAAGGTGTGTTTCTACTGTCTTTTCTTTTCGCTCTACCCTCGAACTGTCCTGTTGATCTCCTGTCTCTCTATGTGACTGTCTTCCGCAATGCATAAAGCTCGGGTTGGATAAGAGGCTCTTAGTTCTGAGGCTAGGACTCAGGGGAGCTTAAGCTGTCCTGATTCTGACAATGACAAGCATACCCTTAGGCCTGACAATTACACTGTTTCCTGCATGTGAAGAGCTGAGGCCACCTGGGAGCACATGTGGTCCTGACACCATATAAGAAAGCCTTTAATCTCATTAGATAAGGCTTCAAAGTAAACAAATTATATTTTTTTCTGTCAGCTAAGTGGAAGATTAGAAGTGAAAGGACAATAGGTCTCAAAAGAACATTGTGTGAAATTCTTGTCATAAGTCAAACAATTGCTTTTGTATTTTGCACACCAGGTTGTGACAAGTATAGATATGGTTTGTTTTGATGTTTGTTTTTTTTTGTGAATTTTGATTTTACATTATAGTTTTTTCTTACAGGAAGGAGTCACCCACATTGGACCTCAGGACCAGCTTGAAGAGCCACAAATAGGTATTAGTTATTCATTAGGTCTTCATGTTTCCTCATGCAGCTGCAGATGTTCCTTTTCAAACTGTATAATGAGATTTTTTTCTGAGCTGTTGTACATCTCAAGAGTGAAAATCCTCAAAGCCTCTTACAACCATGCATTATCACAGAGTAAACATACAACAAACTGACAGCTCTAGACAATACGTGCAGCCAAAAAAAGGACAAGGACAAAAATAGAATATCCAATTCATTAACTAGGATATCACACACAAGATATACAGTACATTGTAACTGTTAAGTGAGAATGCATAGTAAAACATAATCTATCCTAAAATGGGCTGTTAACTTTTCATTAAATGCTGCATTAAGCACTAAATATATTTAGGAGTACAGCAGCTGCCTTGCCACAGCTTTCTAAATCAGTACGTGCGATTGTGTTTCTGCTTTCTGTTCCTAGTTCTGCAGGGCAGTGCCAGCTGTGAGATTGAAAACCGCGGAGGTGTGGTAACGCTCAGACCGCTGCCGGGCTGCTCCTGCCTGCTCAACGACAGGGAGGTCACTGAACCCTGCAGACTGGCTCAAGGTCAGCCCATGTCCTGAACAAAACAGTTTGTTCACACTGTCATGTTCCCACTGTGTCCCCCCCCCCTACATGCGACACAAATTGGATATTCTGCACTGAGATGAACAGTAAAAAAAATCAGTGTAGTCGTTGCATGTTTGTAATTTTGAGACAGTTATTATTACTGTCCTACCTGTTTCCATGTTCCAGTGTTCTTTTCAAAATGAGGCTGAGGGTAGAAAAGATTTTACTCCTGATTTGTTTTCTTTTTGCTTGTTGTTTGGCTATGATGAAATGCTGATGTCCTCTTTGTAAATCACTGTAGCCATATAAATATGTTTCCTCTTTAAAATGCTGAAATGGCTTTTCTGCTCTTCCAAAATATGTCATTGTGTGACATACACTATGCACAAGCACACAAATTATGTGCAGTGTTCACATGCACCAAACCATGTCCAGCAGGTGTCATTTTCTGTGAATCCCAGAGCAGCAGTTGACAATGAGCATTAAGGCCTGCTGAGTGATTATGGCTGTGTGCTAGATATCACATGTAGGTTAATGTACAATTATATATGCACACACACTTAAAGATGCACAGGTTAAATATTGCATATAGGTTAATGTACAGTTCAAATGCATGTGCACTTAAAATGCACAGGATCATCAGGAAAAAAATGCAGACACACACTCATATAGACCCACCCTGCTACACTCATACGCTGCAGCACACACACCTGTGTCCTCAGCTGACATCAACACGATGCTACAGGATGAGCACAGCTTGTGATGGAGGATATGTCTCTCTCTGTCTCCAGGGATGGTGATCACCTTGGGAGGAGTGCATAAGTTCCGCTTCAACCATCCGGCAGAGGCAGCCGTCCTCAGGGAACGCAGACGGGTGGGTGCTGCTCAGCTGAAAATGAACATCATGCTGCTGGTTAAATTGACAATGATGATAATATTAATGATGATCAGATAATTGAGATACTTCAGGTGATATACTGCAAATCTACACAAAATTTACAAGAAAAATGTTTTTTTTTTTCCTTTATCTCTTCTGAGAATACTGTGGTGATTTATTTTTGTTTTTGCTGATCTTTTCTGTCCTCAGGCTAGTGAAGGTGGCATGACCTGCACCTACATTGACCTTTGCCCCTTGACCCCTGATGACAGGTAAATACTTCCTCCAAAAAGAAATTCACAGAGCAACATGACAGTCTTTCTTAAGATAATATTCATCACTCTGGGTGTATATGTGTGGTGTACAGAGATCTCATTCTGCCAACTCACAGCATACATATTTGATAAGAGGTACAAGTGTTGTACCATTGTACATGCTGTAGAAATAGGGCAGTGCTTCATGCATGTTTCCTTCCAGCTGGTGGAGGTGGCATGTGTTTCCATTAGCCCCCCCCACCCTGAACAATCCCAGTTAGCTGTTTACAGGACAGGCTCAGGCGTTGCTTAGTTACTGCAGAGACGCTCAACTGAAAACAAACCACAGAAGCTTTTACTTTAAACCTACCACTCTATTACCAAGCTACTATATTCTAACATCAAATTGTGCTCAACTGAGGTGAAATGATAGCTTTACCTTTTCTGAACGCTTTTTTTTCTCATATTTCATCATAGTTTCTCAGCCTGTGTTTCATCCTGAATCTTTGTGCCTGTTTTATAGTGTTAAAGACACAAAGCTTCAAGGGCAGCTGGGTGCCAGCCTCTCTCCTAGTGAGGAGACTAATGCGAGACAGCGTGTAGAGGAGCAGCAGTGCTACGTGGAGAGTTTGCGGCAGGAGATCCAGGCTGCACAGAGACGGGCTGAGAGGGAGCTGGAGAGGGAGCAGGCCCTCCTTCGACAGCAGCACACTGAGAGTAAGTACCTGCCACATAACCACACATAGAAAATCATTACTGTGCAGTGACAAACTACATAAAATTCTGTCTTTTGATAAATATGTTAACGTTTTCTCAACATTCCCCTCTTTGAATCTTTACCTAACAGTCCAGCAGTGGATTTTGCAGGAGAAACAACGCCTAACAACTGTAGAGCAGAGAGTCACCCAAGAGTCTGGAGTTCAAACAGATATTATCCCTGCATCCCTCCTGGAGCGGCTAATAACTCAGGAAGATCTGACAGCAGATCGCCCCTGCCAGGTGGTAAGAGCCAAGAAGAAGGCAGTGCAGGAGGAGCTACTAAAACACCACGCCCTTTGCCGTGCTGAAAGCCGCATCCGTCGCAAAAGGCTGCACTACCAGCTGGAGAGAATCGCCCGCAAGCGGCGTCTGTTGGAGGCTAAGAGGGAATTGCAGCAGCTGGAAAAGGCCCTGCCTCCATCACCAGACAGCCCTGAGTCTCCAGAGCAGGGATCCCCTGTAAAGCTTAGTGGGCGACCGTTTGTTTCTCGCAGACACTCATTCTCAGCAGATCTTCTGTCCCGGCTCTATCCACAGCACACCCCTATCTTCAGGTGAACACAAAGAATAAAACAAAGCCTTAGAGTTAATTGCATGGAAGGCAGGATGCAAACTTCTTTGCTCAACTAATGTAGGTGTAATGCAGAGAAAAATTACTGTTGTGGTGGCATTTATGTAAACATTTTCCTAAATTTAGAATTTAATTAGTCTTTCTTTTTCTCTCCTCAACAGACATTTCTTGAAGCGAAACCGATCCACAGAACTGACTTCGAATTCCTCCACAACATCTGATTCTGTTGGTACCAGGAAGTGGGTTTCAGATGAATGTCTCCCCCGGGAAAGGACTCAAAGTTGTTCCGGGACTTCCTTCTCAGGACAAAGTCAATCCTGCGGGAGTGGAATTAGCTCATCTGAAAACATCAGACAGACTTCCAGAGAGGAACCACGAGCTCCGTCCTGTCGGGAACGGCCTGAAAGGAAACCTTTGCTGCCAAACCGGGATCTGACTTTTAAAAACAGATCAGATCAGAACTCGACAGTTGCTCTGAAGTCACCACTTGGAACTATTGTGCAGCCAGTCAGCAAAGAAAATACACAAGGATGCACAACAAACAAACCCAGTTCTGAAACTGTCTCTTGTATGACTGTGAGAACTCCATCCCATGCAGGTAACAACAGACTAGAAACAAAATTTTTCTCTTGTTCTGTGGGGCCCAGGCTCAAAACAGCTCTGTCCAAAGTGTTCAGAAAACCACCGTCAGGTGCGAATGGGGGACGGGGCCCCAAACCTTTGGGTAGGATAGCAAGCAAATTTCACTGGAGACAAAAAAGAGAAAGGAACCTAAAAGACACCAATATGAGCAGAAGCAAATGTGCCCTTAAAACAGCTGTCTCATGTGAGGAGCTTGACCAAAGGACTCTTTTTGAGGACATTAGACAGAGGCGGTGGCATAGTACAGAGGCTCTGATGAAAAAGACGAGCAAATGGGTTGAGAAGCAGCAGGAATTGGTTGGATGGGAGGAAGAGCAAGAAGAAAGGGATGAGGGAACATCAGACTGTGAGAGCCTTTTCTCTCTTGATTCTTTGTCCTCTGCTTATGCGACAGCTCTAGCAGAGCAGCTGAAACATGAAGAAGCAGCCCAGAGTGAAGCTGAGAGCGAAGACAGTCAGATGTCTAAAGACTCCTTGGCTGTGGAGAGCAGTTGGAAATTTTCTACAGTGGAGAGACTTAGCCGAACAGTGGTGCCTACTTACTCACTAGTGACAGATTGTCCTCATGCATCCATTAGGCTCAAAGGCACTGCAGAGAGCAGTTTAGACTGGGGCAGCTGTCAGAAATCCCAGGTAGTCCCAGCAGAGGCATACTGGAACCAGCAAGGTTCCCCAAAATTGAGACATAAAGGGGAGTTTATTACAACAAGGAATTCTCTGTGCCAGAGCCCACCAGTAGCAGATTTCAGAGGCAAAGACACTGTGCATAAATTGACTGAGGACTTTGGGAACATGCAGACCACATCGACCAGCAGCCCACGCTCGCTGAGCAGTTGCAGTGTGAGGGAGCCAGAAAACTTGCTGGCGCTCACCGATGCTTGGTCCTCCACCGATGCAGCAGACAGTCCCAGGATTCACAGGGATTCCCTGCCTTTACAAAGAAAAATTATGTTCAGACATGTTGAGAGCAGCAGCACTAGTTCTAGTCCAACCAGTTTGAACCTGTCAGACTCTCAGAGTGGATATAGAAGCTATAGCTCAACTTCCACCAGCACTGATGGTGTAAATGTAACGGTTCAGGAACGCAGGCTTATGGTTTCAGGGGAGTCTCAGATTCTAACAACACCAGAAGACGCCTTGATATCATGGAATCAGAAAGATGCGGAGCAATTAGAGCAACAGTCAGTAAATGTGGAAAAGACCGTTACAGACTCTCCAGACTACAGCAGCAACAGGAGTTCAGCATCTTTACCCACCTCAGATCAGACCACTTCTGTGTCACACACTGGGATTCCCCACACGGCACAAGCAACATCAAACTTGCTTCAGGTGTTTACAGATGTATCTGATACAGTAGCTGGCGATGTCGCTATGCCCTTGGACACTGAAATGTGCACCTCAGGTTGTCAATCAAAAATGCATTTCTCTACAAATCCCTCTAACCAAGGCCAGGTTCTGAACATGATGTCTGAAGCTTTGAGTGCCTTCAAACCGTCCTCTGAAGATGAAGTACTATGCAATCTAGATGGAACTGAAAATTTTAAAGATGTACAGCAGTATGAGTTTGAAAATACCAAAGATTTATCACTTACAATGGATGAAACCAAAGGCACTGATCAGTGCATTGCACTACAGCAGGAGCTTGTTAAACCAGCTTGTAAAAATTCCAGGAAGAGGAACAAAGACCAACAGGATGCTTTCATTGGCAGCCTGAAAATTCCAAAAAGGAGCAACAGCAGGGAGTTGGTAACTTTCTGCTCGACACCAGTTGGCAGCCAGGCAGATAATTGGCCTGATGACAATAACAACACCACTGACTCTAAAGGGGAGCAGTCTGCCGTGGAAATTGACTGCCATGGATTTGATTGTGTTAGTGCTGATGGCAGTGTGGCACAAGACATAATGGCTTCAGTGGCTTTGCCAGTTTCTGGTCCCAAAAGCAGGAAACTTGGACAGGTCTTTGAGAGTAAATGTGGGCTCAAAAGTGGTGACAAAAGTTCTCAGAGTGGTACCTCTGTGGGAGGCAGAGAGGTAGTTGAAAAGGTAAATGTAACAATAAAGGAAGTAGTTGTAGAAACAAAAGGGGCAGAATTCCAAACTGATAAGCCCAGAAAACATCAAGAAAATAGAAAACACATATGCAAGTCTGATGCTATTTGTAGTGCCATTGACCTGAGAATCTCAGAAATGGTGAAAGAGCATGCAAGATTGTCATTGATTGGAAGCGATGGTGACAGGACATGCAGGAGTCAAAGCTTGAATGCCTTAGCATCATCTGCATTCCATTTTGGCTGTAATAGTGATGAACGTACATTGAAAGAAAAACAGCTCAGAGATGAAAGGAAAAATCAGGGGACAGAGGGGACAGACCTCGGTGGAAATGCTTCAGTGGAAAGGACAAACAACGCTACACTGGACAAAAGTGAGCGCCTGGCATCAGATATGCCAGCTGAAATGGGGACTAGCCACAACAGAAACATGCTTAAATCTATTGAAGTAACACAAAAGATTGACCATGCTCACGACTCTTTTGATGGGACAGCAGACAAATCAATAAATGGTTGCTGTGCTGTTCAAAACACCTCCACCAAATGCAGCAACATCCAATCAAATTTGACACTTAATAGCAGTGGAGAGTCTGAGCACTCTGGAAACACCATTTTGCAACCGGTTAGTTTTTCTTCAAAAAGCGATTCAGCGTCAGCAAGAAAACATGTTGACTGTCAAAGAAATACTGTGGAGGAAGATGCTGTATCTCAAGAAATGAATGATGTTGGTAAACCAAAAGTAACTATCCATCTTAATACGATAAGTGATGTGCACTTGAAAATAGTGGATAACCAGACCGGTTCTAACACCCATAATGTGGATCTAGATAACCCACAACTTCACCAAATACACAGTGAAACACCCACCTCAACTGGTGATATGAAAGTTAACTGTGGATGTAGCCATGTAGAGGCTGTCAGTTTGGGAGCTGCATCCAGTGGTGAAGATAAAGACCATTATTCATACAAACAAAGCTCATCGGAGTCAATTGAACAACATCTCAATTATAGCCCTGATGGAGGAAGTCTTCAATTCAAACCACTCAATCGTGACATTGACCAGAATACATTCTCTGATGAGAGTGCCTCTATCAAAGGGTTTGCTGTTCCTCCTGGCCATGGTGGAAATGATGACACAGAGACCACAACAGGAGGCAAACTGCCTGTTGCAGCACAGGATCAGTCTAGCTTTACACAAACCCATTCAGAGACTTTAGCTCAGACTTGTGTGGTCAATATGAATTACAACAAGTGCCACAATTTATCAAATCCACAGAGCAAATTGGATAAACACACTCAAGTTGACAGAAAAGGAAACTGTGTGATGAAAAATGATGAGGAAACATTGACCCACCAATCTGAAGCTCTGGCTCCAGAGTTCTTGGCAGAAGTAAATTATGAAACAAGTATTTCTGGTTTCACACAGCCTCCCCACAAAATACCACAAGGAAATAGTGTCAGACAAACAAGTTACCATGGATCCCTCATGTCCAGAGAGGGCGATATAAACACATCTGGTGATGCACAAAGCTAATTCTGCTGTTTTGTTTAAAAAGGCAAAGTCTAAGAGATTCAGAAGGTCAGAGATCCAGACTCATCCCACCTCTTCCTCTGAGTCCTCTCTTAAGTCATCAGATGAGGATGAGGAAGATGATAAAACCACCAGAGTGCATCATATCCGGCTCTCGTCTAAATGGGTAAAGCTAGCCACACAGAGTAATGCTAAGCAGGAAATCAGACAGGCTAGAAGTAGCAATGCAGATGGTTCTACAGCTTTGTCAGTAGGCAAAACTAAAATGAAGACTTGTTCTGCTGGAACTCCAGGGAAAAGTGAGGTTAGATTTAGTGGAGATTACAGCCAAAAAAGACGCTCATTACCCCCTGAAGCAATGTCACAAAAGACAAATGTAGAAAAAATCCCTCCATATGCAAAGAAAAGTAAACCACAGCATACACGAAAGTCTCAGGACTCTCCTATGCATTTTGCCTCAAGTGACATCAACCCTTATGTTCACCAGTGGCAAGACGACAACTCAGACCAACACTGTTATAAGAACCCGTCATTCGGGAGTGCTGCTGACCTGTCCTGCAAATCTCCTCTTTTAAACAGTGCTGAAAAACGTATAACAAGATGCTGCAGTGTTGACAACGGTTTGAATGAGCAGAACTCTCCTTTCAATTCCCATCTCAGCACGTACGCCACCAACAAGGGGCTGTCCAGTACACTAAGCAGTATGGAAGATTATAAGGAACAAGTGAAACGAGTGTCTCAGCTTACACCCTGTCAACAGACATCTGATGATATTCACAGTCATTTAGCCAATCTGACAGTGAATGGCAGTTCTTTAAGTAATGATCCTGGCGGTTTTGGTAACAACTCCAGTCATGTGGATGAGATTATGTACGTTTATTCGTCTGAGCAAGAGTCCCAAGAAAACAAACCACAAGCTCAGAGGAGGGGGACATGTGAACATGGCACTCAAACTGAGCGTGGGCTTCAAACAGTAAATTTTACTAACACTAGAAGTGCACCAAACAGGAAAGATCGTCACAGAAGGAGCAACACTGATGTAACTGTAAGACAGAAAACAAAGGTGGACATTAAGGAATCTCCTACATGGGCCAGCATGGAAAGCATGTCGGCTCACCTCTCCAAGCTGATTGACAGCACCTCAGACCTGCTGGGAGACGTCCAGGGAATGAGAACAGGTGAACTCTGCAGGTCTAGTCCAAGGAGGAGCGTCAACGTGTCAAATCTCAGCATCTCTTACAGTGAGTCTAACGACTGCACTAAGAGAGACTGCTCCACTCAAACAGCTGTAGATGTTGGGATTCAGACAGAAAAGCTTTTAACATCAGCAGAGAAGGAAGTGACCCTTTATCAAACACCCAGTGAAAAGTCCAAATCTCATGAGGTCAATGTGATAGTCAAAGTAATTGGTCCTAAGGCTGTCAGTGTGTCTCAAGACAAGGATGTGCACTGTGTGGTGAAAACTAAAGCTAACACAGATGAAAAGATGCAGAGCAAGCCTGACCTGAGATTTAACTCCTCTGCTGACTCACAATCAGAGAATGCACCTTTCAAAACACCCCCTGTAAAGATTGCAGTTGAATGTCAGAGACGTGTAAAATCTGCTTCTTCCAGAGGCTCAAAGCAAAGCACATCCGAGGCACTGTGGCATAAAAGTGTTGCAATATCTGAAATCACCCCTAGGTCATCAAGAAATAGCTACGAAGAAAATCACAGCACATCTTTAAGAAATGACCCAACTCCTTGTTCAAAGAAACAGGCTACATACAAAGACCGTGCATCATCTCCCATTCTGACTGTGGGAGCAAGATTACGTTTGAGGCAAAAGGGAAAACAATCAACACTATGTCCTTCAAAATATATGGGTGGAAAAACAAACCATGCCTCTGAGGAAGACGGCCCTACTGTGCCTTCTAGCAAACAGTCAGTGTGTACATTTGTCTCTGACAATAATCGAATGTCCAGAACAGATTGTGACGTTTCGTCAAATCGATCAGAATCTGTGTCACTTGAGAAGGTGAGTGAAATTAGTTGTTCAAGCCCTAAAGGATCAGATAAATGCTCTACAGGCCTTAGTTCATCACTGGATAGATATGAAGACACTGACAGGAGAAATGTTTCCTATAAAGACAAGGACAACAGCCATCCCAGTTCAAAATGGCAGATGACCACTCCACAATCTAGGACCTCTGCAAAAGGTTTAAGTTTGCAAAACCACATCTCTCCCATGTTAAGAGAGACTGATGTGCATAAACAGCAGGCTGAAGCTAGACATGGAAAACCATCAGGCTACACAAGACCTGCAGCTGATTCTGTGGATTTGTGCACTGATTCCTATAACGAATCACCAGTCAGCAACAGAACTGTTCAACTTCAAGAGGATGACATGGCGTCACTGGTGCCAAGTGAGTGCGACACAGATGTCCTCGTGAACATTAAACCTGTCACCAGCGTATCCCCATGTCATAACCACCAGGCAGTCCCAGAAGACCTGCCCTTGCACAACAAGTTCACCAACTGGTCAGGCATCAATAACAAACTGGCCACGTTGCTCACCAACGACCATGACAAGAGCAGAAACCGTGCGGAATGGGGTGAGGTAGAAAGTTACGGTTCAAACATGGAGTCTGCGGCGCAGGGCGACAGAAGGGCAAGAGAGATAGAGAGGCTGCGACAGGAGAGAGAGCAGGTGATGGCAACGGTCAGCCTCAACATGAACCCAACGCCTCTGACTGTGGAGCTGACCGAGGCCAAGCTTCATTATGGGCTGGGGGAGACAGATACACTGTTAAAAATGCTGTCCCCGAGGTCTAGAGAAGAGCTGGAGCCGCCGACCTCTGCTCCGACCAAACAGCAGCTGTATGATCAGTAAGGATGCACAACCCAAATACCCTTTATTTTAATGTAATAAAATTGCCTTAAACAATAGGGTTGGGAGTTCTTTGGAAAAATACTGTTAAATTCACTAAAAGCCTCCTCTTTGACCTCACTGTCTTTCTTTTATTTGTGACTCTTTCCCCTCAGACACCGCAGGAGTATTGAGGGTTTGAGGCAGGAGAGGGAGGAGCGGCTCCAGACTTACCGGAGAGCTCGCAGTCTGAGTCCCAGCAAACATCCTCGCTCTGCTCCTCAAGAGGCTGCTTCATCCTCCAAGGTCTCTGTTGCTATGCTCAGTCGCCGTAAAGATTATCTGCAACAGCTCAGACAAGAGGTGATTGATAGCACAAGGTAAGACACTGGTTCTTACAAAAATAACATAAGCATAGTAACCCCTTGAGCCTTAAGTTTGATACATAAATGTTTTTAAATTTAGTTTAAATTTAAAAAAACATTTTTAACTGAGTTTTTCCTCAATTATCTACACGACAGAATACCAAATCCTCCAAGAGGAGATGGCCAGTATCCATCTGACATTGAGCAGTTGTTGCGTGACTATGGCCGAGCCCGGGAAGAAGCCAGGACAGAGATTGCGAAGGCACGAGAACGCCTGCGAGAGAGAACTGAGCAGGAGAAGAGGAGGATTCAGCAGCAGGCTCTGTCTCAGGAAGTAAAGGTCAGTTTGTGAGTCACTGCAGTATCATGATTATTTCTTCCGACTGTCACAACATTGTATACTTCAGACTAAAGTTTTAGTTCAGACCAGTGTCAGAAAGAACAGTGAAGTAGTTCTCCATGCTTGCATCAGTTGAAAGCACCCAGTAAGTGGTGCAACAAACTGTTTTTATTATCTAGTAGTATTTTATTTAGAAAAATGAATTGCATAAAAGAAAAAAAAAAAACACACTTAAACAACTACTTGCAAATAATTTCCCCGGTATCTTTGTCTGTGTGTCCGGCAGGATGACCTGAGGCATCGGACAAGAATCAGTAACAGCACCTTGTGCACTGGATCAAGCCTGAGTCTTTCTTCTGGACCCACATCAGGGTACAACAGTGGCAACACTGTCCAACTACAGCACAGCAACAGACCAGTTGTGACTGGACAGGTAGGTTCACTAATGATAAATGTTATGGTACATTTGAAATACTTGAGATATAGCTGAAAATCCAAGAGGGGATAAGGAATGTTTTTGATTGATTTTTATACTGTAGCTACTTTTCTGTATTTTTTTTCCTTTACTTTTTGAAAGAACAGCACAAAAGCCAGTTGCATCAATGTTACTGTTTGTTTTCAGACCACAGGGTTTCAGGATGAAGGGCTGAAGGCCAGGACACGTCCTCCTATATGTGGTCCTCAAAGTGTGAAGACACAGAGAGTCTGGCAGTCTGCCCAGGGTAAGGACTGTGATTCACAAAACCCAAACAGAGGCAAAACATTCATCAAGTTTGCTCAAATACGGAGAGTCATTGGAATCATTTTAAATTTAGGAACATAGTATAGATGTAGATACAGTGTAGAAATATAGGATATTGTTCCAGATAACATAGTTCCCCTCTATGTTCTTTGTATTTAAATATCCTGCTAACATCCATGTGTCTTATTAGACGTCCGCCTTGAGCCTTCTGTCACCTGCTTTGAGCCCCTGGTGACATCATCTCCATCACCCCCCACTTGTGCCCGTCAGCGCACCGCCTCCTTTGGCTCCTCCTCCTCTATATCCACAACCTATCAGGATATCACATCAACTCTCCTTGGGCGAGCTCTGGCTGAGGTAATACTGATCTGAGTTCAGAGTTAACCTGAAAAAACCTGTGAAAGATTCAACATCCAGCTGTTGTGTTAAAGATTACTAGTACATCTTAATGATTCTTCTTGTTTGTAATCTTCTCTTTCAGACATTTTTGTCCAGTTTAGTAAAAATTCTTTTAATTAATTAATTAATTTTTTTTCTCTCACAGGTACGGCTAGCTTCAGCCGGAGATTTGAGCAACCTGGTGATGGGCAACTCCACAGCAGGCTGGAGGTGAACTCAGTCATACCATCTAAAACATATAATCTATTTTTATTCTATTATCCCCAATCATAGAGTCTATTAGCTCACTATTCCTCCATCAGTCCTCTAAATCTCTGTATTCAGGACTTCCTAGACTACCTAATTAAGATAAGAAAACACAACTGCAAAGTGAAGGCTTTACCTTCATCCCCCAAAATCACATTTGTCACTCCGTTTGCTAATGTATTAAGTTTGTGTTTATTTAGGTATCAGGGAGAAGAACAAGGTATCCAGGCTTACTATAAGCCCTCCTCCAGCCCATCTGTCCATGGTTTCTTGGGGGCCGGGGAGCTGGACAGACCCCTGGACAGCCTGTGGAACATAATCTGCCAGCTGTCCAAGAGCCACATGTATAATCAGTCAGTTCGTTCTGTCTGGACACGACCACTAGATGACAGCACTCAGCTGGGTGAGTTTTTGCTGAGTCCATATCTTTTTTTTTTTTTTTTTTTTTTTTCCCCCCCATAAATTATCATAGTTAATACCAGTGGTTGGAATGTAACAAAGTATGTAACTCAAGAACTGAGGTACTTTTCTACTTTATTTGACTACTTCTGTTTTTATGGCACATTATACGTCTGCTCCACTACATTTGAGAGGGAACTGTTGGACTTTTTTCTGCACTACATTTATCTTACTGATATAATTACTAGTTGCTATACAAATTAAGATTTTATTAAATTTAACTCCTTCATTGATCGCCACTAGTGTTGCACGTTAATTTTCTGAAATCCCAGGTTATAGTTGCAGGCAGTTACAGCACACACGAAACATCAAAGGATCCGCTTGGCAGTGACATGCATAGCTCATGACATACAGATGAATCCTGGGTATTTGCATGGTGAGCTTATGTAATGGAAAAGTTTACCTTGCAAAATATCTGTGTTTTTGCAAGGACTACAAATATAGAAACATATTTATATTTTTGTCTTTGCTGCAAAACTGTTTATATTTTTGCAAGGCATTAATGGACCCTGCAAATGTATTCACTTAAAACTATGCATCTGCAGCCATTACCTATCTATAGTACAGTACAGTACAGAGTCTCATTCATCACTGACAAATATATTCTATTGCATGACTAACTCCATTTTCACACCTGCAGTATGCTGCATTTAATACCTTTCCAACATCACTGGGTCTCTCTTACTTCATGTACACTGCTCTGTGTTTTTTTTTTTGTTTGTTTGTCTCTACACAGATGTAGAGTTTATTATTATAATTCATTGTGTTATAAATACATGAAATTTAGCTTTTTCACTGACTTTGTAAGTGATGAGAGGTTTGCTTTCCAACCTTGTTAAGCAGTTAAGTTCTGTTCCATCGCCTCAGTTCCTTTATATTTCCTTTTATTTCCAGGTTTTTGTCAACCATTTTGACCACTCTGACACATTCTCTCTCTCTGTATTTCTGTTTAGTCTACATACTAACAGATCCGTCCACCTGCCACCTCAGCCAGCCGCGGGACTTCTGCTGCATCAGCACTGAGTCCAAACAGGTAAGCACAGCTGCAAAATCAACCAGCTGGTCCTGATGGTTATTGCCAGTCACCCTAGTGTCAGTTCTAGCGAGCATTTGCAGCGTTGCAAACACAAAATCATGCTTTAGTTTGATGGAGAAAATTCAGTTTACTGTCATTAGTGTGCAGCGAGGCCAGGAAATACAGACTAATTAATTGCAGACAGCGTTGCTTGAAGTTTTTCACCCACAAAATGTAGAACATGCTATTTAGGTACAACTCATGCTCACAGAAACAACCCCGAGCGTAAATAACACTGACCCAGAGGCAGTGGGTGTTGCAGAAATCATGTCAGCTGTTGGTTATCAGTTGGATGTCAGTGTACAGTTGCTTCTTGGCTGATCAAAAGGCTGTGCTGCCTGTTTTATTGATGAATTTTTTTCTCTCTCTCTCTGCCTCAGGGTGGCCTGTGTGTACTGGCAATGCAGTCAGTGTTTGAGGAGTCTCTGCCCCGTCCTAGTGTGGATGCCATCCGAGGGGAGATGATGCCCAGTTGCTGGCTCCTTCAACCAATTAGACGTAGTGGAAAAGAAGTCACCAGGGTCGTCTACCTGCTGCAGGTGAGATATGGTTGTTATAAACTAATCGGCCAGCTGATATGTGTGTTGTGCTCTCTAGTGACACCAACAAAATTTTAACTGCCGGCCAGAATCACAGATGTTTTGATCATGCACAGCAGAAGCCCCCTCCGATGGATAAAGTTCATCTGTATGAAAATTATTCAGTCTCAGAAAATATGAAATGCTTTTGACTGAGGCTTTTGGAGGAACAAACACTGATGAACCACTTCTGTCTGACCTCCACAATAAAAATGTCAAAGTGCTGTGAAGGATTTAAACCGAGCTGGCATTACCTAGCAGTTTAATTATAAATCCATGATTTCTTGCACTGTAATCAGTTTAGACATTCATTTAAAATAAATTGCAAGATTGGAGTGCCCAGCCAGCACATTGCAGGCAGCTGTCTGACACCGACTTTGGTCTGCTGCTCTGCAGAAGTACCACTTTCTGGTTCACCATTGGCAGGCTGCTTGATTTTAGTGAAACTGACTTGTATGTAATGTAATGTAATGCAGATTTCACTTTCTGTTTTTTAATCCAGAGTTGAAGTTTATTGAGTTGGAGCAGCCTGAACCCCAGTTAGATTAGCAACTGCTAAGGCAGAACCTAATGGGGATCCGATAAAATAAACTAATAAGCAAATAAACAGCTGTGAATGGGTGTTAGGGTGATTTGATGTCATTTACATCTATTAAAACTGGATGAATTTTGTTGATGAGTAAAAGTTTTAGCTATATTTTAATGACATGAATGTATTTTCATCATGTCACATATTTTATAGGATCTGGACATATGCCTGGACATATTTTTTTGTCACAAGCATGCAAAAACTGAAATCCTTTACATACAACACCATCTTGTCACGCAGTCTCACAAGTGAGATTTATTTACGTTTGCCTTCAAACCAGATTCATACATACAAACTGGTACTGGCAGCTGACGCTCTATGTGAATGATGCTTGTCTTTGCTGTATTATTTTGTCACTTAGCCTTTCTCATCTCCTCAAGGTTGACCTAGGAACTCCATCTTTTCCTCTCCGACTCTTGAACGCTGTTGCCAGGAGACAGGCAGCTGTTATCGCTGATCTGGACGTTTTCCTTGCTTCGTAAATCCACCGGACACATGAAGACACATTAGCAGTGAGCACTTAGACTGACACTCTCTCCAGTGTGGAGTTAGTCTGTCTTTTGAATTTGCACCTGAAATTTATTTACTTGACTTTTTCTATTTCAAGAGCACTGTTACATTGTTATATATTGATTCCCAGTTACAAAGTTGAAGCAGCTTTTTTGTATGAAGGTTTTTTTTTTTAAAAAGATATTGAAACTGTATTTTTATATTTGTTCATGAATGCTTTTAACAATCATCATCCCATTTTACCAAAGATTGATTAGACGTCTAAAGAAATATTTGGTGTGGCACATTTAGTTTTTAGGTTTAGACAGACTCACTGTTTCATTAATTTGATGAAATAGCTTGATGATTCTGTTATAACCTGATCAGTACCGGCCATTTAGCTTCCTTAATGTCTGTTAGCAACACAGAGTCTCTTGATGCCTACTACACTGTAACATGGACAGCCAAATATGTTGAAGTCATCATAGCAAGAGAGAACATTAAAGCTGAAGTTTGAGAGTTGGTCAACAGATAATTGGGATGCTGTGATGTATATTTACTAAGCAACTGTTTCCCAGTTGTGTACTTCTTTCCTTCTAGAGATGCAGACATATTTGTAGTTACATGGACATGTCAGAGAAATTTTCCAGAACATTGTGACACATTTACTGGGGAAAGTATTAGTTGAATTTCTTTTTTTAATGAAAAAAAGTAACACCTGATTTGTCCTGACAGATTGAACTACATCAAAACATATCACAGAAATATTTGCGAATATTGTTCAGCCTTGATTTGTTACCATACATGCATATACTTATTCCCCCTGGCAAAGCATATTTTAACCACTCCATGACCTTGATTCTGAAGAAAATTAATTTCAAATGTCCTTCAGCAGTTTTTCATTAAAAATGGGGAAAGGTAAATATACGTAAGGGACTGTACAAAAATGATGAGGGAAGAGAGGGGGTCAAAAAAGAGGCAGGGTATAGTAAATTTAATTTTGACTGTAGGTAGGGTAGTCTTGTGGAGCAGTGGAGGGTTTTTCATTTTTCTCGTCCTAAATTAATATTTTATTTTAGCCTTCCATTATGAACTATGGTTCTTATAAGTGAACAGTTTTGTTTCAATGTTTTATTATTTATATGCACACTGGTGGCACACATTAGGTGTTCCATTAGGATATGAAGGTTTAAATTCGGGTACGCGATTAAACAAGTTGTACCCATTTTAAACTGTTAGCTTTGACAAATATTTGTTGTAGGGAGGTTGCTGCATTTTTTTCTAAGTCAAAAGCTTCAAAGAAAACATGATTAAGTGAAATATAACTTTCAGCCCCCTTCACTACCCCAATAATTTTTGTGCAGTCCATAGCCCAAAGTATTAGATAGTACAGTAAGGTGGGGAATGGGAAGAATTATATATTTAGTCCTCAATCATTTGTAATGAACAGAATTTGTTAATCTGTATGAGCACTGCGAATTTTAACCACTTAGCAGCTCCCTCTGTCTGCAGAAAAGTTAATCTAAACATGGTTTTATATCAAAACAGTAAGAGGATGAGTTGGAAAGTTGAATACCTTTTGGATTTAACAAGTCAAAGAGACAAGTAGGCAAATCACTGTTCAACCAAGGGACACTGGTTGAAGCCCAGATATTGGCAAACGTCTGACCTGCTTAAGTGTCCTTGAACAAGATACTGAAGTCACCCACCAGCTCCAGGGATGATGCAGCTAGGTGTCTGTAGCTGACCCAGACCTCTGACCTCCCTTTTTTTAAATTAGTAATTTATGGTACCCCAAATCTGCATAAGCTGAGGGCTTTTTGTTCTCACTTGTTTCTGAAGTCTGTTGTATTTATTTTGATCATCCTGCCTTTTGTTTTGAAATTGCTGTTGAATGTGTTTTATAGTTGTCTTTTATTAGCAAAGCGTGGTGCTGTGTTTACAGCTGCTTGCACAAAACTGTTTATGCATTTATTAATGTTACGTATTAAAAAAGTGATTTCGTTTTTTGTTTGTACAGTGTTTAAACTATGCAGAAGCTGATCAAAGGCAGAACTGCTCCCAGTCAAGGCTTGGGTCAGCTGTATCCAGATATGAAGCCATATTATTTACAGTAGTTCGAAGGTTCAGGAGTGTTTTGGCTCTGCAGCTGCAGCGCTCAGTTTGTGACTAAAGACGTTCCCAGGGGAACCAAAGAGAAAGAGACAAAAATACTGAAGACACAGAGTGAAGGAACGCAAAGACAACTTTTGTACTGATTTCTTTTTGTATGTTTATCTATATATTTCCAAGTGCTCATTTATTGTGTAAAAAAAAGCATTGTTATTTATGTTTTGACAATGTGTTGTAAATGTATTTTATTATAAACACCCTGCTTCCTGTCGCTAAAAAGATGTTATCTGGCTGGTGTGTTTGGCCATTTTTTAATGAATACAATACATATTTTTAAGTGAATTGTTGTTTTCCCATTCTTGGATTTGCTTTATCGCCTGTTTGTTACACAACTTGTGACAAGGTATCAACAGCTGATCAGAATCTTTGATCATTTGCAGTAGGCAGTGTTGTATTACATGTCTTGCTAGGCTGGGTATCAAACCTCAGTATCAAATTGGATGGACGACTATAGTTTACTTGCTCTTTGATAGACCATTTATGAATTTTTTTAAGTAATACATTTTCAATTTCAGGTAAAATTCTTGTGCAGCTGCAAATGGTTGGCAAAAAACTGAATAACGTAGATTAACATTTTAATACACCTTGATGTAAGTGTCTTTTTGGTTTTAGCGCTGAAAATTGGTTACTGTGTCCGCACTATTATGGAAAAATGTCAGATGATACCCAGCCCTAGTTCTGAGTGGTCTACCCTATGTGCAACATTTTGTTTCATTTGGTTTAGACTTAAAAGAGAATGTAAATCCATTGTTCTACTTTGTATAACTTTTAAAACAGTCTATTTTGAAAATGTACAAATTATATATTCAAGCTGAAATTACAGACATTTAACTGTTGCACTATAGTGCTTATTATTTTAAAACATGAAATGCAGTGATATAATTTCATGCCTCTCTAATCCAATTTGTGTTTGACAGAAGAATGTCTTTGAGACAAGTGTTATTTTAATGACACCAGTGAAGGTAAGCTGCTCTGTTTTGTCTTTTTCAGAGTTACTGACACCTGTTCAAACAAAACCCCTCAGAAAAACGCAAGTTACATTGTCTTTGTCAACAACAGTGATTTCTCCTGTGAGCAGTCTAAGCAGCAGCTGGTGTATAAACACATAATGAATAGCAATATAGTAAAACACTGTTGTAATATTAAATATGTTTTCCGAGAACTACATTACAGTGTTATAAACTGTATGCACACTGTTTATGCTTATTAATGATAAGTAGGGGAGTTAAAGTGTTACAGTGTAGTATAGTATACATTATCTGACAGGTGTTTTCTCTCTGACAGTAAATGATGGACATCCTCTGTAACGTGTGGACCTCTCCCCATGTCCAGACCTCTTCTCTCCGCCCTGCATGTACAGTAAGTGACACACACAGGCCAGCACTGGAGTTGACATTTCTGAAAGGGTCTCTGTGGGTGTGTAGGTGGTTGTGTTGTGTGTGTGCGATTAGAGCCCGGCCGGGGTGGGGTGGGGTGGAGCAGAGCGGAGAGGAGTTGGAGATGGGGGGGGGGCACAAGAGATCTGAAGTGTCTCTGCCATTTAGAGTCACCAGCTCTTGTCAGGAATGTCCGTCCCCTGCGCGCACAGATCATGTACTGGATGCGCCCACTTTATTTTTAACCCGGCAGGGTGGGTCAGTCGCTGGCTTTCGGGAATGACCGTGGATCGCTCGGCGTCTTCAGCCCCTTTCCCTCGCCCCCCGTGCAGGACCGTGCCCTCCTCGCGCCGTGGAGACCCCCGTCCGCTCTGACCAGGACAGCGCTGCTTCAATGGGATTATAATTGGTTTATTGGCAGGGAGAAGACTCAAGATAAACACTTTAGGACAGGACAACATCCAGAAGCAAGTAAGTGTAAATTGAAGGCTTGAAGAGCTAATGCGCCATTGTTAAATGAAATTATTGATCTTTGGCCAAATAGCTGCTGTCACTGGTCACTGAATGGTGCTCATTCCATTTAGACTACTATTGTTTGCCGTTGTTTGTAGTTGAGTTACAAGTTTCCTCCAAACCACCTGTTGAACCAGGCTGCCATATTAATGACGTCGACTTAAAAGCGGTAGAGCAATTATAAAAATGACTGTTCTCATATTAAAAATTAGCCACCGTTTGTTTTAATCGACACTTTTGTAAATTCCTGCGTTATCAGTTTGTTATCTTTCACTGTAAGTAGGCCGCAGGGACGCGCGTTGGAGAAATTGCGCACTATGACGTGCTTGTTTGCGCGTGGACGTGCGCTTTTCAGAAGTTGCAGTTGTTATTACTGATGCCTTGACGTGTATTAGTATTATTTAATATTTCTAACTGGCGGAGGAGGGGTCCTCTTCTAAGCATTTTAGGTACTTTTGGGATGATTTAATATGTGAAAATACATCATAATTTATCAGCTCATCATATGTTTTGAATGGAAAATATTCATCTGTAAAGTTGCTAGAGAGTAAAGCTGTAAAATGTAAAGTAAATATGAAGTAAAAAGTAAAACTTTTATATGTGTTTATATTTCAGAGGGAAATGTGTTTGTTTCCCTGTGAAATATAAGTAGAGTAAAATACCCTATAGTAGTAGTAAGTACCTCAAATTTGTTCTTAGGTACCGTACTTGAGTAATTGTATTTAGTTACGTTCCACCACTGATGTTAATCTAAATGAAACTATCTTACACTACTTCGTACTTTCTCTTTTTCTCTCTTTGCATATTCCATATTCCATTTGGCTTTTGAATGAGACAGAAATGAAAAGTTCCCTGCTCAAAACAGAAGTTACCCCTTTTATTCCCCTTAAAAGGACAAGTGTGAGTGTGTTGCTGTGTCTGGACGAGCAGGGATCTTTGTGTAAACACACTCCAGGAACAGTTTACTATCAATTCTTTATAACCTCTCACAAGACGAGGCTCTGTATTGTTGCAGTCAAAACAATATTGACCACGACAAAGGAAGTTTTCTTCACAGCTTGTTTACATTATCAATGTACAGCAGTATGGATTATGCTATGCTGAGTGTTTTTACATTAATGTTTCACCATGCGTTTCCTTATAGCCTCTTAAAATTCATGAATAATAGTTGTCGATTTTGCCAGTTTGAGCGGAAAGTTAAAGCTGCAGACTTTAATATAGCAGCCAGGCCCCCTCCTCCTCTCCTTCCATATTGATCTCTTGTGTTTATGTCTCACATTTACTCTCTGCTGGACCACAGGCCTTCCTCTTCCTCAGTCCAGTTGCTGCTACAGTTTCACACATACTGTAGGTCACACATCTTGACCACACCCATCTCTTATTTCATCCTCTCCATCTGACTCCATGCCACTCAGAATAATGTGCTCGCTGTTAGCCAACTAATGTGTTATGCTGCTCAGAGTGCACTACAGGCATCAGCATGGAGTTTACTTACAGCTGGGAGCATGGTTGCCAGGGCTTTTATTCATCTCAGATGCTGATTTGGAGTTTACATTGTACATATTTATTTATGATGTCATTTTGCTGTAACAACAAAGGGGGGAAATGGGTGCAGTCATTTAAAATCACAAGCAGGAACAGTCATCAACTAAGTTTTTTTTCACACATCATAAACCAGGCATTGTGTTGTTGACTGTAGAGAATTTCAACTCAGCAAATGTTAACAGTAAAAATCTCATTCACACCTTTTAAGCATTCCTCTGAGTGCTACAAAAGGCAATTATGTGCAGAGCTGCATCCACAGAAATCACAGCTCATGTGGCATCATTATAATTTCCAGCAAAAAGAAATGTAATATGTTTTTTTTCCCCTCACTTAAGGTCAAGCAACACTTGGGTATCTGGAGAAATCCCAGCTGGCATTTTTATTATTTTTATCATCCATCCTGACATTTTACAACTTTTGAGATATTATCCAGCAGGTCTTACTCATCAGTTCACAATGTGCAGCTATAAAAATGTTATATTTATTGGATCATGTGCTGAGGACCTTTATCTACAGCAGGTGAAGTAATAAGTGTTGCCAAAGCATTATGTCATTAGTCTTATCAGTCATGGCAATAACAGCTTGAGAATATGTTATCTATATCAAATTATGCCCAGTTTATCACAATGGCAACACTAATAATATGACTTATAATGTAGTTACATTATTTATGTCAAACTCAGACATCTAAACTAGTGCTGAAACACTAAAGCTGACAATCAATCAAATAGTTGATTGTCAGAAAAATTACCTGCAACAAATTTCATCTATAATTTCAAATGGCAAACCTTTGGGTTTTGAATAGAACACTCAGTTTTAAAGACTTTGGCTACAGGAACTTGCAAATGTCATTTTTTTCCTCATCTTTTTAGCTTCATTAGCAGTCAGACTTGAAAAAACCAACAATATTCCCATCTGCCTCAGCTGTGGTTTGTATTTAGTGCTAATTAGTGAATTGCATTTTGTCATTGTGAGCATGTTAGCATGTTGACGTTAGCATTTAGCAACCTCCTAGAGCTGCTAGACTCTTGGTCTTGTTTTCCACGATTTGACAGTTGAAAGACTAATTGATTAGTGGACTAATCGTGAAAATAATTGAAACATCAGCTATTAATGAAAGAAGTTGTTAGTAGCAGCTATAATAGAAATCGTGTAGATGTCAGTAATGACATCTGCACCAAGCATTCACCTACAGTATAATGATTCATTTTCAGCCAAAAGTCTAATATTCTCAAACACCTTGCAGCTACCATTGTGTACAGGGACTGCTTCAGCCCCCTGGTACCCTCGGTCAGCACTTTATGTCAGTGGCAGCATCTCATTTGGAGTTTTTAGATGCTTATTTTACATTGCAGGGACTCACAGCTGACAGGGTGACCTACTGTGAGTGAGCAGGTTTGCAAGAGTTCTGCCACTTGCTCAAGGACACGAGGATACTTTGCTATTGACAGACACACAGTTGCCGTGGCAGGCAGTGAACTTTTGACCTTCCTGTCACAGGACTGTCTATAAGCAGGAGGCCAGCTTGTCTTTATACAGCTCTAACTGAGCCTACTACAGTATCACTGAGTATACACCTCAGCTCACACACTTAATTTGCTGTGGTTTGTGTTTGGCAGCCGAGTCGAACAGACAGTCCTCAAGACACGATTAGAGCCTTATAGGTTTTGTAGACAGCTGACAGTTCGTGAATACAGGTTTGTGCAATTTGTAAGGAGGGTTTGTGCAGTATGAGTGTGTTGTGCAGTTGTTCTGTCCAGGTTGTGTGTGGGGTGATAAGGGGATCCCCATTGGTGGGTGGAGCGTCACCGTGCTGATAACGGCAGTCTGCAGAGGACTGATACTGAGAAGGAGGAGGAGGGAAACCTGTAGGATGCCATCATTGTGCATCACTGAGGGCCTCTTCTCTGAATGCACTGGACAAACATCCACTGTGGTCACATTGTGAATTCATGTCCTGAATTTAGGAGTGATGGAAAGTAACCTTTACCAGCTCCAACATTAAAGTATTGTATACATTATTCTGAAATGGACCATTCTCCATTATGAGTAGTTTTACTTCTGGTACTTTAACCATACATTCAGCAAGCACTTTATTAGGAACACCACACTAACGCTGGGTAGAGCAGCCTCAGTTCTCTGTAGCGTGGATTCCACAAGATGTTGGAAACATTCCTTTGAGATTCTGGTCCATTGTCACACGACTGCATCACATAATATCTGCAGATTTGTCAGCTGCACATTCATGATGCTGAGCTTCTGTTCTACCACATCTCAAACTGGATTCAGTTCTGGTGACTGGGGAGGCCACTGAAGAACTCATTGGCACTGACCGGCTAGCCATTAGTAGATGGTAAATTGTGGCTGTAAAGGGATGCACATGGTCAACAACAACACACAGCCTGTGGCAATCAAACCATGATTGATTGGTATTAAGGGGTCCAAAGTTCCAAGAAAACTTTCCTTGCCCCATTACACTGCCACTACCAGCTTGGACTGTTTGTGTCCATAGATTCATTATGGTGATGCCAAAGTCTGACCCTGCCATCTATGTGCCTCAGCAGATTCATCAGACCAGGCTATGGTTTTCCAGTCTTCAACTGTCCAGTTTTGGTGAGCCTTTGCCCACTGCACCCTCAGATTTTTGTTTTTGGCTGACGAGAGTGGAACCCAATGATGATCTTCTGCTGTTATAGCCCCTCACGTACTTTGAGCTCAGGACTGTATATGCAAACCATGTGATTATCTTTTAAAATATGACGCACTGGTATATATAAAACTATCCAAATTAACTAGTGACTACAGCAAAACAAATGTAGTGGATTAAAAGTATGATTATTCCCTCTAAAATGTAGTAGAGTAGAAGTATTTAAAATACTAGCATTTAAAGTAACTAGTAATGTGCAAACACTCATACACTCGCAGTTCAAACTACATGAGCTGCATCATTCAAAAGAAGGCGGCTACGTCATGTTCTGCAGTACAGAGGGGTTGCCCTCCCCCTGTGTGACACGATAAGAGAGCTATGCTGCACCCAGATAGAGCTATCAGAGCAGTTACCCTTCAACCCGCCATTCCACGCAAAGAATACACAGACACACTGCAGGGTGACAGTTGAGCAAAGTGACACACACAAAATGGAGATTATGAGGGGCACAGGAGCCTGTGGGGCCTGTTTGAAAGCTGGGATAGGTGAGATTTCTGTTTAAAAATATACCTGTGCCACATTTGAGATCACATAGATGTGCCCGAATTGCCAAGATTAAATTCTGGTGCCAGGTATAGATGCATCTCCTCCCCACTGGGACTGATAAATTGAAACTTAACACTCAAATAAAAACAAAACAGCAGTGAGATAATGCTCCCTTCAAAGAAAGGACTGGACTTTCCAGTCAGCATCATTGTCCTGTTCTGTCCCTACAATATGGCTGCAACTAACCACTATTTTTTATTGATTAAGCAGCTTTTCATTTCCTAGATTAATTCTGTATCTGTCAAACATCAGTTACAAATGTCCATTACAATGTTCTTGAGGTAATGTCATCCAGTGTCATGCTTTTTTGCAACCAACAGTCCAAACTCTCAGCAAATTCTCACAACTGTTTAGCTGGAACTTTCTAATTTCAGGGATTTTTGCTTGAAAATGACTAAAACAACTGAAATGAATGAAATATTGTTGCACCCCCACACTGTAGTATCCTTTGTAATACAGAATCACAGACCACAAGGGTTAGTAAACGTCAAAGCCACTGTGCTATTGCGATTTGTAGGATAGATTGTAAGTTAAAAAGCTCTTGCTGCCATTTGGAGCACACCTTCTGCGAAAAAGCAGCCTTAAGGTTTAGATTATGTCATTTATTGTTTTCTAAAAGTTCCATCAGTCAGATTCCTCAGTTTTTTGTCTCAGTATTTTGGCCTACATCTGTCTACTCTGTCACATCTGTATATTTATATTTTTATGCTTAAAAACCAGCTCCAGACATGTTTAAGACTCATGCTGTAAATACTCAGTTACCAGTTACCTTGTTGAAATGCTGTAAAATTAGACCTAACCCCTCTCTGTCGTTCAAAAATTCATGCACATCTTGAACTCAGATTTAAATTGAGTGCAGATAAACTTTCCTCCTTCAGCAGATGAATGTGAGAACAGCCTTCTAGTGTCAAACTCTGCACATACATCATTCTGCACAGTCAAACATCCAGGTGACATAACAATAAACAAAATACTTTTCGAGTGGAGGGGGACTTTAAACCTCTTTGTCCTCTGCTTTTTCAAATTGATTTCTGAGAGTTTTATTATTTAAGTTGTCTCAGTTTCAGTGTTGTACGTGCTGAACCACAGTTAATTATCATAATCAATCATAATGACACCTCTGCTGTATGTCCTTCGCCTGTGTTCCAGACTACCTCCAGTGTTCGAGCTCTGTCCTGCCGTTTCTTCCCCTCCGCTCATCTCCCTCCTCACCCAGAGCACCTGAGGACGCCGGCTGCCGTCCCCTCACCTGCTTGCCACACTGGCTGCCGCCATGACTTCCACCACAGACTTTGACAATGCGGAGATCACGCAGCAGTACAGCCACATCAACACCCGCTTTGACCTCTCTGATGAGGAACTAGACAATGACAACAGCTCTGCCAGGCTGTTTGAGCGCTCACGCATCAAGGCCCTTGCAGGTGAGTGCCTGCATAGTAAACAGGCTGTGTCCTATCCTCTCTGAGGCATTTGTGTGGTAGATTTTTGAGATGACAGTGTCTTTTTAAGAGCGTGGGAAGGGCAGAAAGGATGTGCTATAATGGGCGTCTCTTTAACTTTGGCAGGGATGAATAGGTTTAAATAACACACTGACCTTCACTCAAATTTTGTCAAAAATGTTACAAAATCACACCCCAGGTAATCTCTGATTTTGCTTCAAAACTCCCAGCTAGAGCTCTGCAGGTGTGTGTGTGCGTGTGTGTGTGTGTGTGCATGTTTCTCGTGGTGTAACACACTCCCAGCAGCTGAGTCCTGATACTGCTCCGCACCCTCTGCAAGTAACCAGGATCACTTGCACATTCCCAGAATGTCCACCGTCTGACCGATCTGGACAGCTGCCCTTCCCGTCTGCCTCCCATAGCACAGATCTCTGGCATTTCTGGCTAAGCTGGTAAGCTGTGACCCACCTGTGGGCCGGCTGCTGGGGGTTTTAAAATAGCAATGTTTCTGTGATGGAAGGAAGCGTAACAAAAAAAGGGGAGTTGAGGGTCACACGGTTTTCATGTCTGTAAAGCTGGAGGCACAAGAGAGGTCAGTCACAAGGTGGTTAAACACAAACCCTCTCTGTGGAGAGGGGACTTCTGGGTATTGCTGGGTACTCCTTCAAGTGTAGTGCAGATATGATGCCTATGTATAATGTTTGTTTGTATGTGAGACAGACCACAGGAAGAATAGTGAAGGCCTTATGCCGGTGCTAATGGGGATCCTAATAAAGAAAGAAAGAAAGAAAGAGTTTTGATACTAACACCAAAACAGTACCTTTAATGACAAAACTTTTTGAAATATAAAGATGTTTTTCTGCAAACCCCTTTTTTTAATTTAACAAAATGTCCCCACACTGGCAAATATGTTAGCAAACAGTTACTCATTTATTCATCCAGCAGGCACAGAGCAGCCTTATTCATTAATTTGGGGTTGTGTTTACATCCACATGATAATTGTAAGTTCAGTATTCTCCCTCATTTAAGCTCTGTTGTTGGTCTCCACCAACTCTAAAGGGAAATATGTGGAATATTTTGACTCTGCTGCTAAATGCTCTACTGCATCCACCAGGTGGTCACTAACTATGTGTGGGTTTTAGAGCCTTTATTTCACTGAAAATATCTGCTGCTTCTGTAAACAACACTGATGACAGCAGTGAGAGTGAGCAGAGAAAGGTGGGTTGTGGGTGTATCACCAAAAGAAAGAGTTAAAAGATGCTGAACAGCTTTGTAGAGCTGAAGGGAGTTGAGAGATAATTCTCTATGAGCAGCTACTTTCACAGTACACATAGTGAGTTGATGCATTTGTTAATAGAAAATGAATAATTACAACATGTTTAATTATAAAGGTCCCAGAATTCTGTTGCTGACACAACCTGGAGGCAGTGAATGTGCTTTGAGCAGCTACTCTTTCAGAAATACAAAGCATGTACAGATGAGTGATATAGTGTTTTACTCTAGTGTCTATTGTGTGTATGCATTTTCTCCTGTGAACCCCTTCTGTGTTGGTACACAATTTTAGTTCGACACAATGTTACCTGCAGTAGGTGATTGGGATTAGCTGCTTCATTCATGCTTTACAATTCAGTTGTTTGGCTACCAGCTGATTAGTACCCTGCTGTAGCTCACTCAACTTCCAAGTACCATCAATAACTTTCAGTTCAGTTTGTTAACTTAAAGGATAATTTTCTTGCATGTGTTTGTTTAAGAGGAAGTAGTTCTCCTCAGAGTCTTTTCCTGCTAAATATATGCACAATCATCTGGTATAAATGATAAATTCCTTCTCTGTCTCTGACTTAAATACAGAGGCAATGAACAAATGCAATGACACTGAATGGCTGTTTGCCGAAAAAATCCTTCCATCCATTATCTATGCTACTTATCCTTGTGGGGGTTGTGGGGGTCTGGAACCAGTCCCAGCTGACATTGTGCAGGAGGTGGGGTACACCCAGGACAGATCGCCAGTCGATCACAGGGCTGTTGCTGAAGAAATGTATAATAAATATACAGATATAATGACTAAAAATTAAGAAATGTCTGATGTGAACATTCAGTGCCAGCTTCCAGTGCTCAATGCTTCAGTCAGTAGCAAAAATGTATTATGGTTCAGTATCCAGCTCTTCATTTGGGTGGCTGAAATATTTAAATCATGCTCAGACTGCCTATCGGACAGTGCTCTCATCACTTTTCTTACCGTCTCTTTCTGTCTCTTTAAGTGATGTAGACTTCTGTGTGGGTGTTGGTGATATTGTGTTAGAGTGCTGCTGCACTGATGTTTCTGTAATGCAATCAGTGTTTCCTGTCAGAGAGAGAGAGAGAGAGAGAGAGAGAGTGAGAGAGTGGGAGAAGGAGGGAGGAAAGTGAAGAGAGATGAGAAGCAGGAGATGAGAGACGCTCTGAATGACACCCGCTGCTGATTTACAGCTTGTGAACTCAGAAAAATGCACCCAGCATGCCTTCAAAGCACATACAGAATGTATTGAATATCCAGCTATTTACACTGCTCCTTATATACGCTTAAGGAATAACACATTCCTTTGAGATAGATAGTTTTATGTTGGACTATTGGCACAGGAAATCACAGCTGTGCCAGTGGTATGCTTTAAAAATAAGTGATGTCACGACTGAGTGGGAGTGCTGGGTAGAGGGAGGGAGTCGTGGGAGCACATGGACGTATTGGAACATATTGTATGCATGGACGGGGCTAGAGAAACCACTCTGAACCGAACTGAAGGCTGCATGAGCCCTCGTGCCGCCAGAGAGTGGAGGCACAGCATCATTACGGCAGCAGTGAGGAGAGAGTGAGAAAGAAAGAGGAATAAGAAGGAGGGAGGGAGGGAGGGAGGAGGAGTGAGCACGAGAGGGATCTGGAAAGGAGGACAGAGAGCCAAAGAGACAGAGAAGAGGAGAGACGTGGAGTGCCAAGGCTCCTCTGCCAGCTCCAGGCTGCGTGTTGTTGTTGTTTGGGGGGGGTCAAGATGAGCAGCCCGTGCCTGCTGCGTGCTGCCCCTATAAGCCAACCCCGGCTCAGAGAGGTCAAGATCAGCCTGAAGGCCAGCAGCAGGGAGAGCACAGCCATCCGGAGCGGTGGCGGAGGCACCAAGGAGGCTGCCAGCCGGCCCTATGCCCCGGCAGAGAAAGAGGCCCCTGTGCGGGTTGGCATGAGCAGCAGCAGGAGCAGGAGCACCCCGCCGGTCCACAGGGCCCAGAGCAAGAAGACGGCAAGGGGAAGCAGCAGCAAGCAGCAGCAGGAGCCTGAGCACCACCCACAGAGGAACGGCACCCTCCTGCATGTCCCGCTCTCTGTGGCGCCCGCGGGACTTTCCCCCTTCTCCTCATCCTCCTCCTCGTCCTCCTCTTGCACCCCCAGACGTCAACGGCCCTCTCACCCTCACCCTCCCCCCGCCCCCATCATCTCCTCCTCCTCCTCTTCCTCCTCGGCCAAGAGTATGAAGCGGGCGCGCTGGCTGAGTTACAGCACCTCCAACATCTGTTTCAACTCCATCCTGGAGGGACGCTTCAGGCAGTTGCAAGGTACAGGGGTCCTGATGGCAGAGCTGTGTGTGTTTGTGCATCTGTGTGTGTGTGTTTGAGAGAGAGTTTGTCCACCCTCTCCTGCCTCACAGATGAGAAAGGCAACACTTTTCCAATCATGCCCCTCCCTTCCCCAACTCGCATTTGTGTTTAGGCCAGGGATGGGATTGCAGGGAGGTTGGGCTGTGATGTGAGAAAGTGTGAGATTAGTCATCTTGTTGTGACAGCTTGAAAAAGACAGCAGCAAAAATGTCAGAGCTTCCATAGCGGTGGCCCTTTTATTTAACGTATTGAGTAATTTATTTATTTTCATGAAGCAGTGGCTCTGCCCCAATTGTTCACTGACTGGGCCTTGAATAATTCATAGGGAAACTTCTAAAAAGGTTGTGACGCTTTTCCCTCCAAAGCCATTCATTGCAGGTAGTATTATGTACTCCTAGGTGTTTCTATAAAATAGCAAACACATTCATCATTTTAACTTGTCACCTACTCTCTCTATGGCCCTTACCCTTCACAAAGTATTCAAAAGAACAAAGTGTCTTTCGCTCCTAACCTTTTTTTTTCTTGAATGATTGTGTTAGTGGTGTAAAAAAAAATAAAAAAATGAATTTCTCTGATGGTTTAACTTCTCCCTGCCTGTGTTATTAAGGTTTTAAGAGAGAGGTTTGCCGTCACTGTGGATTTTTGTTAGCCTTGCACTATGCTATCCAACTCCCTGATGACAGGAGTGCATTAGTGAGAGGAAGAAAATGGAGGAGACGATGCAGGAACAGAGAGGGAAACATGCTGTTTTTTTTTCTCTGCCTCTGCTAGATTTCAAGTATCGACTGATTCTGAAGACTGCAGAGACAACTGATACGTGAAGCGGTAAACTTTTGAAGCTTGCCCAAATCAAAGGGGTTGTTCGGAGCCAAGTGTATTGATCCGCCAATTGCATTTCATGAAATTTTATTTAGTTTTTATTTACCCACTATTAGGGGGTCTGGTCAGGACTGCAGTAGGATGAAGTTGGACAGAACAACAATAACAGGAAAACATAAGTAATAGATAGAGAACAAGAGGGAAAACAGTGTTTTGCATTTATTGATTTCAAGCATTTTCTTATGTCTCGGTCGTTCTTGTTTGTGTTGCAGGAAGAGTCTTTTTTTTACCATCTCGTCTCGTTTTTTTTTTTTTTTTTTTTGCTGACACATTGATCTTTAACCTTTAAGCTTTCCTCAGTTGCATCTGCACAGCTTTCCCTTCAAGTCTTTGTGTCCTTAATCTTCGCTGTTCAAATAGTCTATAGTCAAATAGTCTTGCCATTAGTTGGCCCTCACATTATTGTGAATATACGTTATTTATTTGTGCTTAAGCATGTGCTACTCTTGCATCATCTCAGTCATCATTAGTTAAAACACTGGTCTGTCTCGCTCTGTACAATGTTAGGAAAACGTGGACACTGAAATGTGCATTAATCTGATGCTCAGCAGCTGCAGAGTACAAGTTCATTTATCAAGGGCTGCAAACATGTCTTGGGGAGTTTCATTTACTTCTGGACAAGCCTGTAAATAAAGACATGGTATCATGGTTGCAGGGCAGGTAGCGCTGGCAGTGCCATGACTCAGGCATGTAGCAGGGTGCACAGGGACCACTGGGCCACATCCAGTAAGAGCTGACTGTGGGAAAATACGGATCAAGCTGTATACAGGGAAAATCCATCAGCATGAATAAGTCATGGGGCTTTCACTCGAGTCAAAGAGTGGATGAAAGATTACTAAGTAAAAGCATGTGAAACAGAGGAATGTTTAGTAATGCTTGTACTGATATACAGGAAGAAGAAGAAGAAGCCGGGAAGTTGGAAAAGGGAAGCAGCGCAGAAGTGACAAGAACCTGCCATAGTCCAGTCAGTGTGGGAAAAAAACTGCAATGAAAAGTGAAAAAAGTTGCATATATGACTGATATATGATATTTAATTTATGTAAAATTACACTATGACAGTGACAACTTCTGTTGCAACTCCACTAAGAACAACCAAACATTAAACATGCAGTAAAGTTGTGGTCAGCCTGTCGTGTGAACTGTTGCTGCTACTTTCCTATTTATGCCCTGTAGCTAAATGTGCAAGTCTCATTTGTCTTTTAAAAAAGCAAAGCAACCTTTCAGCTACAGCTCTGCCATAATATTAGTACCAATCCTACAATAAGTTCATAAAATAGAAGCTTTCATACACATATACTTTACCATCTTGGATAAGAAATCCTGCTTGTGCACAGCTTTGATACAAAACCGTACAGCAGTGTTTTTTTTTTAAAACTAGAAACATGTTCAAATTAAAATTAATTAAACACTGAATTCATAAGCAGTAATGTTCACCCTTGCTTGGTGGCTGAAGTTAGCTTAAGTTAGCAAACTTCACTTAGAAATAAATTACTGGTGTAACCGACACTGCTGAGTCAATTTCCTGACTCAGTAATGTAGCCGCTTTTGGGCAATTCTCTACTTAGGTTAGACTATGTTAAAAAAAAACAACATTTATATCAGTAAAGACAGCACAATCACCAGGAGACATGTTCCAATTCTTGCTTATAGCTATGTCCGTCCTGCCTTATTTTGATGTCTCTAAAGATAACAAACCCAAGGGTGTCTTTGTAAATGAGAGGAAATGCAACGTGTTATTATTCTGTTTCATACAATGGCAAAATGTATGATGACAAAGTAAATTCAGGACATTCAGCTGAGAAACTGTTTATATTAGGTGGTAATTCCCACTGGGCTACAGATATAAATAGTGAAACTTTAGGACAAATACCTCAGTATCAATATATGAAGAAATAATGAGAGAATAGCTGCTTTAAGGTGATTTGTAATGTGAATTCTGGTGACCAAAGAAATAATTCATTGTTAAATAAGCTCTGGAGTTTTATCACTTACCTGTAAAATAGCATTATAGACTTAAAAAAAGCAAAAGTTAACACACATCTTGATGTTAAGATAATAAAATCCTAGTTGATATTGAATCTCACATCACAGTATTAATATTATATGGACTTAATGCCAGGCTCTACAAACTCTACCTCTACAGACCTTAGTTTTCAGACAAACGCTGAAAGCCTTGTTCAGTAGTGAATGTACACAGAGCTGTTGTCACATTGAGCTTGTTGATCTACTCCTCTGGAGATGGTTTAGCAGGCTGCACACAGGCAACAACTGCCCTCTTGCACGCTCCCCCTCCCCTTCCCTCCCCGTCTTTCCTAAATGGCCAGGAGCATCAGCGTGCACTGTCTCCTCTCAAGGTCTCATGATGTGAGATGATACGAGGGAACCATGTGCATGTTACTCTCTCCGCTATGAAATCTACCCCAAATAGTTCAGAAAGGATTCACTACAGGTTTTATTGCACATATGAATGTCTTGTTTAAGCTTTTTTTTTGGTACTCTTGTTTCCAGCCCTGCTGACAGGTTATGATATGACCGTTTGTGCTAACCTGACGCTGACACCCCTAATGGAGCATTGAGTTATATGCATGTTTTAATTGTCATTACTTTTTCATGGTGTGGCTGTCCGTGTGGATGTAGTGGAGCAGTGCGTGCTGTTGTTCTGCTGAGGGGAGCAGAATGAAGCATGATTTATTTACTGTACTCTGCTGCACCATGTGTTTTACATACAATAAGCCATGATTTCTTCCCTTTGATGATGTTATGAATGGAGCTAAGGCTTTTTAGGTGCTTACTGGGTCATTTTGTGCAGTAGAGGAGATACTGTAGGTAATGTATCCTGCTCTATTTTCCTGGTTGGGTCTCTGGAGGCTAAACCTGAAAGCCTTCATCTTAGTCACTCTTGCCATTACTTTCTGTCTGATCTGTCTTGCCTTCTTTTTCTCCTCATCCTGGTTTACCTTTGCTCCAGTCTCCCTGTCTCCTCCTCTCTCCCCCTCTGTTTTACTTTCTCCTTCTTAACCTTTAATCTAATGTCTTCAACTTCTTCTCTCTGCCACCCTTTCCTTCCTCTTGCTTCTTCTTCTGTTCCACCTCTTCAGCTGCTCCCTGCCTGTTCTCCACAGTCTCAGGGTCTGAATCATTTATTACACAAGGCATTAAGGATGCAGTCCTTTGCACTCTGTAGTTTGCAGTCGTATTTGGGTTCAGGAATAAACAGGGCAGACTGTAGCAGGCAGACGGTGGGGAAGTCACATGGTGCAAGATGGGATGATGGCTGGGAGGAGGAGGTCTCATCACCAGCGGTTGACCTGATAAACTTAAAGAAGCTGTGTCTGTGTGTGTGTGTGTGAGTGTATCTGCAGGGAGTTGTGTGTGCAGTCAGGGTAACTGTAGCCGACATGCATTCATCATTTAGAAACATCTCACTGTTATATAATTTGTCCACCAGAAAGTTAATTTGTTTATAAAATGTCATATCGTCACCCTCTTAAAATATTTTTAATATTTTTCATTTTTTTACAATTTTTTTTTTCCCTAAATCATCTCCTCATGATGCTGGCCACCTCTGGTAAAATCGCCTACATCCTCAGTTAAACAGATCGTGCCATTCTACCCCTTTAGTATAATTGCCTATGTCAAGAGTGTGACTTTTTTAGTTTTAATTTGCCTAAGTTATTTAATTCTCTCATGTTCCATGTTTGACTGACCTTCTGGTTTGTATGTCTGTTGTTATAACTGTTTTGATTAAAACTGTTAGTAAATATCATATATTCAACACGTGGTTCAGTTTTTTGTGTTTCCTGAAAAATCTGAAAAAATGACTTAGGCAATTATTTTAAGAGGGTGACGATATGTATCTTTGTACATGTGACATTTTACTATTGTCCAATCATTATCTGCTTCACACCCCTCTCTCTCTGCCTCTGCTTCCTGTCTCTCTCTAGACTGTCAACTGTCAAAATAAAGACAAGTTTAAGTCATGCAGGTAGATTTTGGGCATTTTATGTGCTTGCTAAACACCACTCACACCACCCCCTTCTCCAGTCACATTAAGTGTATCACAGACAAAATAAACACAGCATTGTATATTCGGTCATGCTACCATATGGTCCCATCAAGACTGGTTTTATTTTTGCCGCTGAGTAGGAGGCACATCTGCCGTGCACCAAGATATGATTTAAAGTGTGAGTGCAAGCCCGGCAAGATGTGTCACCATGTAGGCAGTGCTCATCCTCCCAAAAAAAAACCCCTCTCCAAGTCTGCTGCTCGTGCTCTCTGCAGCTCTCTGACCTGCCATTCAGGCAGAACTGAAGTCCAGGAATTTTGGCATAAATTCTGTGCACCTACATTTAACTAAGACCTTGTGTTTATTTCTCTTTTTATATATGCAGTGTTATTACGCAGCACCACTTCTCTGTTTTATTCTGCTATGAGAGCAAGATAGTTAAAGGAAAGCTTTGCCTTTTCCTTTTGTGGTAAGTCATATCAGTAATGGTGTGGTTTAATGAAGAAAGCAGGAGTGACTGAAAAGGTCAAAACTGAGAGTTTCCAAGAAACTTCAGCATTTTAACGAGGTGATGTGTCACTGTAGTGGTTTTATTGATAGACATGCTGCTCTAGTCCTCAAACAGGGATTATTAGACTGGTCCAGATCTTTTAATGTGGCCTCATTTCAGTATCTCTCATTTGACAGCACAGTGACAGTCACTGAATAACTGATATTTTTGTTACTGATGGATGTGGATGATGATCTTTGAAGCAACTGTTAACATAACTCACAGTGTAGAGTTAGAATTGGGGATGTCCTGATTGCATTGTTTTGCTCTTTTAATATTGCGTATCTGCCAATCAATTTAAGAAAATATAGCTTGCATTTCATAATTCTTTTGATTGTGTTGTATAATATTTTGTGTCATGTGCTGCAGTATTCAGTATAATTTCTGTGCAGAGGAGTGTCAGTGTCGTGGCAGGAAGCTTTGGGCAGGAGTTAGACTGTCTCTGTTCATCTACAGTGTGAACAAAATCCTGAGGTTCAGAGGTAGTTTCTAAACGGGCAGCAGTGCCTATGAATTCTGGTTTACATGTGGAATATCACTCTCTGGGGTATTGCTCATATCTAAGCGTGATAGGGGGCCCTGCATTTCATAATTAGTCCATGGTTATGGAAATGATATTTCTTAGAGGTGGAGCTGATGTCAAGGTAGATATAATATTAGTGGGCAACTCAGATTAAATTAGTGGAACCAACAAATTATTTCTGAGTGGATGTTGCTGCAGACAAAGATCAGTTACCAATGTAGATAGCTGCTAATGTTTAGGCTGTATTTTCCATTAATAGCACTAAGGATTAATTTAACCAGTAAGATTTCTCTGTCTCTGGATCAGATTTCCGCAGACATATGCTGATATGCTGTAGCTCAGCCTGTACTGTAACTAAGCCTGTTTCTTCCTTCAATCTCCCACGCATCCACCTGTCTGGAGTACCCCTGTAAGACAGTAAATCCCTACCAGCTCCAGAGGTGCTGCTCTGTAGCTGTGAATATTTTCCATTATTCATGGAGCTCATGTTCTTTCTTAACTTTGTGCTCCGGTCAGATGAGCGTGAGGCAGTTCAGAAGAAGACCTTCACTAAATGGGTCAACTCAATCCTGTCCCGGGTTGGCTGTCGCATCTCTGACCTCTACTTGGACCTTCGGGACGGACGTATGCTCATTAAACTGCTGGAGGTGCTGTCCGGTGAACGACTGGTAAAAGACTTTCCTGTTAGACCTCACATTTTGTTATCTTTCCCTTTTATATTTCTTGCATTATTCCCAATCCTCTTATTATTCTCCTTCTCTCCTTTGCCTATTTTATTTTCTCCCTGTCTGCAGCCAAAACCCACCAAAGGCCGGATGCGTATCCACTGTTTGGAGAATGTGGACAAGGCTCTGCAGTTCCTTAAAGAGCAGAGGGTCCACCTGGAGAACATGGGTTCTCACGACATTGTCGATGGCAACCATCGCCTCATCCTCGGCCTTATCTGGACCATCATCCTGCGCTTCCAGGTAAACTTTGGACCCTGGTTCCGCTGAGAGCCTGCATTTATCTTTATTTCTTTCTACATCAGTTAAACAGGATGCTGTCATCAAAGCCTGATGATGTGTTATGAAGTGTTTTGTGGTTGTCATCAAAACACAAAACTGTTAAACTTTGCAGTATATATATAGTTACCATTCCCTCAATTATGTCCCTCATTATAGTGAGATAAAATAAGATAGGACTTTATTAATCCCTTGAGATGAAATCTGTAAGTTACACCAGTACAAGCAAGAGTACAAGTACAACAAAACAAAAGCATTAAATAAAGGCAATCAAAAACTGTCTAATTAGGACGTACAGTATGCATATGATATGATATGATTCATGCATTATGTAGGAAGCTGTGCAAATATACACTCAGCTGCTAGTTGATTTGTTTATTGGGTAGAATATATAGCAACATATTTTCTGTAATGCAATACATGGTACAGGAGTCAGGGCAAACACAGGTTAGGCCAGGGGTGTTGTAGTCATTATACAGCAGGATGAATACACCCATGAAGAAAATAAACCTTAACAAAAGTAGATCTCATTTTATGTTTGGATACTCTGACAGCAAAATCCAGTTTTTGCATCCAGCTACGTCACTGAGCTCTGTGACTGAATAAAGGGCTGAACCTCATGTTTGTGAACATGCAAATGAGAATCTTCAAATAACACGATCAGCTGGTCACATGTGCTGCCCAACCACAGATCACTTTGTTTGTGCTGCACGTGTGTCTATAAATACTGTATGAGTGAACTTTATTGTTACTATGCTAACACTGACTTAAGAGCACAGTTGTATATATAAAATCACAGTATGAGCTCTGCTTCATATGCATTGTTGCTTTAATTACATTATGGTTATGTTTTATTTGCATTTAATTGTGAATATAGTGAACAAGCTGCTGTGTTTAATAGATAAGTCTCTGATTGTTAATTTTTAGTCTCACTCAGGTCTGTATGCATGTAGCACAGAAACAGCAGCCAGGAGATGTTTTTGACTTTTTCCTTTTCCTCGGATGAGGTGCCTTCAGGTTATTATCTGCTGTTAAGAACATCACATCCACATCAGAACATGTCTGTTTGACTCTTTTATCTTCTTTGAAGGGGCAGATATTTATTTTTAATTTGACAGCAACACTGTTATTTTTAGACACGTTAGTTCAAACAATATGGCCTCCTGCATAATTCAGCCTTTTTTAAAGAAAAAAAAAACGAAACAGGAAAGAAAGGAATTTACTCGGTCCTGTCTGTATTTTTTCAGTCTGCATAAACCAAGGAGAACCAAAGCTGGCTAAATTTAGCCCTCTCTCAGGACCTGTCTCTCAGATCACATCACTGCTCTAATTATTGGCCCACTGTGTGGGAAAATAAGAACTTCAATAATTACCACCCTTCTTTCTATCAATTGGACTTTGGGTTTAGATTTGTGAGATTTCAGCTGCCTAATAACACTGAAGGTTTCTCACTTGAGATTAGTTTTGTTTTACACAAATAAAAACCTCCTGGTTTTACTTCAAGCTCTGATAAATGATGTATTTCAAAGGGATATTTGTGCCACTTTGCCAACACGTTCCCTGCTGGTGCATCCTATTAACGACATGTTACTATCAGTTAGGTTTTTGTTCTCAGCTGTGAGTTGTTGTTTGATTACAAACCTCACACAGTCATTAGTTAAGCTTCATTATTTACCATCCAGCTGTGCTTGTTGTTCTCCATCAGATCCAGGACATTATTGTGGAAACGGGCCAGGCAGACCAGAAGGAGACACGCTCAGCCAAGGACGCTCTTCTTTTGTGGTGTCAGATGAAAACTGCAGGGTAAGTGGGATGTGTGACCTTTAGCATAACCAAGCTGTTGTAAATATCCACTGGGAAATAGTGTGTGAAAGAGAATTCAGAGTTGTGCACAGCTGCAAAACTTTTAAGGGTTGAAAATGTTTTTTTGTGTGTGTGTGTGTGTGTGTTTGTCTGAGTGCAGCAACTCAAAACTTACTTTCTGTTTTATTCATTTAATTTGTTATGTAAAGCATCTTGGAGTATCTTGAAAAGAAAATGTATTATTATCATTATTATTTTTCAAGTTTTTAAAGTTAAAAATTGAATTGAATTTAATTTCAATTCTGAAATTCCAATGTGCAAACTCCCAAATTAGTCAAGTGCTCTTTATTTTTTTAGTGGTGGAAGAAGCACTCGCATCTTTACAGTGACAAGTAAAGGCCATACATTCAAAATTTTACTTGGATGAAAATACAAAAATATTAGCATCAATATATACTTAAAGTACAAAAAGGTAAAAGAACCTGGTTTGCAGAATCCACCTTTAAGAATTAAGTAAATCATAATTTATTTGTATATTTATATTTTATATTATTAACATGAATCTTCAAAATAACTAGTAACTAAAGTTATCAAAGAAATGTAGTAGAGTAAAAAGTACTCTAAGAATATTTGCCTCTGAGGGTCTCAGAAACCACTTCATCTGCTTGGGCCTCAAGCTACTTTAATAAGTGGTGCATTATTATGTGTTGAGAAGCAGAACAAATCCCAAACATTGATTTAAAACAGGAGCACCTCAGCAATGTCCCCAATGTTCAGTCGGTGACATCCCCTGGCTGTTGTTTTGCAGATATCCCAATGTCAACATCACAAACTTCACCACCAGCTGGAAAGACGGCATGGCCTTCAACGCTCTCATACACAAACACCGGTAAGGGGAGATGAATGACCAAATCCACTCTCACCAGCTCTGAAATGTAAACACACACCAAAACCCATCTGCTCAGTGTCTCTCCTGCTCATTCTCCTTCAACTCTTTCACCGTCTCATTGTCTTTTTTCTGCTTTTGCTCTCTCCGCATTTCTCTCCCAGGCCAGATCTGGTGGACTATAACACTCTAAAGAGGTCCAACCCGACCCACAACCTCCAGAACGCCTTCAATGTGGCGGAGCAGAAGCTTGGCGTGACCAAACTGTTAGACCCAGAAGGCGAGTGACTGACTGAGGCTGTGCCTTCATGTAGAAATAAATGTTTATGAGCATTAAGCCTGGTGGAAAAAAAGACCTCTGGACCAGTGATGCCTGCTGGCTTGGCTGTTACTGACTTGTCTTCCGTTTCCGTTTTTGTAGATGTGTTCACAGAGAACCCAGATGAGAAGTCCATTATCACGTACGTCGTGGCATTTTACCACTACTTCTCGAAGATGAAGCAGCTCGCTGTCGAGGGCAAGAGAGTTGGAAAGGTAAAATGGAAACACGATGCACGCTTGTTAATGTGAGTTTTTCTTGAGCCTTGTTTTTTCCTGATTGTCTTTGACCTCCTCCCTCAGGTTCTGGATCACGCCATCGAGACAGAGAAGATGATTGATAAGTACGAGACGCTTGCGTCAGACCTGCTGACGTGGATCGAGCAGACCATCATTGTGCTGAACAACCGAAAACTTGCCAACTCTCTGACTGGAGTCCAGCAGCAGCTTCAGGCCTTCAACACCTACCGCACTGTAGAGAAGCCGCCCAAGTGAGTCAAACCAGGACACCTCTCCTCATCCTAATGTCATCTATTCCATTAGTCCTGTATTTTTTACACCTTTAAGAGGAAAAGAAAACACAAAGCTCACATTTAATTAATCATATTAGCTAAGTTCAGTTACAATATTAAATAAACAGAAACAAGAAATAGCAAACAAAATATCCCCCACAGAGTATTAATAGTGGGAGCTGTAAGTAATGTAATCAATTCTATTGTGTTCTGTTCTTTTTTGTTGAGGTTTTCACATTCAATCCATTTAATATCTGCTCATACACAGAGTTTAAACATAATTCAAAACCAGTCACTCGTTTCATTTGCGGTAAATTATGGAACACCTCTCATTTAATTAAACATTTTTCTCATTATCTTGTGGTTTTTCTGTTCATTTCCATTTTTGTAATTCTGCCACTGCAGAGTCTCTTGTGGCTAAAGTTTACCTTTTTGTGCAACTTGCGTTTGTAACACACAAACTTCTTTCAGGTTTCAGGAGAAGGGTAACCTCGAAGTGCTGCTGTTCACCATCCAGAGTCGCATGAGGGCCAACAACCAGAGGGTCTACACGCCTAAAGAGGGAGCCCTGGTTGCAGATATCAATAGGGTGAGAACGAAATAGAAACAACATGGTGTTTTATTAAAAAAAAAAAATGTCTCTAGCTGTCACCCCAGTATTCACTACTGGGAAGATTGTCTGTACAAAAGCTCAGACATACAACACGACTCAGTTACTGGAACAAATTTAATTCATTTAGCAGAGTACAGTCCTGAGGCAACAATTAAACTACAAATGAATTGAATTATACTCATAATACTATAGACTAATTCACTGAACTATATAATAAATAGAAATAGAAAAGAAAACAGTCTGACAGTAGTGCAGGCTGAAAGAAAAAATGTCTCAAAAGAAATAATATAAAACTAACATCTGAATGACACAGGCAGGGTTGGGATCTGGGACCAGTGTTTTTAACATTTTGTTTGACATTTCATTGACCAAATGATTAATCAAAAATAAATGAAAAGAATAATTCAGAGATAAATCAATCAAAAATAATGGTTTGTTACATTCATATACAATAATTTTATCACTATTATGATGACTTACTAGCAAAAACTGCAAACGCTAATGATCCATCTCATCATCTGCGCGCAGGCCTGGGAGCGTCTGGAAAGGGCGGAGCATGAACGGGAACGTGTCCTGAGAGACGAGCTGATCAGACAGGAGAAGCTGGAACAGATGGCGAGAAGATTTGACAGGAAGGCCGCCATGAGGGAGACCTGGCTCCTGGAGAACCAGAAGCTGGTGGCCCAGGTAAACCAACCACAAAACTGTGGATATTAACATGTGTTCTGAGGTCCCTGGCGAAAAAGATCTTGAGCTCAGTGTGACTGCAGAGTAAAAATAAATACATAGATTTTTATTCTCATTCCTCATTAATTGAAACAGCAGGTTGTTTGTACAACTGATTATTGTTAATGGGAGGTAAACAGCAGAAACAGATTGCCTCAAAAACATGATGATGAGATGACACCAAAGTAAAACTAGCAACTTTCTGAGCAGCAAAAGTTTCAGAAGAAGTGGAAAAGAAACATTTGTTTGTTCATTAAGAGGTGGCTGTTAAAAACAGTGGATGAAGATATATTAAAATCCTCACTGTAAAGTAAAAGTACAAGCAAAAATCCTATGTTCATATCTTTTCTTGAGTAACTGTAGAAGTATGCTGCATAGTCTTATTTACAACTCTCTGCTCTCTCCTCCGCAGGATAACTTTGGTTGCGACCTACCGGCTGTGGAGGCAGCGAAGAAGAAGCATGATGCCATCGAAACAGACATTGCTGCGTACTCAGAACGTGTTCAGGCCTTGGTGGACATCTCAAAGGAGCTGGAGTCGGAGCGTTACCACGACGCCAAACGCATCGATGCACGGAAAGACAACATCCTGCGTCTCTGGGACTACCTGCCAGCAGCTGTTGAACGCTCGTAGGGGGCGTCTGGACAAGAACCTGACCCTGCAGAGGATCTTCCAGGAGATGCTGCACATCATCAACTGGATGGATGACATGAAGGTACAGAGCAGGAAACAATATTCATAAACCAATACCCTTATGTTTTCCACAGCCTAAACTGATCACATTGTTTAATTCTGTCCTTAGGCTCGGCTGTGGTCTCCAGACTTTGGGAAACACTTGTTGGAAGTGGAAGACTTGTTACAGAAACATGCTTTGGTAGAGAACGACATTGCTCTGCAGGCGGAGAGTGTACACAACGCCAGTGCTGCTGCTCTCAAGTTTGCAAATGGAGATAGTGAGTGCAGAGGCTCATGTTGCCCCAGAGCAAAACTATTTATTGTGTATGTGCTGGTTTTATTGGGGATGATGACACTACATGGAGGACAGGCCATGGACTTAAACTAAGGCTGGGTCTCAGATCTCAATACTTTGAGTACTGGCTGAAATGTGTCAGTAGGATCGAGTACAGTGAACTGTCAAGTAGAAAGTCAGCATCAAATATGTTGTCCCCTCTTGTTTACATATTTTTTGATCAGTAATACCTTCTGTTTTATTTTGTACATTTATTTTTGGATCATTTGGTGAATTTATTTTTATACTTTGACAAAGACTATAGCATCCCAGAACCTGAGAAGACTTAATCAATTAGAGAAAATTAAATACACAGAATGTAATGCTTATGTTTATTTTTTTTATCAGGTTATAAGCCATGTGATCCCCAGGTGATCAGGGACAGGGTACAGCACCTGGACCTGTGCTACCAGGATCTTTGCGCCCTGGCAGCCCAGCGAAGGGCTCGCTTGGAGCAGTCCCGTCTCTTCTGGAACTTCATGCGGGAGGTGAAGGAGCTGGAGAGTTGGATCAGGGAGAAGGAGCACATTTTCTCCTCCCTGGATTATGGCAAGGACCTGACGAGCGTGCTGGTGCTCCAGAGCAAACACAGCGCCTTCGAGGACGAGCTTGGAGCCCGTCGCGCCAACCTTGAACAGGTCCTCGCAGAGGGACAGAAGATGATCCAGCAGCAGTTTAAATCCCCGGAGGTTCAAGAACACATGGATGACATCAGGAGGCAGTGGCAGCAGCTGGAAGAACTGGCGGCATTTCGGAAACAGAACCTGCAGGACACTCAGAGGTTCTTCCAGTTTCAGGGAGATGCTGATGAACTCAAGGCTTGGCTGCTGGACGCCAAGAGGCAGATGAGCAGTGATGATGTAGGTCACGATGAGTACACCACGCAGCGGCTGTTCAAGAGGCACAATGACCTGAGGAATGAGGCAATCAAGAACGGAGCCACGATTGACACTCTATCGAAACAGGCAAATGCGCTGCCAGAGGAGCTACAAAACACCCCTGATATCCAGAGACGTCTCAAAGAAATCAAGGACCTGTACATGGAGCTCATGTCTCTGGCTGACCTGAGGCAGAAGAAGCTCGATGACACCATGGCTTTGTACACCATCTTCAGCGAGACAGACGCTTGTGAGCTCTGGATGGGCCAGAAGGAGACGTGGTTGGTGGGCTTGGAAGTGCCAGAGAAGCTGGAGGATCTGGAAGTGGTACAGAATAGGTACGATGAACAAATCATGTTATTATGCACTGTGATTAATGAAAATCTGGAAACAATAATGCTTCAAAATTCATGTTTGTTTTTATCTAATCTAATATTTTTTTTTATTTAATCTAACACTTTTCCTCATTACAGGTTGAGCATTCTAGCTCAGGATATGGCAAACGTTCAGTCGAGAGTTGATGACGTCAACAAAGCTGTGAAACAGCTTGAGGACAGCAGACACCCTCGCACCAAGGAGGTCAAGGAATGTCAGACACGACTGAATAAGAGGTGATTTACATATATTATCTGTAGATTTCTATGTGTGTATTTAAGTTTACTGTTCATCTGTGTGTCAGCATTTCTGATAAATTATTTAGTGACACAAAGGTAATATTTTTAGCTTTTCCCTGAGGCATAAAAAAGTTCTGAATAATTATAGGTAGTATAGAGACAGTGTTCATTTACTGCACTTCCAATTAAATCTGACAAACTGCTAGCAAGTTGGACATGTAGAAATGTGACTTTTGTCTACAGGAAAGCATACAAGTTAGCATATATGTAGGATTAAGTTTCCAGTAACAATTTATCAATGATTCTCTCTCAGGTGGGAAGCCTTCAAGGCCATGGTGGAGGATATAAAGAGGAAAGTGGATTCTGCTGTTAGTCTGAACAACTATGGGCTGGAGTGTGACGAGACAGGGGCCTGGATCAAAGATAAGACACGGGTGATTGAGTCCACGCAGGACTTGGGCAATGACCTGGCAGCTGTCATCACCATCCAGAGGAAACTGTATGGCATGGAGAGAGATTTAGCCGCCATCGAAACCAAGCTCAACTTCCTGAGGAAAGAAGCCGACCAGCTGGCAAAGGATCACCCAGAGAATGCAGCCGACATCTTGGCCCGCAGAGGAGAGCTGGACGCGGCCTGGGACACACTAAAAAAGACCCTGAAGGACAGAGAGGACTCTCTGGGCGAGGTCAGCAAGTTACAGACCTTCCTCCAAGACATGGACGACTTCCAGTCATGGCTTTTTAAGACCCAGAAGGCCGTGGCATCAGAGGAAATGCCCGCTACACTGCCGGAGGCCGAGGAACAGCTCAGCCTTCACGACGCAGTGCGTGAAGACATAAACAACCACGAAGAGGACTATCACCGTGTGAGGGACACCGGTGTTCAGGTCACGCAGGGTCAGGAGGACGATCCTCAGTACCAGGAGCTGGAGCAGAGGCTGAAAGGCATGGATCGCGGTTGGTACGAACTGCAGAAGATGTGGGACAATCGCAAGAACCTCCTGGACCAGGGTCTGGGCTTCCAGCAGTTCATGAGGGATAGCAAGGCTGTAGAGGCCATCCTCAACAACCAGGTACTGTACTGCATCTGTATTTAGAGTAGGAGATTCTAACTTGTCTCTCTAAGCTAGGGTTAGCTTGTTAATTAAGGGGTTAGTGATGCTACCGGTACTTGTGGAATGGAAGAATGCAGCGTGGTCAGTTCCCATACTGCATGTTTGTCATATAATGCAATCAGTTGCTTGTGTGTTGTAAGGCTGCTTGTCTTTGTCTTTTTCATTTTAGTTGTTTTTTTTTCTGACATGATGTTGGCTGCTTTGTTGCAGGAGTACACCTTGGCCCACATAGACAAACCCGACACGTTGGCCGGGGCAGAGAAAGCTTTGAAGAAGCATGAGGACTTTGTGAGCACCATGGAGGCCAATGAGGACAAGATTGACGGCACTCTGCAGGCCGGACAGCGGCTGGTGGACAGTAACAATCTGTACTCTGGGAAAATTCAGGAGAAAATGGACTCCATTCAAGACAGGTTAGTTGTCACGTTGTCTGGCTAATGTGATTGCAAGTGTTGTCAGAATGATCTTGATCCTTTAGAGCAATCTTTGGCATAATTTCAATCATGTTTAGTATTGATCATGAACAGATCTTGACTTAGATGGGTCTTTCTTTGTTTCTTTTCCACAATCACCATCATTTTTCAAACCATTCATAGAGGATGTGAATAATTATTTTTTATCCTACAACCTTGGGCCAGTATTAATCAAAGTTCCAGTGTAAAAATGACACCTACAAATGTTCTAAAGAGCCATTTTAAGAGTAAGAAAATTATTAACAGAGCGTGAAGAATAAGACACATTTATCAAGCGTCTTTTACTTGTACAGTGAAGTGTAAGAGTGAAATTTAAAAGCAACACACAAGTCATCTGATGATTAATCACATTTTTGTACTGGCAGAAGGAGTAGCCAATCACAGACAAGGATTTATCCTACAGCTCCGCCTCTGTTGCAGTAAAGGTCATTTTATTTGTGTGAAATCATCAATGTCCCCAGTAGATGAGAAACTGCTAAATGAGTGCAGACGTAAAGATGCATGAAAAATGTAAATGTAACTTATTCTGTTTCTGAAAAAAAAACAGTAACATGTAACAACTTTAAAATCAAATACAAATAATGGGTTAACATATGACTATCATGATCAGTCAGTTGGTCTTTATGTGTTTAGCACCTTTCATACAGGTTAGTGTACAAGTGCTTTACAGATGAATGACAAGCTGAGAGCAGAACAATAAACAATAAAACAGTTTGAGACATAAGAAATAAAAATGATGGAATTAATGATAAAACCATTGAAACACATGAAAAATATATTTCAACTGATAAAACAGATAAAAGACAAAACTAATAAAACAGATAAGAAGAAGTAAAACATGTCTAACATGGATACAATATTCTAATTTGTTAAATAAATTCAATATTGGTTATAAAACAAAATCTAAATCTAATCAAAATCAAGGCTGAAGAGGTAGATTTTAAGTTTACTGTTAACAAAATCAACACTTTAAGCTGCTTATTTTCCCTCCAAACAAAACCTGTATTCATATGTGCTTACCTCTGTTTTTTCACTGCAGTCAAGCTGGTATCTACTCTTAACCAAGTTAAGACACCTGGGTTTTTATTTTTATCATCACTTACAGTTGACATTTCACTTTCAGTGGTTTGATAAATACTCTACAGGCTCTGTTCTTATGAGAAAACCAGATCTGGTCATTCTAACTCATTTTTCTTCAGAGTTTCAAGCAGCTCACCAGTGAAACAGCTTTCTTATCACTGTAACATTAATGTCAGCAAGAGGCAGCTTTTCCCATTAACTCCCACAATTCACTTGGTAGACAGGCGCCCGCAATAATGGATATTGATCTTAAAGTGAGCGTGATGGTGTAGCAGAGAAACAGATGACTGTTCTGGATTATTTGTCTGTGTGGAGGAGGAGCTTGTATGGTTCCACTCGTTGCATCTTGTTTGTCTGAGTTATGTCACTGAGGGGAGGTGTTGGAGAAAAAACGCTTAAGGCGGCAGTTGTATTTTTAATGTATATATTTCCTTGGTTTTATGTTTGACCTTCAGGCATGACAAGAATAAAAGAAGAGCCCAGGAGGTGTCCGAAAAGCTCAGAGATAACCGTGACCTGCAGCACTTCCTGCAAAACACTCAAGATGTGAGTTCACCATCAGTTTACTGTTCATGCAATCACTGGGCAACATCAATTAATACATTAATTATTAGCTTAATTATTCCCTCACTGAGACTTGACATCACATTCTTTTTATCTCATGATTATTACAGTCAATTTGCCAAACACTGTGTTTTGTTTATTAGAACACAGCAGAACTTGATGATACCTTCTTAGGCTAAATTTGTATCTTCCCTATTTGGGATACAGGTCCCATCTGGCTAATTGCTAAATGCTCTGTTTTCAAAAGATAAAGAAGTAAATCCTGCTTGCATAAAGTCACCTCTGCACAAACTTTAAAATACTGATGTTTAGTTGACTTTCCAAAGTATTGTAGTTATTCTTGGATGGATTCTAGCTGCTCAGTTTCCTACACTGGAGACCAGGCTTTGAATCTACTTTGCTTCCTCCATTCCTTTCTCTGTACAGCTGACTCTGTGGATCAACGAGAAGATGCTGACAGCTCAGGACATGTCGTACGACGAGGCCAGGAACCTCCACAGCAAGTGGCTAAAACATCAGGCCTTCATGGCTGAGCTGGCCTCCAACAAGGACTGGCTCAACAAAGTAGACCAGGTCTGTAAGAACTGTGTGGTTTTAGGAGTATCTTCTTACCTACAGGACTATTGTGATGTCTGTATAGCTGCCCTTTGTCTTTAAAGTGGCTTTTAACAGCTAATTTAACAACTAATTAATGCTTATTGTTTATCTACACAATGCATACTGCTGCTATTAGAGTATTTAAATAATACAGGAAATTATTAGATATCAATTAGGATCTGAATGAGGTCCTATGTATTTAGTATTTAGCAGTATTACTTAAATGGTTGGTTCACCCAAAATAACTACAGCAAAACAATCACTAATGTTAACTACACAGCAACACAAAGATTTAAAGACTCAGATATTTTATTTGTGACATGCAGAGTAGCAGTGTAATATTTTCCCCCAGTGTTTTCAACAACATCCTCCTCTCCTGTTTCTGTGGATACAGGAAGGTCAGCAGCTCATGGAGTCCAAACCTGAGTTTGAGCCCATTGTGAAGGAGCGTCTCGCCAAGCTCCACGAGCTGTGGGACAAACTGGAGTCCACCACCCAGGAGAAGGCCCGGCTGCTGTTTGACGCCAACCGCTCCGAGCTTTTCGACCAGAGCCTGACCGACATGAAGAAGTGGCTCCGTGAGCTGCAGCAGCAGCTGCAGAGCGGAGATGAGGATATTAAAGACCTGACGAATGCCAACATCCTGCTCAAGAAGCATCAGGTCTGTGTCTTGGTAACTGTATAAAATTTTGGTTTGTTTGCTTTCTGTGACTGCAGTTCCTCTGGATACGTGCAGATCTTAATAAAATCTCACCATGGGAGTGAATACATTATAGTTTTAGTTTTAGCGTATGTGATTGCTTAGGATTAACTTTGTGTGAATGAGCATCTGTGCTGGATCTGTGTTTGTGTTTACAGTTTACATCTGAACACAACAAACAAAAATTTTAGTGTGAAAAAATATCATACTTGGCAGAAAGATAAGCAGCAAAACTTATATTAAATTATGATACAGTCACTGTCGTACTGGTAAAACTTTCATGAAAGCAGAAGCTGAAAACAGCGGCTTAGCTCAGTTTCACACATGAAAAGGCAAGACAAACTAACTTTGGGTGAGTTTACCCTCCACTACAACCTGATTAGTCATTCTGAAAGGCTATTAATCTTTTTTTCTCTAATCATATCTCCCTACGCCAGATGACGGAGAACCAGGTGCGTGACCGGGCGAGGGAGCTGGAGGAGCTCCAGGAGGCCGTCAGGCAGCACGGTGGAGGCAGAGAGGACCAGCCGGAGCTGGAGGCAGAGACTCAGGCCCTGCAGAGGGACTTCCAGCAGCTCCTCACACCACTGGCCCAGCGCAAGGGCAAGGTGGAGGCCGCCAAGGCTGTCCATCAGTTCTACAGAGACCTGGCCGATGAGCTTGTAAGCATGGATTCAATTTCAGAGCAAAATTAAAGTGTCGGAACTCCCTGCTCTCACAAATGATTGATAGCACAAAATTAGAATAAAGGGAGATAGATTTGAAAGGAGCTGGATTAACGTTAGCTTTTGAATGACAGAAAGATAACACCTTTTTGGATTAAAATTTTAGAAATACTGAAGCCTGAACTTCAAGGGGTGTTTTTATTCTCCCCCATTTGATAACTTATTAATTTGGAAATGAAGTTTTCAATTATAGTATGTACACTCAGTGTGTGAGATAGTAAGACCACGGGCTCTCTCCATGAAATTGACTCTCCAGTTGAATCTGGGTAAAAGCTTTAATCCCTTATTGGTTACACTACATAAATCCACTTCAGTCAGGTGGAGGAGACAGTTTAAAGAAGATTTTTAGTTTGAGCTGTGAACGAGACATTTTGTAAAGGGGTAAAATTTCAGTATAATTGAGATGGTCCTTTTTTTATACTGTGTTATACTAATGTTAATCTGTGAGGCTGTTTTCTCAAAAGAGACCAGTGTCTACTTTTTCCTTTCTCTATTCATAATCTCCCTTTTCTTCTCCATCTTGTTCTCCTTTCTCTCTCAGCTCTGGATAGAGGAGAGGATGCCCCTGGCAATGTCAGAAGAGCATGGCCACAATCTGCAAACTGTGCAAATGCTGCTGAAGAAGAACCAGGTAGGGATTTCTCTGTAGTAAAAAGAAGGGGAAAAAGTTGTGGTGAACTGTGAATTGCAACTTTTAGTGCTGGATTTAATTTGTCAAAACAGTGAAAACTGAATACATTTTTGTTTACCGTACAAGATACCAATACAATTTATGTTTCTATATATTACAAAAGTCTATTTGAGTTGTCAGAGAACTCCTTTAACAGTTACAGAGGGATTACATCACATCATATAGTCTCTGTGTCGTTACTGGACGCTCGCTGTCTCGTTTTCTGTCCATCAGACATTGCAGAGGGAGATCGAGGGCCACCAGCCTCGTGTGGACGAAGTACTGGAGCGAGGAAGGAGGATGGCGGCGGCCGCCAGTGCCGAGGGCAGGTTGGAGGCAGAGCGAATCACAAACCAACTGAGGGAGCTGGAGGACGCGTGGGCCCGGCTGCAGGATGAGATGGCCAAGCGCCGGGAGCGGCTGGCCAGCTCCAACTTGGCCCAGCAGTACTACAACGACGCGGACGAAGCCGAGGCCTGGATCGGAGAGCAGGAGCTTTACATGATCGCTGATGAAAAGGCCAAGGTGAGGGGCAGGAACAGAACCGTGCGTGAGAGACATGGAAGCAGGCTGATTAACTCAGGGAAGTGGCCGCAGATGTCTGAAAACAGATCTTATTATCAAAATCAAAACCAGGCATATCATGTTGTGCAAATAACAAGTAGCACCGCATGCATTAACATGATTACATGGTTGGGTTTTTCCATCAATTAAGATGATACGCTTTTTATAAGTGGCAGCCTCTATTAAGAGCTCATTTGGAGTATTTTGTTTTGCTTTGATGTGTAACCTTCTGTCCCCTTTTTCGCATAATTATCTTGCTGTTTTTCTTCCTCACCCTCCTCTTCTTACATCCCTCCAGGACGAGCAAAGTGCCATGTTGATGCTGAAGCGCCACATGATCCTTAAGCAGGCGGTGGATGACTACGCTGACTCCATTCAGAAGCTGGCTGACCGCGCCCAAAAGATGTTTGCAGAGGACCATCCTGATGGGTGTGTGTTGTTTTTTAAATTTGATGTACACACTGAAAAAACAATGTCTGAACTCACTGCAAAGATGCCAATTCCCTCTTGTTGTTCCAGTCAGGTGTGGTATAGGTTGATAAGAGAGACAAGCATGTAAAGTGTGATAATTCCTGTGTCCTAATCACACGCCTCATCTAGAGTAAACCTGAATCCAATCTCTGTGCCCCTTTTCTCATTTTCTCCATCTTCCCCACATCTCGTCACCCTCCACCCTCTGCCTTTACCTCGTCTGCAGTGAGGACATCATCAGGCGACAGGGCCAGGTGGATAAGCAGTACGCGGGGCTGAAGGAGCTGGCGGAGGACCGCAGGAAGAAGTTGGATCACACTTACCACCATTTCCTGCTCAGCCGCGAAGTGGAGGACCTGGAGCACTGGATCGCAGAGAGGGACGTGGTGGCCTCCTCTCAGGAGATGGGCCAGGACCTGGATCACGTCACGGTATTACACACACACACATACACACACACACACACACACACACACACACACACACACACATAATTGAAAAACATTAACAATGCACATACAGGAGACGTGTTCAGATCCATTTTTAGGTGCACCCATTTCATGCTCAGTCTAATTTTGATCAGATAACTATGGTTGCTTAGCTAGAATTTCTGCATTTAAGAAACTGAAAAATCAAAACTAAGAAGCAAATGATAAAAGCATCTCATAAACAACAGGAGAGAACCACCAGATGCTTTTGCTGCATAATTTCTATTTAAGTCAAAAAAAGGTTTGTGCTGCCATATGTGTTGCCAACTTGCTTATTGTCTTGTGCAGCCATAGATCTAAAAGGAAAATCAACTTTCAAACTAAAAAAATACAAATTCAGAATTTTTTGTTACCTGTTTTTGCTTTTAAAACATATTTTTACTTTTTCCTCCAGCTTCTGAGGGATAAATTTAGAGAGTTTGCACGGGAGACAGGGATGGTGGGACAAGAGCGAGTGGACATGGTCAACCAGACGATTGATGAGCTGATTGAAGCCGGCCACAGCGAGGCTGCCACCCTGGCAGAGTGGAAGGACAGCATCAATGACAGCTGGGCCGATCTGCTGGAGCTCATCGACACTCGTGCTCAGCTACTCACAGCCTCTTATGACCTGCTGAAGTAAGGAAAACAGTATTGACGTACCAGACCATGAGCACCAAGACAACCAGTTATCTGGACTGATGCTATTAGTTTTTTATGTCTAATCCTGTAATGAAACATAACATCTCTTAAACAAGTTAGAATGGTTTTGATATCTGGGGTATTTGTGCTGCAGAATGACTAATGACATCAAACCAGAAAACATCTGGATGCAATAAGAATGTCACAAAGAATTTAACTTGTACATGACAACTACATTGATTACAGTAAGCAGGATGATAAATGTGATGATAATACACCCAGAGCCAAAGATAGTGAGAGATTGATCTGTTTCTCTAAGGTACTTTGATGATGGGAAGGAGTTGGTGGCTCAGATCCACGACAAGCAGAACGAGCTGCCTGATGACGTGGGAGAGGACTTCAGCAAGGCCGAGTCTTTCCACAGAATGCACGCTGCCTTTGAGAGAGACATCACCGCTCTAGGCAAACAGGTACAACACAGGGGATCGGCCTTTTCTGCTCTGAGGGAGCGCAGCAGGCAGCGGCCAAGGGGCAAACTTTGATGATTCATATCTAGAGTGCTGCAATATTTAGGCAACTAGAAAAGTTTTCTTTAGGTGTGAGAAGCTAGAAATGGGCTGTCCTGTACAGGGATTCTTACATTTCAGTCAGCATCTCAAGCTGAGGGATGAAAAACAAATTCTATAGATTATAAGAATGAAAGCTGCAGTAATCAGTATTTTTATATTAACAGTGGGTCAAATTAATAAATGGAATGGGGATGGGATCAATCTTGGGGACCACTTTGCAATTAACAGTTTCCTCAGGTCATTGTTTTGATTTTTACTGTTTTGGTTTCCTCATTTGCTGTTCTTAACCATGAAGAACAGCTTTGTCGTTGTAGTTCTCTAAACCCTAACCCTACCCTGTACTCTACCTGCCCAGCACTTAACACCAGACAGACAAAGCCAGTGACTAGCTCAACTAGGTGGAGCATTTAGCAGCTATATAGCTAGATATTTCCCTCAGGAGTTGTTGAACAAAGCAGCGGCAAAAGGAGAATAAATTTTGGACTTCCACTCACCATATATCCAATTAATGCTAATGCTGGATGTGGGAATAGGCAACTGTTAACAATGCTTACATGTTAGCCATAGCTTTATAAGAAAAGAATGCATCAAAGTTGTGTTTAGAGCTTCCACTGCCCCAATGTGGTTGAAAACAAGCACAAAAAAAAAATCAATTGCAATAAAATAAAACGTGAGCATGGACATTAGCAAAATAATGGTCAAAGCCCCTGTGCCTCTGTTCTCATCATTGAAATGAGTAAATACAGGACAAATATTTACCAGTTACTTTCATCCTATGATGTAAGCGATTTTATTTTAATAATTTACCTCATTGATTTAACTCCTACTTCTTCTTCCTCCAGGTTCAACAGTTCCAGGAGACAGCTTCAAGGCTTCATGCCCAGTACGCAGGGGAAAGGGCAGACGCCATCCAGGCCACAGAGCGAGAGGTGGTGGAAGCCTGGAAGGGTCTGCTGGAAGCCTGCGACGGCCGCAGGGCGAGACTGGTGGACACAGCTGAGAAGTTCCGCTTCTTCACCATGGTTCGAGACCTGATGGCCTGGATGGAGAGCATCATCAAGCAGATAGAGACTCAGGAGAAACCCAGGTACTTCTACACACTACGTACTTCTAATGAAGTAAAATATCAACATTGATTTGGAAATTGTAAATTGCAGAGAGGCTCAGTAGTCAGTAAAAAATGTCCACATTTTTGCGTGAGAAGAGGAGAAAAATACCCCAAAACACAGCCTCTCCTGAGTTAAATCAGTTATTAGGCAAGGTAAGTTTATTTACGTAACACTATTTATATATGAGGCAATTCAAAGCGCTTTAAAGTGGTGTTGAAATACATTAGAAATAAGACATTAAGAAGACATTAAAATTGCATTTAAAAGATAATAAAATTAAAAACATTCAATGTAAGACATTAAGAAGACATTAAAATTGCATTTAAAAGACATTAAAATTAAAAACTTTAAAATAAGACATTAAGAAAGCATTAAAATTGCATTTAAAAGACAACAGAAACAGAAACAGCAAAAACCAGCGAATAGTTTAAGAATATTCCTGTATAGGATATGCAGCACAGAACAGAACAATCTGCAAGAGGCTGCATTTTTGGAGACCTGATCCAAACCAGTTTGATGTAACCGATGAATAATTGTGTTACTTTTTAATTCTAATTATTTATTTATTTTTTTTGTTGGGCTTACTTTAAGATTGATCATTTCAGGTGGTACTAGATAAAGGACATGGTCAACCTGGTTATTAATGTTGCAGTTCTAGTTCTTACCAACAGAGGTAGATAAACTTCATGCATTACCTGTTATCGCTTTATAACCCTTCCTCCTCTGCATTAGGGATGTCTCATCTGTGGAGCTCCTGCAGAAGTACCACCAGGGGATCCGCTCAGAGGTTGAAGCTAGGGGAGCCAAATTCACAGACTGCACAGACCTTGGGAAGGCCCTGCTGACACGCAAGCACCGAGACTCTGCTGAGGTGAGCCTTCAGCAGCAGAGACAGCTTCTTTTTCATCCTCAGCTGGGCCTCAAATTGCTGCTTTCATTAGATTTAATTACTTTTCTGGGAGTGATTGTTCTTGTCTGACACAATGGAACCAATTGGATTGCCGCGAAAGAAAAAATTCCACTCATCTTACACTCATCGGGGAGACTATAAAGCAAACACTAATTAGAAATAGAAAAACCAAAAGAATTTAAATGAGCAATTGACCCCGGCCTGAATTTAACGTTCGGTTAATTACTTTACAATACAAATTCTTAGAGGATAATAGCTAGTCTTGGGGCTGAGTTGCTTAATAATGCTGATATGTAACCGCGACTGTCTAACTGCTTGTGTCCAGATCAAAGAGAAGCTGGTGCAGCTGATCGAGAAGAGGAAGGAAATGATGTTCAAGTGGAACGACAGATGGGACTGGCTCAGACTCTGTGAGTAAAATGACCCTTACTGTGCCTTACTGGTTCATACTCAAACCTGAACACAAATCCTGTACATACATTATTCTGCTACTTTAAATGCTAAATTGTCATAGTTGCTCTTGCAGGTGAAAGAGTGGCTTTTGTTGCTTTTTTTTTTTTTTTTTTTTTACAAATAGTTACAAATAGTTTGAGATAAAAACAGGTGTGTTAACTGTATTTTTGTACAATTAAAAAAATCTGACCAACTCCCTCATCTCAAATTATTTTAAATTATTGGAAGTCTTCACTTAAAAATCTTTCAAATTCCACTTTATTTTATAAATTATCATAATTAACTATTTAATTTATACAAATTTACATCTGGAGGAAATTTTTTAAAAATATTATGGTAAGAGGGACCACTGCAGAAAAAGTGGATTGTAATATTCTAAAATGTCTCACTTTACACAAATGTCCTCTGTTTTCCAAATCAAGTCACTTTTTAAACATGTCATAATTTTGTAAAAATGTTCCAAAAAAAAAAAAAAAAGATGTCTTCACCTTCTTTTTTGACACATAATACATTTCCCAGACCATAAACCTAAACTTAACGTAACTAAATTTAATCTGAACCATAAACCACTAATGGCCAAGTTTTTGAAAAGCTAAATGATTAATTTTTAAAATGGTGACACTGCAAGATTAAAACTGCAGTTTAAAAACTTACATAATGACGCCCTTGTCTTCATTACATCCAGTGCTGGAGGTGTGTCAGTTTGCCCGGGACGCCTCTGTGGCAGAGGCCTGGCTGATCGCCCAGGAGCCCTACGTGACCAGTAAAGACCTGGGCCACACCGTGGACGAGGTTGAGAAACTTCTCAAGAGGCACGAGGCCTTTGAGAAATCCACCGCCACTTGGGAGGAGCGCTTCTCTGCACTGGAACGCCTCACTACAGTATGGAGAAATCTTAGAGATTAATCACGATAATTTGATTACAAACACATGAATCATGACCCTGCAGCTGCTGAGAAACACAGGATGAACACTATGGTCTCAGTCAGAAACATACTGATTGGGAAATCTTACATGACGGGTTAATAACAACCTGTTTTTACCCTTAAGTAACTTTAAGATTGTTAAAAACATTTTATTCCACCCTGTCAGTATAATTTATGTATCATCTTGTTCCAGCTCCTCATTGAAGCTACACATTTACACTGAGTGAAATATTTAAACTCATGTTTTTTATTGCTGCACCAGATGTCCTGTGGATCATTTTATACACATTTCCATCCACTAGAATTTAAAATGAACTTCTGGGAGTGTGAAAAATGTCTGGCTGCCAGCTGGTCAATGAATTTTAATGGGTTAAGGAAAAAAAAACAAAACAAATGTAAATGTTAATGATATCTGAGGATGATACCACTAATGTATCAGATTAAATTAGATTAACTAAATTAGAGGAAATAATGAATTAGGCATTGATTCCAGTTGAATGTTGTGTTGCAGCTGGAGCTGTTGGAGCTGAGGAAGCAGCAACAGGAGATAGAGCAGTTCATTAAAGACGAGCAACGATCAGATAAGGACAGCAGGTACACACACATGCACAAAAATGACATGCATACGGCACATATAGAATTATTTAGTTACAATCATCACAAAAGGGATTTTTCTTATTGTAAACAAATCTCATGAAAATACCCAAACCTCCAATAAATTTGATCCTAACAGTGTCTCGTTCCTCTCTGCCATAGAGCTCCATTGTTGTCCAAAAACATGTTCCTTCATGACCATTAACATTAACATGGGCTCTGTAGATTATTTTTAGTAGATCCCACATACACTGTCCTGCTGCTCACTAGTACAATAAGTCTGCTGCTTAAAATACTCCCAGACAAAAATCAGTGATTACTCCTGTATGGGGTTTTCTAAAAAAAAAAAAAAAATACAGTGTCCAACTGTTTGAGGAAATTATACATTCATGACACATTTTAAAGAGGTGCATAGTACACAACACCAACAGTGAGTCTGGTTCAAAGAGCCTAGGGGAAGCTATAAAGAACTGAGAGGAAAGCAAACACATTTTTGGTATTTTCAGAGGGTTTGTTTCCAATAACAAAAATGCTGAATATTGCCAGCCTTATCCTTTAAACTTTCAAGCAGTCTCTCGCTCGCACACACAAACACACATACACCTTTTCATCTGCTGCTTTTAAAGGTTTCTAATGCAGACCTCATGTTGCCCTCCTCTCTTCAGGAGAGAAGACACAGGCTTTGTAGAAGAATCGTCTCAGCTCTACACGATTGAGGAACAAACTCTGGTTAGTAACTGCACAGACTCAGCTCCTGTCCTCTGTTTATAATTTTGTGACCTCTGTTTAAGGAGGACTGGAGTTTGGGGATTTTTTTTTACTAACATTTAAAAGAGCTCCCATGAATTCTTGACTCAAAAACAAACTACATTTGCCTGAGGAGCACTTTTGAGCACTTTTTAAAATAATTACTGATGCATAAATCAAGGACTCACTCTGCTCTACTCACCTCTGTAAACGTGCAGGTTGATTTCTCTCTGATTTTTCTCCTGTCTCATTCTGTCTCCAACTTTTCTCCTCCAGTCCGGTTCTGGTGCAGTTGAGCCCAGTTCAGGGTCTGCTGGAGGGAACAGCCGGTGACACCACAGTGCCCATAGTGTCGGAGATGAGAGAGAGTGGCTCCCTAGAGCTGGAGCCCTCTATCTCAGTAGTGACCCCGAAAGAACCAGAGAGGGCTGCCACCATGCCCATGGAGCCCCTCAGAGCCCAGACTGTGCTGCAGGAGGGCATGATGCACCGCAAGCATGACATGGAGGGCTCAGGAAAGAAGGCTTCAAACAGGTAGATAATGACTACAGAGCTGTTATCGCCTCTTTTAGCTAATTTACTACATACAATTTACTGATTTTGCATTACTGTGAGAAATGATCAATATTTAAGTCCTTCCCTGTCTGCCCCTCCTCCTCACTCTCAGGTCATGGAACAACCTGTACTGTGTACTGAAGCCAGGTCAGCTCTCAGCCTATAAGGATGCCAAAAGCTTTGGACACGGAGTGACGTATCACGGCGAGGACCCCCTGTCCCTCAGTAATGCCAGCTGGGAGATCCTCACCAACTACAAGAAAAAGAAGCATGTCGCCAAACTACGGTGAGAGTCCATCTTATTCAAAAGTGCTGCTAGTTGCTGCAAAAGAGCGACTGGTGAGAGCGTTTATTCAACTAGACAAAATGCTGAGCTAGCACGACCGAATGTCCAACTAGTGCTAATGAGGACTGAACTAGTGGACAGGAAACTGACAGCTGATATCATGGCTATAGAACAAATGCTAAAAAGGCTTTCCACAGTAAACTTTACAACCGTGTCAGCTGCAGTGCAGCAGGATTTCATCCAGCTTTATGTCTGTATGGAAAACAAGGACAAATTGTCAAATCTTCATATTAAACAGACATATTTGATTCAACTGCCAAATTCTGAGTGAGGTACAGCCCTAGAAAATAAACTGGAAACAAAAGCAATTCCCCCTAAAAAGTTACAAGCTGCAATAAGTAATAGAGCTGTTTAAAGTGTATGCTGTTCTAGTGCTGTAATGATGTTAGCTGATTAATCATTAAGTCATTTTTTTAAACAAAAATGCCGAACATTAGCTGGATCCAGGTTCTCAAATGTGAGAATTCTTCACTTTACCTTACCTCTCAGTTTTAGATCATTGTAAATTCAATAGTTTTAGGATTTTGTTGTCATGGTTGGATAAAACTCTTAAAGATATTGTGATGCACACTTTTTACTTCTAATTTACTTTTAATTAACCAAGGGAATAATTGATAATTGCAGTCCTAATTGTGCTCGCTTTGCTACCATTTACTCTAAGATGCGTGTTGTGAAGCAAACATTAATAAACTTTGTCAAATGTACAGAAAGAAGTTAGGATTACTAAACAATCTGTTTTGGGGAATCTACTTTAGTCTTCTACACAATAAATTTTAACTTCACTTTCTTCTCTCGTTCTCTCACAGTCTTGGTGACGGCAGTGAATATTTGTTCCAGTGTAAAGATGAGGTGAGTTTTTAAACCAACTGAGAGATAATGAATAACTTTTAACAGCTTTCCATGAACCACATGAGACTGCATGTTCTGGAATTGGCTGCTCTACAAGTATATAATCATATAATCTTTGACCCTATGTAAAGCAATGGTTACAGGGTATAAAGCTGCATACAAAACATACATATTAACATTTCATTTTGTAAGCCATTACAGTTTGAAATCCCTGCCCATGTCGAGGTTATTCATTTCCTCCTCAATCATCATTGCCAAGAGATTTACCCCACAGGGATCATTAAGTTACACAAATTAAAATAATTCACAGCATGTATTACCTTGAGTTAGCCTTTCAAAAAGTTTCATTGTTAAAAGCATGACTACCGTTTACGCAAATAGACCAAGAGACAAAAACACACACTGTCCCACTGGAGGTAGACTCCTCTTTGTAAACTGTGGTGTGTGTGTGTTTTTGTGTCTAATTTCAGGAGGAGCTACAGCGTTGGAGCCAGGCCATGGAGAAGGCCGTTCAGCCCCTGGCAGCAGAGGAGGCGTCGGGGCCCTCGGGGGCCAAAACACACAGCCTGCCCCCGCCCTCCTCCTCAGCTGCCCTCCCTGAGCCCAGCTCTGCCAAGAAAGACAAGGAGAAGAAGTTCAGTCGCTTTGCCAAGAAGAAGTGAAAGGAGATGGGAGGGCCACTGGGAGGGAGAGGGAGGGTTGCCAAGGCAACCTGGAAAGAGAAAGTAGTATTTGTGTACAATCAGTCAGAGCGAGCTTTTTATCACTAGATTTTTTTATATTATTTTGCGAGAATTAAAATAAATATTGTAGTTTAGGTTAAAGCCACTCTTTTGCCTGTATTTAATTCAGTGTATCATTGCAAAGGTCCACTTTTTGTTTGTGTTCTTTTAAACTAATGCCAAATTCAAAGCATTAAAGCACAGGAATGCTCCTTTCACACTCAACCAAAGAATGTTTCTAAAACTTTTGTTGTGTTACTTTTGCTGCAATTTCTGCTTTAGTAAGGCATGCTTTGATACAGCTATGTACGATATGAAGGCCTGTAATGAACATAGGATGACTCAAGAGTACTGAAGCGTACTTTTATTAATCTGCCTTATAAAATGGTTGTGAACTGTAATACTGTGCTGTTTGAATTTGGAGCACAAAATGCTAGAATTAGAGTGAATCTAACAGGCTTTAAAAAGCTTTGTACATGCGGTGTAAAGACTTGGTGATGAGTGAACCATAGTACAGTGCACATACACACCAAGTGTAATTGCAAGTATGCAAACTAAATGCTCTATGCACTGTGAAAGATTTGACTGTTGAGATTTTAAATTGGTAAGTGACGACATATGCCTGTTTTGAATATAGACAATATTCTCAACTGAGCTGTGGCAGTAGTTTCTGTGAACTTGAAATATATTTAACACTTGTGTATTGAACCCAAAATTTCGTATCTATTCATTAACATATATACAAATACAGTATATATATCTACAGATGCATGAAGTATGTTTTACGTTAGTTTAATATGGTGCTATTATTGTGATATTCCTGAACAAGATCAATTTGACCTGCCTAATTTGTCTTCAACTTTGGCTAGTATAAACACACTGTTGGTATCTACAATATCTGAGGGGTGTTTCATAAAGGTAGATAAGATGAACAAATTAACCCAGGATTAATCTCTTTTGTTAAGTCAAGTCTGGTTTATGTCCCAGCTTTAAAACATCAACATAAAAACATTAAGCGCTGATCATGTCAAGTCACAAGAGAGAAAACAGGCACATGAGGGTAAAACTACAATGTTTACAGCCACAGAGCAGTACAGAGAGTCACAGCAAAAATTAACAAGACTGCCATAAACTAAACAGAGGTTAACTGTTGGTATAATGTGGGTATGTGTAGATTTGTAAGATATAATACCATTAAACCACTCTAAAAGACCTCGACCAGGTCATTTATTTTTAGCATTGAATTAAGGTAATTAGAATTTTTAGAAACTAAAATTCAAATCCTGATGTAAAGTTAAACCTGAAAACTATCCTGATCTGGCTAGGTAGGAGGGATAAGTGTCTGTGGTAAAGCAAACTAAACTCACAGCAATGTATTATTTACTGGGCGAACCAGGCTTTGGCACAGGTGCCCAAGGGGAAAAAGCCTCTTTTAGTAGTGACAGTTTACATTTCTTGTTCAAAAGTCAATCAACACAACTACAAAAAGACGCAACTAGAGACACAAAACAGCCACAACAAGCAAAACAACCACAAAATGACCACAAAAACACAATATGACTGCAAGAGGCAAAATGACCACAATGAGACACAAAATAACTATAAAGATATGCGAAACGACAATAAAGTTACACAAAAAGAAACCAACTTGGCAACATTAGTTGTCTTGTCTAGCTGGTAATCTTGCCTTATAAAACACCCCTCTGACCTCACAAGAGATTTTTATTCTGCTATTATCTGTATAAACAGAAAAAAACTTAACTTTAATTAACATTTTTATGGAACCAGTCAAAGTTTAGGACAAACAGTGGGTCAGATGAATCTTGACTGCTTTTCTAAGCCACACAACAGGACCAGGCATTCTCTCTATCTAAGGCGAGGATCATAAAGTAGCAGTATGGAGCTGAGGGAACGTGTCTTTACTCTGAATGTAAAGGGATGAAATAATAAGGAAGTGAGAATTTGGTATATTTAGCAGTATAAAACAATAAAGCCATTATAGAATGACACATTCTAAATCAATATATGCATACAGGGAATATAGAGTATGTACAGTATATTGAACTGCATTTATAAATGTTAATTTGTCACCAGCAATGGTGGCACACACACATATACACACACACTCTCCCACTGCCATCTTGCCTTGTACTGTGGGCTCTGTCCCTGAACTACGATCTAACTCAAGTGACCTCATTGAAACAATGGAAGTCAGGTGTAGAAAGATTAACAAGACTGTTCAGCTCGAGAGTTTTCTAGGAAATATGGTAGCATCATGATGATCTCTCTCTAGGGTATTGACATTTACAAAGGAACAAACATAGTTATAAAATCTGTTATCTTCTCATGGCTGTCACAAACAGGCAATGCTGATGTGCAGAGGGCCAGCAGAACATTATATCCATGTTAAAAATACCAGTAGTCAATTTTTTTGTTATTAATGCACCTCAAAATGGTTTGGGAAACTTGTATCACATGTATTCAGTCTTGTTTTTATTGGTCACTACTATCTGTGGTATCAGACTCTGACACTTCCTACTCTCCATCCACTTTGTTTATTCTTCCTCTTCTTCCCCCTCCTGCCTTTTCTGTTTAGTGGTTTTTAATCTGCATTTTGTACTCTCTAGCTATGTAAAATAACCAAAACAATGTTGACAGGAAATATCAAATACATTTTGAGAGAATAAAGTTTAAAATAACCTCCTGAAACTAGATAGTTTGGGTTCATTTATTGACCTCTTAATCTTTGCTAAATTTTGAAATTCACGTCCACAGCTGTACCTTTGCGGATTGTTAATGAAAACCAATGTCATTCAATTTGTTAATACATTAAAAAGGTGCAATAAAAATGCATTTGAGAATAGATTTATTGAGTACAAACAATTTAACAGAGGCAGGCGTGAAACAAAATGCATTTTTACTTTGTTGAACAGTCATCCGTTCACCGAGCTAATTTCAGATAAGTTGAGCTGCATATGAATATATTCAAAATAGACAAAACTGTTGTATTTACATTCCAGTGGCTGTTGGTAAAACAATGAATAAACAGCCTCGAGACAGCGAGGCAGCCTCAGGCTAGACTAATTAGATCTCAGCTGACAAGTAACAGGCTGAGGATGATCACTTATAGCAATACAAAGCCCTGAATAACAGCTCATTTCAATCTTTACAAACTCAATAGGTGTATGCCTGCAGCAGAGCATACAAATGATCATTTTTCTTCAAAACAAACAAGCCAGAAGATGCATATGAGAGATATTTTCAGCATACGGCATTACTTTATCATTAGCCAATTTTCCACAGCGAGGCCTTAACAGAGCCCGCCAGGACTTATTCTGCTTCTACATTTACCCCTTAAACAACATTCATTTACATGTATATTTTTGCATCTGGCTGCCAGCAGTAATTTCTCAGCCTGGCTACAGCTTTGACAAAACAAATTATGCTTTCCATCATCAGATATTATCATTTTACTGTAGCTCTGCTCTGAAAACTGGCTATTTACAGAACAGGTGCAAGAGGAACTGTTTGTGATACACTGGCTGTTACAACACAACCATGGACCATCTACATTGAATGGACAGGGATCCTACACTTTCTCCCATTTCTAAATTCCAGTATTTACCAGACTAATTTCTTTACTTTCAAAAATTCTAGGTTATTTTAGTTATAGCAAAGCTGCTGCATTTGCTGCATACTGACAATGACCTAGTGAGACAACATGAGAAATTATAGTGTGGATTTAACAATGCACAGCCATGTGTTTCAAGACTGAGCATTTGTTTTCATGCTTTTACAGACAATTATTAAACTTGAGGAAATTAATTTTCCACACATTACCAGGCTTGTGTAGGAACCCTGCCCAGGCTGTTAAATCTCCTCTTGGGTGCTATAAATCTCTATTAACCAGGAGGTAACGGAGAAAGAAGAATGAACTTAGATTAACAGAGTGACTACAGGCAATTAATAAACAGCTACAGTATGTTTCAGTATTTACATCAACACTGCGGTCAGAACAAGAAAAACCTCATGTGACACTAAATATTAAGTACAGCAGTTGATTCTCTGATGACAAATTTACTGTTATGTTTACCATACTCAGTGTTGTTATAAGGTGAACTAGATGCTTTGGAGGAGCATGTAGTAAATGTTACTGACCCTCCTTCACATTTGAAGGAAAACTGACTGCTATACATTAAATTTCTAACTCCAGGTCAGCGGCTTGCAATATTCCTGCAATAGTTACAATAACCTTGACTTTCCATCAGTCAGAAAATTTTAAAAAATAACTTTGAATTGCTCTCATTCAGGGGTAGGTGCTTTGAATTCCAGCATGATTCACTCCAAAGCACAACATTTGATATTTTTTGAAGTAGCTTTTACATCTGAAATGGCATAAATGACATGGGAACAAAGTGTTAAATAAAAGACAACTTTATTCACAAGTCATTTCTGCTTGATAAAGTATAATTAAATAAGCATATCATCTCAAAATAATACACATGATACAATAAACTTTGTTACACATTGAACGAATAAGGATTTGAGGAAGACGCATTCCTTTCAGACCATGGACTATGTTTTATGATTAAACTAGATGCAGCTCTATCAAGACAAGACCAATGGCGGGGTGATACATAAATTAATGGTGTGTTTTATATCACTAAAAGACATCTAAAGACTATGGATCAGTGACCTCATCCATCCATACATACCAGAGACTCACACACAGACAGATAGTTCATAGTTCTTGACTTTAAGAGAAAGGCCAACAGGAAAAAAAGCTAAGAAAGAAGAGCAGCTGACCTGTGCTACTTCCCTTCCTGTGAGTGTTGTGATATGATACAACAGGTCTGGTGCATATTTGGTATCAAACGGCAGTGATAGGTAATCAGTCACTTGCTCTTTGAAGCAGTTTCTGATGCCCACAATGCTTCTCCAAGTCCAGCATAACTATGAATGTATATGTTTAAGGGTATGTGGTGGTGGCCAATTTTTAAAATGTATATATGCTTGTATATTCTATTTACATCTTAGTGCAGTAAAGGCAGGCACACTGCTGGCAAAAACATTTCTTCCAGAGTGGATTTCTTTTATGTGTTGTCAAAGAGTGCGTGTTTGTACATATGCGAAAAGTATGCAGTGTGTGTGTGTGAGTGTGTGTATGAGTATGTGTGTGTGTGTGGCGACAGAGGCTCAAGGTTGATAGATGAAATTGGCAGAAGCTTGGTTCCTTGTCTATTTGATGAGCTTGTTGGCTCTCTGATTTGCTTCACCAATGCGAAGGTTGTTCATGTCCGCCTGAAAGAAAAAGATGAAAGAGGTGAAAAGGGGCAGTCCTGCAAAGATCCCCCCTATTTCTTGTCATTTAGCAACTCACTGCAAACTTTAAATGCATTTTAAAACATTAAAGGTACTGTAGTGACGAGCGTCATGATACACAACCCTGCCAATGGTTTGACAGCGTCCCTCTGATCTACAGGTGAAGGAGATGTGCCATGGTGTGCAGCAGTGCACCAACAAAGGTAGGGAAGCAGAAGACTGCGGCTAAGTAAATATGCAAGATTCAAACCGTCAAGAATCTGCAGTCAGAGAAACAGTGTGAAACTGTTGGCAGAATGTGTGTTCGTGGTGCTGCGTGCAGGTGGGTCCTTTTGTGAATGCAGGTGATTAACGCATAATAGGGACCCGCTGGTAAAATCACTGCTACTACTGGTACTCCATAGGGTAACATTAATTAGGCCATTAAGCTTGACAAGATGGATAGCAGAGAAAAAAATACTTTGTATTTCAGTATGTGTGAAACAGTTCATCTAAGACAGCTCAGGTAATCCTCCACTTAACTCCCCTTTTAAAAACCAAAAAAAGGAACTTAATGTTCTACTAATTCTATCTGGAAGCAATTATTAAGGTGACAGATCCTACTTAAAAGTTATTACCAAAGACATAAAAATGTGCATTAGCGGGGCAAAACAACTGAAATTAATCTCTGACTCTTACCTTGTCAGTGATGCGGTCAATCTGTTTGTTTTGCTGGTCTATCTCGTTGCCCATATCCAAAGCCATATTTTTCAGGTTGCCGATGATGCTGCCAACTGCCTCCAGATTCTCTTCCATCTCATCCTCACGTGCATCATTAGTTATCCTGTACCACAGACGTTAAATAAGGTGACAAAGGGTCTTTCAAATGTGTCTCAATATGTTACATGTGAGTGGGACAACTTCTAAATTAAAATCATGCCTCTAACAACACTACAATAAATGAGAGACAGGAAGCAAAATGAGCAAGACTCCACCTCTTGATGTAGGGGCCTGAAGGTGCCGAGGTGTTCACCTGGGCAGCCTGGCCGTTGCGAACACCTGAGGGCTGCCTTGACACTACTTTTGAGCCATTAGCGCCAACTTCGCCTTCTTCTCCTCCAATGCCCCAAGTACGCTTGTATCTTGAGTCGTGCTCAATAGATGTGACCCTGGAGGAAAATCAGAAAGTCAGAACACACCAGGAAATCTGGAGGTGCTTAAATAAAAAGTATGAGAATGTTAGGTTAAAATCAACTGCAACAAATAAAAGCATCAAAAAGAGGAGAAGTCCACCATTACTACAATCACAGACGTTCATTAATCATAACATTAAAAAAAGATTCCCTACCTTATCTTATGGTAATCGTCAAAGAATCCTCTTCTCCAATGTGAAAGCATTTTGGGAAGATTTGTTTTTCATGTTTAGAACCGGATAGGAGCTTATTATGCGCACACAATGACACGGCATATCGCTATGGTTTGATGGAAACGGTTTTGAGTGTGCTCACCATGGAGTGCTGCCCCGGTCATGGCAAGAACTTGGTAGGAACACTGTTCATGTTCTCTACCCAAAGGAAACGCTCACAAATTTTATCAAACTTTTGACCATAAAATAAAATAATTGTTGTGAAATCACACTGATATATCAGAGTAGCATCACGTAAGCATTCAACCCCATGATATTGGAAGTAAGATTTGCTGGTTTTTTTTTTGTTTTTTTTAGGTGTTTTTCTTAGTTTCCTTATTTTATTTAAATGATATCCTTAATGTTACTTAATACTGAAACATGGAGGTCATGTTTTTTCTCTATTGGTGTTGCAATAGAGAAAAGGCAGGCAGAGGCGTGAATCAGAGCTGTAGTAAGTAAAAGAGATTCTATGTTGCAGTAAGGAACAAAACACAGCAGTGTGGTTGCTCAATTCATCTGAAACCAACCCAGAATCCACAAGTGAATTGATTAAAGCTACAGATTGTATACTATGTTTTCTTAACACCATAATCTTTGACATCAGACAGCTGTTAGCGGTGCTCCTAAACTAGTTCTAAACTCCGTGGGTGTATGTTTTTTGCAGAAATGCTCCTTGGGAGCCATAGTCAACATCTTACCTTACTTTATACACACAAACCTTCCAGGAAAAAACAAAAAACAAAACATATTTTGTATCTCGGTTGTCCATCTTTTGTCACAGAAATATTCTAAAAGTTAGTCCATGGAAAAAGTGACAACTCCTCTCACTCTGCAACACTATGCACACCTATAAAAAAATAAACAATAAAATATACTAAGAATCAGAATCTTCAGCTGTTCATACAGCTTCCTTGCTGATAACTGCCAAGTTCATTTGCAAATATTTGTCACTATCAGCCACACACATGTTCCATAAATAATCAAAATACATACAAGCACATCACACAAAGAAGTAAAGAAAAGCTTGATAAATATAATCTCCTAAACTGGCAATAAAATGGCAGAGTGCATCCAAAAATCACATCAGTGATTTGGAGCCTTCAGCAGCTCAGAGTGTAAAGTGTACCTGTCACAGGGGCAGACACAGAGGCCGCAACACTTGGAGAGGTCGGTGAGGTTTTTCTCAGCCTGTCTCATGTCCTGGTTGATCTGGTCCATGCCCTCCTCCACACGCCTCAGCTGTTCTGAAACACACAGACAGACACACCACACCATGTCACACTCTCCTCGATTGTATCTAAATACATTTTATATAATAGGAATGGGTATTAGTGTTTTGTTTATAGCTTTATTTATCAATTTTTAGAATAGTTTGATTAAACTTTATTTATTTATTAAATATTCATTAATTTAATAACCCCTGTGAGGATTCTTAAATTAGGTCAATAACTCGGTCACTGCAGCAGTAAAAAACATGGGAAAAAGAACATACTGCAGGTACAAAAACAAATAATTTCAAATGCACATTCAGAAGCAGGAAACATATGCCTTGGACAGCACTACACAGATATAAAGGCAGCCTTTAAACTAACATTAATGTGACCCACCACCAGTTTAGTGTGCCAATATTTCAGCATGAACATAAATTTATTACTAACAACAAATCATATCTATGATCTTTCTGGTCAATACTGATGCACATTCAAACAGAGATATTTTTTTTATTTCAGTACACCATACATCTATTTTCCCTCAGGGTTGTGTTGCTGCTTTACTGTAACTGTGTTTCTTGTTGCAAATGCAGGTGTGTAAAAACATCTTTATTAGCTCTCTCTCTCCTGCTTTACTACTTAACACTATTATTAGGCTCCTGCAATCACATGGGGAGGTTAACACAAATTAATGCAACTCTGACTAAGAAAATTCAAAACATTTCTTTGAGGCATAACACTCTCAAATATCTTTGTCCTTGAAATTTTTCTATGGTAGAAACACCCTTGAGAGCTTTCCTGTACAATCATGACTGCCTCAAGTAAAAATGAAAATCATAACAAAACTAATTAGAAACTCAAAGAAGGTTATTGGAGTTCTTGAATTGGCATGACATTTCTATTTTGGCACAGTGACATGTGACTGATTTACTATATATTTGTGTGATTTAAAAAACTATTTCAGTTGCCCTCACAATTCCTAACTTGCAAGAGAATGAAAAACATCTAAAAATGACTAAGCAAGTCTTTATACTTTGCCATTAGCAGTTCACTGACTGTCTTGAGAATACCTCAAGCAAAAAGCAAGAACAAATATAAAAAAAATATATAAAAGTTTTTGAATAAAAGTGTCTGCATAAACTTAATTCTAGCAATGCTGATGTAATATATCTACCTCCTTGCTGGTCCAACATCACTATGGTGTTTACGCCGGTCTGTTTGCTCTGAAAAAACACAATTCAGACAAATTCAGAAACAAAGAAATGACAGCAGATGGTTTGATGAATTATGGGAGATGGAAATGATCAGGGTTGGATACATTTCAGGATGAATTGGCTTCGTTCAGAATTTGAAAACTGCAAAGTTTTATAATTAATAACTATAATCCTTGTAATATTGTGACTTTGAAACTAACGGTGTCTCCAATACTCTGTTATAAAAGGACTATAACCATTTTAATTTATGTTTCTTATCCCGTTAATGTGAAAACGTTCTTGAATATGATTTCAAGCATTAAAAGTCTCCTTCATTTATGACAAGATTTTAAGCTAAGTCATTCATATGAATCTCACCATAGATAAGGCCCAGTGAAAAAACAACATAGACAGACTTTCTGGCCATTAAAACAGGGCTACACTGAACATGGCATTGTGCTTTGTGTCAACAAGAACAAAAACTGTCAAAGTCTCACCTCCTCTGCCATCTGCAGCATCCTCCGTGTGCTTTCCAGTGACTGTGGGAGAAAAAACAGGAGGTGTTAGAGAATAATGAGAGGTGTGGAGAAGCCAACTGTAAACTTTTTCAGCTAAAAGCAGTTTGCATGGAGAATGAGGGAGAAAGACCAAACAAGACAGACAAAAACTGATTTGGAGTGCAGTCACACCTCAGATTTTCTTTGATTTGTGTATCCCTCCCTTAGCTCCTAACTGTCTAAATGTACCTGTACAAGATCTTGCAAATAAAATGAAAGTGGACACATATTTGTTTTTCAGGGCAGCATTTTGGTAACTTGTATTCCAACGGGAGATGGTAGATTCAAAACAAATCTGACTGCACCAGAAGGGATGGATTTTGCTGCTCTCTGTCATATTTAAAGATAAGATAATCCTTTATTAGTCCCACAATGGGGAAATTTACAAAACATTTCATGTTCTTTGCTGCTTTTAGTAACATTTTCCCAGGAGACGGTAAAATTCCTATTGTTTAGGTTGGGAAAGATGGACCAGATGACAAACTCAGACAGGTTTTTAAAAAAATCTATTTGGCTTCTGTTTAGATTACCTTAGAATTTATTAGTCTAATTAATTCAAACAAAACAGTGGATTAGCGTGAATGTGGCCTTCAGGGACTGAGGGGACAGAACAGAAGAGAACAACAGAGGGGAATTAAAAAGGAGACAGTAAGGAAGAGAACAAGATAAGAGGGATAATGAAAATGGAAAGATTGTGTGTGATAAGAAAATATGTGGGAAGCTATACCATTATATTCATTAAGATACAAAAGTTGATGGCAACAAATCTATAAAACACAAGTTCTACACTGCGATAGTAGACTGAATATCATCTGAGATTATATATTATTATGAATAATTCCAATTATATGTATTTTCGGAGGCTGCAACTAATGATTATTTATTAATTTATTATTGATTAATTTGCCAATTACCTGTTACTGACCTTACATGTTATGCATCTCGTCTATTACAAACACAGTGTTATATATATTCTAATTCACTACTGTATGTATTTACTACAGTATGTATGGCTGTAGCTGTTTTATAGCCAACAAAAACAAAATTACTTTTTCCCAGCTGTGAGCAACTCCTCTACTACAGCTGAAATGATTAGTCAATTAATCAACTAACTGATCAACAGAAATTGAATCGTCAACTATTCTGATAATTGATTTATTTTCTTAAAACAGAAACAGTGAGGGTTTGCTTCTTTTCTACATCTTATGTTTCTGACATAATCATTAGTTTCAGCCCTGGGCAGCACACTCAAAAATCAACTGGGTATACTTTCTTTTGTCACTTTTCCAGAGTGTACACAATACATTATCCTGGAATTATTAAGTAGTGTGGGCTTGGGACACAGCTACAGCATTGCTGTGTCTTAACTCTCCCTGATCAGATGACATGGGTGAGGCCGACACAAATGTTAACAATCAACAGTGAGGGAGACATAGACAAAAAACTCACATGCATATGCACGCAGTCAAAAAGTGTTGACAGCAAACTGGAATGCAGTCAGTTCAGGTGAGCTACGCCTTTGTGTCTCTATTAATAGCAAGTGCTGTACAGAGCATCCAAAGGAGCAAAGCACGGAAGCAACTCAGGGCATGACTCCATTGTTGCCATCACTAATGAACTGTTAACAAGAGAGAGAGTGTGGACCAGATTTCTCATTTTCTCTGTGTTGTGTTTGCTCTGAATACATTAATCAGTGAGTTGAGAAACAGACAAACATAAAATTGGCGAGAGAAATGCGTTGAGCTCAGCCAGGTTTCTGTTGGCTTAGCCAGAACATCACTTGGGTGGATAAACATTACATTATGTCTCCTAAAATCCTTGAACTTGGCTAATTAAGCCCTGAAATTGCTGACTTAGCCAAATTTTCCAGATTGGGGTTCTGTGACAAATCTTTGAGATGCAGGCATTGGTGTGGTATTTTTATCATTTATTTGGGGTGGCTTAAATGGAAGCTGCAATGTACCAGGATGATTAGGAAGTATTATACAATGACTTAAAATAACTTTAACACAATGCTGAAGAGTGTGGAAGCCAGTTTTAACAAATTAGAAGAGTTCTCCTCTTATCATTACAAATTGTGTTGTTGTCCTGATACAGTGCCAGCTGTGAGTTTTTCCAGGTATGAGTGATTACCAAAAGGCAGAGTGGTAAGTAGAATAAGCAGAGGGACCCTCCCATGCCCTGTCCCTTTTATGATCTCCTTAGTCAACCAGGCAGCAGCAGAAGGAAGAAAAAGATATAGAGAAAATCACAGGTTAAGTAGGACAGCAGACACAAAGAGAAAAAACACAGTTAAGAAAAAGAAAAGAGGAAAAAAACCCACAGACAAAATTACAGGAAGGTGAAGTGCAGAGCTACAAGCTCAGCTACAGTAAGTTCATTTGCTTCCATTTGAATCAGATGGCTGATCATATGATGCCCCGGAGTACTGATTAAACAATTATCTCCTTGATAATAAAACGCTTAGATATAGCTGACAACATTCAAACTGTCAAAACCACAGAGGGGTACGGGAGCTATCAGGCTAAATTAGGCGTAAAGCCTCACACACTTCCTAGTAATGCCTGGCTTAATAATCAACAGTGAATGCAATGAATCTAATTACCCAGCCCGTGCTCTTTCGATGCAATATTGCAGCAATATCCCAGATTATGTGCCTGTTTTTTTTTTCTCCCTTCTGATGCTTTATCGTCTGAGCCAAAATCTGCTTTCTCTAACATGGTTATGGTTAAAATGATTATTTCATCATGATAATGATAAATCTCCAATTATGTTGGGCATGGCTAAATTAAACAGTTCAAAAATAGTTCTAGATCAATCACATGATTAACTGAATCATGATTAACTGATCGTTTGTACTATTATGGCTTTGAATGTGAGTATTTGTACTCTGGACATTAAAGGAATAGTTTGACATCTTTGGAAATATGCTAGCCTGCCTTCTTGATAAAAGTTTTATAAGATCACTGCCAGTCTACTGTATTTATGCTTTAAGAATAACTCTGGTATTTTAGAACCTGGATGAATGATTGATAGAGACAAAAACCTTTGGAATCGACAATTGCTCAATAATCCAACGGGCAATTGTTCATGTAAAAATATGTCCATTAAAGTGCTTATTTTTGCCACTGACAGGCTCAGATTTTATTCTAAGTGTCTGACAACATTGTGGATATGATTCCTACAGAGACAGACCGTTTTGTTAAAGAGTGAGAATTTTTTTTGTTTAACAAAAAAAACTCAGTTGTATTGCTACCAGACTGTACTGATAAAAACAATAATTTTACCTTGCAAAACACAGGAGTTGCTGGTCAACTGCTGCCTTGATCGGTTAGTTTCTTTATGTTATTGTGCTACTTTGAATGTGGGAAAAAGTACTTAGGTCCTTTACTGAAGTAAAAGTACCACACAATAACACAAACAAACTTGATTTTTTTAACCTTTAAACAGAGACAGGCAAACAGTTTCCCCTGCTTTCAGTACTTACATTAAGCTAACTGTCTTTGTGTATTTCCACTTTCCCACTATGTCAAACTCTTCTTAAATGCTTTAAATCATAAGATTGGGCTTCATTTGTTTTGTTAATGTTCACGTCATCTGTGGTTTTGCATCTTGGACCAATGAATTGTTCTGAATGCCTGTTAGCATATGTGTGTGTGTGTGTGTTGTCTTTTTGTTGTAAACTGAAGTGATACTCCACCCTAATCTTCTTTTTAAAGTATCAAGTACTCCCTATTCCCTGCAGGTTTGAAAAGTGTCTGTTAAAAGTTGGCACTTTCATCTTTCACAGAGAGAGGCGACTGTGCTTAAATTTGGTTATACTCAATTCCAGTGGTGACAAGTTTTCACAGTAGGAATTAAAAAAAAGGGTAACACTTTAATTCCACTAGCTATAATTTCTGAATAATTTCCTGGGATGCTTCCTGAAAATAACTCTGTAATTTGGTACTAAGAACTGCAAAAACAGTTTTTCCTTAAAAGAAAAGCTCACTTAGAACTAATTTCCTTTTGAAAACTTTATTCTCCATATACATTGAACTGTTTGCTTGCCTCTGGACAAATTGCACATTTTTGCATGTTCAGCATTTTTGAGCATCTTTTGAGCAGTGACTGAAATTAACTAGAATTAACTAGTTGGGTGTGTATCAGTTAGTATCAAAATACATAGTTATTTTTAGGAAACTTCAAAGAAAGTTATTACGATATCATTATCTCAAACCACACCTGCAACACTATCCACTCCCCCAACGTCCATCTGTATAGTCAGCAGTTCCAAAAACTTATAGTTTCACTATGAGTTCTGTTTGTGATTTTGAGTCTTGGCATTTGATACTTAATTTAATACTTGCTCATAGAGAAACAGAAAAGGACAGAATGAGAGAGAGAAAGAGAAAGAGACTCTGTGTGTGATTCATTACCTCGTCAGTCACTTGGTTGGCCCTCATGGTCATCTGTTCCACAGTCATGTCTTCCATGTTGCTGCTGTCCTTTTTGGAGGCTCCTCCTGTGGCACCGAGCTCGATATTTTGTGGCCTGAAAGAGGGGGAGAAGTTCAAAGGTCACAGAGGGCACAAATTATCATAAAGCTGTGTGACTCAAACAAATGAGATATGGAATGAAAATGTAAAGAATATTTTATATGCTACAAAAGATATTCAATGGCTAGACAAAGGCAAAATAAAAAGTATTGCTGGGCCAAAGAGTGACATAAATAATCTCTGAGAGGGAATATGGCATCATATGTATATTCCACTTAATGACACAATTAGTTATTTAACTGAAAATAAATTTAGTTGAAACATCAGTTTGCCACTGCTCTCTCTCCATCATTATTTTTTACTTTCTTGTTAAACTTGTAAACTTAATATTCTTCTTCCACTGTTGGTCTATATCCTGTTTTTTTATGATATAGGACATTACTAGATAAAAGTGACTGGCTTTAATCTGATAAAAATAACCAATAGACCTAACTGAAATTCTGCTATTCAAATCCACATTTACGCCTGTGCTCCACTCACTTCTAAACACCCTATAAAAATGCTGACATCTGTTCTGGTGTCACCTTTTTAATGGTGTTCATCCAAAGCAGAGTAAGGACCCTAATATCTCATTCCACAAGTCAGGATTCAGTGCTGTATACCATTTGTAATCTTAAAAATGGAGGAGCATATTAAAGGACCAAACATTAAACTGCATGAGAACAGTGATATATGTTCATGTCACATATAGAGAAGGAAGAAGAAGATGCAAAACCTAAACAAATGAGCTTCTTTTCCTGCCCCTGAGTGAGTGTTAAGAGTCAGATCACATACAGCAGGCTTGGTGATACAGGAAACAAAAATCTACTTCAGTGATGAAGCAAAACTGTCTGTTTGTGAGCCTACAGCAGTTCCTTGTTGGTATAAAGCTTAACTGCGACATGGCTAGCAGATTTATATATGCCAACAATCGGGAAACTCTGATAAGGAGGCTGTGATAGGAAAATCAGAACCATGAGACTGAATGTTGGTAAATGGCAAAAACACGCACAGCATCACCAAGTTTTAGTGCAAGACTAAGACTAGATAAGAGGTAAGTTTACTCATTAGAAAAGAGTAGAGCAAGAATTCAGAAAACTTAAAATAAGGTTATAGGTTTTCATTAAGAAAACCAAACTTAAGTTAAAGTAATATTAAAAAGGTAGGTCTTACAATGTCTTGTGTCCACCTTAAGGTAACTAGAGTTAGTGTTATTCTGATTTTTAAGAGGGAGCATTCCAGTTACACACATTACAGACCTTACTTTACTGTTTTGTAAGAGTAAAATGAACAGTGAATGGCACAATCATCAATATTACTAATTATGCTCTTCTTCAGAATTTTCTTTAACATAAACACTTCCTAAATGCACCAAAAACCATCCCAAAATTATAATAATAATTTATAGTATATTATATTAATTAAAGAACCGTGGCAAAAAATGTGACATTTGACGTTGCTTTTAAAAATAGGGCTTCCTGATTAAAACAAAAATGATACTATCATCAATCCATGTGGCCTAAGAAGGATTAATATTATCTCATGAGAAAATCAAAACTACATTTCACAACAATTAACATGGTGAAATGAGCTGCTTCAATATTTTCTTTTAATTTTTTAATCTATGATTTAATAGAAGAATCACTTATAGTGAAACAGAATAATCATAAATCATATACAATAACATTTTAGGATAATTTATCATGGAAACTAGTGCCATCTAATGAAATGCAGGCACAGTAATGAAGCCTATATGCTCACGAGTATCTTTATGGATGGATGTCTTACAGCTGATGGATGTCTTACAGCTTTTTCATGTGCTTTCATCTATTTAATGGGCTGAAAGCATGGTGGATACTGGTTTACATAAGCACTGTTGACATATGTAAAAAAAAAAAAAAAGGTTAAATACTGATCATTAAAACACCATTAAAGTTCCTTTAACTTTAACAACTGAGTGCTTAAGAAGTCTTAGCGTGAATATTATACATATATATATTATACATGAAGACCAAAAGCTATTCTATACTACTCTTCTCATGTGATATCTGGAATATAGATCACAACATACTTCAGTGCGTCTACATTTGACAGCTCACTGCACACTCTGCTTTCAGATAAACATTTAGATTTCATGATCTTGCACAATATGTACAACAGCAGGGCGGTTTTTACTGTGACCAGCAGCAGGAAGTGTTGATCATGGTTTGTTGGCTGCTAAAGCAGCGAAACTGGACATTTTTCTATGCTTTTAAATTAATTTCAGACATTGCAAAGGAGGAATGGACTTCAAACAAAGCATGGTAAGGAGGAGAGGCTCAGAATTAAAATCTCTTATGTGTTAGGATGAGGATAAGAATTTGACTTGAATGACTATGGTAAAAGGCTACAGCAACCCATACAGTACATTTCAAGGTTTCTCAATTCCTAAATTAACTACATTGACAGGCAGAAACACTTTGTGAGGACAGACCTTGAGAAATAGATGTGGAAATAGGTAATCCATTCAGAGACGCATAATGTAAATACTGAATCCATAGTTCAGACACAACGTGAGCTAGGCTACCTTCCAGTGTGGTTTAACAGATGCAAATCCAATGATTTGTGACCTTCACCTTCCAGCATCTCAAGACGCACTGGAATTATTTGTGAAATGGCAACATACGCATAAGACAGAAGCGTAAGAAGTAAAGAGTTAAGCTTGTTGCAGGAAGACTGCATCGGTCAAGGACAGAGCCAGGTGACCATAAGCACAAAGCTCTGTCTTTATTCCAAGTTTAAAGTTTTTAAATTCCAACAGAGACACAGACACCAGCATTCAGGAAACACTGCTCAACTTGCTTTTCCCTTTCTCCTCTCCTGTCCTCTTCCTTCCTTTACAGTTGAAGTGACATTTTCCTGTTTTGCAAATAACCCCTGAACTTCAAGTTCCTTTTCAAACCTACAGCAACTAAACATCCTGAGAAAAAACACACAGGGAAAATGGATAGTCTACTTGGCAGACAGATTAGAGGATTTAATGTTGTTGACTCTGCATTTTCTTTTTCTTTTTTTGGACACGAGGGCACTTGGTTCGCACAGGCTTGACTGCTTTTCTAACTGATTATTGGACTTGGCAAGACACTGATGTGAGTTTACAACTGCAAAACTGAAGGAAGTCTCACTCACATATATTGTGCTCTTTTGAAATGTCAAGCCACGCAACAGCAGATGAACATGTCAACACTAAAAGATCAATTATATGTGCCAGTAAAACTGATCTTTCTTTCAGCGGGTATTGATTTATCCTCATGGTTAAATGATGAGAAGGTTACACCAGATACACACATGGGTAAATACCATATTTTTTTTTTGCTCCCTGTGCAATTTGAGCCTATCAAAGCCTAACAGTGAGCCCTATATTTTCACACCTCACACTCAATAACAACACAAGACTGTGTGACACCCTGCTACATGTGTTCAAAGCCACAAGATACATTTAAGCAAGACTAAAAGACCTACCCATTCATGTTGTAGTCTCTTCACAGCACCAACGGCAAGTGGCTTTAGACAATAACTCCTACAGGGAAACACATTTCTTGTTTGTCTACCCAAACCTGTTCCTCCAGACCTGAGTGCCACAGACACTGACGTCTTTTCTTATTCCCACCATGCTGTGGTCACATCCTACAACCTAAACCATGAGCTTTTATTTCTTCCAGACCATAATTTATAGAGGGGAAAAAAACAAGTGTCAGCGTTTTTCACTACAGTCACAAATGAAGACCGGTAAGCACAGGACGTATTATGTATCATTTCCGTTGCTGCATTTAAATGGACGCAACGCTTTCATCCACACACCTGACCTTGATTACCTCATGAGCAGAGGAAAAAAGTTCTGAGAGCTGAAACACTATTTAACATGGGTCACTTGATAAACAGGTGACGTTAGGCTGAGTCAGAAACATGAACCAAAAGCATTAAAAAGAGAGCAGTGTCCCACACCCAACACACAACAAAGTTGTTGCCATAAAGTCCCCAGAACAATACTTTAGAACTAAATTACAGAGTTAACGAGATAGAGAAAAGTGTTCAAAAGTCTGCCAAACCGCATGAAAGTTTTCTTACATTTTCTGAAAAGTTGCTCAAGTATCGTAAATTGGACAGGATCCAGGGGCAACTCGTTAAACTAGCTAAAGTGCTGCTAGCTTGCTAGTTAGCTAGTTCCGCTTTCCTGTCAGCGACCTACTAACGCCACCACTCAAACAACTATGAACTAGTGTGGAAAAGGGAGAGAGATGTTTATATAGGGAGTCGATACTTACAGTTAACCCTCCTTGTTTTAGTAAACGACCTCCTCCTTCTTTACGGAATGTGAACTTGGCACCGGTAACTTCTGGATTCCTTCAGTGGCTCCACCGTCCGAAGTGTGTCGGTTGGTGCTTTCATGTGCTGTCGGAAAAATCGCCATTCCGAGTATGAAATCAAGTAAGCAGGGAAAGTACTGAGACGCTTCACTTGAGTTAAAAATAGCAATCTAAAAAGTATTCTGTTACAAACCAAAACAAAAAGCATTAATAACAAATCAATTTATACAGCATTTCTATATTTCTTTGATAGACGCGATTATCATGGAAAGCATGATAACCAATTTAATCAGGATTCATAAATTTGCTCGATTAATGTCAGTGTATAAATGCAGGAAATATCATCCCATTTTTTATTTTAGCTGAAAGAAAGAAGGGTGTCAGACCAAAATGGAAATAGAAAGTAGCAGATAATGGAAGTCCCCTTATCCCAAAATTACAGTTGAGTACAGTAAACTACTTGAGTAAATGTAGCCTACTTGATTACTTGATTACCCATCCCTGCTGATGAGGTGGGACATGAATCTAGGTTTGTTTGTTTTGTTTTTTTTTTAAAGTAATTTTACTGCTTGGTAAGCGGACAGTTATCATAGTAATATTTTCCCCTTTTTTGTAAAATATATTTTGGATTTTGGCAACTACATTGGGTAGAAGGATATTTAATTGTGGTGAACGTTGTACTTTAATTCCGCTGCTGCAGTAGCACATAATAACAACTTTTTTCTGTCTATTACCCGATCGATTTTGTCTGAGCAGGCAAATCTCCATGGAAAGAGCTTTCGTCGAGCGCTTGAACGCAGCACATGATGGTGCGCATGTCCTGTCATATGACTCCAGAGAAAAAAAAGAGGCGCTGCTCATTTTCCCCACATGAGTGCAGCATTTACCCTTCACCCGGACCTCCCCCCCTCCCCTCCTCCCCCTCGTTATTTTACATGAAGACAGACTGCTGGATATTTTTCATAGTGTTTCTGAGAGATGCTCTGTAATCTGAGCCTCTAGCATTGAATCTGCTGTGTAATTCCCCAAGTTTTATGGTTTAAACCACAAAAGCCTGTTCAAGGTGACTGCAAAGGCACTAGGCAGAGTGCCAGCCAACATATCAACTGACAGTGTCTAAAAGGCAAGTGTTTTTTTTCCTTGCTAACTGCAGCTAAATATTTTGCCCTGTTGGGTCACCTACAGCTAAATACCGACAAGCTGAACATTTCGTAACAGCTCCAAATTTACACAAGGGATGCTCCAGAGCTGCCCTCACCGAACTGCCCAAGGTGCTTGAATGGTGCCCAGCTCTCTCTGCCCATGTATCTTTTATAGCGTCTACATAGCATGCATTATTCAGCAATAACACACGGTCCATCTGGACTCCTGTGAGTGTGTGCGTGTGTGCATCTGTGTCTATGCATGGGTGTGTGGTCCATAGTTAACTTTCCTGCCGTGCCATTTCACGCCACATCCAACAGTGCTTGAAGAGCTAAGAATTAGTATTTCCTCTGTAATTACAACTAAGGCATAATGTGTGTGTGTCTGACAGTGGATGTGTGTGAGAGAAAGGGAGTGAGAGAGGAAGGAAGGAAAGAGGGAAGAGAAAGAATAGAAAGTAGTGAGAGAAAGAGAGATAGATTAAATGAATGTGTAATAGTGACTACAGATGGCACGTTCAGGATCAAGCTCTTTCATCATGCCGTTTCTCATTAATAGAGATGGGAGCGCTGCCCTAATTCCATAATTCCTAAATCATGCCAGTTAGCTGAGTATGAGGAGACAAAAGTACAAGGGAGAGAAGAGAATAGATTAGCCTATAGCCTAATAATGTGTCTGTGAGAGCGAGAAATCAACAGAAGAAGAGATGAAGAGACAGAAAAAAGAGGAAAAGAACGGAGAAGGGTCGCCATCTGTATTTCCTGGCTTTCTTTTTTGTTTGTTGCCAAAACCAATACCATATAGGCCAAATTTACTCTCGCCAATTATTGTCCCCCATGTACGCCAGCCAATGAAAATAGCTAAAATAATCAAGTGATTAATTAGTTCTGGAAGAGAATACAGGGGGATATAATTGTGTATGTGTGTGTGTGTGTGTGTGTGTGTGTGTGTGAGAGAGAGAGAGAGAGAGAGAGAGAGAGAACATGTGTGTCAGTGACATAGCCCAGATCACCAGTTTCTCATGATTTCAAGGAGCACATCTGTTAATTTCTGGCTCCGTTCCAGTTGTATCACACATCCATCTTTCCTCTCACAAGGGCTGAGGCATGGGAAGGTTCCGAGGCCTCGCTTGATCGGGCTTAATTTTACGTTGGGCTAATTCCGCTGGTACCTGATACTTGTCAGGACAAAGAATTGGCTGACCAAGCTTGCGTCTCAATATTCAGGGATAATTTCATTCCCTCGTCTCCTTTTCACTGGAATCTACTCTTTCTCCGTTTAAATTGAGCTCTCATATGAAGCAATTTGATGGAAACTGGAGACATCGATAGCCATTAGCCCGCTTTGCACAGGAGGGCCAAACATGGCAAGCCAGGCCTCATCTATTATTCATGTACCTCAGTTTTTCCCCAAAAACAACGTTTCTGATATTCTTTTTGCATCATACTGCCAAAAGAGACGAGTCAGTGGTTTCAAATAACGCTTTTAAAACAGGGCTGATAAATGTTTCAAGACAGCTCTGGCCCTTACAAGCCCCAATAGGGGAAAGTGTCTATTGTCTATCTCTTTATGTCCGGATCCTGGTGGAAACCTATTGAGATCAAAGAGGAGAGGAAACATTTCATATGCACTTTTTTTTTTTTTTTTTTTTTTGACATTTGGCCTTTAGGTATCAACACATGAAGAAACCTGGGACTTGTCATTTTCAGAGCAAACTTTCTAACCAGTAGGTGGGGGAAGAAGTAATCAGATCCAATACTGCAATGTAAAATAGTCTGCTACAAGTAAGTACTAGATTTAAAAACCTACTTAAGAAAAATACAAAAATATCAGCAGGAAAATATTCTTAAAGTTTGAAAAGTAAAAGTATCTGTTGTATAGACAATGGCCTTGACTGGCATATCATTATACTGTATATTACATCAGTAGATTATTTGAAGTGATGCATCAATGCATAGGTGGTCCAGGTGGAGCTAGTTTATACAGTTCAGTGGTTCCCAGACTATGGTTTGGGCCACCTTGAAAGGGTCACAAATTGATAAATGAGGTAAGAAGAAGGGGAAAAGTTCTACAAAAGTTTTTTTAAAATGAAATTTTAACCAAATTTCCAGAACATCCCCCCCAAAATCCCCAAAATAAGATAAACAACTTGTGGAGCTAATTTTCCAGTGGGTGCCATTAAACTGAAAGAAGAGGGCACCACGAGATGATATAATTAAAAGGGCACCAGTCAAACCTGAAAGAATGGGAAATCTGATAGAAATCTGGTGTTTTTTTTGCTCCATGTGTTAATTTAAGGAACATTACAGTGTCCTCATTGGTCCAAACAAATCTAATGTTTTCACCTGGCACAATAGACACCAACTTTTCCACGTCAGCCATGCGTAAAAAAATGTTTTCATGATACTTTTACTTTTTTATGTGCAAATTCAAGCTATGCATAAAAACAGGTGGTTAGGAATGCACTTATAGACATCTTGAGTAAATGCAAACTCCATCACTGGTAGGCCACCCTGCTTGAAATCTGATGGAAACAAGAGAGGAAAGGCTATCAAGCTATTCAGTCTCCATGTTGTCAGCAGTTCAGATTAGCTGTCACATCGCTGAGGGAGAAACAGCTGAAGATTGGAGAGGGTGATTTCATCTGAATAATTTCATGCTTTGACTGGCAGAGCTCAGCGCGCACCGTCCCAAGACTTTGACGTCAGAGGAAGATAGACTGGGCAAAATAAAGACCCAGGTGCAGTCTAATACATGAATACAATCATCTGCCCTTTTGGGGGGGGGGGGGGGAACATAAAATGAAAATTAATTCACATTTTCACTAAAGAAATCCCACTCACTTGTCTTGTTTTTCGAGTAGACAAAAAGACAATCTTTATTTGTGTGTTTCTCTCCTCGCTCTGACGTCTGTGTTTACTTTTGACTGACTGACTTTAATGACTGAGGTCAGCTTCCACAAAAACACCACAAACAGAAAAGGAGACAAACTCATACATGACGCTCAGACCTGGAGGCATCCTACCACTACCAACCATGGATCACAAACCAGAGAAGAAGAAGAACGATAGAAGGACAGCATCAGTGGAATAGAAGAAGAGAAGACACATTTTTTTTAATCTTCCACAGGCTATACCCCATCACTGCATCCCACACAGGAGTAATTAACAGTGATTTTAAATGCTACAAAAATAAGATGAAACAGGGAAGGAAGTGCTTCCCCTTGTTTGTGTTTTTGTGTGTGTATGTGTGTCTTTGTACATGTGTGTATGTGCATGCCATGTCTTTGTAAATGTCTAGATCTGCATGTGGTTTTCTACATATGTTTGCACATGTGTGTGTGTATCTGTACATGGGCCGTTGTGTGTGTGTGTGTGTGTGTGTGTTCACAGTGCTTACTCATTAAGTTCACTTCCCAACATTAAAGAAGTCTCAGTCCCATGATACACACACACTTTCTCTCCCACCCCCTCCCTCCTCTGCCCGCTCTCTCTTTGTGCTGTTCCCTTTATAGTCATGTCCATGACTGCTCCCACCATCTCAGAGGAACAGCCTCGTTATCAAAGACTGTGTGTGTATGTGTATATGTATGTATGTGTGTGTGTGTGTGTGTGTGTGTTTGTGTGTGTGTGTGTGTGTGTGCATGCCCATATGTGTGTTTTTGTGATGCTACCACACACACACACCTCGCCTCATTTGCCACAGTCTATGCGCTTCCCTTATTGGTTTAGCCCTCAGACCCAGGACCAGCTTCAGTCAGTGTTTATGTCCATTGTGATCTGGCCTGGGCTCCGAGGGCTGATTTCCAGTCAGTTTCACCCTGTGGGTCCATTTATCTCCCAGCCTGAGCTAATCCATCAATGACCGAAAGCCAGACAGGAGAAACCGTGTGAGGAGAGAGGTTGAATTTTCCTTTTGATGTTTGAAAAAGTCCCAGGGAGAGCAACGAGAGCGGTAGCAGGGTGTTTCTGATTTTCCCCATGAAAAAATATATCATCATTACAAACAAGATTGATCTGAAGGTTTCACAGTGGTCATGCAACTTGAGTGTCGCCTCCTTTTCTCACCTGTCCTCCGTCCATCCTTTTTACCTCACCCCTCCTACCATCCCGCCCGCCATCTCTCCGTATCCCCGACCCCCCGTTCATCCTGCCAGTCCGAGAGAAGGTATTGTAAGTGACCACAGTCATAATAATACAGAAAGACAAAGAGGTGGGTGACCAGTGGTACATTCATACATGAGAAAGTCATGGTTCCAAAAGTCACCCGACCCGATCGACATTAGACAGTGCTGAAGATGCCTGTGCTGGCCAGGCTGTGATAAATGCTTTGTTTAGAAACATGAATAAGACAAAACACATCCCACCCTGAAAATATACACCTCACCAAACCCACCCAGAACACCCCCACACACACCCAACTGTCCTACTGGAACAGGCTATGGTTATACTTGTCATTATAACATGATATCTGCGCTTCTCATAAAAAATCAAATGGTATTATTTTTATATCACATTGCCGTGGATCTACACCGGGTCTGAAAATATCAACACATATAATATTACATTTCCCACATGGCCGTATTTATTTAAATCTGTGCCTGCAATTGTGTTCCCCTTTCTTTTCTGCACAGGCCAGGCCACTCTCCCCCTCTTCATCTCTATATATTTCCCTCTTATTCTCGTTGTGGCTGGAATTCATCCAGACAGTATAGAATTCCAATTACAATGCAAGCTTGGCCACTTCCAATTCTTGGTTTGAGGATGGGATAGCAATGTGAGCAAAATCCAATTTTTGTGCATCCAGGCCTATCGCTTAATGCATCCTGCCGTGATTGGATGATAGGAATTGCACTGGAACGACAAGTTTAATCATAGCCATGGCTATATCTACCCCATCAGTGGCCAAGAGTCAATAGTCAAATCAAAAGGACCCCCTGATATGAGTGCAGAGACATTTCCCTCGTGTTTTCCAGCTGAGAGGTGCTGTTCCACCCAGAATTGGGGGATCAGAAATGAAGGGCAGATTCCCAGACAGCTCAGGACCCAGCCCTCTCAGCTAGGCATGGGAAGGGTGTCCGTGGGCTGGGCCATGGAGGAGGAGGAGGGAGGGAGGGGGCTGGCAGTGGGGGTGGTTGGTGGTCATATAGAGGTGGAGGTGGGAGAGGAGGGGGGCGGGATGGGGAGGGAGGGATGAAGACAGAGGGCTTCCCTGAGGGGTGGTGGATTTAGAGGGACAGCCAGCCCAGCTCAGCAACCCTGGGTGGGAGCTCCAGGAAGAAGGGGAGAGGGGTCACAGCCAGGAGAAGAGTCCCGGGAGCAGTGAGACCAGAACGGCTAACAGGGCCACGGACCCTGGCCTCCAGTTTGGACCTCCATCAGTCAGGAAGGGCTCCGGAGAATCATATCCCGACCCATCTGAAACAGAGAGAAGAGAGAAAAGAAAAACGACAAAACATCTGAACCGAGAGGGACACACAGACAGACACACAGACAAGACAGTCTAAAACAAAGAGACAAAACGGGGATTTAGAGACAAAGGGCAGACAAGTGGGACTATTAAACGGGGGACAGCGTGGAAAGTGAGCAACAAACCACAAATGTCTCACCCTTCAACAAGGGTGAAGCCAAGGAAAGGCTGAGAGAAGATGGCAGAGAAGGATGAGGAGAGGAAGGAGGGAGGAGGAGAAGACGACAGCAACTGAGCTCTGCAGGGGGTTTAACCAACCTAATTACAGTTTAATCACAGAGACTCGGAAACTGGAGCAGCTGACACACACACACACACACACACAGAGAAAGACACACATCCACTCAAACGCATGTGCAACTGCTCACAGCTCACTCTAGTGACAGTATTTCACAGATGAGATGGAAGTTGCAATGTCAGACAGATTACTTTAACAGCAGAAAAAAGCAGGATCTCAAAGAGGAGCTGTGGCAATGACAGAATAAAAGAATGTATGTTGTTTCAGTAATTATGGAGGAGGAGAGAATTTCCTTCCCCCTTAGCAAAAGATGGAATGATCTGAGCCTGGAAAGCTGCGAAGGCCGACTCTCATCCTTGTACGAAGATCTTCAAAGCCGTGTCATTATCTGGGGAGACGTGTTACTAACCAGGTTTGATTCTTTAGTCTGGCTTAGGTTGAAAACTCATGAGGTGGAATCCACCTTTGAAACAGACGTACAGGTAGATTTTCCAGATAACGCAAGAGTGGCGTAATGCCTGCTGCAGTGTGATCCCCATGCATGCCAATCATCTGTTGAGTTATTTTTAAATGGCGTGATCATGGGCCAACATGGCGCTTGTGTGTCAGCACTGTGTTCTGCCTACGCCAATCTACAAGGGAGGGGAGTTATCTTACCAAGCTACATGCTGTTTGGAAAAAAGTCATGCTTCATCTTTTACCACAGGACTCATGCATAAGAAGAGTTTTATTAAAAAATATGAAGTGTCTATTATTAGATTAGACCTCTACTGTATGCGATGGGTTTATTATTAGATCGCTCTCATGTTTCTTATGAGTAAATCTAGCTGGTGGAGTAATGTCGAGGCTTGGTAACATTTTTTTAGAGAGCACTTTCAGCCTGCTCCGTTCTCTTTCTACAAGGACAGAAGGTCTCCCTCACACCCAGTGTGATGTGATGTGATTTGATGTGAAGTGCGTATGCCACTTTGTGCCTGTGTGCATGCGCGTGCATGTTCACGCCTGTGCTCGCTCGTGTGTGCTCGTATGTGTGAATGTGTATGTGTTTTCAGTGTGTGTGTGTGTGTGTGTGTTCTGTGTGTAAAGGTGTTAAAGTGTTGCCTGGCTGGTCTGTGAATCAGAGCAGAGAGTGTTGCCGGGGCATTCTATCAGACCCCTTATTCCCCCCTAATTTTACTTTGATAGCCAATCTGGACCCTTTGTGTGCATGTGTGAATGTGTGTTTGTGTGTGAGTGTGGATGTGTAGTTAGAGCGTGACTTACCTGGAGGTCTGACATACACCTTCAGCTTTAGACATGCCCGCCCCACATGGTTTGGGTGAGGAGACGCTGTAAAAATCAGAGATTGAAAGAGGAGATTAGTTGAAGATAAAATGATTTGTGCTGCTGATTGCACTTGTGAAGTAAATGATGACATTTAATAAAAGTTTTTCATATTGCTCTGTCACTGAGGGCTATGAGGCTTATTATCAGGTGGTTGGTTGGCATAGGAGTTAGGGAGATTGCTTTGACCATGGCTGGATTAACCCACTCTTAGGCTTTGTAAGAAAAACAAGCTGAGGGCCCCTATTAACTCCCATCCCCCTTCCTCTCTTTCCATTATGTATCCTGTCATCTTCAAGTAAACAACGTTAAAACAAATTCATGTAGTAATACGCAGCTTATGAAAGTAGATTTGACATCAAAGAGACAAGACCTCAGTATTAAAATATACAACTGGTGATATTCTATATTTTCTCGCTGTCAGCAAATCCCATGAAAGAACAAAAACCAACAAAGAATTAATCCTACTCACAAGTATTGTCTGTGTAGGAGCCAAAGCCATATCACACTCCTTTATGCCAAAGACCTCTATTGTTGTCCAAAAACCACTGAAAGCAGTAAGCTACACTGTGGCACACGGGTGACATGTTCTGTCATTATAATGAACGTAGGCACTGTTGTATATTCTCTGTCAATCCCCACTGGTCTATACACCATCCTGCTTCTGTAAATACTCACTAGAGCGCCAAATGTGTGTTAATCCACAGTTGAAAATAGTCCCCAACAAATGAACAAATTTACTTTGAGTTATATATATATATATATATATATATATATATATATATATATATATATATATATATAGAGAGAGAGAGAGAGAGAGAGAGAGAGAGAGAGAGAGAGAAAGTGAGAGAGCTCCACAGATTTAGCAAATTAATATGCCTTTTTAATGATACAATTATATTTCTGACCTGTTTTAAAGATTTATGTCTTCAGAAGAAATTAATGAGCCTGGGACTGAGTGCTACATCCAGGGTAGAAGAGCCAAAAAGTATTGGGAGACAAACAAGTTGCTGGTTTTGGCCCTTACATTGGATTTGCTGACAATAAGGAAAATATGGAGTAATGCTGCTATATCAGCTGCTACCCTTTCAGTTGATATTGTAATTTAGTTGTGCCTGTCTGCAAACATATTTACAATTCTTTAACATATGACAAACCAACTGACACACAGTGAGCCTGGGGCTTTCATGGCTGCTCGGGGATTTGGGCTGCTCCTATTCAATAATCCAGCACTGGATCCATACAACAGTCAACAGCTGCCTGTCAGGAAGACATCAAACCTCAACATAATCCACCCCAGTCACTTTAAGTCCCTGTACTTGTTTATGGGATATCATGAATCATGATCATGAATTTAAAGACTTCCCTGGAGGATGGTTTAGGACTGTCCCCTGCCAGAGACTGGAAAGTCTGTGAGGGTTCTATTGCTGACTTCTTTTTGTATGATACAGACATTTCTTCTTTTTGTCTGGGTAATTGTTACAACAAAGTAAAGCACAGATGGTAAATCAAGAGTATAAAGCAAGAGTGTCAGTTACACTCAATAATTTGTTATAATTAGACGTTAATGTAGTCATTAATGCAGCCTATTACCTTTTTGATGACATTTATTGCTTCAAGCATTTGGAGAGTTTCATATATTACGTCCTTTTAAGTTCTCTTAAACCCATGCTCCCAAGCTTGTGAACTCCCATAAACATACAAAGCACTTCAGGCAATGTAAACAAGTCTGTGAGGGATCAGCCCGCACACTGGGATTCAGTCACACTCACATTCATACCTCAGGGAAATAACTGACTCTCAAATCGACCTGACTTGAATGTCTTTGGAATAGAGAATGAAAATCCATGCAAATTCCCCACAGATGCAGGTCCTTCTTGCCGTGAGGTGACAGTGCTAACCACTGAGCCACCGTGCTGCCCCCGCTGAATGCCAAAAAAATGAGAAAAATGTTAAAAAGTTACTGTGATTCAAACTTCAAAGTAGAGTAAATGAAATTGAATCTGGGTTTTTAGTCCCACCTCACTCTGATGTGAAATAGAGCTGGAGACCTTAAGGGAGATGGTGACCAACTCTATGACTGCTCACGCGTGCAGACGTGCACACACATACACACACATGTGTGCAGATGTGCAAAAGAATGTGCACACACACTGATTGTTGCAGAAGTGTGCATGGAGACCTATTGGCCTTCTCCCTTGAGGAAGTCCGCGTAGCGAGAGCCCACTGTGACCCCAGAGAGGACCATCATCAAGATCCACAGCGCACAGGAAATAAATCTGACCCTTCCTTTGCCCTCTCATCCCTCTCTTTCTGCCCACAACTCCTCCCTCCATCCTTCCCTCTGCCCTTCACCTCCTTTACCCTTTTATGCCTTCTCTATAGCCCACTTCCTTTGCCTCAAATTTCTTTCCACCTATCCTGCCTTACAGTGCGCAGAGAAAGTGTATTGTGGTCCCCTATGAAGCGCTGCTGGCCTGGTATTGAGCTTTCTCCCCTGTTGTATGTCTTTGTTTCAACTTCCCTACTGTTTTACTGAAAAATAGCAGCTCTAGGGGAGAAAGGGCTAGAAGTGGATAGATATATATCCCCTTCTCTTTTCCCACCCTTTCCTTTCTCTCTGCCCTCCAACATATTTCACTTTTGTCATTTTTTAAAAGTCTTATCAGCTCTCCCAGCGCCTCTGTTTCCCAGCACATCCACAATCCAGCTTCTCCTGAAAACCCATTCAAAATCACTCAACCTCATCAGATGGCAGCTGGGAGAAGTAAGAGGTGGAGCAGACCTGTCAACATGTCAACCACATGACAAATACACACACCAACATGCACACACACACACACACAGGTCTGGCCACAAATCACCATCAAAGATCGATGTGTTTTACTCTGCAGAGAGGATGTGGAGGGGGCACACACACTCAAACACACACACACTCATCGGAAGGGCTGGGTGGTTAAAACTGTCATATGCAGTCGTTCCACATCAATACTGACCTGTGCATGTGTGTGTGTGACTCTGTGTGTGTTCGTCTGTGCATGTGAGAGACAAAAATGTGTGTGTGCTTGTCAGTCAAAATGATGGACATGGCCTTTCACGGACTCACAATTGCTTGACAACTGACCCCACGACCAGCCCCTCCTTCCCCACAACACACACACACACACACACACACACGTATTCACGCTCACTCCAGTCTTGTGGAATACACACTACCCTCAGGGGTCCCAGAGAAACAATGCTATAGTCAGCAACTATACAACTCTGGAGGGGCCCTGTCCATCCTTACATGAGACTGAAAACAAAAGGGTGTGTGTTTGTGCGTGTGTGTGCCGACTGGGAAAAGTGCAGAAGGACATCGGGTGGCTGTTATCTTCGCCTCTTTAGCTCTCTGACTCTCTCCTGCTGTGTCTTTGTGACAGTGCAGACAACAGACTTGGGCAAAGAACTATTTGCACATACTTAGTACTTAATTTTTTAAAAGCCACTTTCGACAAATAGTGTCTCATTATCTTTAAGCAGTCCTGTACGGCATGTTTTGATTTTCAGTGATTACATTACAAAGTTATATTACCGCACCAGAAATTGAATTCAACCCTGTATGAATATCTGTCAAGGAGTCTTTTCTGCCTTAGCTGAAGGCACTCTGCTATTTGTACGAGGAGGATATAGCTGTAAGGTCAGCATCACTGTCCAAGGACAAAAAATGTGTCAAAGAAATATGTTGCACCTGTGTGGCGACCTTAAACTGGTGGCAGAAGACTCTCATCCCATTATGGGTCATGGTGAGAATGCATCATCTCCTACTGAAAAGGTTAAGGTCAGTTTTCAGCCGACAGTGCAGTGGTAATGCAGGGATAAATGAAGAGTCTTGTGCCGAGGTGCATAGTGACAGAAATGCTGCTCCTGTCTATGTAGAATCATTGTCTTTCAGAGGAAAAGTCTGGGTTTGGTATGAGAGTAAGACCAAAGTATGTAAGGTATGGAAGTATGGAAAGGACTAATGTGATAACTTTGATCCTTGCAAATAAAATAGTCAGAGGAGTGACCTTCCCAAAACTATTTCACTATGAATGCTTTTTTCTCCTGTCCCCCTTTTGAGAGACTCTCTTTCCTTCCAAATATTTCCCCAGCTGGTCTATGAATTCAAACAGGCAAACTTCTTGTCTAAAGCCTGCAGCCTCAACACAGAAAAAGTGGCACTCCTTTGTGCAGTGCCAGAAAGTTTGGACATTGACAGCAAAGCTTTTGAAAGTCAATTTAATGTGCTTTTCTGTGATTACCAACTGATCTTGCACTAAACTGTCCGGATGCGGTAAATCTATCCCACCCATCTGGCACGCAGAGTGGCTGAAAACAATGTTTAAGAGTAATTTGAAGCTACTATTTGTCCAATGCCTGGTTGGGGAATTATAGCTTTTTAACTCTGTTCAGAAAAACAGTCTCAGGGGGCAAAGCCCATCTGTGATACTAATACATCACTTGTTGAAGTGAGGAGAAACATCAATACAGCTAATATAAAAATGATTACAAACTACGCCTGGTGACATTTTTACCACTTTGCTGAGCACACCACTTATGATCTTGACAGAAACAGAGAGATACATCAAGAAATAAAGAGAGTGAGAGTAGGGGAAGCGAGTGAGAGATGGAAGGTGTATTTATGCACGCCTGTGGCTGCGCGAGCGACATCGTGGGCTTTGTTTGAGAACTCTCTCAATCAACTTCTGTTGATTGCATATTTACACATCGTTTACAAATGCATATTGAGCAGGAGTGTGGATAACATGCAAACACAGAGACATGCACGCTCACATGCACACAACAAACAGACAAACACCCTGTACCTGCAAACACAATCTCCCACCACAAGCATACAGAAACACACACTGCCGAGCTGATAACCTACAGATGTAGTAGTACTCGTGTCCAGGCCTGAACTCAAAGCCCAGGGAGAAGGGAGTGAAGAGCTGGAACTTCTCTGAGAAGCGGAGGGGTCCGTCAGGACCGCTGGGACGGTTGCACTCCCAGCGCTTGAAGCCACGCATCCTGTGCTGGCAGGAAGTGTAGCCCTCGTGGTTGACCATGAAGAGGATGTAGCGCTCCATGCGCCCGTGGGATGGAGGACCCTCATAGTAAGGACAGTAGATGTCTAGATAGTCATTGATGTTCACTGCTACCCTGTACTCTCCATGCCAGAACCTGCAAGAAACAAGGGAAACAGTAAATTAAAATTTCCTCATGAATAAAAATAATCACAAAGAGGCTCCAGAACATCGACTGAATCAATGGCAGGGTGAGAGGCTATGGAATATTTCACTGAGGTAAATGAGACAGTGTGAGACATATTTTTGAGAAAAAAACTATACATTCCTACAAAACTATGAATATTTACTAGCTGTATTGGATTTCTGTATGATTGCACAGAATGAAGGAAACTGTGGTGAGTGTCCATTTAGTGCAGTCATGCTGTGCACTGCAATTACATGAAATTGCACGATTGCTGTTAGGACATTTTTTGTGTTTACACATGAAGATCAGAGGTAACAGTCAGATACAAAATAGCAACCCTTAGAGATTCAACATATTGCTCAAGGACACTTTAACAAATACTTTCTGATAGAGGGTCATTAAACCACCTGAGTCATCACAGTACACAGCAAAAACAACCTAGAGGGTTTTTTTTTGTTGTTGTTGTTTTACTCATTTAATAAACATAAGAGCCAGAAAAATCAATACTAATCCTTCTGGTTACAGCAGACAGTTTGCATAGCAACCAATTTTATCTTAATACAAGTGGACAAACTAACAAACATGGGAATTATTAGTATGTTTGGAATATAGTTCTTTTTCCAGTCAGGGTGCCTGAATGAGCCTGTTTGTATGACATTCAAGAGAAGTGGGTCATGTGATGGTAGAGAGAACATAATATTATATCACCCCCTAACACAGTGTATACAGTAGAGATGGCTGTAGTGAATGACCACTTATTTCCATATACATACAGATCATTGAGTTTGGCATGATGAATAGAAATGGGTCAGAGGTTAGTGAAGAGGAACCATTATACACATTGTGGAGGGTATGTATTGTGGCAATTTCCCTCCCTATATGCTTCCCTCTGGCACTAAGTCAACAATCTTGTGAAATAGATGCAGGTAACATATGGAAATACATAAGATGGTGCTTGAACTCGATTGGTATCTCCTCTCATCTCTTTTCAACAGCCTCTGCTTATTAGTTATAATATATTAGAAACATATGGCTGCATTTTTCCCCCTACATAATACAAGCTCTATTTAGGTTTATGTTTTGGTGCCAATGTTGCTTATATGGGAACTGAACTTCTGTTTACAATCTTGAAGTCACTGGAGTGAAACAGTCTCCTCATAAAGGATAAGATTGGTGATATTCTATATTTTTGTTATTGCCAAAAAATACCATTAAAAGATCAAAACCAACTGCGTATCACTCTAAATTTTTCAACTTCCCTAGCCTGTCTGCAACACCCATCCCCAGTCCAACCAGTTTCTTCTGAGGAAGTAATATTTGAAAAAGGTTCTTGAGTGCACACTATCATGTTTAAAAGAGGATAAATAATTCTCTAAAGCATCTGCGCACTGTCTTGTTTTGTAAACATTACACAAACAGGCGTAATTAGTGCACTTATTAGAGACTATTTTCAGCTGCGGATTAGTACACATTTGATGCCCCTGTCAGTATTTATGGCAGAAGGATGATGTGTTTGAGATCAACTCAAAAACTACAGGGCCCATGTGTACGGTTATGAAGAAACACATCAGTCAGTGCAACAGTGTAGCTCACTGATGTGTTTTTAATAGTGTTTGGACAAAAATGGAGCTTTGCGACAGGGATGACTACGTCCCATTAGGCTTTTAACACACAAATGATACTTGTTAAAAGTATCAGTTCATAGGAAAAATATAGAATATCACAAGACTTATCCTTTAAAACAATCTTAGCTTAGGAATCTAATGTTTACAGCCCCAGTATGAGATGTCCATTGTAAATTTCTAGCATCTATTGGTGAAAGTTCTTAAAACTGAAACTGGTAAATTAATTTTTCACATTTGATGATGAATCAGTACTCAAAATGTAGCATTTGTTTAACCACAAGTCTAAAAGTACATAACAACTTTGTTTCATGTAGTTTTACTTTTATATCAGCCCCCTTCTGTAAGAAAATATGATACATGAGTATTTTTTAAAATATTTGATATCTCAGATATTTTATTTACTAGCACTCTATAAATGATATGTCCCAAGGGTATGACTTCATAATCTCTTTGTTTTTGCATCTTTAACAACCCACTAACTAATTCAATATTCAAGTTTCACTTTGAGATATTCTTTAGTAAGCCATCTCACATTTCAAAGTCTGTTCAAAATTCATAAGAGTGATATTTTAGTGTAATATCAAATCTCTTTGTGGGCAGGTGCATATGTCTGCATCTGTACCAAACCACAATATTCTGGTATTTGTCATTAACATCATCCATCACCATGGCTACGATCAATTTAATTTCAAATGTACCACGTCCAATACATTTAAAATTCAGCTGCCGCACGTTATCAAATCTTGTTTCTTGAAAGCTCGGTAAATCTGAGACGCAGGAAAATGTCTTCAATCAAATGAGCATAAACAAAGCCAGTTGTCGGGCAATCTCGTCGTTTCAGATGGCGCTCACACGCACAGACTGAGCTTTTTAAACAAATTCATCATTTTCCCCCTCACCTTGGCAGTAATTGATTGCCTGGAATGAAGACATTTTGGTCTAAGCACTCTTGGTTAGTGGGATATTTAGCTTTGGGACAAATTATCCCAATAACAGCAGTCCTATCTCTCTCCCAGAGGGCAAATCAGGAAGTGAGTTAGATGTGAAATGAGCGCCTTCATGCTTCGGTGCCCTATCAGAGCGAGTTTTGCAGGTTCTAAAGGGATCCTTGAACAGATCATTTAGAGGCATTGATCCACTGGGGAGCTCCTCTCGGCTCTCTCTGCTCCCAATCAACTCTGATTAACAACTAAAGGGGAAAGGCAGAGAGAGAAACAGAGGGAGAGATGCACGGAATGAGAATAAAAGGACTGAGAGGAAAGAACCAAGGGAGTGAGACAAAGAGAGAAAAGGTAGGGGAGAAATGGAAATACGTGCAGACTGAGGACAATGGAAAGTGAAAGACAGAGAGAGGAGGGGGGCAGGCCAGAGGAGGGATAATGAGATTGCATGAAATGAGAGTTAAAAAAAGTCAGAAATAAGTGAAAAGAAGGAGGAAAGAAAGAGCAAAAGAGGAGGAGGAGGAGGCCAGCTGGAGGAAGAACAGATGGAAGAGGAGTTTTCTGTCTTTCATTTCAATTTGTACGACTGCAGGTTTCCATCTGAGACAAATGTGCTTTGCCTATTGATTGTGCACTGATACATTTATGGATGACTACCATCTGAGCATTAGTACTTTGGGTATACAATGAAGTCTATGTGTGTGTACGTGCCTAGATGGAACTGCATGAGTGTGTGTGTGTGTGTGTGTGTCTGTGTGTGGTTGGCTAAATGGTAAAGTGGCTTGGTAAAATGGGTCTCCATGAGTGAGGATGCTCAATCCAAGAAAGGGCTAATGTGCCAGGATACATTAGGTTGTATTAAGCTACTCAGCGCCCTGCCCTGCTCCTGTGACACTGTCTGCATTTCTAATACACCCAGGAGAGGAAGCTGCCTGTGCAGGTGTGTGAGTCTATGTGTGTGTCCGTGTGTGTAGGTGTACGCCACCACACTCTGAGCTGTTAAATAGTACATATTGGCGTGTGTAGTTAGGTGTGGATGAGTGTGTGTGTCCCCGAATCCCTGCCTCTAAGGCTATGTGTCATTTGGAATTAAACACACACACTGCACTGGACAAAAAGACATGAGAATGCACTCACACTTACGGCGTAGCATGTCTCTTCCTCACAGAACTTATCTGAACTTATTGCTGCAGGTATGTGTCTTTCTTTAGCAAACACATTTTGAAGGAAAGTTGATTGCTACCAGATAATGCTTTATATTAACATAACAATGATATGATGTTAATTTACTTATTTAACAAATATGTTGACACTAAACATACCAGTAAAATGTTCACAGACAGCGTGTTTGTTTTCTGCCAAAATATCTGAGTTTGCAGTACAATATCCATTTGAAGTGACTACAGCATTACTAAACTTTTTATGTTTAGGCACTCACAGCACTTAGTTAAAGTTGAGGAAAGATTGATGATCTGGTTTAATGCAGAAAAAGTCCACAATGACTTCAGACACAATGTGTTTGTTTATCTTTAACAAAAACCAAGTGCTTTAGTTGCCTAAACCTAACAACAGATGGGACTGTGGATGAGTACGCAACTGTCTGGTGTGACAGTCGTGCACTTTGTATGTCCGTCATTCTGGAGACGATAGAAATATTTAAGTCAAAATTCAAGAGAATCATTATCACTAACAGGCACTAAAAGTTGTGTAACTTAACTAAACTGTGGCAGCAAGTCTCTCAAAAGTCTGCAGGCAGCAGGAATCAAGTGTAATATCCACAGGCTAAGAAAAAACACAAGAACTGAGTCAACTGTCTGATGCTGAACAAATCTGGTGAGCTCTGAATCTCCCAAATGGCCTCTTTGGCATTTTAAGTGTATGGGCTGCTGTTTGACATGTACAAGAAGTGTCAGTATCAGACTTAAGGGTGCCAACATATGGCTATTTCCTGGAGGCAGTACAAACCAGTGTAAACTTGATTTATTTCAAACTCTCAAAAATACAGGTAGAAAAGATTACTTTGTTCACTCTGGGCCAGCACTATTATGGTGTTGTCATGAAAGAGTAACTTTACACTTTAATTTCTCAGCCAAGGGCAATGATGTAGAGGTGTACCCCAGGGTGAGTCAGCACACTGTGACATCAGTACTGGGTGTGGTCAGAGGTGAAACAGACTCAAAACAAAAACTGCTTTTCAGTCTGGTATTATGTTACACTTGAAGTGATATATTCTTATGACAGTATATGAATAATTTCCTTGCTCCTAAGTTAAGATGTAGAGTGTGGAATCTTCTTATTCTCAAAGTGTCAGTTCAGCCTTCCAAAAAACTTATTTAAGATATCTGCCTCCACCCCAATACAGTCTAGGTGATTGGAATTTCATTAGTGTCACATACTGTCGACTGTCATAGGGACTATTTCTTATGTACAAAGTAGTTCCAATGAAAACTCTCCACAGTGAAGTCTGTGCATTTTCCAGGAGCTGTTTCTTGAAAGTCAGAGAGCTGCTTTTCAATGCTGAGAGCACCAAAGACAAAATTTCATTCACCTTCATTGTATTGGGGTGACATCAGAAATTTCAGACACACATCTCTCAATACCTCAGCAGAAAAAAAAGCAAAACTATCTGCATGACTAGATATCACAATCTGGATGAACTGACCCTTGAATATATCATTTCACTGTCAATATAACAAGACAGTGTTTCTCCAAAATATGACTGTAACAATGCTGTAGTAACACGTTCAATGCTGAAAGCATTTTAACAATAACATCATCACCTACAGTGTTAGTGCACTGTAACACCATTTTTCACTCAAACTGTCTCATTTTTCAACAAACAAAAACTTCCCCTCAAACTTCTTCCATCATAATAATTTGACAGATGCTATAATATAGATATGATATGATACAAAATTCTACACATAGGGGCTTTAAGGTAGCTTACAGCAAAGTACAGTGCAAAATTATAGTTTCACTAATCCTTTTATCCTTTTACTCACTCTGTGTAAACTCTTATCACCGGGACATGAAATAATGTATATACTTATTTTCTGGGTGATAAAACTTGATTATCCTTCATTGCCAGAGAAAGATGGCTTTCTCTATCTCCGGCATGTTGACAGTCAATATAATTTCCACACGTAAAACTACAAAAAGGAGGAAAACTTGCTAATTAGGCTCAGAAGGGATAGGAAGATAGATCTTCAAAACTTTATGATATTTTGTGCTTTCAATACTCAGTGGTGTCTTCATGAAAAAGAGTCTTAAAATATGCCTGTAGAACAGAATGTTGTTCAAGTGCATGTTGTTCAGTACATGGTCTTTTCAGTGTTTTGTTCCGCCGCTTGAAGACATTTCTTTTTAATACTCTCTGTGTGTAAACCTGCACAATATGATATGATGGTTTGCTTCGTTCCTAATCCCCTGATGTCTCACAGATTCTCCTCACTCTTTCAGTGCAATTGAATTGTCTGGTGAGGTTAGACAGATGCAGCTGAAGGACTCGGCTTTTGGCTGCCGGCTCTCATCTGGATGTAAGAGGCTCATTCTGAGCTTGGACCACAATCAGCAGTAAAGAGTCAGAGTAAAAGGGTTTTATGGTATTGTGTGCGCACGTCAGGATGAAAAGAAAATAGAAATTGAGGAGTTTAAAAGTTGAAATGAAAGAATAAAGCATGTGTTTATAGTGTGTGTGTGTGTGTGGCTGGGTGTATATTTATGTACTGTAGATGCATGTATCTCTGTGTACAGTAATGTGTGTGTGTAGTGGCCACTCCTTAATATTCTGGCACCAATGAGTCATCAACATCATCTTTCAGCACGGCTGTGATCAAAGCTTCAGGTTGAAGAAGCCTTGGATGTTTACCATACCTGCCTGTGTCCTAAACAGCGGGCCAGATCAGCGAACAAACATCAAAGGATGCTTCGCTCTCTCCTACGTTCTCTCTTTTTCTCCCACTCTCATTATGTCACCCCTTCTCTCTCTCCATCCACAACTTTCTCTCTTTCTCCAGCTTCATTTGATCTCCCTCTGTCATTCTCGGTAATGCAGCATTCATGAGTGTGGCCTGAAAAAAAAGCACGGGTGCTTTCCAGTCACCATCAAGATTTTGGTTAAAAGACGGTTCAAATGAAAAAGGGAGAGGTTGTCTGCCAAGTTTAACTCGCAGTGATACAACATTTTGACCTACAAGGTCTTTGTCGTCAGGCAAACATCCATGAAAATAAAAAGCAGGCTATATAGTGTTTCTGGACAAAAAATAAAAGCTCCATCTATAAAACAATAAAACAACCTAACAGTTTACTATGCATATAAAACAAACAATATGCCCTAAAGACCAGTCCGTAGCCCATACAATGTTCAGGTTTGGGCTACACACACACACAGATCAAACTTTGAGGAGAAACACTGACTGTAAACATAACTTGTGTTTTGAAAACCTCACAGGGTGCCTTTAACTGAGATTCAAAGGTAAAAGAAAAAGAAGACAAGCATTCAAATTGACCGGAAAAATCAAAGTTCTCATTCTCTTGGAGAGTCAAAAAAGAAAGAAAGAAAAAGAAAAAAAAAACATCTGCTGCTTATTCATCACATCACTCCATGTTCTTTGGAAGAGGAGTCAAGAGGAAAAGGCTGACGAATCAGATGTGGATTGATTTTCAATTTAAAACATCCGATTCATCTCCACGTCTCCAGTTCCAAGGCAAAAGTTGGGAAAATTCAACTTCTGTTGCCAACTTCTATCTGCAGGCACAGTGGGTATACACTTTCTGCCAGCACTGAGTTTATCGTCATTCTCTTATTGACAGTAATGAACATCCGGTTGCTCTCTACACCACATACCCCCACAAAGAGACTGCACCTTTATCGTTGCCTAACCATGGCGGGTTCCAGGCACTGTTGGCCAAATGAAAATGTGGAACCTTTTGAATGTAAAAATTCATATTCCTCATCTAAAATATGCACAATTTCAGCTCATTTGGCTTTTTGGCAAGAAGAAACTGCAGGCTGTTTCACGATGTGTGTGTCTGTAAGTAGCCTGGGTTGCGTTGCAGTCTCAGTCTGCTGCGCTGCAGCTTCAGTCACTCTCAATGTCTCTCCAATTAACTGCACATTACTCTCCGTTTCTATCTCTCCATCTTCATCTCCTCCTGTCTTCACTCTGTCTTTTGCTGCTCTCCTTTCCCTTCTTTCCTTCACTCTTCATCTCCACTCACCTCAGCTTCATTTACTCTCTCTCCTTCCATTTTTTTTATTCTCTCACTTTCCCTCCAGGAGCACAGCAGCATCTTTTGACATTGTTACTGTCTCCTCTTTTCAGTCGTCATAACTCTCATTCCCCCTCTGTTTTCTCTTCCTCGTTCTCTTCTCTGTCTTAACTCCCCCCTTCCCATTAGTGTATTTTTATTCTCCCCACCCAACCTCCTTCTGTTTTCTTCTCATTCTTTTTGAATGTTTAAAATCACTCCCCCTCAGCACAGACTCACACACACACACACACACACACACACACACACACACTCACACACACACGCATCTTCCTCTTGCTAAGACTCTTTAGATGCTTTTCTCTCAGCATGAGCTGTTCTTTTCTCATGCTGTCGTCTCTGCCTGCGATTCCCGCTGCATTGCTGCTGATGCTTAGGTATGTGGGGCAAAATAAATACATTACCTCCCCCCTACACAAACACACGCTGAGACACATATACGCCTGCCTCCACATATACCTACATAAATATGCCATTCCTAACGCACATGCACACAGACATATTAACACATTTAACACATTCTGACTGAATACATTAACACATACAGTAGAACATACATCCACATTAACACACAGGGAAATACTGGAATTCATAAACACAGATGTGATGCAAACAACAACAAGAAACATGACACACATGTCACACATGCGTATCATACTGTACGTACTCAGCATGCATGAAAAATAAACCATCACAACCCCACAACTGGCACACACTCGCATTCCCAAGCTCAAGTTGTGCTGTTTTGACAAGTTCCACATCTGTCATTCTGAATAATGTCGCCCATAGATCACTGTGGTGACATTCAGCACATCTGAAAGGTTATTATGTATTTCTTCAAGACGGGCAACACGGGACCCCTGTGGATTAAGCACCGCCTGTGCCAATCCATGGCAAAATCACACACATATGCATACATACACACACACACACACACACACTATCAGACACAAACATGCTCCCCGTCATACATTCAGACACGTACAACCCGACACCCACAGACTGAATTAACATAACAAACCTTGTCAGAAAAAAAAATCTCTAGACCCCCTGGAAGGATAATTGTCACCTTGGTGATGTGGAAGCTAAAATATACACACAAAAAAGTAGAGACAGAATAGACCCAAAGCCAGACACAAAGAGTGGCAAAGCCACTGATGGATGGACGAAAAGGATGAGTTAGTCAGACAGACAAGATGAGAGCTTGGGCACACGCGGCGCAGCTGACAAGCTGACAGACAGAGTGCATGATATGCCTACATCAGTCTCCTTGTTTTCTGAGGGGCATTCGCCACGATGCAGCACCGGCTCTGGCACCGACGACAGCGTAAACAGCAGTGGAGCTGTATTGGTATCGACAAGGTTGGCCCAAAGTGGAGTGAGAAGGAGCTGATGGCTGGTGTCCAAGCACACCAATAGGAATCTCTCAACACAGAGGGGGGGCGAAGACAAGAAAGGATTTGTGTCAGCGCACGGCAGAAATGTCACGTATCCACAGAGTCAATGTTTAAAGAAGGGAGAAGAACCGGATGATTTATTTTTCATTCCATCAATACTCATGTATTCTTCAGATTTTTTAATGCAGTTTTAATGACTTTTTTAAAAAACAGATTGGGAGACATTTTTGGCTGTCAATCAACATGACCACTAATAATTTGTTGAGGCTAACACAAAAAAGTTTCTCTCATTTCGTTCATACATTTGACATTTGGCCAGAAACTTTATCCTCATGGGGGCAGAGTCACAAAACCAAACCCACCATGGTTTGATTTGTTATATATTTGCAAACATGTAATCTGCACCAAGACTGCTTTAGGAAAAAATCCACTATTTGCTCCCTGTGATTGACAGTCTGGACTGTCAGATTCACAGTTTGAGTGATTGACAGTGTGACAACATGATTATGCAGCTGACTGCTTGGCCCGCTAAAAGACTAACAGGCTTGTTGGCCCACTGACTGACTGGCTCATTAACTGACTACCTGGATAACTGGGTGAAAAAGTGGCCAGGCGCCTGATTGACTGACTGACTGCTAATCTTACACATGAACAAACTGGCTCAGTGTCAAACCGAATGACTGGCTGACTGACTTATTAACTGTCCGTCTCGCTCTGGCATCGTCCTGTGCCTTAAGGATCTTCATCTAATATGAATGGGTTGATCCAGATTGACGAGGTGAACTAATCCATGTAGTTTGGGTCAAAGCGTTTGAGCCTCTGTGGGTTGGAAGTCACAGAGGGCAGCGGGAGTGAACGGGGGAAAGCTGGTGTATAGATTGCTTTGCAGCATCTCTAATGAGTAATTAAACACTTGAATGGAGTCCAATTAAGATACACACTGTGTTTGCAGGCACACATGCACGCACATACATACACACACACACGACTACACACACATATCCATGGTAAGGCACAAGTAAACATTACCATGTAAACAAAATCAAAGACACACATAGGGAAGCATGCACGCTCATACTAATAGTCACACTCCTACGAGCAAATCAAAAATAGAAACACACACACAAAGACACACACACACAGTGAAGTCTCGCCACATTAAGTGGAGCCATATGTGCTAAATGTTGGCTCTGAACGGAGTGAAGGTCAACGCTGTCTGACTCGAGCATCTCCCTCCCTCCCTCTCTCTGTCTCTCTTTCTCTGTCTCACTCCCTCTCTGCTCTTGGTGTCCATCTCTCCATTCTCATCTCCATCACTTTCCCCTTCCTTGGCTTTCTCTCTCCTGTTCTGCCCATTTGTCTTTATGTCAATCTTTCTTTATGTCACTCAGTTTCAATTCAATTTCAGTGCCAATTCCAAGGTGCAAAAGCCAAAAAACAAAACAAACAAACAAACAAAAAACATCAGCAACAAACTGATTCTGAATGGAGATTGTCCTCACCAGAGAAACAACAGCATTGATTCTTTGTTCAGAAATTTAAAAAGATCTGTGTTGATGCTAACCAGACAAGAACCTCTAGTAGCTGGGTGAATTATGATTGCAATATAAATCAGGAAGTTTCTTGCTTCTTAATTTTTTTTAGTAAAAATCAAAAAGAAATGCTGCTGTCTCTCTGTCTACTCTCTCTGTCTTTCTGTATTCCTGTCTCCCACTCACCACATCTTGGAGTAATCCCACTGCACCCAAAACCCTCTTTTCTCATCTTCTTCCCTGCCACTGATCTCCCAAAATTCCACCCCCCACCCCTCTTCTCTTCTCTCTCTCCTTCAAAATTCTCTCCTCTGCAAACGTTACATCTCCAACTCTTAGCCAAAAAATGATTCTTTAGGCTTGTACCCCATCTTGGTGCAATAATGAATACTTTTGCCGATGCTCTTTGTAGAATCATGCTCAAATAGTTTACATAAGGCCTTGTCAAAGTCCTTTAAAAAAAATGGAAATGCTACAAAGTCGGCCCTGTTGAAGCACATTTTAAAGCTCTCTCTCTCCTGTGATTTGCTATTTTCGTTATTTCAAAGTCCAAATGAAGTTAAATCACATGTTTTTCTTCTACTGCACCCCGAGGATCTGCTCTGAATGACATATCCTGTACCCTCTTTTATGAAACATAAACAACCAACCAAAAAACATCCAGTATGAAAAATGTGCCTCACTAACATTAAGTCACAGGGTACAGAAAGTAGCTACTACCTAGTCAACTGTGGAACATTGAACAGCATAAAAAGTTTCTGTTCTGTAGCCAGGTTACAGTCAACGTTACACAGTAAGCTGATTTCTTAGATATCATGTAAACCAGGTTCCATACTCAAGGTAAGGAATAAGAAAAACTTGACCTCCCCAGCCAGATGTCCTCTAGAGAGAGCTCATTTCTTGGCATGCATAGATGTAACTGGGTTTCTGATCACTTTTTTTACATGTATGCTTGTGTGTAACTTTAGACAGGAAAGGTGCCTGTGAAAGTGGAGCAGCTGGATGAAAGATGAGATCATTACATGTACTCTAACACTGCAACCACATATTTAGAATAATTCCATCTGAAGAACTTAAGAGCTAAAACTGAAACTAACACAAGTATCCTTTAGAAGTCCAGGGGAGAAATCTGATTACTGACCTGCTCCACATATACATGGATTTACAAGTACAGTAATCAGGTTATTGCAGTGGATGTTGATGTATTGTCTGATTGCTTGTGTAACCTACTTACTTAGAGTAAACCGGCTTCTTATGCGTGTAAAAAACTACTAATCGTCCCTTCTTGTCCCTGGCAGTTCAGCTGTCAATCAAACTCATACACAGCCTGTATGTAAGTTGAAAGGCTAAAGGAGCCTTCCTGATATATCCCAAAGACCAGTTTTTCTTCAGGGATTAAAAAACCCATCAATAATGAATTTAAAAATCAACTTTAAGTGATGTTCATTCCACAAGGGGAGTTATTATTGGTCAGTAGGAACCACCGCTATAATCAAAAACCCCAGAGGAATCCCTTTTTTGGGGGGTGTGGGTGTAGTTTCAGATTCACTTTCTTTCTCTAACTTTTACTCATCATCTCCATGTGTTAAGTCTAATCTTTTTTTTTCACTCCACCTCCTGCCTCTATCCACCCTTTTCTCTCTCTCCCACTCCCTCCCTCTGATCATCTTCTTCCACGGTACTCTTCTCCCCAAATTTCCTCCTCTACCCTTTCATTCTCTCTCTCTCTTTTTCTCTCTCTTTCCATCTGGTGTCTCTCTATGAGCATTAATCAGAGTGCTCAAGCACCATGACCAAAACAACTCCACAGAGACTCGCTGCTTC